>NC_053155.1:115602222-116267222 GCF_016835505.1 Polypterus senegalus | reverse complement strand
ATCGAGCCCGCGTGCTATTGTGGTTTTGTTTGCGTGCCTCAATAAGTCACCCTCCCCTCGCTCTTACTTTTTTACCGTTGATCTAATGAATACACTGTGTATGGCTTTACCAAAACAATCATTGATGGCGAATAAAGTATCCATTATTCGTAAAGCTTCAATTGGTGATCTGTCTTTCTGTGTTATCCGCATATTTTTTCATACGTCTCAAACCAAGGGGATGCGAAGGTAAAATGAATCGGGAAGCGCGTGTACATACTCAGTGCATCCCCTCTTGGGAATCGAACCTCAGACGTTGGCGCTAGAGGCGAACTCTCTACCATTGCGCCACGGCGTGTGGTTTATCTATTTGAGCGTATGTAGATCGGGGTATATATATACATATATATATACCCGCGCTTCGCAGCGGAGAAGTAGTGTGTTACAGAAGTTATGAAAAAGAAATGGGAACATTTTAAAAATAACGTAACATGAGTGTCAATATACAGTAATTGTTTTGTGAGTGTTAGGAGTGTTGCTGTCATCAAGGATTTGATTATCATTATTTCTTTCAATCAGGTTCGTATTTGTAGGATGTGTTCAAGTTACATTCTGTGTTTGTCAATCATTGTAAAGATAACAGATTTCATTCATCGATTCGTTTCTTACTGCATCAATAAACAGCTCGTCTTCTTCTTTATCTGAGACCCGACACACTACATGCATGGGTTTTTTTTTACACTGTGTTCCTTTAGTGGGACATTGACTTTTTCCACCGTGTGCTTTGTTTCTGCAGTAGCTGCACTCATGAATATGCTTGTATGTATCACACGCTTCATATTTTTTTGCTGCCTTCTCAATTGTGTAATTCGGTTTTTGTTCAGCACTCTTTGGAACTGTTGCTTTTGTCTGTGCACTGCGTCAGTTTACGTGAGCCGCTCGGTGTACATGCATCGAAGGTTTCCAGCTGTGCTGGTGCCATCTTGTGTGATGTCCACGGCTGTATTTAATGTTAGCTAAGACCTGGCACTTAAAAGTTTCTCTTGCAGTTTCGCGAGTTTGTGCCAAACACCACCCTGACCATCTCATCTTCCTCTGCATAAGCACAGTCCTTCACCCGTGAATATTTAGCGGCAGTGTTTCTATTGGATTGCCGCTGACGGACGGCCTTATATGGGCAGGCACTAAATTACGTGGGAGGCGTAACTCCGCCTCCCACGGGCATCGAGCAGAAGTCTATTAAAGTATATGGACGAAAAAATAGGTTCCAGTCATGACCATTATGTGTAGAATTTCGAAATGAAACCTGCCCAACTTGTGTAAGTAAGCTGTAAGGAATGAGCCTGCCAAATTTCAGCCTTCTACCTACACGGGAAGTTGGAGAATTAGTGATGAGTCAGTGAGTGAGTGAGTCAGTGAGGGATTTGCCTTTTATTAGTATAGATTTTCTGTGTCATTTGTGCTGAACAAATCTACGCTAACTGTTGGCACTTTTTACCTTTTCCTGTTATTGCCCAGAATGGGCCAATTTGTAATGATATTTATATTAATTTTAAGGTTTGAGGGTTTTTTTACTCTAAATGTCTACAACACACAACATATCCTGCTGCAAGACAATGTGCTTAATGAATGCTTTCAACATTGCATTCAAAAAATCTCCCATACTGGGCTTTGTTATTTTCTACTAGCCATATTGATCTCTGATTCCATCTCAGGCACATATAATTTATAGACATAATTTTCCTACCTGCAGGCCTGAAAAGATATCAAAAATCAGAAAACAGATTCTGCTGTTTTCTGACAGGTGTGATCATGAAAATTATGGGGGCTTAGTATGAACAGGACTGTTAGGCTTGAATCAGTGTGCAGACTCCACCTAGCTGTATGGAGGGAAACAAAGAAAAACAAGCATGCAGTGTAAAGGTTAGGGGTAGTGATACTTGAATAGCCCATAAATAAGAACAGTAAAATCAATAATTATATTAAACATATAAAAATGTTAAATTAAAATAAATAAATAAACACAAATATTGCCAAACCATTAAATGGCTATAATAAAAATATGCCAGTACTACCTTCAAACAATGCCACATGCCCATGAGAAAAGACATTTTAATTGAGATTTACATTAAAACATTTCAATTAAAAAAAAGATACCCTCTTTTTAACAACTAATCAACTGTACCAAGTAAATAAAGTAAATTTAATAAAGCAAGCATTCGGCAAATAGTTAAATATAACATGTGTTTAATAAAAATTGCAATTTGTGATGTTGGATAATATTTTTTTCTAAGCAGTATTTTATTTTGAATTTACCTCATCAGGGTGCTTAAGCAGAAATGAATGAACACTCCAGCTGGCCACAGGAGGTCACTACAGGCCTATTTAAATTCTCTGCCTCCTTTGCTAGATTGTTCTTCACATGTTTTTGCTGGCAATGCCATGAGACAGCAATAAATTCTTTTCCATCCAGCACATAATTACACAATCACTTGTTCCAGCCTACCGCTATCTGAGGCAAGTTCAATATCATTGCAAGGTGATGTTTTGCGACATGCATGAGGTAATTTAGATAACTCAGATTTAAAGATACTGTATCTCTAAATGATGTACATGTATCATAGAAATTCAGAAAGATATCTTAAACTGATTCAGAAAAGCAATTATACATTACAGATCTTGTTCCATCATTCAAGATATCTCTAAATTCATTTACACACTTTCAAAATTGATAGTCTGTTTTGCCATAGAGTTGCTGAGCCAGTTCAAATGAAGATTTTTTTTATTATTTAAGTATAATAAATCAGTGAAATGGAACAAAGAATTAAAAGGAACACAGGATGCACCTAGAGACTGCTATGCATCACTGCTAAATTCTTGATCACACTGAAAATTAATTTATTTTTATCTACAGCAGCAAGTGGCCACTTTTTGCAGTTCCCTTTTGTTTCTTGTGTAACTGACCAACTTAATCCATGCCAAAAATTACAAGTGCAGGCAGTTTTATTTATAAAGAATTACTTACCACCAGACTCTGATCCTAACTGTGCGTTCTTTGAATTGCATATACACAAAAACCTATATAGCTATCAATTTCGCATGGTGGTGTGCCAGCATGTCAGAATATGCATGTCCATAACATCAGCCCTGTTTGGTCTTTCATAACAAATAGTGTCACAGATGTACAGGGTATGGGCCACACTCAAGAAACATCCAGTCAAAGCATCTTCAGTGGTTTACTAAGAACCATCAATGACAGAAGTTGACCATGGATGATAAGATACATGCATACAGCTGGTCAACCAACGCCTGAGTACAACTGTGTGCAAAAAAAGATACATCCGAATGAAAAACTTGATACTCTTTGTGACAACTGTGTGGTAGCCAATTACACCTTAGTTTTACTTTTAACAAAAAAAAACAGAAGGCACAGTTGCTATGGGCTAAAGAACAGATACCGAAGGAACGAACAAAGATTGGCTACTCTCAGGAATTTGTGTTTTTCACGTTGACGTTAACAAAGGTGTGATGGAAACCTCATGAATCCATGTGGCAGACTACAGCGCAGGCTGGTGGTGACAGTCTAATGCATTGTTTTAATATACATTATACAATTAACTGAATATTTGAATGCCATAGAATATGATGGTATTAAAATCGGGTAAATTCCTAAAATGTACCAACATGTGTAGATGGACATTTTGACAGAATAATGTTTCATGCCACAAGGCTGTGAAAATCATAAAATTATTTTATATACAGTGGTGTGAAAAACTATTTGCCCCCTTCCTAAATTTCATACTCTTTTGCATGTTTGTCACACAAAATGTTTCTGATCATCAAACACATTTAACCATTAGTCAAATATAACACAAGTAAACACAAAATGCAGTTTTTAAATGATGGTTTTTATTATTTTGGGAGAAAAAAAATCCAAACCTACATGGCCTTGTGTGAAAAAGTAATTGCCCCCTGAACCTAATAACTGGTTGGGCCACCCTTAGCAGCAATAACTGCAATCAAGCGTTTGCGATAACTTGCAATGAGTCTTTTACAGTGCTCTGGAGGAATTTTGGCCCACTCATCTTTGCAGAATTGTTGTAATTCAGCTTTATTTGAGGGTTTTCTAGCATGAATCGCCTTTTTAAGGTCATGCCATAGCATCTCAATTGGATTCAGGTCAGGACTTTGACTAGGCCACTCCAAAGTCTTCATTTTGTTTTTCTTCAGCCATTCAGAGGTGGATTTGCTGGTGTGTTTTGGGTCATTGTCCTGTTGCAGCACCCAAGATCGCTTCAGCTTGAGTTGACGAACAGATGGCGGACATTCTCCTTCAGGATTTTTTGGTAGACAGTAGAATTCATGGTTCCATCTATCACAGCAAGCCTTCCAGGTCCTGAAGCAGCAAAACAACCCCAGACCATCACACTACCACCACCATATTTTACTGTTGGTATGATGTTCTTTTTCTGAAATGCTGTGTTCCTTTTACGCCAGATGTAACGGACATTTGCCTTCCAAAAAGTTCAACTTTTGTCTCATCAGTCCACAAGGTATTTTCCCAAAAGTCTTGGTAATCATTGAGATGTTTCTTAGCAAAATTGAGACGAGCCCTAATGTTCTTTTTGCTTAACAGTGGTTTGCGTCTTGGAAATCTGCCATGCAGGCCGTTTTGCCCAGTCTCTTTCTTATGGTGGAGTCGTGAACACTGACCTTAATTGAGGCAAGTGAGGCCTGCAGTTCTTTAGACGTTGTCCTGGTGTCTTTGTGACCTCTTGGATGAGTCGTCTCTGCGCTCTTGGGGTAATTTTGGTCGGCCGGCCACTCCTGGGAAGGTTCACCACTGTTCCATGTTTTTGCCATTTGTGGATAATGGCTCTCACTGTGGTTCGCTGGAGTCCCAAAGCTTTAGAAATGGCTTTATAACTTTTACCAGACTGATAGATCTCAATACTTCTGTTCTCATTTGTTCCTGAATTTCTTTGGATCTTGGCATGATGTCTAGCTTTTGAGGTGCTTTTGGTCTACTTCTCTGTGTCAGGCAGCTCCTATTTAAGTGATTTCTTGATTGAAACAGGTGTGGCAGTAATCAGGCCTGGGGGTGGCTACGGAAATTGAACTCAGGTGTGATACACCACAGTTAGGTTATTTTTAACAAGGGGCAATTACTTTTTCACACAGGGCCATGTAGGTTTGGATTTTTTTCTCCCTAAATAATAAAAACCATCATTTAAAACTGCATTTTGTGTTTACTTGTGTTATATTTGACTAATGGTTAAATGTGTTTGATGATCAGAAACATTTTGTGTGACAAACATGCAAAAGAATAAGAAATCAGGAAGGGGGCAAATAGTTTTTCACACCACTGTGTATGTATGTATATATATATATATATATATATATATATATATGAAAGGCTATATTTCAAACACACCTACTAACCATTATGTAGGTTAATGCTTACTGAATTCCTAAATCTGAGAAAGAAATTCAATATAAAGTTTCCCTCATAGTTATGGAAACCACATGATCCATAGGATGACTGACCACACAATGTCCAAAGACCTGTGCAATGGGATGTCAGTTCAAACACAAAAGGCAGATTATAATCCAGGGTTGTGGCCATATAGGCATTACTGATATTCTACTTGCTAACCTGGGGATTCTCAGATACAAACCTAGGGAATTTTTCAACTTGAAGCCTATATTTTGTTGCTTATACAGATCTCAAAATCAAACCATTCGAAAAAAAAAAAAAAAGCTTGCAACAAGAGTAAAGATCAAATGTCAAGTATAATCTGTCACATCGCAGATAATGCGCTGCTCCAGGCTCCTATGATGCCATCAGTTTAAGAATCTAAAGACCAGAGACTTAATTAAGTCAGGACCACTCTGAAGTCACTCTGATGGACAGGATAATGCTTATTTATGTTCATATCATTACACTGAGCTGCTGCACATGTGAAGGAGTACCAGCTGGAAATTCAGCAGAAAGTCTTTTTCAGTAATTCAAAAAGAAAAGCAGAAGGAAGGCTGAAAGGAACACAAAGCTCCTTAGGTGACAGGAAGGAGTTTCTGTCATCAATAGCAGATCAGTACAGGCTTCTCCTAATGGAGTCATGTCTTTTGTTGGAGCGTTAATGTACCTGGAGACGGAGGCGGTGGATTACAGAGAATATCTAACAGTAAGTTGCACCAAACTGAAACAACAAGTGAATGCTGTCTACAAATAAATCATATGGGTGGTATTGGTGCTATTCCTTGTAATAACCACATACTGTATATAAAAAGAAATCCACAAATCCATTTTAAGAATGTATTTAGCCCATTGCTAAAATGTTTCTGGCTTTAGATTATCCTGTCCATATGTAACACCCTACCATAAGATCCAAGTGCGTTACAGGGTCCATTCTCACAAATCTGAGCTGGTCAATCAGTCAATTTAACACGTGCAAGGGGGCCCCAGAAAGCTTTGCAAGATACTTTTTATGTTAGTAATTTATGATAAAGTTGTTTTAATCTATGCATAGAATAGCTATTTGTGTTTGTCAAACTCCATGTTATCTCCTTCAGCATTAACATTAAAGGCGTTGTGGCAGCAATAACCAAGAACATTGGAACATCAGAGCAATTAAGATGAGAAAAGGCCATTCAGCCTAAAACAGGTCATATATCAATATAATTCCCCTTTTTTTGCCAGTTTGATTCCTGTGCTCACAGCTCTTCTTCCTCTTTCAATAATAGAATCATTACTCAGAAAATGAAAACAAGTGTGTGACAGAGTACTTAGAAGTGTCACAAACCAATTACCATTACTTTAATGAACGATGAGTCATTCTTGCTGACAATATGGTAATAAAAGAACTAAGCTCAATGGTTTTAAGTGAGTAAATTCACAGACTCTGACACCTATCAATCTGTAAATACACTGGGAGAACTTGCAGACTCCGTGTAGAACTTGCATATGTTAAAACATTTGTGCTGAACTTACTAAACTTCAGCCTGATTAAACTTAGGTTTGTTGTTATTGTTAAATTGTCCCAATTGTGTGTATTCACACTGTGATGGACTTGCACCCTGTCTAGATGTTGTTCCTGCCTTGCATCAATCCTGATGCTTGCTGGGAAGGCTCCAGCTGTATCATAACCCAGCCCTGGATAAGCAGGATGGGAGCCTATAACATCTGTTCAGTTCTTGCCACTTGATTACATGCTACATGCAGTGATTGAAGTGGAAACAAATAATTGCCGGTACTCTTCTTTTCTGTTGGCTACTTGGTCCTCATGCTGCATTTCAGCTTTTATGCAATTTCTTAATCAAGCAGGTGTGGGGAGTCCCCGTTGGAGTTTTGAGCATGCTGTTAGAAATATATTATATTGTAGACTGGGGAAAGAGTGTTTGGTGTCCAAGTGTGAGGTGCTGCACAAACTCCTCCTCTAAAATAGACAAATGCCTAACTTCAAGCTCAGGCTGTGTGCCTGCTCAATACACTCTCTCTCTGAAACACAAGCGTGCTTTAACAATTCAGTGACAGCATGCTGTGTCTTTGTGAATTAAAGAAAAAAGCTTATACGGTATATGGTGAAAGAACGTAATCAGGCATGTGAATTTTTAAACTTTACTGTCTAGTTTTCTACAGAACGAAGACAGAAATTCTTATTTTGGGGTCAACATTGATGCCAATAATGGCGAGTAGTGATGATTTTCTGAAGTGAATCCACTTCCCATTGACTCTGAAGGGTGCTGCACTGCTACAGAGGAAGAAGCAAATTAGCAAAGTGAGGTGTACCACCAGTCTCCTCTTAAAATGGCTGAATCTCACAACATTGGTTTGTGTAATACCTGTTTGCCTGCAGCCTTGGCATCTTTTTGTTCTTGGGTGATTGATAATTATGACCTGAATGGACTAGTGCAACAAGGACACACAAAAAAGCAGGTTGGTACAAAAATAGTATTGTGCAATCTGTGATCAATAAATAGCAGTGCCAATTTTTTAATAAATAACTAAATACTCTATAAAAATAAGAGCCAGTGAAGGTTAATAAATAGGATCCATAAAGAAGCCAACATAGTCAAAGTTCGGGTTCCCTTTCATTCTCTAGCAGAGCCCAGTCCATCTAACTGGTAGCCCATTGGGAATTTTTAGCCAGGCCAAGATGTCGGCTCTCATCCCTGCCACCTCTGTCAGTCACCACTGGGATGCTCAGATCTGGATTTCAATTTTTCTGCTACCTGCCTTTGGTCCAGGAGGACTCCTGAAGCACTTGGTTGCTGCTGCTTCTTCAAATCACTCAACAGGAATGACCTGCCCTGGGTGCACCATTCCTCTCGTTCTCATACGAGGCCCCCCAACTGCTTTGCCTCATTTCCACCGTATTGACACAATCTTCAGATTCTTTGTCTGTTTTTTGTCTTCCTTTCAGTCCCCTTTATTCTTTTGTTGGTGTAAGTGCTTTGCACACCAACCCACAGAGCATCAGTGAGGAACAGCCGATCATCATGCCTGGCCGTTAACCAGCCGCACGGCACGCAGCCACACCCACAAGCCTGAACGACACCTCTTTTTGTTTTATTGACAATCCTGTACTGCCATGGACTCCTAATATGCAGTACCACTATCTGCTTCTTGCTTTTTTCCTTCTTAAAGTGACATGGATATGGCACTTTGCAGTAACTATTTGTGTAATCTCTAGACAGGAACCAATACTCGATCAGGTTAAAGGTTTTAAGTCTTTTTCCATCACCTGCAGACCTGCGTATCTTAAAGCCCTATTTTAAACTTCAAGAACAGAGAAGGTAATTTAAAAAACTTTACAAAAAATGCTTTACTTTAGAACTTGATTTCAAGTGACAAGAAATAACTTCAATTTGAAAAATACCAGACTTATCCTTTAATATGTGCAAATCATTGCACAACATCATTTTGAGGACCATCTGCAGACTTGCAAGTTAAAATATTGTTCTATTACATGGCAGCAGTCAGTGGGACACAATAAATTAACCACCACATAAGTTGCAGACTATTTTGTTAGTATTTAAAAAGAGAAAATATAATATTTGAGCAAATCTAATGCAATATTTGCATATAGACAAATAGATGTACCCAAGAGGACATGGAATACCAAAGATAGCATGCCTGGAAATCAAACACAGGTTCCCTGTGTTTCAAGTCAGTAGTGCTAAACACTTGACCACCATGCAGAACCTGAGTTTCTAACAATAATTCACCCCACCAAAAAGTCAAGATTGGCCTCCCCAATGCCACCAAAAATCTCAACACATGTGTACACTGATGAAAGTAGGAAAAAATAAGAATATGACAAAGCAGAAAAAAAATAATGCAAAAAAGGGTACAATGAAGAACCATGAGAGTAACTGTCATGATGCATTCATACCTGTCTAAAATGCAAGTGACTGCACTTCATACAGGCAGTATAAAAAGTCATAATAATGATAAGGAAACTTGACAAGAATTTGGAAATATAAACTTGTTGAAAACAATTATGGACCAACCACCGTGCGCTAGCCTGGATCCAGCTGAGGTGCTAGAGTACTCTCACAGAGTCACAAATGGCAAAAGTGATATCAGACTTCCTGCAGATTTTACTTATAAGCAAAACCATGTTGCAGAACTTTGTGCAGCATATTTCATTAAAGTAGAACTTTGAATACAGCAATAACTCAGCTTCCATAAATGAAGTATATTTTGACATGCTCCCAGTGTGAAGCTCTGTGCTCAATATTAACTTCAGGTTTCATGCAGACTCTTGTGAAGTTTCAGACTGCAGAGTAGTGGCCTTGCTGATCTTATAAAGTCCCTTCATGCCTGGTCATTCAGTAGCACATGAGGCCTTCTTTGGTTGGATAATAGATCTGAGGTGTGTACAGAACTTATTTTTGGCAAGAAGCCAGCGGGGTGTTCCATCACCTCCCAACTCCACTTTCCAATATACACTTCAGAGTGGACAATTGGACAAAAGTCTGAGAAAATTATCATAGTTGTTAACAAGACTTACAGCCTTTCTGCCCCCTGTACAAGCAGATTATTAATGGCCTGATTTTTTGTTTCTGATACTGAGTATATTATTCCATAATTTTACTTCTCTGTGGAATTTACAAGACAAAAAATAAAACATATTTAAAATAGGTACAGTATGTTTTATGTCCAGGGTTGTCTCCTTACTTACTCTGATAGGCACACAAAGTGAACTCCTTCCTTTCGAAATCTAGATGTTCAGCTTTTAAACAAGGCATTGTTAAGCAGAAAACCTCTGATGAACTTAAAAGTGTTAATTTGCTATTTATGTTTCTTTCATTTTATTGTCTTGGGGACCAACTTACAGGTAGAGTATGTGGCATGGAAGGCAAGAGGTGCTCTTGAGCTGCCATTAAACACAAACAGTAAGGAGAATGGAATATAACAAATACAAGTGGAGTATAAAAATAGTCATAAAGATATAAACAATAAACACCTAACGCCTCTCTAAGCTTTCCTTTCACAGGTCCCCAGTCCTTGAGTATTTGTGGGATGGCTAGTCCACTTACCCACCCTCCATAAACTGTGACTTTAACTTACACACACACACACAAATGCCATTTACCTCAGTAATCCTTGGTCATTGTGATCTGGTCTCCTCTCTTCCTCTTGCTAGTTAACTCATTGATACGACTTGCCTTGCAACACCACATCCAGTACTGGCTGACAGAAGGTTTTAGCACTAGCTGAAATTAGGTCTAGGGACATCCTCGGGAAAACATTTGGGGACGTCAATGCCTTCTGGAATTCTTGAGAGCATCCTTCTAAAACTATTAGTATCAGGGTAACACTCTCCCTTAGGTAGGCTGGCCACCATAATATATAGTCAGGAACCAGGCACAGAGCACAGGGGCTTCACAGGTTATGTTGTTCTAATCCCAACTTAGCACCTCAATATAATCTTTTTTAGTTAAACTTCTACAATCCAAACATATTTATCTAAAATAGTTACATAGCCATCTTACACCCTGAGCAGCCCAGTACCGGTCTGAGAGATCATTTAAAAATCTTTTGCCATGTCATACAGGTAAACTAAGCCACTCACCGACTCAAATGTGAACTCTTTTGCAAGAGACGGGTGTTGACTTCACACTCCTAGTAATCAAATTGTTAGAATATTTACAGTTGACTTTTATTTTGGTATGAAATCATGCATGTGGTGTTACATAAATTGTCACAAAAAATATTTGAAAAAAATTGTAGCAATAATTCTGTATAAGAATTACCCAAGTGTTATGGATTAATCAAAAAGTTATGACTAATAGATTTCAACCAATGCAATGAACCCTCCCACCAACTAAGCAAATGTGAGCTATAGGCTGAAAACCGGAAACAGTGTTACACCGCTGAACTCATTTTTCGCATGCTCTCACATATTACTTCACAAAACAGCAGCAGATATCTACAAGTGACACATCAGTACTTACAGTAGATTCTCCTGATCAAAACAAGTCCAGGCACATTATTGTACGATGTATCAATCATGAGATATCCTCCACATTAGAGGAGTCGCGAGCTAAACTTTGGCAAGTACACTTCACACTTCTGGGTCATTAGATCTGACTCAATAGGTCACACACTCTCAAGCTTAGTACCACTGGATTGCAGTGACTGTGACGTCTCCAATGAGATGAAGATATCTATATATGGACATAATGAGACACAGCTGACACTATTTGAAGGAGGAACAAACAATGTAAATAGTTTCATGTAAATGTGTAGGTGGGATGGGGGGCACTTGGGCACTTTAGGGGATGAGGTTCAGAGTTTTTATATGGTTCATTGTTTTATGTGTCATAACACTGTTCTGAACCTGGATACTTGTTTGGAGAGGTTTGGATAGGAGAGGGGGACCCATGGTGGCAAATGCTTCAACTTTCTTTCTTTCTTTGTGTTATCAACATTAAACTTTAGACAGGTACAGTTGACATGTCTGAGAATGCACCAGAGGTGAAAAAACTGCCCTGGCATTACTTGTACTTGAGTAGATGAGGTATATTGTATCATCCATCCATCCATTATCCAACCCGCTATAGCCTAACTACAGGGTCACGGGAGGTCTGCTGAAGTCAATCCCAGCCAACACATGGCGCAAGGCAGGAAACAAACCCCAGGCAGGGCGCTAGCCCACCGCAGGGCACACACACACACACCAAGCACATACTAGGAACAATTTAGGATCGCCAATGCACCTAACCTGCATGTCTTTGGACTGTGGGAGGAAACCCACGCAGACACAGGGAAAACATGCAAACTCCACGCATGGAGAGACCCGGGAAGCAAACCCGGGTCTCCTTACTGCGAGGCAGCAGCGCTACACACTGAGCCACCGTGCCGACCTCCTTAGCAATAACGAAGCGATATTAAAACCTGCATGCATCTAGAAGACCTCTTTTGTGGAGAGTACAGCAGGACATCTCCTACGTTCAAGGGCCTCTTGCTTCCCTCTGATTAGCAGCGGAAAGTGTGATTAAAGTGAAATGAATCCACTGAAACAGAAATTGTCTGTCTCTGTTTATAAGCTCATCATTGCTGATTCATGCAATCATCTTCCATCATATCCTTAAGGCTTCACTGTGTCAGACTCATTCATGTTCCTTGTCATTAGTTATAAAAAATCCTCTTTTTTAATAGTCTATCTCTTGTGACATGTGATGTCTAGAGTCTTTATTTTTACGTCTTTCACACACTAGTTCTGTGACTAATTAAATCCACTCGGATCACCCAGAGTTTCTCAATGATTCCAAGAATTTACAGGAGAGGAAAAGATGTTGCCACAGTTAGACTGACTGGCCCAGATAACAGCTAAACAAGGAGTTATACTGGGTGTTAAATGGCATTGTTTTTTTTCCATTAAATATTGCATAACCAAACTAACGGATGTCACCCAAACCCATAAATCTGTCTTTAACATCATACAAGAATTCAAAAGAACCTGTCAGGCTCAATTCAACAAGAAATTGCTGTAAGAGTTCTACCAACTGCCTTTATGTAAGAGAAGAAAGATGTCTATTGATTATAGTGCTCACAGCTCAATCATTTTTAGCAGGGTGAATTCAACAGAAGATTTCACTTTATGAATACCCAGTCCCCTGGAATGTGAATTGAATTTTTTGCACTTTACTGATTTTTTTTTTTGAAAAGTGGTAAGTGCAATATACTGAAATTCAGCTATCTCAGTTTGCAGATGCTCTTATATACAACCATTTAAAAGCATTGGCAGAGAGAGTCATCACCCCAAGGTCCTATAAAGCTGAAGCCCATGCCGGTTTTCATTGTAACTGAACTCTTCTTCTCCATCTTGTCCATCTGCTAAATAACAACTTGTCTGAATTATCCTGTAAAAATGATTTAACTCTTTCTACTCTATACAGTAGAGAGTCATGAATGCTAACATACTGTGTGTTAGCAGAGGGCAGAGACAGATGAACAATGAAAGAAACTGTGTAAAGTTGGCACAGTTTTACAGGGACTGTGCCCACCTAAGTGCATTCAGATTGCTGGAAGCTTCACTAATTTAGCCAAACTGTCTTCCAAACTGTGTGCTCAATGACAAATTGAAGCAATCTGTTGTGCACAATAGGCTATTGTGTTCAGTGATATTGTCATTATTTGCCCATTTTACTTGACTGTCACACAAGGAGCAGAACTGGAATCAGAAATAACAGGCCTAACTGCAGTCAAATATAGCAGATTGTGTAGATAGGTAACTTTATGTCACATAATATCATTTACTAGCCAACCCGCGGCGTAGCATACGCCACATCATTATCAACATGAACAGTCAACGTGGCTCACAGCTGCACGTGGACTGTAGCACAGACCAAAGCGAGTGAGGATGTGTTTGGTGACGCGTTGGGGGCGGGCACATGAGCAAGCAGTGTGCATGCCTCGAGAGTGAGGGTGGACGCGGGAGGAGGGTTAGAGTGGGCGGTCAGGGCTCTGTCGTGCGTACTTTGTGGTCGAGCGACTTGGTCGATTATATATACAGTGGAACCTCGGTTCACGACCATAATGTGTTCCAAAATATTGGTCGTAAACCGATTTGGTCGTGAACTGAAGTAATTACCCCATAGGATTGTATGTAAATACAATTGATCCGTTCCAGACCGTACAAACTGTATGTAAATATATATTTTTTTAAGTTTTTAAGCACAAATATAGTTAATTATACCATAGAATGCACAGCGTAATAGTAAACTAAATGTAAAAACATTGAATAACACGGAGAAAACCTTGAACAACAGAGAAAACTTAACAATGCAAGTGTTTGCGCTATAGCCCTACGAACCGTGCGCTAAAACATTTTTTTTAATGAGTTTTAGGCTCAGGGAAAAAAAATTTACATTTGAAAAAATCTGTAAAACCAAGAAAAGTAACATTGCAACAATGCATGCGCGCGCCTGTGTGTCTCTCTCTCTCTCTTTAACGCCTGTGTGTGTGTGTCTCTCTCATGTGGACTGTAGCAGACACGAAAACGACAGAGGCTGTGTTTGATGAGTTGTTGCGTGCGGACACATGAGCAGATAGTTCACATGCCTCGAGAGCGACGGTGGACACAGGAGGAGGGTTACAGTCGGCAGGCAGGGCATTGTTGTGCGTATCCCATGATGCGGTAACCCATGGTCTTAGAGTTGGCGGGCGGGGCTCTGTGAGCTGGTGGGCGTGGCTCTCTGTCTTACTTGCGCTTGCTGTCTAGCGTGCCCTTAGTGAATTATATATATAAATGAGGGCTGTTAAGATTAGATTATGTGGTGTGTCATACTTTGCTTGAAGATACTAATAAATGGGGCAAAAACACAGGGCCCATTCTGCTCTTTTTACAAAGGGTGACCAAAATTCTGTCAGGAGGAACATGACCAAGCTGGGTTATTGGATGTTCCTGGAAGTTTTACCAACCTAAGAAGGTTGGAGGAAAGGAGAGAGGATGGCTCTGTGCAGCCATGTGATCCTGGGAAATGGTAAGAAATAAATTCTCCAGCTGAAAATGTTTATTTTTGGATCTGCTACTCATAACATGTTGTTTTTAAAGATTAAATATTGTTTTATCTACCATAATATGTTTTCAAGGTAAATGGGGATAAGAAATTTCCTTATACAATGATCTTCAATTGAGGCCAAACTTGAAGAGCAGCAAAGTGTATCTAAATATCCATTACAAAGCTCAAATTACCCATGTTGCATTATCCTAATGTCAGAAATCTAGTCATTTGCTCACATCCCCAAACACATGTATTTTGCCTAAACCCTTGTTAAATAAATAATTTCTGGAAAATTCCCCTATGACTGACAAAGATGCACATTTACACGAGATGAAGCTTTTGAAGTGGCTTGAGATTAAGTATAATTCATCAGATGGTAAAGTTCACTTCCCAAGGAAATCCAGTTAAATGGATGGCCTGACATTAACAGGCAGAATCATCTGGCAGTCACATGCATGATTCAACTGTTTGAAGAACTTCTAAAAGAAATGGTCTTGAAAGGCATAATGCAGCTAAGATACCATTGTTGCAGAAAACTAAGAAATGAAAGAGACTGCAGTATGCAAAAACCATAAAAAATTTAACAACAAAAGCAGAAAATACATATTTGATATTTTTTGGTACACAAAGATACTATTACATCAGAAGATGAATTGACAAGAAGTATAGTGATGCTGGTCTGCAGTATCCCGTGAAGCACGGCAACTGTTCTGGTGTGGTCTGAGGGTCATTTCAGCCAGCAGTGTAGTGGATCTGATCAACATTGATGGGATCATGACTGCTGATATAGAAACAGATTCAGATTCATTCTGCTGTGCCTACTGGGAAAATGGCTTATTGGTGAAAAGTTTTACCTTTCAACATAACAAACCCAAACACACAGAAAACACTTAAAAATCCATAGGTGGTACAGTAGCAGTACTAGATCATCTTAGACCCGTAATTTCAACATAATAGAAGTAGTGTGGGGTCAGAAGAATAAAAAACAGAACAGGGAAAAAATGTCTGGAGAGAAGACAGGGAAAAGAAAAACAGTCAAAGTCAAAGAACAGATATGAAGAATCTTAGAAGAATGTACCACAGGACTATTTTAAAAATTAGGCAGCATTGGACCAAAGTGAATTATTCAGTTTTGCATTCTTAGGGAGGCCACAAAAATGCTGATTTGTTTTACAAACCCTACCAATTCTTGTTGGTATTTATTCTATGAAAGTTTATTTCTGTTTGTTTCAATATTTTATAGTGTTGTCACAAGTATATTAACACTTAGTGCCAAGATAACTAGCTTTAAAACTAATTTCTTTAGGTGTCCTAAACTTCCTCCTGATATTCTAGTTTTCACATCATAGATATGTTAGATTAACCCTTTAAACTCAGCCTCATTTTTGTCTGAACAATAACGCATTATTTTAAAATCTGTATAAAGCCACTCATTTCCTCATTGCCCTAACAGAAGTACTGTGCTTTCCCATTGAAATGTCGTATTGCCTACTCCAATACCAATGCAATGTTTTTCATTCTTAACCTCAAAATATTACCAGATTGCTGTATCACACCTGCCCACAACCTTCCATAGCTTTCTTGAATGCCCCAATTCAATTGTGTTTAATTTGATGAACAGACCACTGTATTATCTTCTAAATCAGAGAGGCGTTTCTGCTTTCAAATGACGCCGTCTTATACTTTCTATGTTTTCCACTTTCTGGTTTCAAAAAACATTTTTTGTAAAGATGTTTCATAATCTTGAATGTTTCTTTACCAACTATATATATTCTGACAGAGTAAGATCTGCCCTTCAAAATGATACATAAGTTATGGGTCTTCTGTAATGGGTGTGTAAGGTTTTTCTAGTTCCTCTTCTTCTTTTCCAATTCTATTTGGGGTTGATGTGCTTGATCAACCTTTTCCAAACAGCTTGGTCCTGCACTTCCTTGCCATTCAAGCCCTTTTTCATCAGATGATCTTTTACTTTATCCATCCACCTCCACTTTGGCCTTCCTCACTTTCTCTTACCCAGTAGTTCCACTCCCATCACTTGTTTCCCCACATATTCATGGTCTCTCCTCATCACAATATCCATCCCACTTCAACCTTTCCTGCACTTTCTTAGATGTCTCTCCCACTTCTGCTGTACCTCTGATTGTCTCTTGTTTTATTCTGTCAGTTTTTGTAACTCTACACATCCATCTCGACCTTCTCATTTCTGATACATCTAACTTGTTCTCCTGCACTCCCCTTATGTTTCACGTCTCAGCTTCATACATCATTACTGGTCTTTGTGACAGATAGGGGGTGCTATCGCTCCCTTGAACCCTCGGATCAAACGTTAGACACCAGTTAAAAGTCCAAAAGTTGAATTTATTATAATAATAAAGTGCACAAAGCACCCTCCTCTCCACAATACTCATATAATTCACCAGTAATAATAACAATACAATAACCTCCACTCTCCCAGACGCATTGCCGCCCTGCCACCCAGCTCAACTCGTTTGTCTGGGATTTCCCAGAGTCCTTTATAGTCTTTGACCCGGAAGTGCTGCTGAACCCTCAGTCCAGGTGACTCCCTAGCACTTCTGGGTCAGATCAAAAGCTCTTCTTTAAATCCTGGAAGTACGTAATTTCCTCTGTCCCTGAGACCAGGATGTACTTCCAGGTTATAGGGCAAATACAAGTCTCTGAGCCTCCCTGCAGCATCCCTTTGCGGCCCCCATGGTATCCAGCAGGGCTGTGAAGGAAAACTCCAATATCCATGATGCCCTGCTGGAATTCGGGGCACCTCCATGCTGCCGGAAGGGTATTGGATGGGATGAACAGCCGGCCATAGTCCACATCTTATAACGGTCTTAAAATCATTACCTTTAACATTCACCTTAATTCTTTGATCACACAATACTCCTGACCTGACTCCTTCTTGCAATTGTCCCATCCACACATCACTCTATGAGTTATCTGTGCATCTAGTTTTCCATTTCAGGCTGCCACTGATCCTAGATATTTAAATGTATCCACTCTTTTCAGTAGCTGTTACTGCAGGCTAACTTCTGAATCCTGATCATCATTAAACTTCCTATATTGTCTTCTTCCACTTTGTATTGAACCCTCTATCTTCAAAAGTGCTTCTTCATTCTCCTAACTGCCTCTCCACTTCATCTTTTCTGGTGCTACACAACACAATATCATCAGCAAAAAGCTTGCATGAGGGTCACTGGTATGTACTGTATGTTACGGGTATTATTTATTTTTTCTGCTACTTCAAAATAATAAAAATAGACATTACTTGTAGATATTTCATAAAAATGTTATTGTTTCTGACACATCAACACCTTCGTACTGTTTGAAAGCTTATTTCAACACCTATGGAAATATAAATAAAAAAAGTGATTATTTTGGCAAAAATATTACTGAATTTTGCAACTTATTCTTCCGCAACATATTTATAAAACATAACTACCTCTCAAGGTGTAGCAATTCTGAAAGAGAAATGTCTGAGCTTTATTTTGAGGGGTAGAACATAAATATAGAATGAAGGATAATGATGTTATAGCCAGTTAAATCAAAGCAGGAGAAAATGGAGGCAAATGAGGCGGAGTTTAAAGGGTGAACTGGAGATTTGAAATTTGCCCCATTTTATTCATTGCGAGTGTATACTGCAATGGACTGGTACATCGTTTGGGGTCGATGTCAGCCTTGAGGATGATGCTACAAGAGTATGTTTTGGTCCCTGATGACCCTGGACTGGATTAAGTAGGTTCAGACACAGACAAACAAATCCAATTAAGAGTCTGTTAATTTACTGATTTACCTAGTAAGTCTTAATAAATAGCCTGCATAATTGCAAGCAGATATTCAGGTATTTATTTATATGAGTGAGACATTGTGTTAATCCATCCCTAGCACTCGGTACCTGACAGTCATAAAATAAGGCTTAGCCCAAGTAAATCTGTTGTCGGAAATAGAAACATATAAGCACTCTGGGGACAGGAGATTTAGCAAGAATTCTAGAAAGGGTGGAAACCAAAACTGATTAGAAAAGCCAATCTCTGGGTAAGGTTAATGAGCTGCAGCTAAAGCTCACCCACTGGCAGTCACGTAGAAAATGACAAGTGCCAAAGTGGAAAAGAGAGTCAATGCTTTGTGGCTTTGGTTATTTCTGATTAAACACCACCACACACCAGGAGTCAGGAACTCCCATTCTCATTATTAATGTTCTTAACATCAAACGTAAAGCGGGTGGATAATACTTAAAATGAAAAACACACGCACATCTGAATCCAAATTAATCAAAACAGTATTTGAGAGCACTTCAGAATGAAATCATGCACTCAATTTGAACTGCAATATTTTTAAGCAATTTGCGACAAGTGCAACAAAAGTGGATTGAAAGCCAATGAATGAATGAAACGAATGGGCAAATTTGTAGAAAATCATCATTCTTTGTTAAGTAGTATTTCTGTGCAGAATCAACGGATTTCTTAATAAGAAAGATTGGACATAATTTTCACTTTAACCTTTTTTATGCTAAAACCCATACATTTCTTAATAAACTCTTCAAAGTAAGCTGTACCTGGGGTTGTTTGATAAATTATCTCAAACGATCCAACTTGAGCAATAGTGACTTTAGCCATTATACAGTTCAAGCATAAAATTAGAAATGAAATAAATAACACTGGAATTGTTTTTCTTTGGCTCACAGTGATGGAGTGAAGGCAATGGCTGTCATGGCTCTCTCTCTCTCTCTCTCTCCATCTCACTTGTTTTATTTATGCTGCAGAACTTGCTGTGTGGCACGATCAAGCCTTTCTCTTTTAGTTAAACTGACATGTGAAGCAGTGAATACTCAGTGAAATTAATTAGGATGCCTTTCAAGAAATGCTCTTCAAGCGCCACAACGAAATACCAGTTTAACAAGACAGAAATACTGGTAGAGCAACTTGTGCGGCATAAATCGATTGGGCGGTGTATCAAATCTATGAGATAAAAATTGTTTTCAGTAAATGAGTGCACATAACAACATATAAGGCAATAAAAATGTCAACAGGAAATACACTATCTTGTCTTCATTACATAGATTATAAAGATAATCTTCTTCGTTAGGCTGCTCCCATTAGGGGTCGCCACAGCGGATCATCTTCTTTCATATCTTTCTGTCCTCTGCATCTTGTCTGTTACACCCATCACCTGCATGTCCTCTCTCACCACATCCATAAACCTTGTTTAGGCCTTCCTCTTTTTCTCTTGACTGGCAGCTCTATCTTTAACATCCTTCTCCCAATATACCCAGCATCTCTCCTCTGCACATGTCCAAACCAACCCACCATGACTTGTAATGGCAGTGGCCTGACTTGCTTTTGACTGGTGTGGATTTTCTCCAGCTACTTAACTTTGTTAAGTTATTTAGCCTCACGTGAAGTCCCATCCAAGGCTGCTTTCTACCTTGTGCACAATTTATCCAGGACAGGCTTTAACTGCATGAGAACGTATAATGTTGAAAGTGGGAAGGATGGATGGATTTTAATTGTGTCACTCTCAGATATGGATTTTTAGGTAAGTGCAGAAGTTGTGGCCATCTATATGAATATCACCTAATTAAGAAGTAAAGTGATTCTCTTCTTTCTCCATAGCAAGCATTTCAGTCTGCATCATTTAAGTATCACTGCAGGGGGACTTCAGGGGAAGAGAAAAGGCCTCGGAGATACAGAGCTCTGTTAATCATGTTCTATTAGGGTCACTGGCTGTCACTGGAAAGTGCTGGCAGGCAAGGGGGGACACCATGTCAGGTCTACTAGTATCAGCAAGTAGTTACATCCTTGAGCAATGAACTGTGTCTAAGGATCAGGACATTCCTCATACAGATGCCTTATGACTAATCTTACATTTTTCAAAAATGGTCAACAGCATGATTTTTCCAGAACTCGCTTAAAAAGCCTGTCTCTGTGATAAAACTATGAACGAGTCAAAGAAAACAAAGCTGAAAAATCAGCCACTTATTTTATTAGGTGAATGAAAAATAGCTTTTCTAAGGCTTCTTCTTGCTTGGCGTACCATGGCAACCATCACTATTGAACAAACAATCTATCCAAGTCTTGCTGTGAGTGAAAAGCAAAGTCTGTCTCGGCTTCTCATTTCTTTAATGGCAAGGAAGGTATACAAATAAAACACTTTCAGAGTCCAGATTAGTTCATCAGTCCGGTTGGCATGGTAATATTTTTCTTCAGTTGGCTGATAATTCATTTGAATTAAATTATATTAGCATCGAGTAGGCAATTAAACCATACATTAATACGCAGAGACATGCAGCATCTCCCAGTGCTTATTTTGCTCATGTTCTGATTATGCTGATCATTATGATGGACAGCCACACTATCTGACTGAGAGATTTTTTTTTCAGTTATTATTATTATATAATTAAGCACTTCAGAATACATTTGAGTGGAGGATAAGGGCCACCTCTTTTCTCTGTCAAATGCTGTCATGTACCTTTATTCAAACACTCTCCTTTCTCAACTTTGTGCCGCAAATTGAGTGCCTCTCTGATAGGCTTATAATTGTGAAATTACGGAGACTGATTATACTCTAGAATTTCATGTTCACGGAAAATGGTTCATTAACTGTCACAACACCAGTGCCTCGCAAATGCAGGAAAATTAAATTAGTAAAATCTCTTTGAAGATGTTTATGTGTTGAGTAGCCCCTTTTTGATCCTGGAGGTTATCCTAGCAATTCACCAAAGGAAAAAAAAGTTGTTAGGGCAAGTCAAGAGGTAGGAAACTATGTTCACATTACAAGCTTTGTTCCTTAATTCTGATTGTTTGCCGAAATCGGATTTGCCTATCTTGACAGTTGAAAATTCAGAAGTACAAGAGATGTTTATGTACTGTAAGTGTAACGTGAAAGCATCTGTCCTCCAAAACGGCATGCATGTGGCCATCTATTTGTTTGTGCACGATTCATTTGCATCACCAAAAACACAAAGCTTCATATTGTTTGAGACAACTCGTGGTATTAAAACTGACAAAGTAGCTAGTGTAGGCATCACATTTTGCTCTGGAGGATGGCAAGCAGTTTGTCAGCTGTATATGACTAGGTTGAGAAGGCGAAAAAGAGCCAGACAGATAGCTTCTGTTGTTTTCACAGCTATTGCTGGCAAGGCTATGCAAAGAGATGCGTGGGTATAGAAAGGTGCCAGCTATGGTGCGACTGTGTCTGTTGTCACAGCTGTAGCTCTCTTCCGATGTTGTATCGCCACACTGCCAGTGTTGGCTGATGATGACAGTACTCAGCCCATGAATACACTCAGAATAGCACATGAATTCCAATCTGATTGCTGCAGTACATGTCATATGGCCACAAATCGGATCTAGGAACAAATCTAGCGACTCAACTCTGATTTGAAAAGATTGGATTTCTGTGTCCACACAGCCTGGAAAACATCAGATTTGTGTCACATTAAGGTAAAACAATCGCATTTAATAACTTGAATGTTGCCAAAGTCATTTTTAATTCATATTCCAATCATTCTTTAAAATCTGACTTCGTGGATTATGACTGCACAAACTGTGTCACAACAGAATTATAAGGTACTTGACTGAGAATGCATGAAAGTCTGCAAATAACTTGAGAGTTTTCAAAAACAAACCTCATTATGGTTTTATGCATACGTAGCTGGAAATTTGGTGAATTCTGAAGAAAGGAGCTACTCCCTACTCTCGAACCATGTCAGGTTTACTTTCCCCTACATTAGTAAATGAACAGTGGATTCAGAAAGTGTTTGGACCCCTTCACTTTCTACATACATTGTTTTATAGATTTTACTTTAAATGGACAAATTTGCCATTTTCCCCATCAAATCACACTTAATAACCCATAATGACAAAGTGAAAATATGAAATTTATTTAAAAAATCAAAAAGTGAAATCTCTCATTCTTATATGCTTTTAAACCCTGTGTTGTGGTGCTTCAAATTGTGGTCAAGTGCTTCCTGTTACTATTAATTATCCTCAAGAAGTATTTAAAACTTGAATGGAGGCCACCTGTGGCAAATTTAATTGATTGGACATCATTTTAGAAAGGTACAATTGTGTGTAAATAAGGTCCTACAATTCATACTGCACATCAGGACAAAAAGCCAAGCAATGAAATCCAAGGAACTCTTTCTCAATCTGGTCAAACTGAGTAAATGGGCTTGAAGGGCCTTGGTCAGGGGGGTAACCAAGAAATCAATGGTCTCCCTAACAGAGGTTCAGAAGTGAGATGGGAGGACCTGTTGGATGAATGTAGCACTCCCTCAGTCAGTCACTTTCAGAAGCACTCCATCAGCCGTACGGAGCTTATAATAGAGTGGCAAGACAGAAGCTACCCTTGGCAAACTCCAAGCAGACTGTCGTATACCTTTTACTCAAACAGCATTAGAGCATTGAAAAAAAAATTAGGCTGATGATGGAAAAATTGAATTATTTAGGAATAATGCCAAGCACCATCTCTGGTGAATCCTACGAACTGCTTATCACCTTCCTAATACCAAGCATACTATGGAGTGTCACAGACGGCTGGGGTTCTTACCCGGCCGGGACGCCTAGAAGGTCCGGAAGGTGGCAGTAAAAGCTTCCGGGTCTGGAGGACACAACCGCCCTGGAGCAGGAGAGGACCACGGGAGAGGAGGAGAGACTTTCCAACTCGTTGGGACCCGTGGCCACCGCCAGGGGGCATCTTAAGCCTCCTAGAACCTGGGAGAATATTACTTCCGCCACACTTGGCAAGATGGTGGAGGAACCTGCCAGGGATGCCCGGAGTGCTTCCGGGGTAAAGGGCAGCACTTCCGCCACACCAGGAAGTGCTGCCGGAAGATCGTCATCAGCCACCTGGAACACATCTGGGCGAGAATAAAAGGCGCTGCCTCCCAGCAATCTGGGAGCTAGAGTCGGGAGAGGGAGCAGGATGAAGCTCCCCTGGAGGAGATAGGACTGTGAGAAAGAAGCCCAAAGAGGGGTGATTATTGCTGAGAGCATTGTGTGTTGGTGTTGGGACTTATTCGTGTATTTGGAGGTGTGTAATAAAAGTGTGACTTTTATAAAGATGTGGTTTCTGACTGGTGGTGTCCGGGCAAGTCTCACAGGAGGTATCTACTTCTCAGCAGCAGGAACAGGGAGACAGGCCAGAAATAAGAGAAGGATGGATGTAAATTCAAATACAGCAAGGTCCCTAAAGAAAACCTGCATTTCACCTCTGACTGGGGCAATGGTTCACCACTTAGCAGAACAATGATCTGAAGGATACAGACGAGATCATGCCATAATGGCTTTGGGGGACATCCGACTGTCTTCAAGTGGCCCAGCCAAAGCCCAAATTTATACTTGATAGAAAATCTTTGGAGAGACCTGAAGACGGCAGTTTACAGACACTTTCCATCAAATGTAATTGAAGAGCCTGAGAAGATCTGGAAAAATGGGATAAAATTACCCAGATCTAGCTGTGTGAAGCTTGTAGAGACCTATTTAAGAAGAGTCAAAGTTGTAATTGCTGCCAAAGGGGCTGTACACAATACTGAATTAAGAGTCATAATATATGATATGAATCAGATTTCATTTTTTAATTTTGAATGAATTTGCAAACCTTTCTGAAAACCTGTTTTCACTTTATCATTATGGGTTATTGAGTGGGCAAAAATAGCAAATGTTGATTTAATTTAACAATAAAGAGTGCAGAAAGTGAAGGGGTATGAAAACTTTCTAAATCCACTATACATATCCATCAGCAAATCGAATGGTGTGCTTGCGCTGAAATGAAAAGGATGGCATTGGTGGAAGTTGTGAGGAACGTTTTAGGAAAGTACAAGCTGATGATAAAAAAAATCTCAGATCCAGGCTACTTTGCATTTTACTTTACTGTTTTTAAGTTTCTTGTGAAAACACTCTTTTAAACTGTTGAATGTGTGTTTTTAATTCAACTGTATTGTGGAAAAAATATATTTGTCTGTAAAAAATTATAACCTAAAAAAACTATCATTTCCGCTTATGATTCAACATCCCTTTTATCAAAACAAAATCAACTGTGGTGTTGATGGCTGTAAAACTTTCTTATAAATTAGTGCATTGCCTCCCCTTTCTTGATATTGGTATGTGTAACTGTAAACAACCCAGAATACTGAATGGTCTCCAAGAATGGTGTGAAAAAGCGAATCCGACAAAACCCTCAACATTAATTCAGTAATGCTTCAGATTCTCTTTGTGAATGTAGTTAAAATTTAACAGATTTATTCTACAGATGGGGTATGTTCACTCTGAATAACAAGCAAAAATGCAATCAAGTGTTTGGAGCCATGGTGGATTAGGAAATTAACCCAGGCATTAACAGTTGTGTTTTTAAAATGAGTGTTAAATTTTATTGGCAGAAATATTTCTATAAGTATTTGAACATTTGGACTATAAATCCTCTTCCAGATACTGACTCAGAAAATAACTAGACTAATTGATGTTAGCATGTTTTCTTTAATAAGAATGAGAAACTAGAAATTTTAGAAAGTCACATTTATTTAAATGAACTCACAACATTAAAGCGTTTTATACCCACATTGCACTGAAAAATGCTGTTAAGTGTCTCCAGTGACAAACTATACAGGGCCCATTTAGTTAATTTATTAATAGATACCATAATGTTTTCAAATCATTAAGTGGGTTAGATCAGGAGCACATCTAGCAGATCTATCCAAAGCATCTTCACACTCAGTGGTAAACCAAACATTTGACACTTCAGGTCTCCAGTGCTCACTGTGTTACCATAAGCAAGTCAAATGACTCATCTGTGCTCCAGTTATAAAACAGATATATCTACACAGTATAGCTATGGATCAATGCTTATAAAAAGCACTAAACAAATAACATGAAACATCCATGGAAATTAGAGCATCCCTTTTCCCCAAAAACTCCACAGAAAACCTTTTAGTAAGCCACTACTTCTGTTTCCTGTAGACTGACTGATTACATAAATGAGAAAGAAAAAGTTTTCCCCGTTAGTCGTGGTGCATTTTGATTAGTGTCCAACAAGAGTTTCAGTTTTATCCTTTTTTTTTTTTATAGTCGATCACAAATATGATTAGTGGAAGAACATTAAGTCTCATAAAAGATTCTAGATGTATTTGACATTGAATAATTATTACGTTTCTGTCTGTGAAACTGAAATGTGCACCTCTTTTACCACAGAGCCATTACTTTTTCCACAGTAAACTCCATCTCAAGCCATGACTCAAAACCTCTGAAGCACAGTGTTTGTTAGTATTTGGTCTCTTTATGCCCAACTTTGGTTTATGCAGACTTAAAATTTGGCACACAGTTGCTTCTTACCGTAAGTCAGATCTTTGATGTTCAATGTCGTCATTGTCTGTGGATTGGAGAAGTGAGTGGGTTAAAACGTCACAGTGTGATCCATTGACATAAAAACAGTGCCCTGCAAATTGCAAAGGTAGTGGAATGATTAGCATGATTGCCTTTCAAGCAAGGATTTCAAATTCTGCTCATTACAGGTCAGGTCGGGGAGCATGCACAGGTACAGAGCATTGCCGCACCCACTACACTACGAAACAGCTCAGGATCCTGGTTGGCAACCCCTGAGGCAGAAACATGGTCCAGTCCCACCTTCCAGAAATGACCCTCTATCTGCCGCAGCCAGGTGTTACGTGGGCATCCCCTTGGCCTGGTCCAGCCACTCAGGTCCCCAACAACGAGGATCCTGTGAGCTGGATCACCCTCAGGGAATTGCACCACATGGCCATAGTGCCATAACTGACATTCCCTCACAATGCAGGTAATGTGCCTCATTCGGGACTCCATGAGCAACCGCTCATTCAACACAAAGTCAAACCAGCTCTCAGACTTCTCACTCAATCTCTTGAGAGCCCAGATCAGAGCCTCCATTGACTCTACGAAGATAACAGCATTGTCTGCAAACAGATGCCCCACAGCCACTAGACCTCAAGACCTTGCCCAACACCCAGTCCGTGCAAGCATTGAACAGAGTAGGAGCAAGAACAAACCTCTGACGAACCCCAGAATCAACTGGGAAAAAAGCAGAGTTTCTGCTTCCACTCTGCACAGCAGTCACAGTACCAGTGCACAGACTGGCCATGATATCCAGCAACCTCAAGGGGATCCCGCAAAATCTCTGGATGTCCCACAGGGTAGCTCGACCAACTGAGTTAACTACTTTACAAAAATGGACAAAGGCTTTAAAGAAACTCTGATGATATTCACGTTTGCATTCCATGAGAGGCCTCAGTGCCAGGATGCGGTAGACTTATTAGGCGTAAAATCAGACTGCTCCAGTCACTGGTAGGTGAACAAGTGATCATAGATCCTATTGAGGACGACACTAGCAAGGACCTTACCCAGCACTGACAGTAGTGTTATCCCCCTGTAGTTGCTGCAATCCAAGTGATCACCCTTCCCCTCTGAGAGAGAACCCGGCAGAAGCCCATCATCAATAATATTCAGATGAGGAAATGGAAGTGGATTGGAAAAACATCCTACGCTGGGAACAGACAAAAATTTCACACCATGCCTTGGAATATGACCCCCAGGAAAGAAAGAAAACGTGAATACCAGTCCTGACATGGAGGAGAACCCTACAGTCAGAACTTAGACCAATTTTCTTATCTTGGGGAGAGGTGAACCAGATAGACAGAGAGCGAGATGGAAACCTACAGTCCAGACCGGAGCAATTACTAACCAACTAACTTGTGTTGTTCAGCTCTCTTGCTTGGACTTTATCCATCTCATTGGATTTTCTGGATAATCAACTCTTCGCTTTTTTTTTGCACTATTCTTGGGGTTCTGTACTTAGATTTGTTTATTATTCTGTATTTTGTGTTTTGAGAACTGAAATCTTTTGTTCATCAACTTTATTATTGTTATATGAGCATTAAGAACCTGTTTCAATTCTTTGGCCAAGGGGTTTTAGTGGTGTCACTCTCCCTTTTTGAATTTGTAAGCTTAGCCTTGTTTTTATGTTTGTGCAGGACTTACACTAAACTAACATAATGTTTCCAGGCATCACTGGAGTCTTGAGGCCTAGTCTTTGAGATGAAGTCTTTTTTCAGTTTTACATAGACCAGCAATCGCAACACCTACCACAATTTCTCTGTCATATTTGTCATTATGTTTTACAGCGGGTGTTTCAAATAACAGCCTGTGCAAAAAAAAGACAGCTATATCGATATAAATAAAGCATACTTACCATATGTTTGTTTGCAAATGCTTATGTTTGTTGTGTTTCTGTTGTCAAGCATTACACCCCTTCTTTATATTGTCAAAGTCAACCTTTAAAGCAAATTAGCAGAAGGTGAATGACTGGGGTAGCTTGGGGGCAGAAGAAGTGGTCACGACCTTAATGGAATGTGATCAAGAAGAATAAATATTTATAGCAGAGATTGCTCTCATCCTGTCAAATCATCCCTTCCATTTCCAATGGCCACAGTTTCCTGTGTCCGTGTTTTTCAGCCTTACGTACATTTCTGCTCAAATTACTTCTTATATACCTTACTCAGACGAGTATAAAGTTTGCAGCAACACTTTGAAATTACATCTAGACAATGCCATAAAACACAGCAAGATTTTTTTATTATTGGTCTCATGGTGGGTGGTGTAGCTGAATACAAAACTGGTAATAGCTGTGATCTTTTGATCAGGTTATAACATTTATATCTTCAAACTTAAAAAAAATAAATAAATAATGATTTTTATTCCACCACACGTTTAAATCCATTACCTATCTCTCACCAATGTATTTTGATTGTTTCAAAAGTTCTACAATAGAGTATGTCAGTATTTAAAATTTTTTTCCGCCTGAGAAAATTCAGATATTGAGGCTGATGTATATGTTTAAAATTTAGAAAGACATCCATAAACAGAAAACACATTGCAATCTGTGTGACATGTGCATGGAAAGTTGCATTAGTCAATGTATACAAAATATCTGTTTTTTAATATTTTGCAATATAAACAATTCTCTTTATGGATGACACTGCAGTATTTTCAAAAGATTAATGTCTACTTTTGACCAGAATATATATATATATATATATTGTCACACACGCGCATGGGAGGCAGCTAAAGGGCTTGAGTGAAGGCAGTTCGAGGCATGCCGGGTGTGGCAGAGTGCACTGACTCTTTTTCTCCCTTGCCTGTAGACCATCCCCGGGGGATTTCACCTGGATCTCCTGACATCACTTCCGGGACTGAGCCAATGGAAGTCGGCCACACCAGCTCCAGTCCCTCTGATGTCACCTCCGCTCTGAGCCAATGGTGGAAGACCACGTGCCAGATCCATATGACCTCACTTCCTGTCTCCCCCTTTAAAACCTGCCCCTTTTCCTTTGTTTCCTCAGTCTTGTTCTGGACTCGGTTGTGCACTTCAGTGCTGTATTTTTTGAAAAACGACTTTTGCAGCCAGGATACCACAATATACGGGTGGCTGCCCCAACTCTTTATCTGTCCATGTCTGTTCTTGTGACAGTGGCGAGTCGGCAGGATGGAGAAGTCCCGAGAGAAGGGGACAGGACCGGCAATATACCCAGGTGGGAGCGTGCCGGGGCCGAGTATTCAGGCGGGGAGGGTGCCCCGTGGTTCGGCGTGACCCGGTGCGGGCTCCGCTCCCAGCACTCATAACTAGGCCATCTGGAGAGGCCAGGAGTGTGCGGGTGGGGCTCACAGAATTGGGCTGCCCTGGAGGGAGGCAAAGGGACTCAGTATGCTCTCTTGGGGGAGAGTGCCTGCATACCTGTGAAACCAAAGCCCCATTTACCACCTAGGGGTGCCCCAGACTGGCAGGTGAATAAAATAAAAATGGAGGTTGGACCCTGAGCGCCGACCAACAAACAAGCCTGGTCCTTATGGGCAATGGTAGGGCATTGGCTACGGCCATTTGAAAACACGCCCTACCAAATAATAGAGCAGGTAGCTTGCTATCTGCTCCTGGAAGCGCTTCCCGTGGCTTCACCCAGCCGGTTTGGGGCAGCAGTTTAAGAACATGTCTGAGCTCATAGAGCTTATGGAGACGCAGAGGGCGGCCTCACACTCTGGGGAGCAGAACCGTCCTCATGTCAAACTCAGCCGGGCGTGCCAAGACCTAGCCCCTCCCTGTACAATCCGAGCTCATTGGCGTCGCAGCGGTGCAGCGCAAAACCGCTTGGAGGCAAGGAGGAATGCAGGTGGAGGGCGAGGAGGGTTGGTGTGCTCTGGCTAATCCGCTGGCGGTCCCACATACTGGCGTGGTGATCGCCAACGGACACAAGACCACAGGTTTGTTCGACCGCAGCAACATTTCCATTGTTGCCCGCCGCTTTGTGCAACCGCAACAGTGGCTAAAATTTAAGACCGGTATAACCTGTGTCCACGGAGACATCCGCTGGTACAGGTCCGCCGCTGTGTCATCAGTTACGGAGGGTCAGTTCAGAACTCACCGTAGCGTCCTACCTGATCCTCCACACCCGGTGATACTAGGGCGGACTGGTCTAAAATCAAAAGCGGTGAGACACATACCACTCCCGGGGTTAATTTGGGCCTCGTTATGGACGGAGATAACCCGTCTCAAGCTGCCTCCACGCCGTGTAATCAGCAGGCAGAGAGAGGCGACGTCGCCTGACTGGCGTGGCAACTCCGGCCGTCGCTGGCTAACACGCCATCCACCAACGCGCGCGGAGCGGAGGAAACCACGCCCATTGAGGTCGACGCTGACCCTCTCTCCGTGTTGCGGTTCCAATTTAAAGAAACGCCGCTTCTTTTAGAAGGGAGCAATGGAATGATGACTCCCTGAAGTTTGTAAAAAATGCAGTGGTCCTTGTCAATGGCCAGCGCACTAATCAGTCGATGCCACAGGGCCCCTACTTTGTGCTAGATAATGACCTCCTTTACCGTGTAGCAATGCATGACGGGCAGGAGACGAGGCTGCTGCTAGTGCCGCGTACCTTCCGCGGCAGGTCTGTGAGCTAGCACACGCCACCTCCTAGGTGGCCACCTGGGCACCGAAAAACTCTGGAGCGGATCAAGCCCGTTTCTACTGGCCAGGAATTAATGAGGAGGTTCGCCGCTTTGGCGCTTCCTGCCGGAGTGTCAACTGCGACAAATTCCTAGGAGGGACCGTGCTCCTCTTGTTCCTATTCCACTGATTGCCGTTCCCTTCCACAGAATCGGGGTCGACCTGGTGGGACCCCTGGAGCCCTCAGCCCGAGGACACAAGTACATTTTAGTCCTCGTGGATTACGCTACACGATACCCCGAAGCTGTTCCGTTGCGCTCAGCTACCTCTAAAGCCATCGCACGGGAATTACTAGGGGTATTGGCGTGGGGATCCCCAAAGAAGTCTTGACAGACCAGGGGACCCCTTCACCTCGGAAGCGTTCAAGGAGACTGCCAGATTACTGAAAATAAAGCATTTAAAGACCTCGTGTATCATCCTCAAACCGACGGATTAGTAGAGAGGTTTAATCAAACTCTCAAGCAAATGCTGCGTAAGGTGGTCAGCGAGGATGGAAGGAACTGGGATCAGCTCCTCCCCTCGTCCTTTTGCCTATCGGAAGTCCCACAAGCCTCCACGGGTTCTCCCCTTTGAACTACTGTATGGGGACAACCTCGGGCATATTAGATATTTTGAAAGAAGGCTGGGAAGAAGAGGCTCTTCCCTCCACAAACATACTGGAGTATATCGCAGTTACGCGATAGATTTGGAAAGATTCGCCTGTCCTTAAAAGTCACATGGAGGAGGCTCAAGCAGCACAGGCCGGTACTACAACCGCGCACGCCTCTTGGAGTTCCCCCGGAGATCGGGTCATGGTCCTAGTGCCTACCTCCCACTCTAAATTGCTTGCCCACTGGCAGGGCCCCTACAAGTTAAGGAGAGGAAGGGACTGGTGACTATTTGGTGAGTCAACCCAATCGTCGGCCAAAGGAGCGGGTTTATCATGTGAACCTGCTGAAACCGTGGAAGGACAGGGACCCCGATCCCTCCTCCGGCCAGCCCCGCCACTCTTCGCTCACACACACGACCTTAACTTCGCACGGACTTAAGTCCCAGACAGCGGCAGGAGCTGGAAACAGTTATCCGGACCGTTGGGAGGTAGTCAGTGAGAACCCGGAAGGACCTCTCTGATTGAGCACAACATCGTGACAGAGCCGGGGTTGTTGTCCGAGAAGCATATCGTCTTCCCGAGGCAAAAAAGGCTGAAGTGGAGCTTGAGATCAAGCGCATGCTGGAGCTAGGTGTGATTGAGGAAAGTTATAGTCCCTGGTCCAGCCCCATTGTGCTCGTCGGTAAGCCCGGCGGAAGTTGGAGGTTCTGCAATGACTTCCGTCGGCAATCAAGTCTCCCAATTTGATGCTTATCCAATGCCACGCGTGGGCGACCTCCTCGAGAGGCTTGGACAGGCTCAATACCTGACCACACTTGACATGACGAAAGGGTACTGGCAGGTTCCTTTAACGGACTCCGAAGGAAAAACGCGTTTAGTACCCCTAGCGGACACTGGCAGTATCGTGTCCTTCCATTTGGGTTACACAGGGCTCCAGCAACCTTTCAGCGTCTGGTGGACAAAGTGCTTCGGCCTCATAACTCATACAGTGCTGCCTACCTGGATGACGTGGTCATCTATTCCAGCACATGGAAGGAACACCTACAGCATGTCCAAGCGGTATTACGGACACTTGGTGAGGCGGGCTCGGATTAATCCCAAGAAATGCTTCTTGGATTAAGCGAGGCCAAATATTTAGGCTACCTGGTGGGTCGGGTACCGTAAGGCCACAGTGCTCCAAAATTGATGCCATTCTGAAATGGCCCGTCCATGAACCAAGCGGCAGGTCCAAGCCTTTCGGTTAGCGGGTACTACCGCCGGTTTGTACCCGGTTTTGGAGAGGGCGCGCCTTGACTGATTTAACAAAGAAGAGGGCCCTGAAAAAACAGGCGCTGCATTTGGTGACTTAAAGCAGGCCCTTACGTCCACACCTATTTTGATGGCACCTAACTTTTCTTTGCCTTTCATCCTCCAGACGGACGCTTCGGACACAGGCCTGGGCGCCGTGCTGAGCCAAAGCGTCGATGGTGTGGAGCACCCCATCATGTTCCTGAGCCGGAAACTGTTGGACCGGAAGACCAGGTATGCTGCGGTGGAGAGGGAGGCTCTGGCGATTAAATGGGCGATTACTCAGCTGAGGTACTACCTGTTGGGCCGGAATTCACCCTTGTCACGGACCATGCACCTCTACAGTGGATGGCCCTCCACAGGGAGTCGAATCCGCGGGTCACCCGGTGGTTTCTTGACCTACAGCCGTACAAGTTTTCGCTCGTTCATCGCCGGGCGCTCCACGCCAACGCTGATGCTCTTTCGGGTTCACGACCTCTCGGTTAGGTCCCGACCCGTCGGTCTGGGCTAAGGGGGCCTTGTCACACGTGCGCATGGGAGGCAGCTAAAGGGCTTGAGTGAAGGCAGTTCGAGGCATGCGGGGTGTGGCAGAGTGCACTGACTCTTTTCTCCCTTGCCTGTAGACCATCCCGGGGATTTCACCTGGATCTCCTGACATCACTTCGGGACTGAGCCAATGGAAGTCGGCCACACCAGCTCCAGTCCCTCTGATGTCACCTCCGCTCTGAGCCAATGGTGGAAGACCACGTGCCAGATCCATATGACCTCACTTCCTGTCTCCCCCTTTAAAACCTGCCCCTTTTCCTTTGTTTCCTCAGTCTTGTTTGGACTCGGTTGTATGCACTTCAGTGCTGTTTTTGAAAAAAAAACTTTTGCAGCCAGGATACCACAATATACGGGTGGCTGCCCCAACTCTATCTGTCCATGTCTCGTTCTTGTGACAAAATATATATATATATAATATGTTGCACCAACCACACACTGAACCACCTGGATTGGCACCAGAGTGCAGCGGGTGACACCTCAGCACCACACTGGAACAGTGTGAGGGATTTTATGGTGGCTGGAGTGCCAATTCTGGCAGCAACCCCCAAGTTTTCCCTTTAAGTTGGAGGGCCTGCTTGCAGGGATGGATGCAGATTAATGTCATACCCAGTGTAAGAGCCATTTTCCTAGTTATATAAGATTCATAAATATTTTACAAGATGACAATGCATAACCTATGGGAGGTTCCTAAAACACCTATAAGTAGAATTGTATTGGTATATTCTTGCCATTTCTAATAGCTTTGACTAAACATTATTCTGCAGTTAGTAACCAGCCTTGCCATGTGTAAGGTGTAAGGGCATATGGTTTTAAACCGTGCCCGTGCCTACAGGCCCTTTGAATGTGTGAAGTAACACGTAAAGATAACGCGCTTATACAAGCGCAAAGCCGTACGCTTAAGGTGTACAGAAGAAGAAATTAAGAACTTTTAAGTACAGAAACAACTAAAGTTTCTCAAGAAAAGTTGAGTTTAGAGAAGGTACATTTTTCTTTTTTTTTGCCTTTTATTCTACATGTGTAACTTCTTTATTCTTGTGTGGATTATTTACTTCTAACTTTTACTTAATATTTTTAAAACGAACATTTGACTGAGAGATTTCTTTCGCACGCATTTTGCCCATGCTTGATCTCGCCTTATACTTCGGAGGCTACACCCAGGACGAAGCAATTACAGGTTAACGGGCCATAGTGTTGTTGATGCTAGAATGACTATTTCAGGATTTTAGAAATAATTTACTATTTTGTGTTATCGTTTTTGTTTATTTTTCATTTTTTTTCCATCATCATAATCACTGTCATTTTTTATGTGAAGATTTTTAAGACACGATGTGGTGCTAGGCATGTGAGCACACACTGTGTGATGTTATGACAGCCATCCATTTAGGATTAAAAACTCAAAAATCAGAACTTTGCTAGGTGAAGGACAGACCCAGCGAGAAGAATCATATTCCACAGTCAAAGTCACCACCTAGGGGTGCCCCAGACTGGCAGGTGAATAAAATAAAAATGGAGGTTGGACCCTGAGCGGCCGACCAACAAACAAGCCTGGTCCTTATGGGCAATGGTAGGGCATTGGCTACGCCATTTGAAAACACGCCCTACCAAATAATAGAGCAGGTAGCTTGCTATCTGCTCCTGGAAGCGCTTCCCGTGGCTTCACCCAGCCGGTTTGGGGCGCAGTTTAAGAACATGTCTGAGCTCATAGAGCTTATGGAGACGCAGAGGGCGGCCTCACACTCTGGGGAGCAGAACCGCCCTCATGTCAAACTCAGCCGGGTATGCCAAGACCTAGCCCCTCCCTGTACAATCCGGAGCTCAGCATGCGTCAGCGCCGCTGGTGCGCAAAACCGCTTGGAGGCAAGGAGGAATGCAGGTGGAGGGGAGGAGGGGTTGGTGTGCTCTGGCTAATCCGCTGGCGGTCCCACATACTGGCGTGGTGATCGCCAACGGACACAAGACCACAGGTTTGTTCGACCGCAGCAACATTTCCATTGTTGCCCGCCGCTTTGTGCAACCGCAACAGTGGCTAAAATTTAAGACCGGTATAACCTGTGTCCACGGAGACATCCGCTGGTACAGGTCCGCCGCTGTGTCATCAGTTACGGAGGGTCAGTTCAGAACTCACCGTAGCGTCCTACCTGATCCTCCACACCCGGTGATACTAGGGCGGACTGGTCTAAAATCAAAAGCGGTGAGACACATACCACTCCCGGGTTAATTTGGGCCTCGTTATGGACGGAGATAACCCGCCTCAAGCTGCCTCCACGCCGTAATCAGCCGGCAGAGAGAGACAGCGTCGCCTGACTGACGTGGCAACTCCCGGCCGCCGCTGGCTAACACGCCATCCACCAACGCCGGGCGGAGCGGGAGGAAACCACGCCCATTGAGGTCGACGCTGACCCTCTCCGTGTTGCGGTTCCAATTTAAAGAAACGCCGCTTCTTTTAGAAGGGAGCAATGGAATGATGACTCCCTGAAGTTTGTAAAATGCAGTGGTCCTTGTCAATGGCCAGCGACTAATCAGTCGATGCCACAGGGCCCCTACTTTGTGCTAGATAATGACCTCCTTTACCGTAGCAATGCATGACGGGCAGGAGACGAGGCTGCTGCTAGTGCCGCGTACCTTCCGGCGGCAGGTCTGAGCTAGCACACGCCCACCTCCTAGGTGGCCACCTGGGCACCAAAAACTCTGGAGCGGATCAAGCTCCGCTTCTACTGGCCAGGAATTAATGAGGAGGTTCGCCGCTTTGGCGCTTCCTGCCCGGAGTGTCAACTGCGATAAATTCCTAGGAGGGACCGTGCTCCTCTGTTCCTATTCCACTGATTGACGCTCCTTCCACAGAATCGGGTCGACCTGGTGGGACCCCTGGAGCCCTCAGCCCGAGGACACAAGTACATTTTAGTCCTCGTGGATTACGCTACACGATACCCAAGCTGTTCCGCTGCGCCAGCTACCTCTAAAGCCATCGCACGGAATTACTAGGGTATTCGCGGGATCCCCAAAGAAGTCTTGACAGACCAGGGGACCCCTTCACCTCGGAAACGTTCAAGGAGACTGCCAGATTACTGAAAATAAAGCATTTAAAGACCTCGTGTATCATCCTCAAACCGACGGATTAGTAGAGAGGTTTAATCAAACTCTCAAGCAAATGCTGCGTAAGGTGGTCAGCGAGGATGGAAGGAACTGGGATCAGCTCCTCCCCTCGTCCTTTTGCCTATCGGAAGTCCCACAAGCCTCCACGGGTTCTCCCCTTTGAACTACTGTATGGGTGACAACCTCGGGCATATTAGATATTTTGAAAGAAGGCTGGGAAGAAGAGGCTCTTCCCTCCACAAACATACTGGAGTATATCGCGCAGTTACGCGATAGATTTGGAAAGATTCGGCCTGTCCTTAAAAGTCACATGGAGGAAGCTCAAGCAGCACAGGCCCGGTACTACAACCGCGGCACGCGTCTTCGGGAGTTCCGCCGGAGATCGGGTCATGGTCCTAGTGCCTACCTCCCACTCTAAATTGCTTGCCCACTGGCAGGGCCCCTACAAAGTTAAGGAGAGGAAGGGACTGGTCGACTATTTGGTGAGTCAACCCAATCGCCGGCCAAAGGAGCGGGTTTATCATGTGAACCTGCTGAAACCGTGGAAGGACAGGGACCCCGATCCCTCCTCCGCCAGCCCCGCCACTCTTCGCCACACACACGACCTTAACTTCGCACGGACTTAAGTCCCAGACAGCGGCAGGAGCTGGAAACAGTTATCCGGACCGTTGGGAGGTAGTCAGTGAGAACCCGGAAGGACCTCTCTGATTGAGCACAACATCGTGACAGAGCCCGGGTTGTTGTCCGAGAACGCCTATCGCCTTCCCGAGGCAAAAAAGGCTGAAGTGGAGCTTGAGATCAAGCGCATGCTGGAGCTAGGTGTGATTGAGGAAAGTTATAGTCCCTGGTCCAGCCCCATTGTGCTCGTCGGTAAGCCTGACGGAAGTTGGAGGTTCTGCAATGACTTCCGTCGGCTTAATCAAGTCTCCCAATTTGATGCTTATCCAATGCCACGCGTGGACGACCTCCTCGAGAGGCTTGGACAGGCTCAATACCTGACCACACTTGACATGACGAAAGGGTACTGGCAGGTTCCTTTAACGGACTCCGCGAAGGAAAAAAACGCGTTTAGTACCCCTAGCGGACACTGGCAGTATCGTGTCCTTCCATTTGGGTTACACGGGCTCCAGCAACCTTTCAGCGCCTGGTGGACAAAGTGCTTCGCCTCATAACTCATACAGTGCTGCCTACCTGGATGACGTGGTCATCTATTCCAGCACATGGAAGGAACACCTACAGCATGTCCAAGCGGTATTACGGACACTTGGTGAGGCGGGCTCGGATTAATCCCAAGAAATGCTTCTTGGATTAAGCAGGCCAAATATTTAGGCTACCTGGTGGGTCGGGTACCGTAAGGCCACAGTGCTCCAAAATTGATGCCATTCTGAAATGGCCCCGTCCGCGAACCAAGCGGCAGGTCCAAGCCTTTCTCGGGTTAGCCGGGTACTACCGCCGGTTTGTACCCGGTTTTCGGAGAGAGTGGCGCCCTTGACTGATTTAACAAAGAAGAGGGCCATGGACTGAAAAAACAGGCGCTGCATTTGGTGACTTAAAGCAGGCCCTTACGTCCACACCTGTTTTGATGGCACCTAACTTTTCTTTGCCTTTCATCCTCCAGACGGACGCTTCGGACACAGGCCTGGGCGCCGTGCTGAGCCAAAGCGTCGATGGTGTGGAGCACCCCATCATGTTCCTGAGCGGAAACTGTTGGACCGGAGACCAGGTATGCTGCGGTGGAGAGGGAGGCTCTGGCGATTAAATGGGCGATTACTCAGCTGAGGTACTACCTGTTGGGCCGGGAATTCACCCTTGTCACGGACCATGCACCCTACAGTGGATGGCCCTCCACAAGGAGTCGAATCCGCGGGTCACCCGGTGGTTTCTTGACCTGCAGCCGCATAAGTTTTCGCCGCTCATCGCCGGGCGCTCTCCACGCCAACGCTGATGCTCTTTCTCGGGTTCACGACCTCTCGGTTAGGGTCACTCGACCCGTCGAGTCTGGGCTAAGGGGGGGGCCTTGTCACACACGGCGCATGGGAGGCAGCTAAAGGGCTTGAGTGAAGGCAGTTCGAGGCATGCCGGGTGTGGCAGAGTGCACTGACTCTTTTCTCCCTTGCCTGTAGACCATCCCCGGGGGATTTCACCTGGCTCTCCTGACATCACTTCCGGGACTGAGCCAATGGAAGTCGGCCACACCAGCTCCAGTCCCTCTGATGTCACCTCCGCTCTGAGCCAATGGTGGAAGACCACGTGCCAGATCCATATGACCTCACTTCCTGTCTCCCCCTTTAAAACCTGCCCCTTGTCCTTTGTTTCCTCAGTCTTGTTCTGGACTCGGTTGAATGCACTTCAGTGCTCTGTATTTTGAAAAAACGACTTTTGCAGCCAGGATACCACAATATACGGGTGGCTGCCCCAACTCTATCTGTCCATGTCTCGTTCTTGTGACAAAATATATATATATATAATATGTTGCACCAACCACACACTGAACCACCTGGATTGGCACCAGAGTGCAGCGGGTGACACCTCAGCACCACACTGGAACAGTGTGAGGGATTTTATGGTGGCTGGAGTGCCAATTCTGGCAGCAACCCCCAAGTTTTCCCTTTAAGTTGGAGGGCCTGCTTGCAGGGATGGATGCAGATTAATGTCATACCCAGTGTAAGAGCCATTTTCCTAGTTATATAAGATTCATAAATATTTTACAAGATGACAATGCATAACCTATGGGAGGTTCCTAAAACACCTATAAGTAGAATTGTATTGGTATATTCTTGCCATTTCTAATAGCTTTGACTAAACATTATTCTGCAGTTAGTAACCAGCCTTGCCATGTGTAAGGTGTAAGGGCATATGGTTTTAAACCGTGCCCGTGCCTACAGGCCCTTTGAATGTGTGAAGTAACACGTAAAGATAACGCGCTTATACAAGCGCAAAGCCGTACGCTTAAGGTGTACAGAAGAAGAAATTAAGAACTTTTAAGTACAGAAACAACTAAAGTTTCTCAAGAAAAGTTGAGTTTAGAGAAGGTACATTTTTCTTTTTTTTTGCCTTTTATTCTACATGTGTAACTTCTTTATTCTTGTGTGGATTATTTACTTCTAACTTTTACTTAATATTTTTAAAACGAACATTTGGACTGAGAGATTTCTTTCGGCACGCATTTTGCCCATGCTTGATCTCGTCTTATACTTCGGAGGCTACACCCAGGACGAAGCAATTACAGGTTAACGGGCCATAGTGTTGTTGATGCTAGAATGACTATTTCAGGATTTTAGAAATAATTTACTATTTTGTGTTATCGTTTTTGTTTATTTTTCATTTTTTTTCCATCATCATAATCACTGTCATTTTTTATGTGAAGATTTTTAAGACACGATGTGGTGCTAGGCATGTGAGCACACACTGTGTGATGTTATGACAGCCATCCATTTAGGATTAAAAACTCAAAAAATCAGAACTTTGCTAGGTGAAGGACAGACCCAGCGAGAAGAATCATATTCCACAGTCAAAGTCAGTTCAAAGAAACTGTTGCAGGTTTTGATCATAGTTCGTTACAACTTTGGGCTGAGTTTTGCCACATAACACCTTTTTTTGTCAATCTCCTTTGACAGTAGCTTACAGATGAGTATTTTTTTTTTTTTCCTTTTGAGTTGCTCTCTCCTGAATATCGATGCCCCCTTTGCTTGATTGAAATGGTCACAACAGGGGACATTCCTGCTAAACCATCATGGTGTAGATTAATCAACTGTGAAACTGATCAGGTTTCCAGACGCACCCGTAAAACAACAAGACAGGTCATCTAATGACATTACACTGATCACTCCGATTATTCCTGGGAAACTTTTAACTGACTTTGATTGTATTTAATGCTGTCAGATGATTTGTTTTTATTACTAATGCATTACCGATTGTTTATCATGTGAAAGGGCAGGTTACAGTAGGCACTTACTGAGCCTGCTACCAGTTTCAAAGACTGGCAACCCTAGTCATATACTGTACATTGCATTTGAGTAAGAGTTCACTTAAATATCCATCCATCCATTTTCCAACCCGCTGAATCCGAACACAGGGTCATGGGGGTCTGGTGGAGCCAATCCCAGCCAACACAGGGCACAAGGCAGGAACCAATCCCGGGCAGGGTGCCAACCCACTGCAGGACACACACAAACACATCCACATACCAAGCACACACTAGGGCCAATTGAGAATCGTCAATGCACCTAACCTGCATGTCTTTGGACGGTGGGAGGAAACCGGAGTACCTGGAGGAAACCCACGCAGACACGGGGAGAACATGCAAACTCCACGCAGGGAGGACCCAGGAAGCAAACCCGGGCCTCCTAAATGCGAGGCAGCAACACTACCACTGCGCCACCATGCTGCCCTTCACTTAAATATAAATAACAGTTCTATACCTTGGAAAGTATGCATTTCTTAAATCTGCTTTAAATAGTTAGGTAATCAGAAACTGGTGCTTTTTAATTTCTTATAAAATGTTTCTAAAATGAAATTCATTTACAATTCTGTGTTCAGTAAATAATTCTTCGGGGTGCATTTAAAGCAATAATGAAAGCTGTTAACATCAATGCATATGAGCCTTATTATCACTCATTAAATGAACAGCAATTAAACTCCTTGACAGACTAATAAGATCACTAGGTGCACAATGTGACTGAACAACGTGAATATCATATGATGGACGGTGAAAAAATAAACTGAACAGGTGACACTATTTCTATTACAGTGCCTCTGTGCTCCATTTATACCTGATTCAGTCCTAACAATTAATGGTTAACAAGGATGAGAAAATGTGAATCCTCCCCAAATACAATAACAGTTGACTTTTTTCCTCCAGCCAAGACTCCTCCAGGATTTTTGGGTGTCATACCATTATAAGAGGTAATAATAATTTTTGATAAAGCTAATAGAAGAACCGCCTTTTAGCATTCATTTCTCACATTTAGCAGAGTTGGGGGGACGTGATCCACCCTTTGCAGTTCACTGGACGTATGTACTGTCATGAAGAGGACCTTAGCTTTACAGTGGTTTCGGAAAGTATTCGGACCCCCTCACTTAATGCACAGTTTATTGTATTGTGGGTTTAATTTTAAATAGATACATTTCCTGTTTTTCCCCATCAATCTACACTTAATACCACATAATGTCAAAGTGAAAACACGCCTTCAGAAAGTTTGGCAAAGTTACTAAAAAGTAAAAATGTAAATTCCTCATTTATATAAGTATTCAGACCCTGTAGAAGACCCTTTGCCAACAATTACAGTTTTGAGTCTTCTTGGGTAAGCTTGGGCATACATGGATTTCAGCAGTTTATCCCATTCTTCCTGGCAGACCCTCTCAAGCTCCTTTAGACTGGATGAAAAGGGTCTGTAAATTGTCATCTTCAGGTCTCTCCCCACATGCTCAATGGAGTTTAACTATAGACAGGTGAGGAGTAGTGGCTGGTCTTTGCCAGACATAGTGATTAGAGTTCTGTTTAAAGAATTCAAATTGTCTCATCAGACCAGAAAATCTTTTTCATGCTCTCAGCATCATTTAAATGCTGTTTTGCAATCTCTGTCTAAGTGGAGATTAGCCTGTCAACCATAAACACCCGATTGATGAAGTACTGCTAAGATTGTCCTCCAATCTCAACAGAAGACTTCTGAAAGTCTTTTAGAGTGAGCTTTGGGGTCTTGGTTACCTACCTGATCAAAGCCCTTCTTGCCCAGTTACTCAGTTTGGCCAGATTGTAAGAGTCCTAGTGGTTCCAAACTTCTACCATTTCACAATTACTGAGGCTACTACACTCATGGGAACACTCAATGCTTTAAAAATGGTTTTATCTCCTTGCCCTAATCTATGTCTTGCCACAATTTTATCACGGGGGTCTTCAGAGAGTTCCTTAAACTTCATTAATTGCCATGCAGTGTGAACTGTGGGACGTTATATACACAGGTGTGTGTCTTTCTAAACGATGTGCAGTCAATTCAATTTGCTCCAGGTAGACTCTAATCAAGTTTTAAACACATCTCAAGGATAATTGATGCAAACAGGATGCACCTGACCACAGTTTAGAGTGCCATAGTAGAGAGGTTATGAATACTTTTAGAAATGAGATTTCAGTTTTTGATTTTTAATATATTTGCAAACCTTTCTGAAAACATGTTATCAAGTTGTCATTATGTATCGAGTATATACTGATGGGTAAAAATTGGAAATTTGTCCATTAAAAATTTAATTTAGAACAAATAAAAAAAAGTGTCCAGAAAGTGAAATCTATATTTTCAGTTTCATCAGAGGAAACCAAATACTAGGGGAAGACTTGACCACAACCAAGAAATAACCAAGCATGGCATAAAACAATGGTACTCTACTTCAGAGCAATTACTAGTCTTGGACCGGCTGGAGATATTAAAGTCTTCCATTTGGAACTATGGGAGAAACAGTACTATTTTCTGTTAAGAGTGCATTTGTCTCTAGAGAAAATGGTTAATTCAATTATACAGTATGACCTCTTGTATCAATTCAAAACTTGGCTGCAAGAGTCCTTACTTGAACCAGCAGCAGCGAGCACATCACACCTACCCTGCTCCGTCTTGACTGGCTCCCTGTGTCTTACAGAATCGAATATAAAAAATCCTACTAATAACCTACAAAGTCTTAAATAACCTCGTGCCAAACTTCAGTGACCTTCTCCATCACTATGTGCCTGCCCGCTCACTAAGGTCCTCTGATTCTGGCAATCTTGTTGTGCCCCACAATAATCTACACTCCATGGTGACAGGACCTTCAGCTGTATAGCGCCCAGACTCTGGAATGACCTACCGAAATTAATCAGGTCAGCTGACTCCATGAATTCTTTTAAAAAACAACTCAAAACTCATCTGTTCAGGAAGGCTTTTAGCTCTACTTGACTTCATTCCCCTTCTTTCAGTTTACCTCTATGTCAAGATGCTCATGTAACCTGTATGTGTGTGCTAGACCATCAGTTATGTTGTCTATGTCTATGTTAGGCTTTCTCTGAATTTACTGTCTTAATCTTCTTTATTTATTTATTTGGTTTGTACTATGCTATATACTGTATACCCTGCCGTTCTCTCTTATATTCTGTAAGTGCCTTGAGCATGGGAAAGGCGCTATATAAGTAAAATGTATTATTATTATTATATCATGCCAGTAACGGCACACTGCATGATAACGTGCAGTGAATACACTTGACTTGTGTATTCATAGTTTTCATTCTCTTTCTCTGTAAGTTTAGCATTCGTTTGCTCAGAGGTTGATTTGCTTGCTGCTTCCTGAGCAGCTCTTCTTTTCTCCACCCTAGCAGCCCGCTTCTTCTCTTCTTTCGTCAGCATCTTTTTGTGTTAAAACTGATTAAGTCAGTGTTTGTGTTGCAATTACTTAGTACGTTTTCTTTAATTGTTCACTTAAGCTGGCACTTAAGTCTTTAATCTGCCTGAAGAATGAATTAAGATATGAAGAGGTAGCGAAAGTGACGACGAAGGTGGTAGGGAACGAGAACTGCTGGCTGCTGCCAAGAGTTGATTCTACAATAGTATAAAATAAAAATAAAAAGAGGGATAACCTTGGAGGTCAATCATCACCCCGAAAGCGGATAGTAGACGTCACATAGTATATGTGTACCAAATTTCTGGTCAATAGTTCAAACGGTTTGCGAGTTACAGGTGATTTAAAATCCTGGAGAGACAAATGGACACCCACAGTAGCATGTTTTATAAGAAGATTTGGATACACTTATAATATAAACTAATACTGCACATTCATGATGCACTTCATGCTGGTGGCCCAGTAGTAGGTCTTGCTGCCTCACAATTTCAAACACCACTACGGAATACTCCATGCAGTCGCTGATTTACTTTTTCTCTGGGTACACAGTATTTATCCCATTTCTTAAAACATACGAGATTAACGTGCAACTCTAAATATGCACTTCTCATCTACTCCATTTTACTAATATGATCATACAGCTTAGGACTGGTTAACAATTTTAAATTGGCCCAGTATGGTTGTTTATGTTAGTGGTGCACTGAAGCCCCGTCCAGGGTTGGCATCTGCCTGGGCACTCAGTGCTGCCTTAAAAGGCTTTGCATTTCTATAGCTGCGTGATGAATAAAATTACTGTTCGTTCAGTTCAGCTCTGTATGTTGGAAATAGCTACAGGTAAGTTGTCTCAAGGTCTTACATAGACAGTAAGGTGTCAGGGTAATTCTTCCAGACTCTCTATATTTCCTCATGTACATATCTCTTCCAAGTATTCTTATTTAGTTTATTTTGTGTTTTTCAAGTTACTCCTTCCATATATATATATACTCAGCAAAAACAGAAATGTCCCTTTTTCAGGACTGTGTATTTCAACAATAATGTTTTAAAAATCCAAATAACTTTACAGATCTTCATTGTAAAGGGTTTAAACAATGTTTTCCATGCATGTTCAATTAACCATAATCAATTAATTAACATGCACCTGTGGAATGGTCGTTAAGACCTTAACAGCTTACAGAAAGTAGGCATTTAAGGTCACAGTTCTAAAAACGCAGGACACTAAAGAGACTTGTCTAGCGACTGTGAAAAACACCCAAAGAAAGATGCCCAGGGTCCCTGCTCATCTGCATGAACGTGCATTAGGCATGCTGCAGGGAGGCATGAGGACTGCTGATGTGGCTAGGGCAATAAATTGCCATGTCCACACTGTGAGACGCCTAAGACAGCGCTACAGGGAGACAGGAAGGACAGCTGATCATCCTCGCAGTGGAAGACCACGTGTAACAACACCTGCACAGGATCGGTACATCCGAATATCACACCTGCGTGACAGGTACAGGATGGCCACAACAACTGCCCGAGTCACACCAGGAACACACAATCCCTCCATCAGTGCTCAGACTGTCCGCAATAGGCTGAGAGAGGCTGGACTGAGGGCTTGTAGGCCTGTTGTAAGGCATGTCCTTACCAGACATCACCAGCAACAATGCCGCCTATGGGCACAAACCCACCTTCGCTGGACCAGACAGGAGTGGCAAAAAGTGCTCTTCACTGATGAGTCACGGTTTTGTCTCACCAGGGGTGATGGACGGATTCGTGTTTATCGTCGAAGGAATTGAGCACGCCTGGGACCTGTTGGATCGAAGGGTGAGGGCTAGGGCCATTCCCCCCAGAAATGTCCAGGAACTTGCAAGTGCCTTGGTGGAAGAGTGGGGTAACATCTCACAGCAAGAACTGACAAATCTGGTCCAGTCCATGAGGAGGAGATGCACTGCAGTACTTCAAGCAGCTGGTGGCCACACCAGATACTGACTGGTACTTTTGATTTTGAGCCTCCCTTCATTCAGGGACACATTGTGAAACATTTTTAGTTTATGTCTTATGGTGTTGACTGAAAGTAAAAACAGTTGAAAGTCAGAGGACGTGTCTTTTTTGATATATATATATATATATATATATATATATATATGATATAAGAATTTTGTTACACTTGGAGATATGCTGGGTTAAGTTGGCATATTCCGATTTGCTAGGTTTATTTTTTGTAACCCATTTCTTGGATTTTCTTACAACTTGAAATAATTTATGGTTATAAGCCAACTACACCTTGACAATAAAATAAAAAGTGAGCAGTTACGTACAAGTGTTACATGACTTGTTAAAAGACTGAAGTGACAAAATATAGTATTGTTCAGTACAATGGTGTTGGGTTATGGGGAGGCAAGCACCTGACCTCTTGTCTCAAATACACACAATCAGTAGTGCTCAACACCCTGATGTTTTTGCTTATTCTATAATTTATAGCCACAGAAGGTGTTAATGGCACTACTAGAATGAGGTCAAAAGCCCAACTTCAATTTTATATGCAAGTTTAATGAAAACACATGCAACAATCAAAGAGGGGACTGAGACCCTGATCCCTGAAAATCCTAGATTGGCTCCTTGTGCAGTATGAACTCCATTTAATTTCACAGATGTTCTGTCTAACAATATTTTAGTAAAAATACATTGGGGACATAGTGAGCTTACTACTGGATGACTTGACACATGGATTATGTGACACAAGTAATGTGTGATTTTTCACAGTTTCTGTATATGTCTCTTCTATCAGAAACTGTGTTCTCAGTTCTGCTTGAAAGCATCAGATTAAAAAGTTCTGGGCATTACTACAAGCCACATGTGGTAAGATGCATAAGAGAAGTTCCTTTTTGGTTCAGTACTCCTGATTATTTTTGTATCCTTTGAAATGATGGCACTTTATTGAATTAAATGTGGTGATAATTAAAACCAGCACCTCTACCAATTTCTACCTAGAGTTCCAGCACCTTGGCACCTTTCTAAGACGTCCCTTTTGCCCATGGATGAAATGTTTTTGGATTGTGGTGCTAGAAGTTTCATGAGGGATTTACCTAGACTACTGGTATCTTTTTGTAGAGTACCAGTGCATTGTGGTGCTGAAAGGATTGTCTGGACCACACATGAGTACTGCTAGTAATTTGGTTCCACTTCAAGCACTGATTAAGAAGTGACTGCGGTATTAGAAAAACTTGCCACCTACAGTATGTATCAGCTGCCATTAGGAAATGATTTGATCAAATTTCCCCATTTTACTGTAGAAATAATACAATTTGGCTCCGCTTTGTTGTTCCCTGTGGAATAATTCAGAAAAGTCCGACTGACAAAAGGGCTTAAATAAGTAATATGATGGTAAAACCCCACAACACCTGTATATGAAATGCATATATTAAAACGTTCTGCCCTCCATCCACCTTTTTATGCATTCCATATCATAATCCTGGAAAATCCTGGAAACTAGTTAAAAGACTAGTTTGGAATTTTTCAAGTCAAAGTTATTTCCTCACATACATGCTATAAAAGTATTTGCCACATGAAGTTGGGTTCTACAGTTAATTGCTTTCTATAACATTAAAAAATATCTTGCCCTCACACTGGATCTTTACATTGTTGTCTATGGGGCATGGAGGAAAAGCTTAAAAACGTAACCAATATGTCAATTTTTCAAGCCAAGACAGTTGATCGAGTATTGGTCCACATCTTGTAATTACACACACATTATAAGATGGTTTATACTTGTCTTTTTTGAAGAAATATTTCTGAGATTCAGCCATTTTAAAAAAAGACCAGCAGCTGCACATTATAGCTTAGCATTTAATCTTCCTGAGCAACAACGTTTCATGCCCCCAGTGAATGCCTTACTCCCGACAGACCAAATCACAGTAAACATGTCAGGTTACATAGTTGGTTTTGTTTTGCCTTACAGTGAAAATAAAACTTATCCTTACTTCACGTAAAGTAGTACCAGGAATTATGCAATAAAATGAGTACTTCCAGATCCGTTTTGCTGTCACAAACATGAAATAAAATCATAGGATCAATACTTGACAGCTGTCTTGGTTATATGGCTGCGAGACATGGACGCTATCCAGTGACCCGAGATGAAGACTGGACTCCTTTGGTACTGTGTCTCTCCGGAAAATCTTTGGGTACTGTTGGTTTGACTTTGTGTTGAATGAGTGGTTGCTCATGGAGTCCCAAATGAGGCACATTACCTGCATTGTGAGGGAGAGTCAGTTGCGGCACTACAGCCATGTGGCTTGTTTCCCCGAGGGTGATCCAGCTCGTAGGATCCTCATTGTTGGGGACGCGAGTGGCTGGACCAGGCCAAGGGGTCGCTCACATAACACCTGGCTGCGGCAGATAGAGGATCATTTCCAGTGGGTGGGACTGGACCACGTGTCTGCCTGGGGGGTTGCCAACCAGGATCCTGAGCTGTTTCACCGTGTGGTGGGTGCGGCAATGCACTGTACCAGTGCATGCTCCCCAACTTGACTTGAGCTTGACTTGTCTTGGCTTGAAGATGGATGGATCTTATATGGCTTTTAAGCTTTTCCTCCTTGCCTAATTCCATATGTTGTAAAGCACCAACCTCACATGGCAAACACATATACAGTACATGTATATATATATACCATGTTTCTGAAGAAAAAGCTGAGTTAAAAATAGCAAACTAATCCTTTAACATTTTGCTGTTTTTATATATTAAATTTAAAATGCATTCTAGAGTTTAACATTTGTTATTATTCTGTACAACTAGGCAAAGATTATGGAATTGGGTCTAACACACGAGACTGCAAACTGCCGACCTGCTTGCTCCATCCTCACGTCTGACTCCATGGGTGACCCTAAGCTCTATCGGTCACGCTGTATATCTGTAGGTCACTTTTGATATGATTTCAAAAAGATGAATGGTGAAGTTTTTACAAATCTATTTAAAATATTTTAAGATTTATTTAAAAGACACTACATAAGTGTTAAATATGATTATTGTAGTGGTTAGCATGAGTGCCTCACAGCTCCAGGAGCACATCCAGCTCACCATCTGTGTGACTTCTTCACAGCCCTTCTGTGCCTTTGTTAGTTTTTTTTTTCCCTCCAAGACACTGTTTATCTTCCCACATCTCAAAACATGGTTTAAGTTAATGGATTATTTTAAAAAAAGCAATTGGAAAGAATCAGTAACTTTTTTAGCATAAGTAGAAGACACATTTTCAAATGAAGCATGTTAAATTATGCTTAAAGATACCATTCTTGGGTTTAGAATAAATTCAAGTAAAAATGTTATGCTGCATCAAGAGTGATAATTTAGGTTAAGACATGCATGTATATTTTCATTATAATATATAACCATTGAAACAGCTGCACACAATTTGTTGTAAATAAAGAATTATAAAAAAAACAATGCCTACATTTCTTTTCCAGCACTATGCTCTTATTGTTGGGTTCCTTCCCAGGTTACACAGGTTAGTCACAGTGTTAGTAAGTGAATGAGTCAGCCTGCCTTATGGTGGAATTGAAAGCTACTTACAGCTTGCTGCGTCTAGCAAACTCATTGGCTCGCTATGTTAGAAAAAGCAGATTCCAAAATACACTAGACAAAAATCAGTTTTATTTTAAGTATATTCATTTGTTAAAGTTTTCAATGGTCTAAACCATTGATTGCCAAGTCCAATTCTGGAATCCTGCTGCGGCTTCAGGCTTTTATTTCTTCCACTCACACAATCAGTGAGTCTTTCTAAATCTACTGTAACTGATCTCTTTAATTAGCTGGTTGTTTTCTTTCCTCTTGTTCTCTGCATTCAGAAAAGCTGAGTTGGGTGAGATTTGCATTTATTAGAAGTTCAGAAGTGTTTGTGTTTTTGTATCTGCTTTAAATGTTTAGCTCTCTTTTGTCATATTCCTATTAATTCACCTTTTCTTCTGTGTAGTCCGTACTAGTGATGAACAAACTCCGCTCAATTAAATTCACCTAGAGTTTGGCAAAATCACAGAAACGTTCAGGAACTTTGGCAAACAGTGAAATGCACTGAGGAGAATGTGGAAGGAGAAACTGAACTAATTTTGATAGGATTATAATGGTACAATGGTCTTTAAAGTACCCTGGGGGCTAGGGGAGCATCTGCCAACTATAACAGGCTGATAATGAAAATGTGACCTGAGCTATGAGGTAGCATTGATAATCCCAGTGCCATCCATGCATCACTGAGATAAAATTAATAGATTTAAAATATCAGAACAGGAACATTTCCTACAGACAGGAAGCATGAATTCACTAAGACTTGCTTCCCACAGATTCAGTAGCAGGTGCTCTTTTGCTGAAAAGTACTGTTTGCTCATTCACTGATGCTGCTACCAGATAACCAGAACAGTAAACCATGTGGAATGTTCACTCCTTCCTATTTGCATCAACTGCACAGTACTCTGGATAATATTATTAAAGGGGTAAGCTTAAGTAACACATAAAAATCCATACAAAAGGACCTTACCCTTAAGACCCTTAACACACAAACACACAAACACATTTCCAGTTTCCTTCTGTATGCGTATTTCGTGATTTTTGCAGGTTTTCCTCTAATTTTTAGCCCACTACTAGGAGCAGATTTATATCCTCCTGGGGCTGTCCAATCCAACATTGACTGCTACAGCTCTGCAATGTTACACTAGTCTCACAAACCATCATGGGGAGCTGGGAAAAAAAGTTTGTCTAAGATGGCCGCACTGCCAATTTCCAGGAAAATATTTGGTGAACGAAGTTACTGTGGAACACATCAAATTTGCAGCAAAACAAAATGCTTTGATGAATTTTAGTCTGCACCCTAATAGCAATAATTAACATAAGGTGAACTGGACAAGTGGGCAATGGCACTAAATACTCAGACCCATTAGCATTTTTAATAAAAATGACAGCTTAAATAAACAGAACTGAAACTACACAATGAAAATCATGATGATAAAGAAAAAAATTAAAAAACAGAAAATTATTGATTTGGAACACATATTAATGTTCACATCTTCTTTATATTTAATATGCTACCGTGGTTGTTCATTTGTCTCTCCACTTATTATGTAAAGCACTTTGAGCTACTGTTTGTATGAAAATGTGCTATATAAATAAATGTTGTTGTTGTTGTTGTCTTCAGGATATTAAATCTCCTGTAGTTCACAAACCATTTCACCTCTTGACCTGAAATTTCGTGCACATATACTACGTGACGTCTACTATCCGCTTTCGGGGTGATGATTGACCTCCAAGGTTATTCCTCTTTTTATTTTTATTTTATTGTAGAATAAACTCTCAGCAGCGGCCAGCAGGGCAGCCATACAGCCACCTTTGCCATCACTTCCCCTACCTCTTCATATATTAAATCATTCTTGAAGCAGATTGAAGACTTAAGTGCCAGCTTAAGTGAAAAATTATGGAAAACGTACTAAATTGCAACACCAACAATGACTTAATCAGTTTTAACACAAAAAGATGCCGACGAAAGAAGAGAAGCAGCGGACCACTAGGGTGGAGAAAAGAAGAACTGCTCAGGAAGCAGCAAGCGCATCAACCTCTGAGCAAACGAATGCTAAACATACAGAGAATGAGTAGGAAAACTTATTACTGGTATACTAATAAAAATGAACAAACCCTGTTTTATAATTTCTTGACATCAAAACATAAAACCTGGAAAACCATACGCTGCATAATTAAGAGAAGAGCCTAATTAAAAGCTAGCATTGGTTGAGAAAAACATGCAGCTATAGTGAACCCTCAGGACTGAACTTGTTTACTACTGGTTGAGATGGCCATTTTGAAGGCTGTTTAATGATTTGGGCGTGACAAGACAAATGCACTAAGTCACAACGAGAACAGTACTTACTGCTGGTTTATTTTTGGGTTTGCACCTCTCTGAAACATGAGGATCGATAGTCAAGGGGGGTGGGTGGTTTCATTTATCTTTATATACCGTGGATGTCAAAAATACATATATATTGAAACCTCAACTTTTTCTGATTAAAATACTGAAATCTAGACAAGTTATGTCAGTTTATTTTTCACCTTTAATTAGATGTTGCGAAGGACAGTTTGTGTGTAAATTAAATATATGCATTTTAAGAAAGGTACTGAGGAAAAATAAGTACCTTGGTTACAAAAAAAAAAATACGGACACAGCGAAGAAAAAAAAACAGTGTAAATGTCGAGATTAAAGTCGACATGTTGACTTTATTCTCGACATTTATGTCGAGATTAAAGTCGACATTTACACTTTATTCTATTGTTTATTTTGTCAGTAGAATGTCGCAAACTAAACATCTTAAAATGAATGTTCAATTTACTAAATTTTCTCAAAACCCTTCATTAATTAATGTAGCACATTAAATGCTTGATATTAAGTGTTCCCCGACCCAGTTTTTAATCTCTATGCGCTTCTTCAACTGACTTCCTCTTGCACTGAGAGGCGCAGACAGCGATCGCCGCACATTGACTTCATGATGTTCCTGCTCTAAGAACATTCAGAATACTAAGAGAAATACTTGATATCTTCTTCACGATGAAATGCATTAAAGCATGTATTAAACATGGGTGGCGGGGGGCACGGTGGCGTGGCTATAGAGCTGCTCCCTTGCATTAAGGGGTTCTCAGGTCTACATTCAGTGTAGTGAACTTTATGGCAAGTGTGACGAGGCTCCAAAAAACTGGATATATAAATGGGTATCGCACAGGTTTAACTGGAATATCGTGTAAATGTTGGGTTCGTGATGTGGTGGGTCGGAGACACGAACGCAGAATTCAATGGATGTTCTTCTGAGCGGGCTTTCTTTATTACATGCGTGCTGTCTCTATCTGACGTACTAAACTTCCAGTTCCAATCCTTGTTTTTTCTTTCTGCACATAACCAATCACCACACGATAAACGTCTTTGTGAAATTAAAACAAGTTATAAGCGTAGACCTCGGAGTTTTCAGAACTTTAAATTATTAAAGCATGTGGGGGCACGGTGCTTGCTGGGATGGAGTTTTCAGGAATTAAAAAAAAATCTTCATTATACATGTTTAATTATGCCATCCATTCAGGGTTGCGCCCATCCCAGTAAGCATCTTGTGCTAGGCAGGAGTAAATCCTAAATGAGACGCCAACACATCGCAGGGTGAATACGTGCAACATATAAAGTAGGAGGGTCAATAATATATAACAAAACCCCACATCCTACATGTCTTTGAAAGGAAACTGAAACACGCCGAGTAGGCCCACCAGAAAAACATGCAAACTCAAGGCAGGGAACACCCGGGACCCCCTTGCTGCGAAGCAGCAGTGCAACCACCACGCCACCGTGCCCCATATGCTTTAATACATTTTAAGTTCTGTACATTTTAAGTTTTGAAAACTCTGGGGTCTAGGTTTATAACTTGTTTTAATTTCACAAAGACGTTTATCGTGTGGTGATTGGTTATGTGCAGAAAGAAAAAACAAGGACTGGAACTGGAAGTTTAGTACGTCAGATAGAGACAGCGCGCATGTAATAAAGAAAGCCCGCTCAGAAGAACATCCATTGAATTCTGCGTTCGTGTCTCCGACCACCACATCACGAACCCAACATTTACACGATATTCCAGTTAAACCTGTGCGATACCCATTCATATATCCAGTTTTTTGGAGCCTCGTCACACTTGCCATAAAGTTCACTACACTGAATGTAGACCTGAGAACCCCTTAATGCAAGGGAGCAGCTCTATAGCCACGCCACCGTGCCCCCCGCCACCCATGTTTAATACATGCTTTAATGCATTTCATCGTTTAGAAGATATCAAGTATTTCTCTTAGTATTCTGAATGTTCTTAGAGCAGGAACATCATGAAGTCAATGTGCGGCGATCGCTGTCTGCGCCTCTCAGTGCAAGAGGAAGTCAGTTGAAGAAGCGCATAGAGATTAAAAACTGGGTCGGGGAACACTTAATATAAAGCATTTAATGTGCTACATTAATTAATGAAGGGGTTTGAGAAAATCTAGTAAATTGAACATTCATTTTAAGATGTTTAGTTTGCGACATTCTACTGACAAAATAAACAATAGAATAAAGTATAAATGTCGACTTTAATCTCGACATAAATGGCGAGAATAAAGTGGAAATGTCGAGAATAAAGTCAACATGTCGACTTTAATCTCGACATTTAGATTTTTTTTTTTACCCGTGGCCCTAAAACGCTTCCGTACTTTTCAGCTAGTGCTAAGATGAAACACTTTTTATTCTGATTACAACAAAAATATGTTTGGATATGTCCGTATTAACATAGCAGACATGGATTTAGCATTTTGCTTTCATACTTCCCATCCACTGCTTCCACAGGATTTTCTGCATAATTGAGATTTAGGCTCTAACAGGATTATTGCTGTTTTAGTTGTTCCATACTTGAATTGGTGGTAGATTGTTGTTATATTGAAATATTAAATCATTTTAGTTTCAGCCTTCTGGCAGAAACTTTTGCAATGAAAAATCATTACATTTGACGTGAAGAGAAACTGCCCTACATCCTGATGCTTTCACCACCATGTTTGACAGAAGGTACTGCTGCCTTTAATTGATCCAGAAAGATCATTAGTCATTTTCCCTACATGGTTTTGGGACATCAAGTGCATCTTCTTGCAGATATTTATAGGGGTTGTAATGCTATTTTATGTGAAATTGCTTTGATCAGGCCATGTTACCTTAACTTTTAATTGAAAGGAACATTCAAAGTGGTTGTAATACACACAGCATGACCAGGTACTGCAATACATTTCAGCAACTCTTTGACCTCTTAGTAGTCTACCTGAAAATCTTTTTCATTTATCTGGCCATCATTTTTAAATGAATGTCCCAATCTATGGAGTGTCCTAGTGCTGCCATCTTTCCTTGTATTCTTAATGATGGTCTTCATTTTCTCTGATATACTGTATTTTTTTTGTATTCTGGCTACTTTAAATCCTTCTCCTAATGTGTGTTGACTAATAAGATTCTGTAGTTTTTTTGGTAGCTCCTTGTGGACCACACTTATCGGTGTACTAGGCAACCAAATGACCTTCAGAGACAAACCAACATGGACACCCGATTTTACTTAAGAGTTAATCACAATAAGTTCAGCTGATGTTAAGTATGAACCCCAATATAAACTGTCAGTTAATTTATACAACCAAGGCACTGATGCTTGTTTTATTTTTCCTCAAAAAATATGCTTTTTCACATCAGTTTTGTTGCTTACAGGACCTGATTAAACTGGAAAATAGTCAGACGTGATCTGTTTTGATTTTAGTCTTTTATTTAACAAAAGCTGAAATTTCAATAGGGATGTATGGTTTCTGAGATTAGCAGACGTAAGTAACAAAAAGTTACCATGTGCACGATTTTATTTTAGAATAAAGGGATCATTGCATTTTTTTAGGAACACTTCATTAATAAATCATTTACAGTATGTATTTTAATCCTGTGTAACCTTGACAGCTCTTGGGATTTCATCGCCTTTCAATGAGCCATTGCAACTGCCTCTAAATGATGATACTCTGCTGACCTCAATTAAAGAGAAATGAAAGCTGATGCTAATTATATTGACTGTTATTTGTTTCCTAAATGACTGCATGTTTCATCCAATTGTGTAGTTATTTCATTTCAAAACTGGAAACAAGTCTCATGCTTGTGATTAATGTGTAGAGCTCAGGAGAAAGCGGTTTGTTACTCTGCACTGTTAAGTACTCAGAAGCTGGATGAGTGCACGGCCACAGCTAGAGACAAACCACACACATCTAGCTAAATCTATTTGGAGCCTTGCTTTTCACTTTCATAGGTTTTTAATTGTTTTTTTTTAATGATGGTTTACCTGTGCAGTCGGTTCAGCATTCATTATGTCTTCATGGTGTTAAATAGCATATAAGCCACCGGTTGAAGCCAGATTGAAAGTAAACAGACAACATGATGTTCTGTAGTGAAATCAATAATTTTTAATTTCTCTCTATATACTTGTTTATTATTTATATATATATGTTGTGAAAAAGGCACTATATTGCACCTGACCCGGCACAGGTTGACCCAGAGGCACATGTTAAAGCACACAGACTTTTTATTTTTCTTCCCCGTGGGCACACGTCTTCCCTGTGATCCACAAGTAATAGTGTCCAAAAAACAGTTAAATAAGACACACAACTCTCCACCTTGGCACCACCACTCCTCTCAGGCAACCTCGTCCTCTTCCTCCCAATTCTGGCTCCCGAGTGGTTGATGCTGGCCCTTTTTATAGCCCACCCAGAAGTGCTCCAGGTGCTTGATCAGCTGGTGCTAATTGCACTTCCAGGTGGGGCTGTAGAGGTATCCAGTTTGGCTCTGGGATCCATGCAGCCCCCCCACCAGCGGCCACCCCAGATCCCCACAGGGCTGGGGAGAAGTCCAACTCCCATGAAACCCTGCAGGAAACTGAGGCACCATCGTGAACCAGGGAGGCTGCCACCAAGCGTCCTGTACTGAGGAGCCCACGGCCCCATAAGTAGAAGGGGCATTCGTCCGCCACGATATATATATATTTATTCATATTTCACACATACACACACACACCCGTCAAGGTGCTGACATCTGAGGTTCAATCCCTATAAGAGGAATACAATGTTGACCAGACGAGTCCCAACGAGGGCGAAACACATCATGCACTCTTTGTATTATTTGGCAGGTACTGTATAACATATAACATACTGTGTGTGTGTGTGTATGTACATATATATATATATATATATATATATATATATATATATACATATATATATATATACAGTACTAGTAAAATACCAAGCAGCAGAGAAGTAGTGTGTTAAAAAGTTATGAAAAAGAAAACATTTAAAAAAAAAAAGTTACATAATTGTCAATGTAAGTGTTTTGTCACTGTTATGAGTGTCGCTGTGATATATATATATATATATATATATATATATATATATATATAAATACCCAGCTACCAGCAGCAATGTTGTGTGTTAAAGAAGTTATGAAAAAGAAAAGGAAACATGTTAAAAATAACGTAACATGATTGTCAAAGTAATTGTTTTGTGTATTTGGCGGCAGCGTCACAAAGTTATTTTCGCCTAGCTGCATCAGAAAATGTACCACGACGTCTGCCGCCTCCTTTTAGTATTTTCTCACAGCTTGGATTGCTGCTGTCATAATGGGTTTGAGTCTACATATATATATATATATATATTGTGGCCCCGGCCGGGGCTGGAGCCCGGCCGGACGCAGGAGGAGGACATGAGGAGGGCTTGTGCCTCCTCCAGACCGCGAGGCGTCCGTCCTGGTTCTATTGGGAGCCACGGGTCGAGGGCATGGAAGCCCTACCCTGTAGGGGCCCGTGGTTGCCGCCAGGCGGCGCCCGATGCCGGTTGATCCATGCAGTCGCCGCCGGAGCTGGAGCCCGCCGACGCTTTGGAGGACGAGAGGAGGGCTTGTGCCTCCTCACCGCGAGGGGCGTCCGTCCTGGTTCTGTTGGGGCCACGGGTTGAGGGCATGGAAGCCCTTCCCTGTAGGGGCCCGTGGTCACCGCCAGGCGGCGCCCGATGCCGGTTTATCCCGACGGTCGCGGCTGGGGCTGGAGCCCGCCGGGACGCTTGAGGACAAGAGGAGGCGAGTGCCTCCTCCAGACAGAGTGGGCGTCCGTCCTGGTTACAGGGGGCTCGGTACAGGGCATGGAAGCCCAGCCCTGTAGGGACCCGTGGCCACCGCCAGGCGGCGCCCTGTGCCTAATTATCCGGGAGCGACACTTCCGCCACACCAGGAAGTGCCGGGGAAGACTTGGGGTGACGCCCGGAGAGCTGCCAGGAAGGCAGCCGACACTTCCGCCACGCTGGGGCGTGGCCAAGAGCAGATGGCGGAAGCACCTGGGGCTCATCCGGGAGCCTTATTTAAGGGGCCGCCTCCCTCCAGTGATTGGTGGAAGTCGGGAGGCAGAAGGACTGAGCTGAGAGCGGACAGGAGGCGGCCAGGAAGAAAGGCACAGAGACTGTGGGCCCTGGACTTTGGGGGATTCGGTGCAAGAGGCACTGGGGTTCGTGAGTGCACGTGACTTTGTATATTTGATAATATTGTAAATAAACGGTGTGTGGGGAGCAAAATATGATGTCCGTCTGTCTGTGCCGGGGCCAGCGTTCACAGTGGCGTAGTCGGCAGGATGATCCGCCTGGTACAAGACGGGACCTGCTTTGTTAATAACAAATATGTCTGTGAACGGCCGCGCAGCAGCGACCCACACACTGCCGCAGGAGCGGCCCGTGCACAGCCCCGCGGGAGCGCTTTTACCCCGGAGACCGCCGCCGGACCGCATTATGGCCGAGCTTCCCAGGTGCGGAGGAAGGACCATGGGCATTGCTGGAGTGCAGCGGCCCCGCAGCACGTCGTGGCAGAAGGCGCCGGGGCGGCAGGCCGCCTTATCGAGGCCATGCGGGGACGCTTCCCGGACAGACAGGACCCGGAGGTAAGTTTCCTGCTCGCGGGGAAGGGCCCGCCTGTTTTTTCTTTAACAGGCAGGCCGCCCGGATCCTTGTCGGTGGCAGGGGCCTGTCGAACGCGGTGCCTCGTTAAGCGCCGCAGCAGCCGGGAGAGCTGCTGAAGTGGTATAGAAATTACATTTTCTATGTGAATGTCCAAATTTCTGCCTCTGGTAATGTGCATTACCAGCAGTTAAACAAAATTAGTTTTGTGTCCTCTGCAGTGTTAAGAGAAAAGGCTTTGGTTTGGGATAAAGGTGTAAAGAAAGGAAAGTTGCCTTTTTCTTTTATATAGTATAGAGAGATGTGTTAGCTGGCGTTATGATCGCCTTTTGGGGACAGTCGCGGTGGGTCTTTGTAGACTGGTGAGGCGTCCCTGCCATTAATCGGCTGTGATGGCACTGTGAGTCCTCCACTCGTGTGCGTGTCTTCATAACCCGAGCTGCGACCTCATAATGCATATCGTGCAAAAGAAAGTGTGAATCGCCTTAATATTATTTTTCCGTGGTGTAAAAAAGGGGTCCAGCGTTTGCACTTGTCTGGGCTATAGTGCAGGGGAGGAAGAAAAAATTAATAGTGCTCACTTGACTTGAGGCAGAGCGCAGTCAGCGTCTCAAAGGCTGATATATATATATATAGCAAAATACCGCTCTCTCAGCGGAGAAGTAGTGTGTTAAAGAAGTAATGAAAAGGAAACATTTTAATAATAACGTAACATGATTGACATTGTCATGACTGTTGCTGTCATATACTGTCAATGCGTGCCTTAACACATTTGTCAATGTAACCTTTTTGAAGTAGTGCCTGGAGGATTCAGTGTGGAGAAACTCTAGAGACAGCGTGTGTATTAACTTGTGGATTTTTCTGTAGTATTTGGTGGCAGCGTCACAAAAGTCGCTTTGGAAGATGGCGTTACGCCGCAGCAGCCGGGAGAGCTGCTGAAAGGGAGCGGAGATGATGACGTGACTCCCCCACCCGCCTCAACTATCAATCCCCCCACAAACATAGTCTCTCAGAATTTGCATAAGCACAGCCTTTGACCAGCAATTTGAACTTAGTTACAAAGTGATCAAAAACTCTCGTTTATTCCCTGCGTCCTCTCATTAAACTTGTATCCTCCCACATTAGCCGTGGGAATGACAAACGCCAGAGGCAACCTGTCTATGAACTTAATTTAAACTTTAGGTTTACACCGTGCTTTGTTTCTGAAGTAGCTGCAGGCATGAATATGGTTGTATATGTCACTTGCTCGCTTCTTATTGTTTAGCTGCCTCGCTGCAACCTGAAGAGCCAGCATGTCGCCGCACTAGGGAGGAAAGAGCCAAAAGGCGCGGGCGGATGTCCCGCCTGCTGACAGGCACGGGTTGGCTGGTGTGTCTAGTGTGCCCGCCGAGGATTGGATGGAGGCGGGACCTAGGAACGCCAATCTCGTGCCAAAACGAGACCCGATTGGGCCAGAGGGAGTGGCCCAGAGGAGGCAGGCGCGCGTGGAGCCGATCGACAGGTAAGCCCACTGACGCCTGTCTCTCTCCACCAGCGGCTCGGCGTGCGCCGGAGGAGTCCTTCGCCCGCCAAGCGCCTTTAGAGGAACTGCTACGTGTTCTCGCCGCTCAGTGTGAGCAGCTGATGGAGATGGCGGTCGCGTCGAGAATGCCACCGACTGAGACGGAGGATCGGGGCGGGCGCTGGAACGGAGGCAGGCAGAACACGGCGGGAGTGGTGAGTGTTGCCGTTCCCAGAGAGCAAGGGGGTTAGCGAACATGGCCGTGACCGATTCACGGACGACCGGCCCAGTAGGCAACCTCCCAACAGCGGATGCGGCGGTGCAGACAGCTAGCGAGGCGAGGAGCTCGAACACGCAAGGGCGGGTAGGATCGGGCTGCTGAGTGCCCTGGGTCCTAGCGCCCTGCGCTTCAAGCCTGCAGCTGTCTCCTGTCGCTCTGCCTGGACGCAGACGGGGCTGGATTTGAGCTTTGCTGTGCTCAGACCCAGACCGTCAGCGTCCAGAAAAGAAGGAGGAACCGAAGGGTGAATGCGGTTCCTCCGATAGGGAAGAGCGGCGCTGGGTGCGCGTCCGGAGAAGGGCCGTCCTCTGGATGGGCAGAGGAGATCCCTGGGCGGCTGGGCGAGCTGCCTGCGAGCGGTGCCGAGGCCGTAACGGACGGGCATGGAACCTGCGGCGGAGGACTTCAGCAGGCAAGTTGGGGCTGTCGGAGGGGCAGGAGCACGGTCGATACGGAGACCGGCGGGCGCCGGGATGAGTGTCCTGGCTGTGCTTCTGGCCCTCTTTTCCTTTATTTTACAGGCCGAAGCCCCGACGAGCGCTGAGGCCGGCGTCGACAGGGACCTGCCCTCCTGAACGCAGGCGCTCCCGGGAGTGCTCCGCCGGAGGACTACGTGACCCGCTGGGGGACAGCGGGGTAGAGCGGCGCAGACCACAGGGGGACGTTTGCGCCGGCGAGGGTGCCGGAGACAGATGTCCCAGGGTGCCGTGTTGGACCCTGGGGACATAGTAGGACCCTCGCTGGGGACGTGCTGCCCTTCGGGTTGTGCCGTTGGACCCGTGTCCTCGCTAGCGGTGGGGCACTGTGGCCCCGGCGGGCTGGAGCCCGCCGGGACGCCCAGGAGGACATGAGGAGGGCTTGTGCCTCCTCCAGACCGCGAGGGGGCGTCCGTCCTGGTTCTATTGGGAGCCACGGGTCGAGGGCATGGAAGCCCTACCCTGTAGGGGCCGTGGTTGCCGCCAGGCGGCGCCGATGCCGGTTGATCCCATGCAGTCGCCGGCGGAGCTGGAGCCCGGCGGGGCGCTTTGGAGGACGAGAGGAGGGCTTGTGCCTCCTCCACACCGCTGAGGGCGTCCGTCCTGGTTCTGTTGGGGCCCACGGGTTGAGGCATGGAAGCCCTTCCTGTAGGGGCCCGTGGTCACCGCCAGGCGGCGCTCCGATGCCGGTTTATCCCGCACGGTCCGCGGCTGGGGCTGGAGCCCGGGCGGGGCGCTTGGAGGACAAGAGGAGGCGAGTGCCTCCTCCAGACAGAGTGGGGGCGTCCGTCCTGGTTACGCAGGGGGCCTCGGGTACAGGGCATGGAAGCCCAGCCCTGTAGGGACCCGTGGCCACCGCCAGGCGGCGCCCTGTGCCTAATTATCCGGGAGCCGACACTTCCGCCACACCAGGAAGTGCCGGGGAAGACTTTGTGTGACGCCGGAGAGCTGCCAGGAAGGCAGCCGACACTTCCGCCACGCTGGGGCGTGGCCAAGGAGCAGATGGCGGAAGCACCTGGGGCTCATCCGGGAGCCTTATTTAAGGGGCCGCCTCCCTCCAGTGATTGGTGGAAGTCGGAGGCAGAAGGACTGAGCTGGAGGCGGACAGGAGGGCCAGGAAGAAAGGCACAGAGACTGTGGGCCCTGGACTTTGGGGATTCGTGCAAGAGGCACTGGGGTTCGTGGAGTGCACGTGACTTTGTATATTTGATAATATTGTAAATAAGCGTGTGTGGGGAGCAAAATATGATGTCCGTCTGTCTGTGCCGGGCCAGCGTTCACATATATATATATATATATATATATATATATATATATACACACATACCTATCTACATCATATATACACACACATACATACATACACACACACAAATTATATATATGTATGTATGTATGTATGTAAGTGTGTGTGTATATATATATACAATGTAGATAGGTGTGTGTGTGCGTGTGTGTGTGTGTGTGTATATATATACACATACATACAAACATACACACATGTGTACATATATGTATGTGTCTATATGTGTGTGTATAGCTTTGGTCACTGAGTGCAAGGGAAAAATAATAAAATATAGTCTATAAGTTATTAAACAGTAAAACATTAACGCGTTTTAAGAAGTACAGGTACATTGAGCACTACTGGAGTGGTTTGGGTAAACTACATTTTAAAGACGGTATAACACAACAGGTAAGTAGTACTAACAGCAGCTAAAATGTATATGGATAATCTCTCGGTAGTTGATCCCTTTTGAAAGGCGCTACACGACGGCTGTGGTATAGAAATTACATTTTCTATGTGAACGTTCAAATTTCTGCCTCTGGTAATGTGCATTACCAGCAGTTAAACAAAATTAGTTTTGTGTCCTCTGCAGTGTTAAGAGAGAAAGGCTTTGGTTTGGGATAAAAGGAAAAAAGGTGTAAAGAAAGGAAAGTTGCCTTTTCTTTTATATAGTATAGAGAGATGTGTTCGCTGACGTTATGATCGCCTTTTGGGGACAGTCGCGGTGGGTCTTGTGTAGACTGGTGAGACGTCCCTGCCATTAATCGGCTGTGATGGCACTGTGAGTCCTCCACTCGTGTGCGTGTCTTCATAATCCGAGCTGACGACCTCATAATCGTATACGTGCAAAAGAAAGTGTGAATCGCCTTAATATTATTTTGCCGTGGTGTAGAAAAGGGGTCCCGTGTTTGCACTTGTCTGGGCTATAGTGCAGGGGGAGGAAGAAAAAAATTAATAGTGCTCACTTGACTTGAGGCAGAAGCGCAGTCAGCGTCTCAAAGGCTGGCACAGCTATGCACGTACGCTGGCTGCTCGACTTTCGCTGGGCAGGAGACCCCATTTTTTGCAGACTCGTTCACGATATCAAAAGTCTCAGCGCTCTTTGGAGGTAATTCATATATTATATATATAGCAAAATACCCGCGCCTCTCAGCGGAGAAGTAGTGTGTTAAAGAAGTAATGAAAAAGAAAAGGAAACATTTTAATAATAACATAACATGATTGACATTGTCATGACTGTTGCTGTCATATACTGTATATGCCTGCCTAAATAAGTCACCCTCGCTCTTACTTTTTTACCGTTCATTTAATCATGGCTAGTGGCGGAAAAATTATAAAATGGAAGAAGGATGGCTTTACCAAAACAATTATTGATGGCGAATCGATTATTCATAAAGCTTGAATTGGTGATGTTTTTCTGTGTTAACCTCATATTTTTTCATACTTCTTCTCAAACCCAAGGGGGTGTGAGGGTAAAATGAATCGAGAAGAAAAGGAAACATTTTAAAAATAATGTAACACATTTGTCAATGTAACCTTTTTTAAGTAGTGCCTGGAGGATTCAGTGTGGAGAAACTCTAGAGACAGCGTGTGTATTAACTTGTGGATTTTTCTGTGAGTATTTGGTGGTAGCGTCACAAAGTCGCTTTGGAAGATGGCGTTAGCCGCGGAGCTCAGCTCAGAGCGAAATTAAGTAAATGGGACGGGAGATGATGACGTGACTCCCCCACCCGCCTCAACTATCAATCCCCCCACAAACATAGTCTCTCAGAATTTGCATAAGCACAGCCTTTGACCAGCAATTTGAACTTAGTTACAAAGTGATCAAAAACTCTCGTTTATTCCCTGCGTCCTCTCATTAAACTTGTATCCCGCATTAGCCGTGGGAATGACAAACGCCAGAGGCAGCCTGTCTATGAACTTAATTTAAACTTTAGGTTTACACCGTGCTTTGTTTCTGAAGTAGCTGCAGGCATGAATATGGTTGTATATTTCACTTGCTCGCTTCTTATTGTTTCGCTGCCTTCTCAATTGTATAATGCATGTTTTCTTCAGCGCTTTTTGGAGCTCTTCCTGGTTTTCTACGTAATGCGTTGACAGTCAGTTCACGTGATTATGTGGGAGGCGTGATGATGTCACATGAAACTCCGCCCCCACGGCCATCGAGCTCAACTCCATTACATTATATGGAGAAAAATAGCTTCCATTTATGACCGTTACGTGTAGAATTTCGAAATGAAACCTGCTTAACTTTTGTAAGTAAGCAGTAAGGAATGAGCCTGCCAAATTTCAGCCTTCCACCTACACGGGAAGTTGGAGAATTAGTGATGAGTGAGTGAGTCAGTCAGTGAGGGCTTTGCCTTTTATTAGCATAGATATACACATATATATTTACATATGTACACATATATACTGTATATATACATACATATACATATAGATACAGTATATATGTTTGTGTGTGTGTGTCATGCAACAGGCTAAAAGATGTTTGGTTATATAGCGTGATTTGTGGAGTACAAGTGCAGCTATTCTATTTTGAAGGAACACTGGCATTGCAGGACTATCACTACAGTATTGCTTGCCATAAAAAGGCAGTTAACCAAACGAGGTGATTTCATTCTTGTGCTGCTTGTACTGCTGATACAGAACAGTAAGATTGCTTGTGGTATGTGTTTACCAGCTGTATGAATAACTGACTGAGTTCGATAGTTGCTGTATTGTTTGTCTTATGAGGAAAAGGTGGTAAGTCTGACTTCAGCTGCACATACAGTATCAAGCAAATGGATTTGAAAATGGTGACAATGATTGTAGGACGGCTACCACACTTTTTATCTGGGAAGCCTAACATAACAGAACCATGGAAAGACACGCCATCATAGAATAATATAAATGCTTTGAAACATTTGAAGAGATGTGGCATGTTCCATGTATCATTGTTCTAAAGACAATGTAGTGGATGCTATGATACATACACATTGACTATAAGCAGCCATTTAAAATAAAATTGGAGATTTCATTGTCTACATTTTAATTATGGAAACCAAAGGATCAAAACACAAGAAATAAACTACACTGAAAGAAAAGGAATGAGCATCTACTGAATATACTAAAACAGATCACATTGAATCAATTAAATGCTTTAATATCCATACTTGAAAAGTGATTATATTGCAAGTCAAAATGAAACACAACCTGATCAGAAGAAAGTGATTTGATTACGTCATAGTTAAATATTCAAATAGAATAAAGCAACCATTGGAAAGTGGTTGGGTGATGGGTGGGTTGGTCTCTGGATTTTGCCAGTCTAAGCACACGTGATGATGAGCTAGATCAGGTGGGTTTGGGTAGTCCAGTAGACCCCAAGGACAGAGATTAAGAAACTCTGCTCTTATGCTGCATTTCCATCTACTTCAGAAGATGGAGCTGGAAATGACGCCACACTCAAGTTGACTGTGTTCCAGTAAAACATTCAGAAAACCAATGCGGACGTGCCTAGGAAAACCTTTGGTGGACTTGTTCCATCAGAATAAATAGTAGTTAATAACAAGGTATTACGTGGTATTTTGTGTATCCAAAAACAACAGCAACATGTTCACACATAGAGGTTCAACAGTACTGTGTGTACAACTTATTTCATGAGGCACAAATAGACAATTTTATTCTAATAAATAATGTAATACTACAGTTTTCACTAAAGTTGACAGTGTGCATTGCCATTTTGGATTTACATCAATTATATGAAGTCGGACAAACTCAGATTTCACAGACCAACCCTGAGTTTGCGAGTCTAAAATCCAGTTAAAGGGGCCATTCTAGTTGGAATTTCCAACTCGGAACTCAGAAATTCTAACTTCCCAATTCAAATGGAATATAACACAAGATTTAACTGCTTTCTAGGATTTGACTCTGATCTAACTAAGATTTAAGTTAGCGATCTGATATTTTATCTCTACCACAACTTGGTTTCAAAGACAGCCTTTGTATTACAACAACATATTGCTCTATGCTCCCTTACTGATGCATTTTATTAACTTTGAGGTTTCAGTAGGCTGTATTAGAGATTGGTAAAACAAATGTTATATTTTAAAAGCTACCACAATAACTATAATCTGAAATTTCATACCCATAGTTTTACAATATTTTAAAGCAGACCATTTACAATAATCAGAACCACTTTTTTTGTGTCAGCAGAAGGAACATCTTCATCATAAAGGACTCCCATCCTGTCAGCTATCTCCCTTTTCATCTCTTGCAATCTGCATGAACCCCATCTTCTTTAAAACTAAAAACATGAATTGTTATACATTCACATTCTGGACATATTTGAAAAAAACAGACTTCCTTTGATTTTTTTTTTCCATTGTTCAGTTTAGGGATTCTGCAAGTAATCAAGCAAAAAAGTAAAATCATTGTTTTCAATTACCTCATCAAAAAGCACATCCTTTTCATTTTTTGATTCCAGTGCTGGGATGCAGGGACTCACGGACTTTTCTGGATGTCACTAATTCAAGTCAGGAATTAACTTTGGACAAGACGCCATTCAGATACAAAGCACATTCATTCATGCTGTGTTAACTGCCTCCATTTGGACTGTGGAAGCAAACCAGAATCCCTGGGGTAATACCATGAGAACACAAAGGAGAACATATATCACAGAAGGCACTGGTGTGGGGAACTACATTCACTCTGTTTGTTTTTATTTATTTATTTTGACATAATACATTTAGAGTAGCACAGTGCTGCAGTGGTTAGTGCTATTTTTATATGTTCTCCATTCAGATTGTGCACCTGATCATTGTCCATGTGAAGTTTGTACATCCAGTGTCTGCATGTGTTTCTCAGTGTTTTCCAGGTTTCCTTTCACATCATCTAAAAACATGCAGGTTAGGCTCACTGACTGCTCTAAACTGGCCCCAAGTGTGGGGGAGAGTTGCGGGTCCTGCGAAGGGACTGGCATCCTGTCTAGGGTTGCTTCCTGCCTTGTGCAAAGCTGCTAGGATAGAGCAGGCCCTTACCAACCATTAAGTGAAGCAGCATGTTTGAAAATGCTGTAATACATCCACTTGGCTGGTTCTGGGGTGGTGGTTCTCACAGCCACTTGTTGCACCTCAGAATTTACATTCTTTTTTCTTTTCTTATATTGCATGCAACCCTTTCCACATGGCCACAACCTTAGTGATAAATGTCATTAGCTCATTCCCTGAATTGCACTCTGATTTCACTCCGGCCTTAAGATATGCAAGTTGTTGACATCACTGGTCTTTTTCACATTGCCCAAAATTAGTGTTAATCTTTTCTATCAGTGACCTAATTTCTGTTACAGTAGTGTTATGATAGGGTGTTATTTACCATTCATGTGTTAATTTTTTAAACATTCCCTAAGGCAATGGTGCTTAATCTGGAACAGTGTCAGGAGAGTCATGGGAAAGCATTTTAAAATGACTATATTATGACACTACAATACAATACAATTTATTTTTGTATAGCCCAAAATCACACAAGAAGTGGCGCAATGGGCTTTAACAGACCCTGCCTCTTGACAGCCCCCCAGCCTTGACTCTCTAACAAGACAAGGAAAAACAACCAAAAAACCTCATTGGGGAAAAAATGGAAGAAACCTTGGGAAAGGCAGTTCAAAGAGAGACCCCTTTCCAGGTAGGTTGGGCATGCAGTGGGTGTCAAAACAATTTGGCAAGTGGGCCGTGGCACCAAGTGCCACATTTGAGTACCAAAAAGAGAAACAGAATAGGTAGGGGTTAGTATCCAATTATAACTATCCTGTTACTTATGTTTTAGTGCTAATGACCAACAACAGAGATGCAGTATGTACAGTTAATCAGCAGCTCTAGTCAGGATATGCTAAACTGAAGTAGTGAGTCTTCAGCCGGGATTTAAAAGCTGAGACCGAAGGGGCATCTCTTATAGTAGCAGGCAGACCATTCCACAGTTTAGGGGCCCTGTAACTAAAAGCTCGACCTCCCACTGTTATTTTATTAATCCTTGGAATCATAAGCAGACCGGCATCTTGAGATCTTTATGTGCGCTCTGGTTTGTAAGTCATGATATGTTCAGACAAGTAAGCTGGACCTTGGCCATTTAATGCTTTATATGTTAAAAGGAGGATTTTGAAATTTTCCCTAAACTTAACCGGAAGCCAGTGTAAGGATTTAAGAACTGGAGTTATGTGTTCATATTTTCTTGTTCTTGTAATAATTCTTGCAGCAGCATTTTGGATTAAAGAACAGTTTGAACATCCAGTGAACACCCCATTTGCAGTAGTCAATCCTACTAGAAATAAATGCATGAAGTAATTTCTCAGACACTACAAACCAGGGCATGAACATAGGGATGGAAAATTCTCCTACACAGTACCACTGCTGCAGGGTTGTGGGCCAGTGAACTGATAAAAAAATTAGTACATAAAAAAAAAAAATCAGTACATAAAACCTTCCAACCCAAAGGGACAAGCTTGCAGTACAAAAGGTCAAACAAGTATTACAATGGAAAAAGGTTAAAGCAATACCCCCAAAGCAAGGTGAATGGGAGTTACATACGATGGACTTTCCCTATACAAAAAACAAGTTAAGTAGGAAAGTTTACTCAGGTGTCATCCTTTTTTCACTGCCTTTTGGGATGGATTTCAAATTTTGATGAAATTGTTCACCTAATCAGTAGTAATGAATTGATTCAGGTTAAGGCCCAATGGAGATTAATCATATCTGGCATTTATGGGATTTGAACCTCAACCTTCCAATTGCCAAGCGCAGATCCCTAGCCTAACAGCCACCACTCTGCCTTTTGACGTGATGTCCAAGAAAAATTTTCATTCTTGTCAAGAAAAATGAAAAGAAAAAGATTTATCCTCTTTAATAAAACCCCTGTGTGCGTCTAGGTGTCCGTGTGTGTGTGTCTTCTGGTGAAGTGTGCATGCGCGGGGCCATACGGCACGTGTTCAGTCTCTTCCTGTGCATTCCCTGTGCAGAGAGAGAGAGAGAGAGACAGAGACACACACACACACACACACACACACACACACACACACACAATGGCAGACACACAGGCGTGCGCGATATAGACATAGACACACAGGCGCGCGTGAGAGAGAGAGACAGACAGACACACACACAGGAGAGAGAGACACACATACAGACACATAGGCGTGCGCTTTAAGAGAGAGAGACACAAGTTATTTTACGGAAATACAAACCAGTATTACTGAGAGAGAAAATTAAAGGCACACAATACAGTGACGCATATTACAGCCACATACAAGGTCCCTTGCCATTTAATATAGACTGTTTTTATGCACTACTGTTCTAGCGCCCGTTATTGTAACGGGCTTAATGTCTAGTCTATACTAATAAAAGGCAAAGCCCTCACTGACTGACTGACTCACTCACTCACTGGCTCATCACTAATTCTCCAACTTCCCGTGTAGGTAGAAGAATGAAATTTGGCAGGCTCATTCCTTACAGCTTACTTACAAAAGTTAAGCAGGTTTCATTTTGAAATTCTACACGTAACGGTCAGAACGGTTGATAACGGTCGACAACGTCTGCCATGTTGAACTTTCTCATTTATGGCCCCATCTTCACGAAATTTGGTAGGCGGCTTCCCTGCGCTAACCGAAACCAAAGTACTTACTTATTTCGGTGGTATGACGCCACTGTCAGCCGCCATATTGAACTTTCCAATGCCACTAATTCTCCAACTTCCCGTGTAGGTAGAAAGCTGACCCCATCTTCACGAAATTTGGTAGGTGGCTTCCCAGCGCTAACTGAAACCAATGTACGTACTTATTTCGCTGGTATGATGCCACTGTCGGCCGCCATATTGAACTTTTCAACTGTCTTTGTTAATTATGGGCCCATCTTCAAGAAATTTGGTACGCGGGTTCCCAACGCTAACTGAATCCTACTTACGTACATATATATGTCCATAGCCTGCAGCTCAGTCACTGTGTGAGGCGGCGTTGGGTCCCCCATCCCAACGCCTCCCATGTTGTTTGCTGCCTGCCTATATAAGGCCGTCCGTCGCTCCAGTCTCTACATTCCCTTCCTTGCTACGCCACAGGATTCACGTCTCCCTGCCGATAACTACAGCCTTTTATTTTAATCCATGGCTTCTCCACTGTTTTATTGTTCATTTATTACGATTATAGTTATTGTGTAGGTATTTTAGACTTACTTTACATTGTTCAGGTACCCATTTCCTTTATCATTCCAACCGTACCCCCATTAACATGTCTATCGAGGTGATTGCCATCGATCAAAGAACTGTCACTTACCGAGTGGTTTCCATGCCCGGAGATGGCACCTACCTTTTCTATTCTCTTTGTTACATATTGCACGACCATATGAGGCTCACTCTTGTATTGAATGACTGGGACAGGTTCAAAGTGTGGACTGATGACGGTACAGCAGATAATTATACTATAGTTATTATACTATAAATTATACTACAGATTTTATTTTTTCTCCAGCCGTCTGGAGTTTTTTTGTTTTTTCTGTCCCCTGGCCATTGAACCTTACTCTTATTCGATGTTAATTAATGTTGATTTATTTTGTTTTATAATTGTGTCTTTCATTTTTCTATTCTTTAATATGTAAAGCACTTTGAGCTACTGTTTGTATGAAAATGTGCTATATAAATAAATGTTGTTATAGTACACAGGAGCACTATAAGAGTGAAATGCTTAAGCCCTTCACCTATGGTTCTGCATGTGAGTTGATGGCTACCGCTGAATTGTTCGGTTGTCACTTTCAAGTGTACCTAAATGGCCAAATATTTTACACCTTTCGACAACTGCCAATGCCTCTTAAACATCTTAGATTCACAGGTGACGATTTCAGTAGTGGACACTTTGATGTTTATATATGTTTAAACTCTCAAAAGCTGGATGTGAAGTTATCGATTAAACCGGTTGTATACTTACAGCACTTGACAGATGCCGAATGTCTCTTCAACACAAGTCCTACAAATACTGTCGTAATTGAAACAAACCATGAAACTCAAACCGATTATGACAGCAGCAATCCAAGCTGTGAGATTTGAAACAAGATTACTGTTCACATGGCCAACTGTACGTTGCATGCTCAAGAGTAAGCTCAGCACACAGCTTGGTCATATTACAACTGGAGGGCCGAACTCACAATGTGGTATACAAAGAGTTCCTTAACAAATAATTATTGGTATATTTTCTCTCATTTTAAAAAGGTTTAATTTTCTTCTTAATAAAAATTTTAAGGCAGTACTTCGCCGCTGCGAAGTGCAGGTATTTTGCTAGTATTATAATAAAATGTAATGACAATCCGTATTGTACAATGACAAATGAAGTGAAATCTAAAATAATGCATGTGTTTTGCACATTTTGAACATATGACTGGAAAATGAACATGTGGATTAAGTAACATAAATAATGTAAGAATTTTGTTGTGTAAAATGGGTCGCCATTACATCATAAACCTTTTTTCTTGCTTTGAAACAAAACAATCAAAAATAATTAATGTTTTTTGGTAGAGTATGACTTTAAGAAGTGGAAGAGGTCAAACTTTACCCCAGATATAAATGGTGTTCCTTGGGTCATAATACAGGAATAACACTCTTGAAAATACCTTCAACGATTCTTATGAAGTTGTAACTGTGTACTTCATCACTAAACTACCACACATTGAATTTGGTAAGCATTTGACTTTAGTCTTGTCTTTGGTTTGTATGTCATGGACAGTTTGAGCAGACACATTTATATTCTCCTCCAAGTCTTCATTACACTGTGGAGTTTTTTGTGTATTAGACTACAGAATATGTCATGTGGAGAGACACACCAATCAAAAAACACACATCTAAAAATAACAACAAATGACGTAGTTGGTATTTGGGATGAATGAGTTGAAATATAGAACTTTTAGACCGATTATGTGATTATTTCTGTTACTCTCCGGTGCTGGTTATGAATGACACTTTTAAACAGCACCTTCTGTTCTGTTGAGAAGGAACAATACGTCACACTACATTGTAGGACACAGGCGACATCTTTCGAGGATTATACTGGTTTGGAAGGAAGTAGTAGCGACATTCTGAGAAAAATTGCAATGGCAAAATGCAAAAGCAAACAGGCAAAGAAGGAAAGGAGATGGAGAAGGAAATTGAGAAGGGATCAGACTGGGACAAATGAAATTGGGATGCAAAGCAATGGAATTTAAACAAGGTGAGCTTTTTAACATTGCATATTGAGTGATGAATGTACAACATACAAGCCATCATTTAGAAACATATATTTTTTTATTTCTTAAAATGTACTTGTTCTTTTATCTATTTTCATTTCCATTTTTATATATATGTTCTTTTGAAAAGAAGGAATTCAATAATAAAAGTATTTTTCATCAACATTTAGTTTTATAATGCACATTCACGGAAAAGCATAAATCAGAAGTGAAGCTGATTTAACTCAGACTTTCTGCAATGGCACAAGAACAAACAAATACTGTATTTTGACTTCACCCAAAAGCTTTAATTTCAGTACATCACTGCTAAAAACTGATTCCAGTACTGGTGAAACTTCAGGATTTCAAACAAGCAGACTTTTGTCCTTCTGACTAGTTTCGTAGTTTACTTGCACTGTACAGTGTATGCAGAGAGCTTCAGCACATATGAAATGTTGATTTTATATTAAAGCATACAAATAAATGAAACACGATGTGTTGTTGAGTTTCCACACAGTATACTGTACAGTAAATATTATTTTCTAACAGTCTTCTACTGATAAGCATTTCATAATGTACTACACTGTACAGTATATTTTCCAATTCTCTTTAGCATAATTAAAAACTCAGATGCATTCTTTGTTTTTCACCAGTGCCGAGAAATCACAAAAATTTAAACTATTGCATGCCACTATTTTCTCTGCTTATTTTCATTTTCACCACACAAGTTATATTTTATTACAAAGAATGTTCAGAAAAAGCATTTATTTTGACAGATGTCTCCGCAACATGTGGAGAGCAACATGACTCCTTTAGCGAGGCAGTAAATGAAAGATCTGCTAAGGGAGATGGTCTCCACAGACATGATTTGCAGATATTGCCGGACTCTGTAATTGCATTTCCTTTCATTAGTTCTTTACTTCAGACCCAGCATGATGATAACAAGCTCAATTGTGATCCTCTGTTATGATATACCTTTATTGAGTTCATTATTAGGTTTACATTAACATCAACAAAATTTATCATAAAGGTTAGATTAGCCCAACTATGCAGAATTAAAATGTCACACTGGGTCGCTTGGTAGCACTCCAAATTTGGCCCCTCTCCCTGATTCACACTTGTTGCTCCCTCAGTTGGAAATGATAGCAGGTGAAGGCTAATTTTGAACACTGAGTCGCTTTTAATGCCTGATGGGTAGGCAGGCAGACAGAAAATTGCCTCTAGGTGGCATATGGCTTTACTGACGTGTGGCCGCATATAATTATCTGTGCTGTGCAAACTGGAGCACTGTGGGTATCTTAGGCATTCTCTGAATTCCCTGTAAATGTTAAGCTTCATTTGAAAGCAAGTCATGAGAACTGACAAGAAATGAATTGGGCAGGGTATATAGAGAGGGAAATAAGATGTCAGAAAAACTGTAACAAGGCAAAAAAAAATAAAAACAATAAAATAAAGACCACATAGAAGCTGCCAGTACTTTCATGTGTGCTCCCATTTTACTGAGATGTGGCTGTGCACTTCTTAGCCATCAAATGGAAGCCAAACCTTCACTGACTTTCACTTACAGGAATAAAAATGTTTGCTAGTTTACCTTGAACTTTTTCTTGGATGCCTTTTATTTGATTCCCTTCTTGAAAAATCCTCTTCCTTTTTAATATTCTGTACCTTAAAGCTCAAAATTATGCAGCATGATTATTTTAATATTGTCCTGAGTATCTCATGGTTTTGTTTCCCCAGTTGAACCAAAGAAAGCCATTTACATTTTAGACAAGCCTATCAGTACCACACCAGAAAACAGGGCAACGGCAGTTCAAAGAGTTGTTATTGGTTGATAGATAAGTGAGTTGGGCTTTTCATGCATGAGCATGATGGACGTATAGATATGCGTGTGAATCCATTCAGGACTGGTTACCCATATTGAGGGGGTTGACGTGAATGAGAGTGCCCTGTGCGCAGTGCTCCCTACAGAACCTGTTCTTGCTCCGAGTTCCATGCTGCCAAGATATGCTCCATCTCCTGCAACCATTTAAGGGAAAAAACAGGCCAAGAAAATAGAAGAATGGATGTTCAGCTATAAAGCTAATTAAAGAAATATTTGCTCCATTTTTCATTACCAAATTCTACAGACAAAGCAGGGTCATAGTGTATTTCTGATTTCTTTATTCCAGTTTACTGGACATTACTAAGCTTTCCATTTATAAGTTATACTGCAGTAGTTTGGTAAACTTACGTTCAGTTCTCAAGCTTAATGCTTTCCTCGGTATATTACATTTTATTGGTCTGAGAATTTTATTTTAAAGTCTCTGCTACTGTGACCTTTTTATGCATAATCAGAACTTCTGGATCCTCTGCAGTTTGCCTATCAGACACATATATGTGCTGTAGGTGTGGAGTATGCTCTCATCTACATGCTCCACAGAGCCTACTCCCAACTTGGACAAAGATGGTAGTACAGTCAGGATCAGGTTCTTTGATTTTCCAGTGGCTTTAACACCATTCTACCTCACCAACCAGGGAAAAAAAACACAAGGCTTTGACTCTTGATGCCCCCACAGTCTCCTGGATCGTGGGCTACCTGACCAACTGACAGCAGTTTGTGAAGCTAAGGGACTTTGTGTCAAAAATGGTGGTGAGTAATACATGAACACTTCAGGGAACTTTCCTGTCTCCCTTCCTGTTCACCCTCTACACAGCAAGCTTCCAACACAATACCAGTACTTGCCATCTACAGAAATTTTCAGACGATTCATCCATCATAGGCTATATTAATAATGGATATGAGTCCAAGTATAGGATGGTTGTGGAGAACTTCATCTTGTGGTGCAGGGACAACAACCTACAACTCAACATCAACAAGACAAAAGAGCTGGTGGTGGACTTGACAACCGTGCCAAGAGAAGCCTCCGAGAGCAGTCACCATTCAGGGGAGGTGCAGAGCTACAAGTACCTGAGGGTTCACTTAAACAAACTGGACTGGTCTGACTACACAGTGGTGTTCTTCAAGAAGGGTCAAAGCAGACTGTACTTGTTAAGGAAACTCCGGTCTTTTGATGTATGCAGCGAGCTGCTGGAAATGTTCCACCAGTCTATAGTAGCCAGTGTGGTGTTCAATGCTGCAGTTTCCTGGGGAAGCAACCTGAGCTCAAAAGAAGCACAAGATCTATCATGAAAGCCTGCTCCATCAACGGGTGTATCCTGCACACATCTGGAAGCAGTGGTAGAAAAAAGAAAGGAAGGCAAAATTGGATACCATCATGAAAAATCCCCCCCATCCTCTCTAGGAGGTGCTTTTTTAGCCACAGACTCATTCCACCATGGTGTTGTAAGAAGTGCGTCTGGGGGTCATTTCTGCTCAATGCTTTCTCTCGGGACATTTCTTAAATTCATTCTGAAATACCTTTTTGAAATATCTGCACAATATACAATACTAATTGGGTGACTGATTGATTATTGATAGATTGGCTATATTATTTGTCCTGTGAATCTGTTTTATGATTTTGCTGCTGTATACATCCGAATTATACCAAGGGATTTATAATGTTAATCTGATCTAAGTTTTTTTTTTGTTTTTAAACTAGGGGGCTTTGCCCCCTGCTTGCTTTGCTCGCCAACCCCAGTGCTTGGTTTTCCGGATACACACTTGTAAGATTTTTTTTTTCTTTGAATTGTTGCTATTTCATTAGTTTCATTTTTATTTCAGAACTTCTGTAAAAACAATATTTGGAATCTTTCGTGTCCCAATATGCTGAATCTTTTAAATAAGGTCTGTGAGACTTGTGTTTAAACTTGTACTATAATTTAAGATAGGTTTCTTTGTTTGGAATTTCAGCACAGATAAAACGATCCACATCATCAGCAGTTGATAATTTTTTTTGCAAAGTAACCAATAAATGCATGTGAGTTAAACCCCGTTTTTGAAATTCCCTGACTTAAACTAATTTCTTTTTGTTTGCGTCAATGCAATCTGTGCTATCATTTTTTTCATACTGTAGCGAACTGATGTAATAAAGTGTCACAAAAGTCCTACTTTAACATTTGCCGACTGTGTAACACCAAAAACAACTTTTTAGCACCTTCTCCAACCCCTCCGCCCACGGGTCTCGCCTCCGCCTTACCGCATCAATCAGCACCCAGCAATCAGTCTTCCGTGCTGCACTCTGCCCTCCCTCGATCGGACCTAACAGTCACTTAAAACAAAAAAGGCTTCAGCTTGGCTGGGACGCTACAATACTTTCGACTGTTACCGCTTTCATATTTTGTACCTTTCTCTGCATAGGTATCATGCCTTGGGTCTCTTTTCTCCGCACTGCTCTTTCTTCTTTGCTGAGAGCACAGGATCTGTGTGTGCCACGTGACTTTACATGACTGAATGTTTTGCTGGCTGTCCGTGCTCTTATTTGATAAGAAGGGCGTGTCTTGCAAGAATCTTATGTCCCACGTCCCCGCGAGACTGCCCTGGGACAATCTCTTGGCACCAAGTCTCATGTTTACGGTCCCCGCTAGACTCTCCGTGACCAGCCTTTTTTGTCTCACGGGTCTTTAAAATGTATTTCGGGAACTTCCGAGAAGATCACGTATCGTTGCCTTGCTTTTCCATTCCAGGATTATTTTTTTTATATATAGAGAGATAAATTATACTTTAAATTCTACGTTTTTCTCTGTGCAATAAATACATCTTTTCTCCTTCAGCAGTTTTGACTGCTCAGAAAAAAAATATCTGACTTTTAATGTGTTTGTGTTAAAGCAGCTTTACTGGGGGAAAACTGGGACCTTTTTAATTTTTAATATCTGTTTCTAGTTATTTTCCTGTCTTCATGTCCTGGCAAGCTGATATCAGTTCATTTTGGGGTTGTGTCAAAACAACCAAGGGATTGATTTAAGAATTTCAGACTTCAATACTAAAAATGAAATAATGTGAAAACAAAACCCGTAATGGTGGTATGAGAAGTTCTATGAAACTTTTTTTATATGTTTAGTCGGGTGAGTTTTGAAGTTGTATTTGTGCACAAAGGCAGAAATAACAAAATACAATTTCAACCATTACCGGATGCAGAAATTTTTATTTTCATTAAATATGTAAAGCATTAAACGACTAGAATTCTGGAGTTCAAGACAACTACTCAAGTGTATCACTTATGTTTCCCAGTACCCGTTAGTGTTTTAGATTTTAATTGGGGTTTGAGAGCTCATGCCTCATTCGGTTTGTCTTTCACTCTCTTTATGAGTCTTGTTTCTAATTTAAGAGCCAGACAAATTACTTCCTCTAATGTCTCCCCCACATTGTGGCTGGTCACGTCATTTTTACATTCTTCTGAAAGCCCATTTTTAAATGCATTACAATTCCAGTCCAAGTCCACCAAAAGCATTTTGAAAACATCATATTTTTACTGATATATTTGTTCCCATTTGTCCTGCTTGTCACTCCTGACTTTCACACAAGAGCATCAAAAATTGAATGACATTTTAAGAAGCTTTACAATTTTTCACAGTAGGAGTTTGTTACAGAGGTTCCCCATTCCAAAAGCATCCATCCCTAATGGGACATTATACGTGCTATTTTGGACTCTGTAGGAAATGAGCTAGGCTGAATCTGAAATATTAACGAACAATGATATTGAAAGCCACTACAACAACTTGGGTATCTAGTGTAACGTACAAGGAATGGAATTGGAGGACATCCGATAACTGCTGCTGGTTAGAGAAGAGCAGCAGCTCTCATATTCTGTTACAAAGCACCCAGATCCACCATTAACTACTGCACTGTGGTAATTATCTCTGAGACCTGCTATTGCAGGTTGCTCTCCTTGTTTTGAAGAGCACTTTCTTTTGAATTTTTTCTGCAGGTCTCTGATCATTCATCTTTCTAGTCTGAAGTTATTTTGTGGTTGCCAGGAGTTTTCAATAAAGCCCAGATGAGCTGAATTTTAATTTGACTGACAGATCCTTTTAAGTATGTAAGGGAAATCATATGTACTCAAAATAGAGACTAAACGACGTCAGTGAAATAACAGAAGAAGAAAGTAAATAAACAAAAAACACATTTTTCCCCCTTCCTGACACAAGCATTTATGACTATGAGCTTAGGGTTGGCCCACGATTTTTGGTAATTGATTCCGTCTTCTGTGTTGACCTCTGGTTGGTCTGAAATGTCTTTAAAAGACTGAAATCTTTCACACCTCCTTGTCAACTGTTTAAAACAACAAGTGTGCAAGTTCAAGAGTTACAAGAGTTAGGAGGCAGGTTACCAAGGAGAGACCACGGGTGTCAGGCTATTTTACCAGATAGAAGATGTCCTGAAAATCCTCAATAAAAAAAAAAATCCAAATTTAAACCATTGACGTGCCTCCTCCTTTTCGAGCTGCAGCGGTTCCGATCTCGCAGCCTCCACTGCTGCCGCCGTCGCGCTGCCGACAGCCTGTGGACCGGCATGCTCCTGCCACTGACACGGGTCCGGGTCGTCCCTCCCTGTAAAAAGTAAGGTAGGTCTGCCCCCGAAGGGCCGATTACTGCAGGGCAGGGCACTCACCTCCCGGTTCCTGTCACTCCGAGGCTCCTGCCTCGGTGTGGCCTTCTTTGTCGCCACGCCGGCTGGGCCGTCCTTCACGACAGCGCAACTCTCAGAGCCCACTGCACTCTGGCGACGCCCGTTCTCCTTCCTCCGCACCCGGGGATGGCCATTCTGCGGTCCGGCGGCGGGTCCCTGGGGTAAACCGCTCCCGCGGGGTTGTGCACAGGCCGCTCCCGCGGTGAGTGTGTGGGGTCCGCTGCTGCGCCAGGCCGTTCACAAAATATTTATCATTTGGGGGTCCCCGTCTTACACCAGACGGTTGGCCCCACGTTGGGCGCCATTGTGAACTTGAACCCGGACACAGGCAGACGGACATCTTAAGTTCACCACACACCCTTTATTTACAAGTCAGTTATTTACAGTGCACTCCCCAGTGCCTCTTGCACCGTTCCCCCAATGTCCAGTCCTCACAATCAAAATGCCTTCCTGGCCGCCTCCTGTCCTCTCTCTCAGCTCCGTCCTCTTCCACCCGACTCTCACCAATGACTGGAGGGAGGCGGCCCCTTAAATAGGAACCCGGATGGGCTCCAGCTGCCTCCCGGCACTCCTCTGCAGACGCCCCAGTGTGGTGGAAGTGCCGGCTGCGCACCCAGAAGCCATCCGGGTGTCCCCAGTCGTCTTCCCCCCAGGACTTCCTGGTGTGGCGGAAGTGCTGGGCTCCTGGGATATTCAGGCACCTGGGTGCCGCCTGGAGGTGGCCACAGGTCCCTACAGGGCTGGGCTTCCAAGCCCTTTACCCGAGGCCCCCAACATAACTTGGGCGGACGCCCCCTCGCTGTCCAGAGGAGGCACAAGCCCTCCTCTGGTCCTCCTGGGCGTCCCGGGCGGGGACCACAACGGCAATCACCACAACAAGTTTATGGGATAAAACAATTGCAAAAACACACCAGAAGACACACAGAATATCCACCATGATTGCTAAAACCCTGAGACACACCAGGTTTTGTTCTTTTTTCCATGCCATTCTATTTTAAATTCTCATGTTAGATTTTGTTTGATTTCATTTCTTTTTGGACATAAGTACATTTTTCCTGTTTATTTTTATGGCTGTCGTCATTTTGCTCACTGTTGCCACAATGTAATGCTCCGTTAGCATTGTTGCAAAAGATTAAAAGCTGTCACTGCGCATATTCTGACATCAGAGATTGTAGATGAAGACTTCAACAGAAAAGAATCTTCAGACATTGACTATCGAAGAACATTCTTGTTTAGATACCTTGCTTTGATGACTTTACTGCATTTACATCCAGAAATTTAAGATTAAGGTTAAAAAAATAATCCATGTTTGCATACGCAAGTAATCTTCTGGTGTTCTCTTTTAGCCAAAAGCTCAGACAATGTTAAATTGTACAAAAAAAGAGTTAAACATCATCATTTCCCACTGTGAATTCAGAAATAAGCATGACACCTGTGATCATTTTCTTGTGTTTTATAAATATATTTAGTCAAATCAGTGCTTTATTTATAAGTTTCTGTTAACGGATTGCATGCAGCACACCCTTTTCTGCTTGACTATGCGATCGAGCCTTACAAAGGACCCAGGTATGTGTGCTTTGTCCCCTAGACCCAGAGCTACTGGAAAAATAACAGCACAGGGATTTTGACTTCATTAAGGTATGCATTAAGTTACTCGTTACTTTAAAATGTTAAAGAAATCAGACCATGTAACACATGTTACTTTTAACGTGTTACCCTACTGCTCTTGAGATCGTGTTGCCAAGCTAAGTCCTGAATGTTCAACTCAACAATATATAATTAACAATTTCTGAAATACTGAGACAGGTTGTTTCAGCCTGGAGAAGGAATAATGTGATACCACAAATCTTTTCCTCTGGTTTTGCATTTTGTAGATTCTTATACCCATGCCTGCTGAAAGTGTGTGCAAAACAAAGACATGCACAGGCCAACAGAATACAATGGACATGCCGAGACTATGAAATCGTTAACAGTAACCCAGTTATGAGTGTACAGTACATAGTCACAAAACCAGATGATTCACAGAGAAGTCCAACTCTATTAATCTGGTTTCTCAGAAGCCAATAACCCGATTTCTCTGATCAGAATAAGATTGTATGTGGCATTTTTAGAAATCAGGTTTCTGTGAATAATTGGGTTATGGAAGTGTGTAAATATACTAATTGAGTTTCCATGTTAAAAGACTTATGTTTCACCTCCTGGTCCTTCTCCATTGTGTCTTTGAGGCTTACAATTTCAACATTGTGTGGCATAACACATGTATGGACTCCTTGGCAATTTTACTGTTAGTGGAAAGACACCATAAAAGTGCACTGGTTTTAGAGCACACTCATTTTAATGAAAAGTGGACGGGTCCCAAATTTGAAATTTGTTTTTTTATTGTTTTTACTTTTATATGACTACATAGCCCAGATTTCTATCACTGTCTGTGTTTCTTATAGATTTACATTATTAGGGACTCAAATTAATCTACCTTGATCAGATTATTGACCAAGATAAATATTTTTGCAATAAGCAAATCCTTGAGTAAAAAAGTAGAAACAGCATTCTACATTCAGCAACTCTTCTCATCTGTTTTAGACAGATATAAATGGGGTGATAAAGACATATAGTATCTCATAACCAGTCATGGACATACTACAGAAATACTGTAATTTAAATTAAAGCCTCATGACATACCCTTCTCAATGTCAAGATCTAGACTGACACAGATAAAGTCATATATTATAGTTTTCTAGTACTAGAGTATTATATGATTATATTTTATGTATTATGGATGTTTGATTGCCTGCACTGATGAGAGTGATGTGACCTAGTTTCTCAAAATGTCAGCATACTGTGAGAATAAATTAAATGAAGTACAGTGTGCAGTTGTTAAGAGTTGGTTTCGGTTTTCACCTTAAATCTTTCATTCTTAGCACTTACTCCGCCCTTGCACTGTCACACTGTGGTTTAGGCATCCAGTTTCACCATAATGCATGTTGACTTTTTCCTTCCTTAATATATGTAGCAGTCCTCTGAAAATTCTTTACAATTTACTATGTTTTATCAGATTCAATACATGTCCTCATTTATAAAGTAAGATCAGAGAATTATTACTAGCTGCAGTGAGCCACTGTAAAACATAAGATGACTTTCCACATGCACTCATGTCATTTTCATTTAGTGTGTATTATAGTAATTTCTATTCACAACTACAGTTCAGTGATGGTGCCATTCTTAGAAATATACAAAAGCTATAATCCTGATTAGAACAAAATACCCCTTAATCTGCTATACGCTAACAGTGCAGCAACTTAAATTTCAACTAAAATCTATGCAAAAGATAATTAATTATATTGAGATTATTATGTATTCATAAGCACACCTGAACATTGCATATATAAATACTGTATATGGTGTATGTGCAAAATTGTGTGTGTGTATTTTGAGAGGGACGACACGGTGGCGGAGTGGTAGTGCTGCTGCCTCGCAGTTAGGAGACAAGGGTTCCCTTCCCAGGTCCTCCAGTCGTGGAGTTTGCATGTTCTCCCCGTGTCTGCGTGGGTTTCCTCTGGGTACTCCGGTTTCCTCCCACAGTCCAAAGACATGCAGGATAGGTGGATTGGCGATTCTAAATTGTCCCTAGTAAGTGGGTGTGTGTGTCCTGCGGTGGGTTGGCGCCCTGCCCGGGATTGGTTACTGCCCTGTGTTGGCTCCAGCAGAACCCCGTGACCCTATGTTCGGATTCAACGGGTTGAAAAAATGGATGGTCCACATTTAGCTCCACAATTTACAGTAAATAAAGAGGAAAGGCCTTGTATTTTAGAGTCAGAGAGAACAAAAATGAATAAAGAAGTTGGATTTAAAAATGTTAGAAGTGAGCTGAAAATCTATAAAAAGAAAACAAAAGAATCTTTTAAAAATTGTCATTCATTAGAACTGCAGTGTCTCTGGCAGCATTGAATATTCAAATTGAGGTTACAATTCATCTTTGTTTTTATTTGATTATTCATTTGCCTTTTGATTAGGCACTGAAATTTTTTTCTAAAAGGAGAGAAAAGTAGTTGTAGTAATTGGAGGCTTAACCTATTCATTGTATCCATATAGTATGTTTCATAAAATGCCAACCCCACAAGATAACTTCTTGTAGAAAATATATTAGAATGAGAGCCAATACATGCATTTCACAAACAGCCCAAAATTCTGAATACATTTATCTATTAAAGGGTAATGAGATAAGAGCCTCTCATTTGACTGCAGGACACCCTGGACAAGATGCCCGCTGATCACAAAGCATATTCATACACACTCAATCCCTCACACATGGCACCAAAGCCTTCATTAACACAGTAGGATTGCCTTTGAAATTTGCTATTTAATTTAAATTTTTTCAAAATTTGGCAGACAGACTTATGTGACATGGGTTATTGTCAACTTAAAGAGCTGAAAATGAACCACAATGTGGCTCTTTACTATGCCACTGGCAACAACATGAGAGTTTCGCTGCATGGATGTCCACCACTAATTGTTTCCTTCAAACCACCCAACCCTGGTGTTTTTTCTTGGTAGAGTTCTCTATTAATTTACTTTCCACTTTAGTGTTCTTTATTGTGTAGACTTTATCAGAATGCCTCAAATCTCATAGACTTACCACTGTTTATAAGGTATTGTAACAATAACAACAACAACATTTATTTATATAGCACATTTTCATACAAACAGTAGCTCAAAGTGCTTTATAACTTTTCTACACCTTCCCTTCTACATCTATAACCTCAGCAAATTAATTACATAGAGTAAAAGGACAGGCAGAAGATAAGTTACAACTTGAAATAATAAATTATTGATAATATTTACAAAATAATAACAATAAGCAGAGTACCTATAAGTAATGGCAGCCATACCATCTGATAAATGCTAGATGTGTAGTTGCAGGTGACACACAGACTTGTAGTTACTTAAATGTCTCTAGTAAAGTCGTAATGTTTATTCAGCTTTTTACAGGATAAACCATATGCCCATCTAAATATGGCTGCTGAGCTGTTCTCCTCAAGTGTGTTATCTTTATGGCCATGTTGTCTGTGTGAGAGAGACAGGGAGGGGTAAAACAACCAACTTTATAGATTTTCTGTTCAAATCCTTACACCAATAGGGTGTCGTGGTACAGAATTACAAACCAATCTCAAACAGCCAAACCTCTGATGTATGGGTACACACCCTGACTTTTCACTCTTGTCCCCAAGACCATTTGCTGAGCTGAAGCTTATCAGCTAGGTAGGTTATGGCCATCCTGTAGGGGTTGGTTGAGAGCATGTTCTACATCTCTCCCAAATTCTGTATCCTGAGTCAGTCTTAAATACTGGGGTGGGGAGTTGATCAGGCATGAAACCATTTTATTAAACTGTTTTATTAGCCCCACCAAATAAGGGATTTACAGTATTTGCCTAAGTTTTTTGATGGTAACATTTATTTCTGTTCTAGAAGGTCTCTACAAAGACATGACATTTACTGTCATTTCACATCACCATTTTGTGTATTTTCATGTTGGTTGTTGTCACGGAAACCTTTCAAAGAAGGATCTGGCGATGCACTGCAATTAACTTTCAATTCTTAGGAATTTGGATAAATGAAATGAATGATGTGGACGTCAGGTGCTGGAATATGGTAGGCTGTTTTTCATCAATTCCTATGTCTCCAGAAACTCTGCTTAGCTTTACCTATCTCTGCCCTGACATCCACATCATTGTTTAGGTTTTCATTTGTCCAAATTCCCAAGTATTGAAAGTTAGTTAATTGCACTGCATCGCTAGATCCTTCTTTGTAAGGTTTCCATGACAACAATCAACATGAAAATGCAAGTATGATCCACTTTGTGGTAGAGCACAGAAACCTTTGCTCTGACGTTGGCACTTAGGGAGAAAATAACAGCTTTTGAGTTATGGTACTACAGAAGAATACTGAAAATTAGTTGGATAAAGAAGACCACAAATGAGGAAGTGATGCGAAGAATTAGTATGACAAAAACAATTCTGGTGGAGTCAATATTGAGGCTAGGGGCTTGGCTGGTGAAGAACTCTGCAAGATTGTGGAAGAGAATTGGAAAAAGAAAAGGAAGAAGAAGATTGTGGTGGATGGATGATGTAGAAGAGGTGACCGCCAGCCAAGAAGTGAAAATTAACATCAAAAAAGCTAGAGACAAAAGCAAGTAGAAAGTAATGGTTGAAGCAAGATTCCCAGTTTAAAGACACCAAAAAACTTCAATGGCAGTGTACTGGAAATTTGAGAATGACTGCGTGTCCTTGATAAACCTGATTTCATCTTCTGAAATGACTAAAGGCAGTTCATATAGATTTATCTAAGTGTCTGTGTTTAACTGTCAAAATTGGCCAGCAAAAATCATAGTTTAAGACATTGTTTCTCAAGTGGGTGCCTACTGTGGCTGTGTACAGTCATAGACAGAGATTACGTTTTTTTGTTTCTTTAAAAATGGGAAGGGATGAGAAGATGAAATGTGGTTAATATAAACAGGCAAGGATTGAAAACAGAAAGTCAAGGTGTACCATAGTCAAGACGAAACAAAAATGATCCTAAATCAAACTCAAAAGACAAAGCTAAAACTCATGTGCCAGGAAACACTAATCAAAAATAATCACAAAGTTTTATAGGAGTTTATCTATAATCTTGGTTACCATGAAGAGAACTGTATTGACCTTTAAACTGTCACACTAGTGAGTCACATTTCGTGACCTCTGGAACCACCCAAAAGAAACGGGTCAACAAAATGGAGGTGTCCATGAAAAAAACAAGATGGTGACAGGAAAGAAGCAAAAATATTTAACTACTTCAAATAGATGGTTAATCAAAAAGTAACTTCAGATTTGGAATTTCATTACCCGAAAAGGGGAAAATAAACAAGAAAAACAAATGATGTCAGGAAAAATGTAAACAATCCATAGTATAACATGCTGCAGGTTTTTACCCCAACAAATTTAGGCCTTTAAGGACTCCAGGTGTAATTGACCACACTGTCATTTCCCTGTTTCTGTGCTTTGGTGTCAATACAGAAATTACAAAACTGGGTTTATTAAAGTTTTATTGGAATGTAGCAAGTATTTCTACACATCATATAGGGATAATATAGCTTTTTTATCATTTCTATCATATTTAGGATTTTCAAACTGTTCTCCCTGTTGTTTTAGTTATTTATCAATATTTTACTAGTGAATGTCCTAGGAGGTCTAACACTGAAGTAGCTGCACCTTATCTTTCATTGTGTGTTCCCTGGCGTCTGTTCCAGAAAGCAGGAATAGTGCATAATCCAGTTAAATTAAATCAGGATTCTCAGAAATTCCATTCCGGAAAACCTGGATCTAGCCAGAATAAGACAGAACTATGTAATCTATGAGGCCTAATACGTGGATAAATTGCTAATCCCGCTCTTTGGAATTGAACCAGGATTTGCCTGTTCCAGAAAGAAAGATTTGATGAAATTCAGCGGAGTTATTGGGGCAACCAATGCTCTGAAACTAACCTCCAAAGGAACAGGTTTAACATGCAGGCTTCAAACTTTGTAGTTTCAGTAATTAAGAAGCAGAGCATTCAGTCAGTAAATCCCATAAATATCCCATCAGAGAAGCTAATAACAGCTGCACTATTTAATAAGCTGAAAAAACAATGACAAATTTCCTAAATGAACGATCGATGCAGAAGCACAACTCCTTTACCATATTCTGCCCAGAAAAACATAATCAGATCCCAATCAGACATTCTGGCATGTCCTGAGAAGGGTCTTCAAGAAAGTTACCATTTTACATCCGGGACTTTAATATATCTGAGCAACCTTCCAAAACATAACCTGCCCACTGTCACGACTCATCACAACTTTGATCTGACTTTGATGCAAATCATGGAAATTCCTGCCTTTTTTTGTTCTCATGGAGGACAGTTTACTTCACAACAATGGCAAAGCAATCGCAAAAGTGCACTTTGAAGCGGCGTCTGCATGTCTACACATACACACACACAGATGTTCTGTCTTTCAGAGAGAAAAATAAATGACCACCATGAAAGACAAATTCCACAGAATCACAGGTAAGGCAATTGAATTTAAACAGAAACAACATTTCTATGAAATGATAACTGACAATAGACTGACTGGTGGAACAAGCTGCCCACCTTCATCCATTCGTCAAAGTCTCTTGCCTTTTAAAGAAACACCTCAGAAGACTTCAGCAGATACTTCTCCCCAATATGCTTACTAATGCACATTCTCTAATGGAATAAAGCATCAATATTACTTCTGCATTGCATTGTAGTTAATTTAATTGATGAGTTTTATGAATGACACACAAGTATGTATATCAAATACTCAGTACAAATATCAATGTGTCTTCATATCCAATTTTAAAAATAATATGTTCACCCACTGTCTTCCTTGTTGCCTCAAATCTTTCTTCTTTTAGACCTTTCTTTGTTTCCACTTAAACTTTCTAAAAGTAAGTTATTTTATTTAGGTACCCTGGCAGCCAAATTAATTATCACCTTCTGCTAAGTGAAACCTGAATGCATCACTGTTGACAACTGGGAGTCCTCCTTCCATAACTTAATGCAGAGTTGTCTACAGCACGGAGTAATGGTGCTTCTAGTAATATAATTGAAACATAGTCTGCTGCTGTTCATTTGTTTAAATCTGGGTTTGTAATACCTTGGCTTCTTTCTGTGACATGATTCTTTAGTTGGTTTAATCACTTTGCTATCAAACGGATTCTCTCGAAATATATTTTTATTTTACCTATTGGCTCAGGCTAGGTGGGTGAGGGTGGGAATGACGGGGTTGTACTTCTTTGTATTGTATGTTTTCTTTTGTTCATAATCACTCAATTTGTCTTTATTTAATAAAAAGCTGATCGAAAACAAAAATAATAATACAAGATGCCATGCACATAATTATTGTACAGATACTGAGGCCAAATATCCAGGGTCTCATGTTTGAACAGGATTACCATTCAAAGAGTGGGCATTGCAAGTCCCATGTTGTAAATTTGTATATGAAAGAAATACATTTTTGCTTTTATTATTTTTTTTAATCATCCAATTACCAGACAATACAGGGTTCAGTTTAGGAAAACGTTCAACATCTCCCACATTATGACTGTATCAAGCCACCTGGAGTACTCCCAGATGCAGCATAAATGGAGCCACCTTTCTTCATTTGGTGGAAGAGGAGGACAATGACAACAAAGCTTGGCAGAGGAGAAGTGGAGGTGGAGACAGAAAGAGGAAGCGAAAGAAAAGAAGGCAAAATGCTGTGTGCGGCTTTATTTGTGCTTGGTGCTTTATTGTACTGTTCATTGGTGGGAAATGAAGGGAAAGCGTTTCCCACATCAAAATAAAGCCACGTATTGTTGAACTTGTGCCTAGTGTCTGTCTGTGTTGAGTTTGGGGAGCTGGTGTGTCCCCTGGTGGCTGCATGAGATTAAACAACCTAGATTACCAGTGCTCTCTCTGCTATTTGTTCATATAGCCTTAAGATTATATATTACACATATTTTCTCCATAATATAATTGTATTTGTAACATATATTGACATGTCTGCAAGAAACCTATTAAAACTTTTTTTTTTTCTTCAAGTTTTCTCCAAAGAGTTTCTCTTACCTTATTGTTGCATTTTACACCATCATAAGCATGGTTCTACTTTTTCCATTTGTGATAAATCATAAGTATCTACCAACCTGTAATTGATGCTAAATTATTCTTTTATCTGTTACGTTTAGGGTTAAATGAACAATGAAACTGTTCTTCTTTAAAAGGTCAAGATGTCCCTCTGTAAATTATTCAATAATTTTAGCTAATTCGTATCCTAATGTTATCAAAAAACAGATATCTCTCTCAGTTTTCCTAAACTCCGCCTACTTTAACTATTTTTTTTTTTTTTAACACCTCCTTCACCAACTCCATGTCTTAACCATGCTGTACTGTTTCTTCCTATTATACAGGACAGAGAATTCAGCTGTACAGCCTTTTTGCTATGGTTCTGTATGATTGTGTTCTTTGCTCTCCCTTTTAAACTCCTTTTATAGGTCTTCTTTGTGTAATGTGAAAAATGTTTCATAGGTTTATCATATGTATTTATGTTCTGTTTATAATATTAAACTATTATGTGTGATGTTCTGTTATATCCCTTGTGCTTTGTGGGTGTTTTCCCAAGATGCAAGAGGTCTGTGTAGACCCTATAGACCATTGTCAGGCAACCGGTGCACGCGCCGTGGAATTTTCTAGGGGCGCCGCGAAAACTTTTATAAAATATTTTAAACGGTTAGTGTTTTTGAATTTTTGGTTGATTAAAAAGATAATGTTTAAAAAAAAAAAAAAATTTATGTTGGAAAAACAGATACACTTACGGAAATGAAGTCCAAGAAACGCAAGAGACTTCAAATGATCGACAAGGAAATGCGCGTCTGTCTTTCGAAAATTGATCCTCGCCTCAATCTTATATGTGCTGAAAAACAATCTCAACGTTCACATTAATTAAATTTAAGATTTATCCTTTGATTCCTTTATTAATACAATGTCTTTCAAACTTGTAAAATTAACTGTTTTTATTGGCGATTGTCCAATAGATTGTGTCGTCACAACTTTATTTATGGGCAGTCCCTCAGGTGCACCGCGAAAGAAAATTTTTGGACTTAGTGCGCAGCAACTCGAAAAAGGTTGCCTTTCACTGCTGTAGACCCTATGGACTAATGCAGTTCATTTGAATGTGTTTGGGGGTTTCATTGAGTTATTTTGATTTATTGTGTTTTAGTGAATTTCTGACCTCTGCTCTGTTTTTGACCACTCTCTGGATTGTGTCTTGGGACTATTACAGGCAACTCCTACTGTGCCTTTTGTGCTTCATGTAGCTTTTATTAATAGGGGTATTTGTGTGGAATAATTAATTATTTTATTTATAAAGAATTCTTATCTGCCCTTTATGTTCACAAGATGAAGGCTGACACGTCTTTCCACTTGTGGGGGTGTTTTGCTACTGTTTCTCAGGACTTCTCAAGTTCATGACACTTTTGTATTTTATGCCATATGTAAAAATGCATAAATATTCTCATACTTTCATTTACTTTGCATTAAGAATTATTAGTCAAAATACAGTTTGGAAAAAAATGATTTCATACCTTGCAAAGTAAAAATTAATGTCAGAGGGTAGAGGTTTGGGAATAAGCTGCCACACAGTCAACACTGCTGAACATTAAAATAATCACTCTAATTCCTCTCTACCATGGCTGTAAAAGAATTAATGAGACAGAAAGTCTTCCAATATCTCATCAAATGAGTTATTCCCAGTCGGGCTTTTATTAGAAATAACCTTTTGAAATTAAAAAAGAAAATGACTTTGTCCTTAGTGGCATACTGTGAATAGTTACATTTATTATAACATGATGATTATCATCATTCACTTTAATAAAATCGTTTTTTATTATTATTATAAACACAGAGAAAAACTAAATAAAAGAAAAAGAAAGACTTAGCCTTACAGCTTTCAATTCATTGCTACTTCTTGAGTTTTTTGGGTTTTTTTTTTGTTTTTTTAAAAGGAGGTTTTACGACACACTTTCATGACTGCAAGCCTGTGACAACATAAAACATAACAAAAAATCAAAATAAGAATAAAAAGGTGTTGGCTGGGAATAAAAAGTAATCTAATTTAAAATACCGGTATGCAAGATGCGATTTAGATACATACTACTTCTAAAGCATTTGGTCCCCAGTGTCTCCTTGTAGATTAGTTGTGTTAATATTTTTTTTTTGTTCTTTATTTCACCCTATACAATTTCTTGTATTAGGAATTTATTAGTTTTCGCCTACCCCTTGGGGTCAGAGCGCAGGGTCAGCCATTGTATAGCGTCCCTGGAGCAATTGCAGGTTAAGGGTCTTGCTCAAGGGCCCAGCAGAGTAGGATCTCTTTTGACAGTGACGGGGATTTGAACCGGCAACATTCAGGATACCAGCGCAGATCCTTAGCCTCAGAGCCACCACTCCACCCAAATGGTTAAATGGTTAACTATATCACAATTTCTGTAGAGGAATGCAATAGCCGTAAACAGCACCTTGTTTAAATTGTAGCAAGCATAAACAGAAAAAAGGCAAAATATATAACTATAAAAAGTCAACAAATTATTTAAAAGCAATTCAAGTTAAAGGCAAATTTGCTGCAGATATTTGCCATTTCGGAAAATCAGTCTACACGTGAACTGCAAACTGACTGACAAGCAACAAGGTCCACAAAAGGTTCCATCTAAATGACGCTGTAAAGTTCTTACTTTATGAGAAAAGGTACAAACAACACTCACTTGCAAACTGTATTTGCTTTCATTATTCTTTTAGTACTCCATTAGTGAATATCCCAATTTCAGTTTTACCTAAATATTTAGTAAAAATAATGTTTATTACTTATTAGTAACAGTAACATTTTTTGACTGATGTGTAGTTTATTTTTTTTAATGGCCACAGTCATTACAATTTGTGCACTCCAGATTGTTGCAGTTGATTTTTATTAAAAGTAGAAATGTATATAATTAAATGTGCATTTTTATGTGCATGAACCTACAGCACATTCAAAACTCCACAACTAGAGTCCTCACCCACACAAAGTGTTCTGCTCACATCTCCCCTCTTCTCTCCCAGCTTCACTGGTTACCGGTTCCATCACGGATTAAATTCAAGATTCTGCTTCTCACCTTCAAAGACCTATATAACCTTGCCCCTTTCTACCTCATGCAGCTCCAAACTCCATACACTCCTTGTAGCTTTCATGGGTCCTCACACAGTGATCTCCTTACTGTCCCACAAACCAGACTGTCCACCCTGGGAGGCAGGTCCTTTGGTGTTATTCCCTCAACTCTGGAACTCTCTTCCTCAGTCTCTCCGAGATTGCTCCTCTTTCTGCACTTTTAAATCTCAACACAAAACTTTCCTCTTCTACAAACTTTTGCCGTCTGTGTAATTTTTTTTTTTTTACTCTGTATGTAAAGCGACCTTGGGTTTGTGAAAAGCGCTCGATAATGCATATTATTAATTATTATTATTAATGGTGCACAGAATTACCAAACTATTCCAACTACCATGGCAGCTCTAGCATTGATAGAAGATGTCGGAAATGGAAAAATTAGAAGAGAGCCGCGTATTTACAGATCATATTGCTTTACTGCCCCATGATGATTGGCTTCTAAGTTGATTTAAATTTCCAAAACCTATCCTTTTAAAACTGTGTGCTGATAGAATACTAAGATGTAAACTTGATATTTTATGATAAAAAGTATGTATATTACACTTTTAAGATAAATTATTAACTTCATTTAAGTAGTACTAGGTTGTTGTACCGTGTTAGCCATTATGCATGTAGAGAAAAGCCAAGCAAAATGACACCTTGTTATTGGCTAACTAAAAAGATTACAATATGCAAGCTTTCGAGGCAACTCAGGCCCCTTCTTCAGGCCCCTATCTTGCCTGAAGAAGGGACCTGAGTTGCCTCGAAAGCTTGCATATTGTAATCTTTTTAGTTAGCCAATAAAAGGTGTCATTTTGCTTGGCTTTTCTCTAACTTCATTTAAATAATGTATACTGTTAACAATCAAATGTGGAGGCACTGTGGCAGCACTGCTGCCTCGCAGTATGGGGGGGCGCATCTTGAGTGTCCCCTGGCTGGAGTTTGTATGTTTTCCTGGTGGGTTTCCTCCAGATGCTTTGGTTTCCTTCCAAAGCATTGCAGGTTAGGGGATTTGGTGTTGCTTAAATTGATGCTATATATGCGTGTGAGTGTATGTGTGAGCTTGCATTCACCGTGCATCGGGATGGTGCCCTGTCCAGGGACTGTTCCTAACTCCTGTACGATGCTTGCTGGGACTGGGAAGGATGGATGGAATAATTAAACATGTTCCTTAAAGTTTTGAAGAATCAGCATTCTAAGCTTAAAGCTAGTTTTACATTTATTATTTATTGTGTAGTGATTGGTTACATGGAGAAAGAAAACAGAGGGACAGGAATTGGGGGTTGGTACATTTGACAGAGACAGTACTGCTGCAATAAATAATTCCATCCTGGGTTATGCCCGTCCTGGCAAACATCTTGTGTGAGGCCGGAGTGCCAGTTCGTTGCTACCACTGCACCACCATGCCCCCATATGCTTTAATGCATATCATCTTGAAAATGATGTCAAGTATACATTTAGTATGCTAAAACAGAGAGCTGTAATATCATGAATGCAACATATTCTATGTGGCAAACACTGCCTGCACACTCCTGCCAGTTTAAAAAGCATGTTGCAATTAACCACTGGGTCGGGGGCTATTTATATTGATTTGCATATACAAATAGGCATAATGCAGGCTGTAGGCATGTGGATGTACGTTAAATATTCACATTGATTGAGATTTATAAACGGGAAGTGCGTGGAACTTTGCTCAAGCACAGTTTTATACATGCAATTTCTTTTTTGTGCGTACATTTAAAGTTTTGTTTGTACGCCATATTTTAGTGTGAATTCTACACACAGCGTTATACATGAGGCCAAGGGACATCCAAATGCAACAATAAGAGTCCAAGGAAGACTTGGATCAAAAAAGACCAAAACCGCAAAAACCCAAATTGATAAAAATAAAATAATTAAGCTCAAAAAGTACTAGCAAAAAGTCTAAATTATCAGAGAGATGGATGGAAAGTTCAGAAGTCGTAAAGTCAGTTTGGCTTCAACCACAAATTAAATAGCATATTATGAATTATTTAAAAAATCAAAGAAAATGCATAAAAATATAATAAATAATTCTTCAAAAACACAATAAAACACACAAACACGTTAATGCATACCAATTCACAGAAATTGTAACAACTGGAAATTACATAAACAGGGAAAAAAATGAGCTCAAAATCAGAAACAAAAGTCAAAACCAGAGAAAAACAATTTTTAAAAAGAAATTACTACAAAAACTCAATGTTTTTTGACAAATAAAATTCTGGCAATAAACATGCATGTGCTTAAAGTATCACAGCGTCCCTTAATATAATGGCAGACATGAGATTTCATAAAATTAAACCAAGAGCTGTCCTTCTAGCCATTATCCAAAAACTGCATGTAACATGTTGCAGCAAGTAAATGACGTCACACACCACCCAGCACTTCTGGCAACAATACTACTAACAACTAAATGGTGGCAACAGTGCAAAAAAAAAAAAACAAATAACACAAAATGGCAGCACAAATATCAATAAGCATAAGCAGAGTATTAACTATGAAATAAGATTTGGACAAAATAAAATGAATTCATAGCAATATTTAAACAACTTAGCAAGAAACATGATGGTGTTTGGTAGCACTTTAGAATAGGGACTTTTTTTTGCATCAATTAACTACTTACTGGTACACAACAAGCTCTTAAGCAAAGGCTTGATTTAGGCCTAATAAAACACACAAAACACCAATAAAGTGGTTATTCATCTCTTTCAACAAAGTGTCTAATTAAACCTTTGTAAATGAAAGTGAAGCTTCTCTTCCGAATGTGGGCTGCAATATACGGCATTATACTGTTGTCCTAGTAACTCCCAACAGCCCACTTGCAATTCACTTGATAGAGTCAAGATCATTATTAATAATACAGAGTCCGGATTCGTTTATGATAAGTATATACTGACATTTAATTTAATATGAAAGATGCAAATCAGGGTAGAGGTTACAAAAATTCGGCTAGTACGTTTTTCTTTCTCTGTGACAATCATAAAATAACACATGAAGAAGTACAGTGCATACGTGTCGGAGGATCACTTTCCAAGGTAATCAGAAGTATATAGTGCCAGTTCGGGACAAAAGTGGGCACTCTCAATAACTATATCATTTCTTTTCTCATCTATAGCATGGAGAGGACACCCAATGAGAGCAACTGACCCTGCCCTTTCCAGTCAGAGTTCTATAAAACCTAGGCATCCCTAGATGGAGGCATCTATTTTTGGACCTGTACTGTCTGTAAAATGGAGCTCCCCAGCACTGACCCACTCTATCACACTTCAATATTTAGAGGAGCTGACCTAGGTGAAGACTGCCTATCTATGTTATTTGTGCACCACTGTGTGACTGTTTGATTATCCATCCATTTTCCAACCCGCTGAATCCGAACACAGGGTCACAGTGGTCTGCTGGAGCCAATCCCAGCCAACACAGGGCACAAACCAATCCTGGGCAGGGTGCCAACCCACCGCAGGACACACACAAACACACCCACACACCAAGCACACACTAGGGCCCATTTAGAATCACCAATCCACCTAACCTGCATGTCTTTGGACTGTGGGAGGAAACCAGAGCGCCCGGAGGAAACCCACGCAGACACAGGGAGAACATGCAAACTCCACGCAGGGAAGACCCGGGAAGCGAACACGGGTCTCCAAACTGCGAGGCAGCAGCGCTACCACTGCGCCACCGTGCCGCCGGTGATTATTGATTATTATTCTAAAAAATTAAATAGGGTTGAACAGGTTGGCACCATATCTCTTCCGGTGTCTTCTTGTGTCTCGCTTAATGTTGATATATGGTTTCATCCAGAGCATCGTCAGTCGAAGTACATTAAAGGAGCAGCGCTGTGAATCTGTGTTTGATGCAATTTCTGCCACACTGACTTTGGATAGAAGGTGCCATCAGCAGCATGCACAGAGATGCCTTTGTGTCATTTTTGGAGTTAGGCATCAAGTATACATCTGACCTGATGTAATCTACCCTAACCTAACCTCACCTAACATTAGTATAACACAGTTTTTTTTGGAAGTGTGTATACATTTTTTGGTCCCCTCTGTGTATGTGTATAAATATACAGTATACTGTGGAAGCCGGCCCGGACACAGACAGGCGGACACATTGACATCACCCAACACAAGTTTATTAATCATATTTGAAGTGCACCACAAAACCCCCAAAGTCCTCCAAAGTCCAGGCCAACTCAAATGCCTTACTCTTCAGGCTGCCTCCTTGCCTCTCCTCACAAGCTCTGTCCTTCTTCCACCCAACTCTCGCTCCTGAATGGAGGGAGGCAGCCCCTTTTATCATCATCCGGATGTGCTCCAGGTGCTCCCCAGCAATCTTCCACTGGCACTCCCCAGTATGGCAGAAGTGCCGGCTGCGCACCCGGAAGCACTCCGGGTGTCTCCGTTTCTCTTCCCCCCAGCACTTCCAGGTGAGGCGGACATGCTGAGGTCCAGGGCTCCCAAGGCATCGGGGCGCACCCTGGCGGTGACCACGGGCCCCTACAGGGTTGAGCTTCAAAGCCCTGTACACATGGTACCCATAGCAACCAGGGTGGTCACCCCCACGTGGTCTGAGGTGGGCGTAAGCCCTCTTTTGGTCTTCCGGGGCATCCCAGCCGGGTCGCCCCCCCCAGCCACCTGCGACAGTACACACACACACACATTCTCACACACAATGTACAGGGTGGTTCAGATCTAATTATGCAATTTTCATTACGCTATAACTTATCAAGTTTATTACTCTGAGCCTATATCCAATTGAATGGAGGACAAGTGGGACATTACATGGAAAATCAGTGAATTAATTCAATGCAAGTCCATTTTCGTTTATTACAAGATATTATAAACACTTTTTTTGCCTTCTATTGTTTTCCTAAATTGCATTAAAAGTTGAATAATAGATCTTGACCACCCTATAAATGTATATTCATACACACATAAATAATCATTAAAATGCATTAATATATGCAGTATGCATATACTGTATATACTGCACCTTTTGACTCTGGAGGACGATATTTCGTCCTACTGTGTACTGTAAGTATATTGTTAGGATGACAATAAAGCTCAACTTGACTTGACTTGACTTGACTACACATACACACAGGCACAAACACACAGTATATAATTAGTCATTACATTAAAAAAGTATAATTAAACAAAAGCCATTCAATTATTATTTAATACAGTGTCATCATTTTATTTTGGTTCAACAATGTAGTTACCTTACATTTATTCATGACAGGTTTAATTTCAAAATGGCCTTATTCTTAAAGACATTTTTATTTAATAAGGGGACATTTCCAAACATCACATTTCCAAATATTATAGAATGCCTCTTTTCATGATGGCTTCACTATTTGTAAACCAACTGGCTGAATCTATTCCTATTGGGTAATGCTTTTGCTGTCGATTGCTTTCCAGATTGTAGGCAGTCAGCTACCAAAGATCTTTTAGTGCCACTTTTCTCATATTCAGAATGCAAAAACATTGAGGCAGTAGGAGTTCTGATAGATAATTCTGAAGAAAAAATATATAAAGTGTGATATATGGCCAGCCGTTCATCCCGGCCAATACCCCGACGCCGCCAGGTGGAGCCCCCCCTGCAGCAGGGAAGTGCCCCGAAGGCCAGCAGGGCATCATGGACATTGGAGTCTTTATTCACAGCCCTGCTGGATACCATGGGGGACGCTAGAAGACACTGCAGGGAGGAACAACGATTATTTGCCTTACGCCCCGGAAGTACGTCCAAGTCACATGGACAAGGGGAATGACGTGCTTCCGGGGTGAAGAAAAGGACTTTTGATCTGACCCGGAAGTGATAGGAGATCACATGGACTGGGGATTGGAAACACTTCCAGGTCAGGGATTATGAAAGGACTCTGGGAACTCCCAGACGGCAAGCTGAGCTGGGTGGAAGGGTGGCAACACGTCTGAAAGTGGAGGATTGTATTATTATTGATTATTGGTAAATTTAATGAGTATTGTGGAGAGGGTGGTGCTTTGTGCACTGTTGATTAATAAAAAGTCGTATTGTTGGACTTTTACCTTATGTGTGGCGCCTTGGACAAGGGTCCAAGGAAGGCTTAGCGGACCCAATCTGTCACAAAAGATAATTTAACGTATTATAACTGTACCAAACATTGGACAAGTTGATTAATCAGTAATAAACTATACTTTAAACAACAGTTGCACATTCCTGCTTTTACAATTCACGAGAAACACCTCCTGAACCAATAGACGCAGAGACGCAGTCTGTGACTGTTCACCCTCCTTCAAGTTATCCTACTGGTATCTCCGATTGCCCTTCTCTTTGTTGTTCTCTTTCACCCCTCTCCCTGTCCAGATAAAACAGGCTGCTGTGTGTCCTCTCTCTGAAAGCCTCCACCTGTCCTCTTGAATGTTCTAGGCTTGTGCAATAAAGAGTCTCAATATTCTTTTCTAATGGGTTTCTGTCACTCAATTATGTAGCTCCACCAATCTGAGGAGCAGTGAGATGGCCAGAATATAATGCTATTTTAAGACTAATTCATGGTATATTGATAAAACTTGGATGGATAAGTGCTGTTCACAATTTTCATGTTGAAGAGTCTCTTGGCAGTTCAAGTTAATTGAGGACCATGTCCGCACAGGGAGCACTTGTATTTTCAAGCCGTAGACAGTCAACAATAACGTATCCCTATGTGATTTTGTCATAAGGCACTTTCTATGTAAATATGGTGCTCAGTCAGTCTTAAACTACTAATTACTTAATCATCAATGTTAACACTTTGAAAAGTACTTATATGTCTGAGTATTTGCAGTACATCGTCAATTTGTTAATAAAATGTTTTAAATGATCTTTTTCTGTCTTGTCTATAAGACTTACTGTACTAACTCCTTTTTTACTTTATTGAATTTATTAAAATCAAGCAACATTCCATATAAATCTGACAAAACTAAATTCAATTCAAGCCCCACCCATGAGAAATAAGGAAGGCCAACAGCCAGAATTAAACTAAGAGTAGAAAAGAGGGGAGAGAATCCTTTTTCCCTAATATAAATGCTTATTCTAAAATATTATTGATTAGATCCTTCCAGGTTTTAAAAATGTTTTGAACAGATCGGCTAAGTAAGAATTAGATTTTTTCCAATTTCAATTAGTATATACCCTGTTACCCAATGTCTTAAAAGTGGTGGGCTAGGATTCTTCCAGTTCATAACAAGTCTATGTGCTAAAAATATTAAGTAAAGACAATTACAGTTTGTTTGTCCTTCTCCACTTTAAGCCCATCTGGGAGTACACCAAACACAGCTGTTAGTGGATTAGGAGGGATTGTGATATGAAGGCTGTCTGATAGGCATTTAAAGATTTTTGGTCCAGAATGATGTTAATTTGGTACACGCCCAAAATATGTTGCCAAAAGAGGTTGGAACTCGATTGCAACTTTCGCAGGCTGGATTGCGCTCTGATAACAGTATGGACAATTTTAAACAAGACAGATGTGTTTGATAAAAGATTTTAAGTTGAATAATTGTATTCGTTGCGCATATGGAGATAAAGTGAATTCTGTGCATGGCTGCCTTCAACTCCTTTTCTGAACTGTTGAGTAAGAGATCCTTTTCCCACTGCACTTTGGAATCTTTGAAATGAAGAGACTTTAAAATGTTTTTATATATAATATATTTAATATATATTTTTATATATTACAGAAATGCTGGATGAGAAAGAAGATTTTTGGAGTGAGTTGGATGAAGTGATGAACAGTGTACCCAATGGACAGAAAGTGGTGATTGGAGCGGATTTCAATGGACATGTTGGTGAAGAGAACAGAGGAGACGAGGAGGTGATGGGTAGGCATGGTGTTAAGGAAAGGAATGAAGAAGGTCAGAGGATGGTGGATTTTGCCAAAAGGATGGGCATGGTTGTGGTGAATACGTATTTTAAGAAGAGGGAGGAACATAGGGTAACGTACAAGAGTGGAGGAAGATGCACACAGGTAGATTACATCCTATGCATAGAGTCAATCTGAAGGAGATTGAAGACGGCGAAGTAGTGGCAGGGGAAAGTGTAGTTAAGCAGCATATGATGGTGGTCTCTAGGATGACAACGGAGATCAAGAAGAGGAAGAGAGTGAGGGCAGAGCCAAGGATAAAATGGTGGAAGTTGAAAAAGGAAGACTGCAAGATTGAGTTTAGGGAGAAGGTGAGACAGGCACTGGGTGGTAGTGAAGATTTACCAGACAGTTGGGAAACTACAGAAAATGTAGTAAGGGTGACAGCAAGAAGGGTGCTTGGCATGACATCTGGACAGAGGAAGGAGGAAAAGGAAACCTGGTGGTGGAATGGGGAGTACAGGAGAGTATACAGAGGAAGAGGATGGCAAAAAAGAAGTGGGATAGTCAGAGAGATGCAGAAAGTAGACAAGAGTACAAGGAGATAAGGCTCAAGGTGAAGAGAGAGGTGGAGAAGGCTAAAGAAAAGGCGTATGATTCATTGTAGGAGAGGTTGGACACTAAGGAGGGAGAAAAGGACCTGTACTGATTGGCTAGACAGAGGGACTGAGCTGGGAAAGATGTGCAGCAGGTTAGGGTAATAAAGGATAAAGATGGAAATGTACTCACAAGCGAGGAGAATGTGTTGAGCAGATGGAAAGAGTACTTTGAGAGGTTGATGAATGAAGATAACGAGAGAGAGAAGAGGTTGGATGATGTGGAGATAGTGAATCAGGAAGTGCAATGGATTAGCAAGGAGGAAGTAAGGACAGCTATGAAGAGGATGAAGAATGGAAAAGCCATTGGTCCAGATGACATACCTGTGGAAGCATGAAGGTGTTTAGGAGAGTGGCAGTGGAGTTTTTAAACAGGTTGTTTAATGGAATCTTGCAAAGTGAGAGGATGCCTACGGAGTGGAGACGAAGTGTACTGGTTCAGATATTTAATAATAAGGGGCGTGTGCAAATCTGTAGTAACTACAGGGGGATAAAATTCATGAGCCACAGCATAAATTTATGGGAAAGAGTAGTGGAAGCTAGGTTAAGAAGTGAGGTAATGATTAGTGAGTAGCAGTATGGTTTCATGCCAAGAAAGAGCAGCACAGATGCAATGTTTGCTCTGAGGGTTTTGATAGAGAAGCATAGAGAAGGCCAGAAGGAGCTGCATTGAGTCTTTGTGGACCTGGAGAAAGCATATGACAGGGTGCCTCGAGAGAGTTGTGGTATTGTATGAGGAAGTCGGGAGTGGCAGAGAAGTACGTAAGAGTTGTACAGGATATGTATGAGGGAAGTGTGACTGTGGTGAGGTCTGCGGTAGGAGTGACAGATGCATTCAAGGTGGAGGTGGGATTACATCAGGGATTGGCTCTGAGCCCTTTCTTATTTGCAATGGTGATGGACAGGTTGACAGATAAGATTAAAGAGGAGTCCCTGTGAACTATGATGTTTACTGATGACATTGTGATCTGTAGCAATAGTAGGAAGCAGGTTGAGGAGACCCTGGAGAGGTGGAGATATGCTCTAGAGATGAGAGGAATAAAGGTCTGTAGGAACAAGACAGAATATATGTGTGTAAATGAGAGGGAGGTCAGTGGAATGGTGAGGATGCAGGGAGTAGAGTTGGTGAAGGTGGATGAGTTTAAATACTTGGGGTCAACAGTACAGAGTAATGGGGATTGTGGAAGAGAGGTGAACAAGAGAGTGCAGGCAGGGTAGAATGGGTGGAGAATGTCAGGAATAATTTGTGGCAGATGGGTATCAGCAAGAGTGAAAGGGAAGATCTACAGGACAGTATTCATCAGACCACTAGGACAGCATTTTTTCACTTAAGAAACATAGCAAAAGTTAGACCTCTTATATGATTCAAAGATGCTGAGAAATTAATTCACGCGTTTGTTTTCAGTAGACTAGATTACTGTAATGCACTCCTCTCAGGACTACCCAAAAAAGACATAAATCACTTGCAACGAGTGCAGAATGCAGCTGCTAGAATCCTAACTAGGAGTAGAAAATCCTAACACATTTCTCCAGTTTTGATGTCACTACACTAGTTACCTGTGTCTTTCAGAATTGACTTTAAAATTCTGCTTATGGTTTATAAAGCCTTAAATAATCTCGCTCCATCTTATATATCGGAATGTCTGACACCTTACACTCCAAATCGTAACCTTAGATCTTCAAATGAGTGTCTCCTTAGAATTCCCAAAGCTAAACTTAAAAGAAGTGGGGAGGCGGGCTTCTGCTGTTATGAACCTAAAATCTGGAATAGCCTGTCAATAGGAATTCACCAGGCTAATACAGTAGAGCACTTTAAAACACTGCTGAAAACACATTACTTTAACATGGCCTTTTAATAACTTCACTTTAACTTAATTCTGATACTCTGTATGTTCAATTCATCATAACAACTATTCATGGTGGCTCCAAAATCCGTACTGATCCCTACTCTCTCTTCTGTTTCTTTTTCCGGTTTCTTTGTGGTGGCGGCTTGCGCTACCACCACCTACTCAAGGCATCGTGATGCTCCAACATTGATGGACTACAAGCCAGAAGTCTACATGACCATCATCATCAAGTCCTTCCGTGAGAACCAAAAATCCAAAGAGGACTGTTTGATTTATGTTAGGTAGAATGCCCAGAAGGGACTGGGCGGTCTCATGGTCTGGAATCCCTGCAGATTTTTTTTCTCCAGCCGTCTGCAGTTTTTTTTTTTTTGTTTTTTCTGTCCACCCTGGCCAATGGACATTACTCCTATTCTGTTGATTAATGTTGACTTATTTTATTTTCTTATTGTGTCTTATTTTTCTATTCTTCATTATGTAAAGCACTTTGAGCTACTGTTTGTATGAAAATGTGCTATATAAATAAATGTTGTTGTTGTTGGTAGTGAAACCAGCTATGTTATATGGGTTGAAGACGGTGGCACTCACGAGAAAGAAGGAGACAGAGCTGGAGGTAGCAGAGTTAAAGATGCTAAGATTTACTTTGGGTGGGTCGAGGATGGATAGGATTAGAAATGAGTACATTAGAGCGTCAGCTCAAGTTGAACGGTTGGGAGACAAAGTCAGAGAGGCGAGATTGCGTTGGTTTGGACATGTGCAGAGGAGAGATGCTGAGTATATTGGGTGAAGGATGCTAAGGATAGACCTGCCAGGGAAAAGAAAAAAGGAAGGCCTAAGCGAAGGTTTATGGATGTGGTGAAAGAGGACATGCAGGTGATGGGTGTAACAGAACAAGATGCAGAGGACAGAAAGATATGGGAGAAGATGATCCTCTGTGGCAACCTCTAACGGGAGCAGCCAAAAGAAGAAGAAATGCTGTCTGAGTCTGATGAATATTTCTTGCAGAATAGAAATAGGTAAGAGGCAAGGAAAATTGGTCAGATTTTGTTTAGCAAAATTTCTTATTTGAAAATAGTGGAAAAATTGTGTTGATGGGAAGCAAAATTTGGATTGCAATTGTTCATAGGATGCAAAGATATTAACTATGTACAGATCTTTAAGTAATTTGATTGTGTACATTTTCCAAACATTAAAAATATGTAAATTTGAGATAGTGGAAATAAGTGGTTATCCTAACTCCTAATCACTTTGGTTGGCTGCAGTCAGTGAAAAATAATCAACAGTAAAGGATAAACCATTAGGAACAGATTCAGCCTGGCGCTCTTTGTCTTGACTGACCAGTGACAAAACCATCATAAAGAGTATTCTGAAATAAGTAACAGTGGCATTAAAAGAGCCATTTGGAAATGTGCTATTCAGAAATGTCCTTTTTGTTCTTTAAATACAAGGCCATTTTGAAATAAAACCTGCAATAATACAAATACAAGGTAACTGCATGATTGAAACAAAATAAAAATGACTTTGCAATTTATAATAATTAGATGGCTTTTAAAATCTTTTTCCACAGTTTATTAACTCATTTATATATTTCATTGAACTTTTTCCATGCAATTATTTATTTTATTTTGGTACTACAATGATGTGCAAATGTCTTACATCATATGGAAACTTATTTTCAAAGCTAGTTCTCTGGGCATTAAGTGAATTATTTTATTGTGAAAGTACAATATAATTGAAGAATAAACAATTAAACATTGATACTATTGGCTTTTTAAAACCAGTTAATGTATTGTGTGCCTACCTTAAAATGCAAAACCGAAGCAATTCACTTGGGTGCATTGTGGTGTAATTTTTTCCCCCCAGAAGTTTTCTTTTGGTAAATTGTTCCAGGATTTGTCAAAACATTTCTTTTGGTTTTGGCTGCTTTTTGCTCTTTTCCTACCCAAGTGGTCACACACATCTTCAGTTTCGTTGAGGCGAGGGCTCAGTGGTGATCAGTCTAATATTGTTAATGTTCTGTCTGCAGACTTCCTCTTTAAGTAGGCCTTTATCGTGTTTTAATGTCTTTGGAGTCATTAATGTGCGTGAAGATGATGTTTTCGCCAATAAACCATTTTTCCTGAAGGTACAGCACATTGATTTAAAATATATCAATATTTTTCAGCAGCCATCATCCCCTCAATGTTGAGCAGATCCTCTGCACTGTTAACTGAAATGCACCCCAGACCAAGAGATAGCCACCACTGTGCTTTAGAGATCGCTACAGGCAGGTTTTAATGTGCTTGTTGTCAGCTCTTCTCCTGACATCAGCCATCATTAAGGAATCAAAAATCTCAAATATAGACTCTTCATTCCATCAGATGTCCTGCCACTGGATGACTTACTTGTTTGATGCCTCTCTAGATTTTTATTTTATTTGAGCTGCAACATGCCTTATGAGACAGTGTCTTTCAAGACCTCTTTACATGGCTGGCACAAGCACTTGGACGTCTTCTGTCCCTTAAGTAAATGGCCTTCAGGTACTGTTTATGAATACATACAGATTGTTGGGTCTTCCACTGTGTTTTCTGTTTTTAGCTTGCCCAGTTTTCTTCAAATGTCTGTTACAGATTATGTGGAAAATCTGGGTTGGCGTGCTATTGTTAGGTGACATAAAACTATGATTTTATGTGCATCAGATTATATTTTTTTCTCCTCCTTGAACCGTCACCTTATCGTGGTGGAGGGGTTTGCGTGTCCCAATGATCCTAGGAGCTATGTTGTCCGGGGCTTTATGCCTGGTAGAACCACCCAAGGCAAACTGGTCCTAGGTGAGGGATGAGACAAAGAGCGGTTCAATAAACCTCCAATGAAGAATAAAAACCTTGGACGACGTTTTCCCTTGCCGACGCTGGTCACGGGCCCCCTCTGGAGCCAGGCCTGGAGGTGGGGCTCGATGGCGGCGCCTGGTGGCGGGCCTGCACCCATGGGGCTCGGCGGGCACAGCCCGAAGAGGTAACGTGGGTCCTCCTCCCCATGGGCTCACCACCTATGGGAGGGGCCAAGGAGGTTGGGTGCAGTGTGAGTTGGGTGGTGGCCGAAGGCGGGGACCTTGGCGGTCTGATCCTCGGCTACAGAAACTGGCTCTTGGGGCGTGGAATGTCACCTCTCTGAAGGGAAGGAGCCTGAGCTAGTGCGCGAGGTGAGAGGTTCCGGCTAGATATAGTCGGACTCACCTCGACGCACAGCTTGGACTCTGGAACCAATCTCCTTGAGAGGGGCTGGACTCTCTACCACTCTGGAGTTGCCCCGGTGAGGCGCCGAGCAGGTGTGGGCATACTTATTGCCCCCACTGGAGCCTGTGCATTGGGGTTTACCCGGTGGGCGAGAGGGTGGCCTCCCTCCGCTCGGGTGGGGAAGGGTCCTGACTGTTGTTTGTGCGTATGCCGAACAGCAGTTTGGAGTATCCACCCTTTTGGAGTCTCTGGAGGGTTGCTAGAGGGCATACCTTCTGGGGATTCCCTCGTTTTGCTGGGAGACTTCAATGCTCACGTGGGCAATGACAGTGAGACCTGGAAGGGTGATTGGGAGGAATGGCCCCGATCTGAACCCGAGCGGTGTTTTGTTATTGGACTTCTGTGCTCGTCATGGATTGTCCATAACGAACACCATGTTCAAGCATAAGGGTGTTCATATGTGCACTTGGCACCAGGACACCCTAGGCCTCAGGTCGATGATCGACTTTGTGGTCGTGTCGCCGGACTTGCGGCCATATGTCTTGGACACTCGGGTGAAGAGAGGGGCGAGCTGTCAACTGATCACCACCTGGTGGTGAGTTGGCTTCGATGGTGGGGGAAGATGGCGGTCAGACCTGGTAGGCCCAAGCGTGTTGTGAGGGTCTGCTGGGAACGGCTGGCAGAGTCCCCTGTCAGAAGTAGCTTCAACTCCCACCTCGGCAGAACTTCAACCACGCCCCGAGGGAGGTGGGGACATTGAGTCGAATGGGCCATGTTCCGTGCCTCTATTGTTGAGGCGGCTGACGGAGCTGTGGCCGCAAGGTGGTCGGTGCCTGTCGCGGCAATCCCGAACCCGTTGGTGGACACCGCGGTGAGGGATGCCGTCAAGCTGAAGAAGGAGTCCTATAGGACTTTTTTGTCCTGTGGGTCTCTGGAGGCAGCTGATAGGTACCGGCAGGCCAAGCGGAACGCGGCTTCGGTTGTTGCTGAGGCAAAAACTCGGGCATGGGAGGAGTTTGAGAGGCCATGGAGAACGACTTTGGACGGCTTCGAGGAGATTCTGGTCCACCGTCCGGCGTCTCAGGAGGGGGAAGCAGTGCAGTGTCAACACCGTATATGGTGGGGATGGTGCGCTGCTGACCTCGACTGGGAACATTGTGGGTCGGTGGGAGGAGTACTTCGAAGACCTCCTCAATCCCACTAACATGCCTTCCAATGAGGAAGCAGAGCCTGGGGACTCTGAGGTGGGCTCTCCCATCTCTGGGACTGAAGTCACCGAGGTGGTCAAAAACTCCTTGGTGGCAGGGCCCGGGGTGGATGAGATACCGAGTTCCTCAAGGCTCTGGATGTTGTAGGACTGTCTTGGTTGACACGTCTCTACAACATCGCATGGACATCGGGACAGTGCCTCTGGATTGGCAGACCGGGGTGGTGGTCCCCTCTTTAAAAGGGGACGGAGGGTGTGTTCCAACTATAGAGGGATCACACTCCTCAGCCTCCCTGGAAAAGTCTATTGGGGGTTCTGGAGAGGAGGGTCCGTGGATAGTGAACCTCGGATTCAGGAGGAACAGTGTGGTTTTCGTCCTGGTCGGAACAGTGGACCAGCTCTTCACCCTTAGCAGAGTCCTGGAGGGTGCATGGGAGTTTGCCCGACCGGTCTACATGTGTTTTGTGGACTTGGAAAAGGCATTCGACCGTGTCCCTCGGGAATCCTGTGGGGGTGCTCGGGAGTATGGGGTACGGACCCCTGATAAGAGCTGTTCGGTCTCTGTACAACCGGTGTCAGAGCTTGGTCCGCATTGCCGCAGTAAGTCGAGCCCGCTTCCAGTGAGAGTTGGACTCCGCCAGGGCTGCCCTTTGTCACCGATTCTGTTCATAACTTTTATGGACAGAATTTCAAGGCGCAGCCAGGGTGTTGAAGGGGTCGGTTTGGTGGACTCAGGATTGGGTCACTGCTTTTGCAGATGATGTTGTCCTGTTTGCTTCATCAGGCCGTGATCTTCAGCTCTCTGGATCGGTTCGCAGCTGAGTGTGAAGCGGCTGGGATGAGAATCAGCACCTCCAAATCCGAGCATGGTCCTCAGCGGAAAAGGGTGGAGTGCCCTCTCAGGGTTGGGGGAGAGATCCTGCCCCAAGTGGAGGAGTTCAAGTATCTCGGGGTCTTGTTCACGAGTGAGGGAAGAATGGAGCGTGAGATCGACAGGCGGATCGGTGCGGCATCCGCAGTGATGCGGGCTCTGCATCGGTCTGTCGTGGTGAAAAAGGAGCTGAGCCGTAAGGCAAAGCTCTCAATTTACCAGTCGATCTACGCTCCTACCCTCACCTATGGTCATGAGCTATGGGTAGTGACCGAAAGAACGAGATCGAATACAAGAGGCTGAAATGAGTTTCCTCCGCAGGGTGTCTGGGCTTTCCCTTAAAGATAGGGTGAGAAGCTCAGTCATCCGGGAGGGGCTCAGAGTAGAGCCGCTGCTCCTCCGCATCGAGAGGAGTCAGATGAGGTGGCTCGGGCATCTGATCAGGATGCCTCCTGGACGCCTCCCTGGTGAGGTGTTCCGGCACGCCCAACGGGAGGAGGCCCGGGAAGACCCAGGACACGCTGGAGGGACTATGTCTCCGGCTGGCCTGGGACGCTTTGGGATTCTCCGGAAGAGCTGGAAGAAGTGGCGGGAGAGGGAAGTCTGGGCCTCTCTGCTTAAGCTGCTGCCCCCGCGACCCGACCTCGGATAAGCGGAAGAGGATGGATGGATGGATGGACAGATTATATTTTCTTCATTGTTTCCAAACCGTTCCTTGAGGTATTTCCAGTATTTCCACCAAATACACCAATTTACTTGTTAAATTGCACCATTGGCACTTCTGGTTCAGCCAAGCACTATGTTATTTATTTGAATCAGAGTTACTTGAGTGGAATTTAAAAAATACACATCAAGGTTAGGATGGCTCAAGGAGAGGGTAAGAAATCAAACCTGTGGTGTTCTGCAATCTCATAGGATATTGGAAATAAGACATTCTTGGTCCATCCATTAGCAAACCCTCTATATCCTAATTACAGGGTCAAGGGGGTCTGCTGGAACCAATCCCAGCCAACACAGGGCGCAAGGCAGGAAACAAACACCAGGCAGAGCACATTCTTGGTTCCTTTAATTAAATCTATAATTATTTGCTTTAGTTTGGCAGAAGGCTTTTCCTCAGTATTTTATTATATACAAGTAGGCTTTTAACTCGGACACATGAGGCTACACTTAAAGTACAGTAAATTACCTAATAATTGTCTAATGGGTCTTTTTAATTTTTCTATAGAACGTTCAGTTGGTCATAATAGGCCTCAACAGTCCGTATAGCAGTATAAGGCCTACAAATCCCTAAGTACTAAAATCAAATTAAGTCCTTGTACTGCCAAGTTATGGTATTCACATGAAATTCTCACTTAATTTACCATATTGCAGAAAGTCCTGAGTAGCCACTTTATTTGGTGGCAGACAAGTCTTATTAAGGTATAAGGCATATTAAGGCTTATTAAGTCATTAAAAGCATTTGTGCAGGTGTTGCCACATATCAGCAAGTTACTAGTAGATTTACTTTGGGTAATTCCTATTGTAAAGTATCACAGAGTTCTTTTTCATTGAGTTTTTTAACATTCTGTCTGAAATGGTGATCCGTTTTATGTAAACAATAATCAATCAATTAATCATCCACCTTAATGAAAGGATACATGTGCCTGTGTGGCCAAGTGCTGTTAACGATCAACCCCCTGCACACACAGGCACAGAGACACAAGTGCAAAATACACCCTTTTTAATTTACTCTTTTCAGCACACAGTGCACAAATCACCAACAATTACCAGTATGGCTCAGTTTCTTTTTCTTCTTCTCTTCTCTCTGTTTTCTTTACCACCTACACTCCTCCACGTAAGTTCTGTCCACCACCTCCTGACTCCAGCTCCTGGAATGGAGTGAGGCAGCCTCCAAGTGCACTCTGATCTTCTTCCAGCAGCACTTCCGGGTGTATTGGAAGTGCTGTAGTCCATGGCCCCTGGACTGTCTAGTCGCCCCCTGGCAGTGACCATGTGCCCCAACAAGGTTGAGCCTCCCAGCTCCAAGCCCATGTCCCCAATGCAATCTAGCGAGGCTGCCCTCTCGCATCATGGGGGAGGTACTGTTGTGGATATGTTCTGTCCCCTGGTCCTTCCATCATCAAGGCTTTCCGGCCAGGCAAGGGTCCCAGCCGTCCGCCACACTGAATACAATATCCTCCACTCTAGAGCTCTTAGTAGGTGGTGTTAACTCCAATGCAGACTAGATGCAAAGTCAAACTTTATAAAGTACAAATAGCCTAATTTGAACTGAAGTGCTGTATAAGATAAGCTAAAAGAAACACTTAAAATATATTTACACATAACAAAACCACAATCATGATATACCGTACGTAAAAGATATAGTTAAAATACCCAACCACACACTCTTAATCTTGAATTTACATGAACCAACATAATATTTATCCTGTTATGGGGTCAAAGATCAGTAAAAAGAAATAAGATCACCTAAAAATAAATGATGTCAGGGCCAACCTAATAAGGTAAGCTATTCCAAAGAGAGGAAACGGCCAGCACAAACACCCGATCCCCCGTTTGCTTCAACCTCTACATTGGCACCACCAAGGGCATCTGGCTAGTAGACCGCAATGCTTTGGTTGAAATGCAAACGTGAAGAAGTTCTGGAAAAAAAAGGGGGGGTTGATTGGGGACATTCCTTTTCAAACATTTGAAAGCAAGATTTTAAATTCAATTCTATAGCGAACCAGAAGCCAATGGAGCAAGATCAATATTGGCAAGATGTGATGAAACTTGCAAGAGCCTGTCATTAGTCAAGTGACAGCGTTCTGGACTAGTTGAGGGCATCGTAATGATGTCTGAGCAATTCCTATATACAGAGAGTTGCAATAGTTCAAGTACAAGGTTATAAAAGAATGAATAATCTTTTAAAATCACTAAAGGCCTTGACCATAGCTAAATGACTCAGACAGAAAAAACTACATCTAACCACAGAGGTTTACCTGTTTGTTGAATTTAAATGAGCTGTCAAAAATCATAGCCAAATTCCTAACTGAAGATTTATGATGTATAATGAGTGATCCAAGAGCAATATCAGGGATACTCAAAATTTTTGGGCGTCCGAACATCACAATCTCAATTTTGCCATCATTAAGTTTAAGAAATTTCTATGCCGTCCAGGGTTTAAATTTTAAATTTACTGTTTATCATTAATAACCTCTTGGGCACAGCCATCAGCGGTGTGTCTGTTTGCGGGGAGAGTGTTGACCTTGTCGAGAGGTTTATTTACCTTGGCAGTGACATTCATGTCTCTGGTGACTCTTCCTATGAAGTCAGTAGACGGACTGAGAGAGCATGGGGAGTCATGAGGTCGCGGGAAAGGGGTGTGTGGCGCTCCCGATATCTATGCAAAAGGACAAAGGTCCAAGTCTTTAGAGTCCTGGTGCTTCCTGTCTTGCTATATGTTTGCGAGACATGGACGCTATCCAGTGACCTGAGAAGAAGACTGGACTCCTTTGGTACTGTGTCTCTCCAGAAAATCCTACCGAATGCTTCACATTGGCACTACAGCCATGTGGCGCGTTTCCCCAAGGGTGATCCGGCTCGTAAGATCCTCATTGTTGGGGACCCAAGTGGCTGGACCAGGCCAAGGGGTCGCACACGTAACACCTGGCTGCGGAAGATAGATGGTCGTTTCCGGAGAGTGGGACTGGACCGTGTGTCTGCCTAGGGGGTTGCCAATCGGGATCCTGAGTTGTTTTGTTGTGTAGTGGGTGCAGCAACGCACTGTACCAGTGCATGCTCCTCAACTTGACTTGACTTTTTTTATAATTTTAAAACAAAAATTTAATTTAGGGTTCATTATTTAAACATGCATGGAAAGACTGTATTGTCTCACTCTGCTTTGATTTCAGTGTCAGATAGATTTGTGTGTCATCAACATAGCAATGAAGAAAGAAGGTATACTTCTGACAATTGAGCCCAAAGGCAGCATCTGTATCAACTATGGTTAAGATCAGGGTTGTGTTCTTGCTCCTACTCTGTTCAATGCTTGTATGGACTGGGTGTTGGGCAAGGTTGTGAGGTCCAGCGGCTGTGGGGAATCTGTTGGTGAAGAAAGGTTCACGGATCTTGACTTTGCTGACGATGCTGTGATCTTCATGGAGTCAATAGAGGCTCTGATCAGGACGCTCGAGATACTGAGTGTCTGGGCTTGTGAGTGTCCTGGATAAAAGCCAAGATCCAGGCCATTAATGATCTCTTGGGCACAGCCATAAGCAGTGTGTCTGTTTGTGGAGAGAGTGTTGACCTTGTTGAGAGGTTTACTTACCTTGGCAGTGACATTCATGTCTCTGGTGACTCTTCCTATGAAGTCAGTAGACGGACTGAGAGAGCATGGGGAGTCATGAGGTCGCGGGAAAGGGGTGTGTGGCGCTCCCGATATCTATGCAAAAGGACAAAGGTCCAAGTCTTTAGAGTCCTGGTGCTTCCTGTCTTGCTATATGTTTGCGAGACATGGACGCTATCCAGTGACCTGAGAAGAAGACTGGACTCCTTTGGTACTGTGTCTCTCCAGAAAATCCTACCGAATGCTTCACATTGGCACTACAGCCATGTGGCGCGTTTCCCCAAGGGTGATCCGGCTCGTAAGATCCTCATTGTTGGGGACCCAAGTGGCTGGACCAGGCCAAGGGGTCGCACACGTAACACCTGGCTGCGGAAGATAGATGGTCGTTTCCGGAGAGTGGGACTGGACCGTGTGTCTGCCTAGGGGGTTGCCAATCGGGATCCTGAGTTGTTTTGTTGTGTAGTGGGTGCAGCAACGCACTGTACCAGTGCATGCTCCTCAACTTGACTTGACTTTTTTATAATTTAAAAACAAAAATTTAATTTAGGGTTCATTATTTAAACATGCATGGAAAGACTGTATTGTCTCACTCTGCTTTGATTTCAGTGTCAGATAGATTTGTGTGTCATCAACATAGCAATGAAGAAAGAAGGTATACTTCTGACAATTAAGCCCAAAGGCAGCATCTGTATCAACTATGGTTAAGATCAGGGTTGTGGAAAGGCTATCCAAGTCAAATAAGGCAACAATGTGTCCATTAAGTCAGCTGCACCTACTTGGAGGCTCCAGCATGTAAGAGATACCAGACTCTGTGTGCGTGTTTGTCTAAATAATTGTTGTTGTTGTTGTGTGTCCATCCAGTTGCTAAGTCTCTGTCACATCACAAACATTAACACTGCGGTTAATGACATAACAGAGGCGTACGTATTGTATGATGCATTGCAAACGATAACACTGAGGCCATCCTTCAACTGACAAGGAAAACTTGGGGGTTGGTGGCAGGATTGGAACTCCACATTGTTCTGAGTGGTGCTGATGTGTCACCCATTGCATGGCTGCACTCAGATCTCAATGCGGGTGGTTCATCACATTGATTACTTAGATTTTAACCGTTTTACAGAGGAAGATCGTTTATAAAGCACCATTAACACGTGCAAGAAAAAAATAATGCCAGACACCATAAGGACCTTGGAAGTGTACCTGATACATGTTGAAACATCAAGTATAAAAAGGAGCTAAAACACACTCTCCAAAATAACCTCCATTGTTTTATATTCGATTCTGCTTCACAGAACCGGATGAATGGACAAACGCATTTATTCTTGGTAGTGTCAGCACCCCAAGTTAGTATGGTATAATCTCACTGAAAATGCAGGGACTGTGGCCTGAAATGCTGTCTTCTAAGGGCAGATTTAAGACACACATTTTATGGATTAAAGAGAGAACTGAAAAGAAGAATCGCACAGCATGGTGCTCACTCTCATTTCACACTGTTAGAAAGTAAAGCACAGAATGAGGTCTGACTTTTTACTGCTGGATCCTTGTTCTTTCATGTGAATCATCCAGTATTGCATAGTAGTGATTTTGAATACATTATTTCCACAAACATAAGCAGAGTAAGATGATTTACTTAACACAAACAGTAAATATGTGGGATTATTTTAGCAAATGGAATGATAAATGTAGTGTGCAGGTGGAGATGTTTATGCATCTTCTAGGCAATTACATAAATAAGCAGCGAACAAAAAAAGTCTTATAAAATATGTTGCATTTATGGTATCATAGCAACTGCATTCCCACTATACAGTTTAATAAGAATAGTAAATTTGTCAGATGCTTAAACAGCAGAAATAGAACTATCCTATAATGATTTCTGTGTTTTCTCTTATTTTTCCACATTGTCGGTGAGAAATGATTCTGTTTCACAAAGAGCAGAACTTTGTTGCCATGGTGCCTGGTGATACATGATGATTTTTCATTGGATTATGCAATTACTGTACACCTCTAGAGTTTTTTAAGTCCTATCTTCATTAAATCTCCTTTTTCTATTTCTCCATACATATGCCAGTTTCCTACACATACTGTATCTTTTAGACTTTCAAGTTTTAGATAGATATGCAGGTTAGGTGGACTAGAAATTCTAAATCAATTCTAAATCAGAGAGTGTGTATATGTGAGTCCTCTGATGAGCTGGCACTACATCCAGTGTTCTTTCCTGCCCCAAACTCTGAATTGGATGGACAGATAAGTCTATTTTAAGATAACACAATGCATTGAACCTACCAAAAAGTGAAAAGACTATTATTCAAAAATACAAAGTGTTGACAGTACAGAAAAGCAAAAATACAAGTTGAGTATCCTTAATTTTAAATGCCAGAATTGTTTTGTATTTCAGATATTTTAGGATTTTTGGAATATTTGCATAGGCATAAAGAGATATCTTGGGGATACCCTTGATCAAGTAGGGAAATGCTGCCAAACCAGCTAAATGACGACTCACATGTATAATCTATATATATATATATATATATATATATATATATATATATATATATATATATATATATATATATATATATATATATATATATATATATTGTGGAGCTGACCCGGACACAGACAGGCGGACATGTTGTTAATCACCACCACACGTATTTATTTACAATAATATTTACAATTAATAGTCACTCAGACTCCGTCTTGTGCCCCAACACACAGTCCTGGCCACACAAATGCCTTCTCTTCAGGCCGCCTCCACACTCTCTTCTGCCTCGTCCTGCTTCCACCCGACTCCAGCCTTGAATGAAGGGAGACAGCCCCTTTTATATGCTCCCGGATGAGCTCCAGGTGGTTCCCGGCATTCCCCTCTGGACACGCCCCAGTGTGGCGGAAATGCCGGCTGTTCTCCCGGAAGCTCTCCGGGTGTCCCTCTTCTTCTTCCCCCCAGCACTTCCTGGTGTGGCGGAAGTGCTGAGGTCCAGGGTCCCCAAGGCATTGGGGCACCTCCTGCCGGTGACCACGGGCCCCTAAAGGGTGGGGCTTCCATGCCCTCAACCCGTGGCCCTCAAAGCAACCAGGATGGCGGCCCCCATGTGATCCCAGATGGGCGTCGCCCACTTCCGGTCCTTCAAAGGCGTCCCGGCCGGTCGTCGCCCTGGCATCCGCGACAATATATATATATAATTTCCCCTTGGGATTAATAAAGTATCTATCTATCTATTTATCTATATACACTATATATATATACATATATATATATACATATATATATATATATATATATATATATATATATATATATATATATATATATATATATATATATATATATATATATATACACACAGTATACAAGCCAAAAACCACTGACTCACTCATCACGAAATCTTCCAAACCATGAGGACTTGGGACTTGAAATTTGGAATGAAGTTTACTCTTGGCCCAAAGGTGCTCACTAAGAAATGGTTTTAAAAATTTCGTGGTCCAAACACGAAATTTCTTATAGTTTCTTAGACCCGTTTGTATGTCTATCCGCTTTTCTATTAAGAACTACTGAATAGATTTAGATCAGTTTTTTTTCAATAATTTGCTTGAACATTCTGTTGATTTTGGGACTTTCTCATCACGCCAACTATCATAGTTCGCTTGCGGTACCAATTTATTAGGGCAAATCTGAGAGAGACTCATTGGGCTGCGGGGAGGGGGGCCCTCCTCACTCATGCATCTACCTCAAGGTGTAACCTTAACTCCGTTTAGTTAGTGAATGAGAGAACTATTTAATGGATTTAGATTTTTTTTTCTATAATATGCTTGAACATTCCGGTTGATTTTCCGCCTTCTCTCATTGCACTAAGAATTATAGTTCGCTTGCTGGAGCGATATGCAGTATTCACGCTAATCCGAGACAGAGGTTGTGAGCTGAGAGGAGGGGGAAGAGTGACGTCAGGAGTAGAGAGCTGGGCGGGGCCCGCCTCACTGTCCTGTTTCACTAATATGCAGGCAAAGCCACGGGGCATGGTTAGTAGTTCATATCACCAAGCTGTTATTACAATGTGCATTGACATGACAAAATATTAAACCTCAATAGTATTAAGTATGATGAATAGACTCTATTTTAATTCGATTTTAAGAAGGCCACTGCTGTGTATTTGCACTGAAGAATTTCTTTGGTTCATTTTCCATTCTTAGAGAAATGCCTGACATGTTAGGAACATCTCAGTCAACCTTTACTCCATCGTGCTTCCTATGCTGGTAACCATTAAACCAACTGACGATATTCTACATTTAGTTTCATATGGCGTATGTGTACATACCTAAAACCTAACATGTTTTTGCCAACATTAAAAGGTAGCAGGGTCCGGATTTCCTAACATAATTAGATCACTTTACTGCACTCATATTGCAATAAAAAGGCATGTGGCGATGAATGATGTTGCAATTGTCAACTATAAGGCATAGTACAGGTGTTATCGTTTTACTACTAAAACCCCCGCTTGGTATATTGATATGCACATGACATCAATTGGCATTGCATAGTTTGACAGGGGAACCGCCTCCTCTGTAGTCAATCAAATGGTGCTGCGTCAGGGCACCCACTACTTCATAGGAGTTGTAGATTGTGTGTCCAAGCTTCATGGCAGTTCACAGAGAACAACTGGCCACTCCCAGTTCTGAAGAATAAATCCATTAAGAATCTGCATAAATGTTCACATCTGCTCGGCAGTAAAGAAAAAATTGAAAGGAACATGGGTGGTATTATATTGGTACTCAGAAAAGTTTTGGATTTTAGATTTCGGATTAGGGATACTCAGGTTGCATTAATAAATGCCAAACTACCTTTTCTCCTCTCGTCCAATCACTTTTAAATACACAGTGTTCATGAGTGTTCACTTCTTCTGGCATTTTAAGTTTGCAATGCTGTGGCAACAAGTGCCCACTAACTGTATATTTCATACCTGTGGTCAGCTGCAGAGTCTCGAGACTGTTTGCCCTGATGTATTTAACGATCCAGTGAGCCATTGTCTGCCCTTCAGTTACATCTAACAAAACTAGAGCCCCTACTAGGTCCCAGCTCATACCTGATACTGGGGACAACATTTGTGAGATCAGAAACTTGGTAGAACACACTATGATATTCTCAATGATGTGTTTTTATTTTTAAATTAAATAAATTATTATTTTATTATCATTGATAATAAAAATGTCATAGTTATGAAGGTCGCATCATTACATCATGCTTGCTTTTTCTGGTAAAGGTCATCGTGAAAAGGTGGATAGACCAAGCCACCATATACATAATCTTGCATGGTTCATGGCGCTGAAGAGTGGAGACATGTTCTGTGTTTTTTGTGTGTAATTTTGTTCTTTTGTTGTTTAGGCAGTCAGTTATAATGTTTGTTATGATCAACAAATCCTTTTAAACACTTTTAAATCCTTTATAATGAGTGCTCAGAATTATGCAGTGCTGCTGCTGCCAGTCACCTTTGAACAACACAACCAGCATGACTCAAATAAGAATAACCAGACAAAGAAAGCTAGGGAGCATGGAGAAAGAAGAGAGGCTTCCAAGTGAGAGGAAACAAACACTGTGGCAAGTGATCTCCTCTGTCCAGTATTTTTCTGGCCAAAATGCAGTTGCTGGATAAAAAACTAGACAATATAGAGGCATGAGTGGCTACACTGAGAGATATCAGAAATTATTGTGTTTTTTGTTTCTCAGGAACATGGCTACTTGCTGAGACAGCAGACACTAAAAAGATGGCTTTAATGTCTTTAATGGACATCAGACTGAACTGGTAGGTAAAGGCAAAGAAGGAGACACGAGTCAAGGGGAACAATGCGCAGCGAATATCAATTGTCTCTAAAATGTGTTCGCCTGATCCGTAACATTTATTGATCAAATGTCAGCTCTTTTATCTTTCAAGGGAGTTCTACATTATTTTTATGCAGTATTTGCGGTTTATATTTCTCCACAAGTCAACATGAACAATGTGTTAAATGAGTTGTGCAAAAGTATTATACTGTAGAATAGGAGGGTTTTGTATATAAAAATCTGTGGACTGAGAAGGGGAGGGGCTTGGGAGGTGGTGTGATCAGGTACTGTCTGGCTGCAGTCCTTCAGAGCTACAGATGAAAAGACAAGGTTGTGAATGACAGCACCCCTTCTTATCCATGGGTAGTACTGCTTACCTTCTCAGACCCTTGAAAAAGCCCCCTATGCACATGTCTGAGACAGTGGGTATCGCAACAAAGTAAATTTAAGGAACAGTTACCTTAAATATCATCAATTTGTTACACAAGGGGCTACAAATTTCTTGAGTTACTGCTACAACCCAATAAAAAAAATGATTACAACCCGCTACTGCACATCCACCTTGGATGGTCAGATCAATTATCAGCACCCCTGCTGCCAGTTTACAAGCCGAGAATGAAACCTGAAGAGCTGGCAATAAAAGATGTACAGTATTGGGCTAAAGAAACAAAGCAGAGGACTGCTTAGGTTGTGTGAACTGGGACATACTGTAGGCACAGATCTGGATGCAGACATTGTAACGTGATTCATCAAAATGTGTGTAAATGGGTGTGTGCCTACAAAAAAAAAATCCACATATATTTAAGAATTAAATCTGGATCACCAGTGACACCAGGGATGTATTGCAGGCAAGCAGCAATGCATTTCGAAAAGATATGAAAACATACAAGAAATGCAGATACAAATTCAGAAAACCAATCAAACTGGCTAAACATCAGCACAGGAGTAAACTAGAGATGGAATTTAGGAGCTGCAAAAACTCTCTTAAACTTGGCAGTGATTAGTGATACGTACAGACTAGAAAGTAAAACCTAATCCAATATCATCTTAATTTTTCTTTCCAGACCACCGTAATGCTTTGTGCCCATTTAGATTTGCTGCAACCTACCAATCAATTTCCTGAAGCACTACATGATTTATCCTTCTTTGTTCCTATGCTATACATAATGTAAAGTGGACTTGTAAATTAGTTAATTTACACAACTCATTCGAACAATTTCACGGTGTGCTTTAAAAAACAAATTAGTCGACATTCTCAGCAGCATATTTAATATTTCATTGACAATCTGTACTTGAAAAGAACAATCATTGCTATGCTAAAAAAATACCCAAAAAACCAAACATGGACAGTTTAAAAGACCCCTACTTGGCCCAACATCCCAAATCCCTTCAGATGATGGTGAAGGTGGCATAGAACATTACCGACACCAAGCTGCCATCTCATCAGGACATACAGTGCAGTATGCACAGTGCAGGTAGAGACTATCTACTATATAATAGAACACTAAGGTCTGTGTGTCCAGTCCCTCAGAGCAATCTGATTGGCCAGTTTGGCTATGATGAGATGACAAAAGAGGAACTTTAAGTGTGAGACACACAAGGAGGAGTAAGGGTGCACACTGACAGAGTCGCCTTCACACATGGACAGTATGAAATCAGACAGGGTCTGAAAAGCAGGCTTTACGGGAACACACTTGAAAAATTAGGTGCTTGTCAAGAGACATTCAGACACACGTGGATACCAAGGAAAGGCATTGGAGGTACGTGTAGAGCAAGAGATAGCAAATATTTTTGTCAGGTCTGGTGGCTAGTTGCATATAATTATATACACTGCTCACAAAAATTAAAGGAACACTTTTTTTATCGGGCCTGGCATGAAATCAATTAAACCTGTCTGATAATTTTCTGGTTGGTTAAGCAGCTGAGGTCATTGTTAATCATTTTCAGCTGTATTGGTGTTCATGGACTTAACGACAGGTGCACTAAAGTGGCAACAATTAGAAAACCCTCAAAACAGGACTGGTTTTACATGTGGAGGTCATTTCAAGTTTCTCCCTCTTGATCTTTTTTGGCTGGTTTTCCACTCGTGCTAGTTTTGGCTTGAGTAATCATCTCTACTGGCAGTATGAGGCGATTCCTTAACCCTACAGAAGTTGCACAGGTTGTCCAACTTCTCCAGGATGGCACATCCACACGTGCTGCAGCAAGAAGATTTAATGTATCTCCCAGAACAATCTCCAGAACATGGAGGAGATTTCAGGAGACTGGCTGTTATTCTCGGAGAGCTGGACAGGGCCGTAGAAGGTCCTCAACCCATCAGCAGGACCGATACCTGCTCCTTTGTGCAAGGCGGAACAGGCTGAGCACTGCTCGTGCCCTACAGAATGACCTCCAGAGGGCCACTGGTGTGAATGTCTCTACCCAAACAATTAGGAACAGACTTCATGAAGATGGCCTGAGGGCCCGACGTCCTGTAGTGGGCCCTGTCCTCACTGCCCAGCACCGTGGAGCTCGACTGGCATTTGCTCAAGAACACCAGAATTGGCAAGTCGCCACTGGCGCCTGTACTTTTACAGACGAGAGCAGGTTCACCCTGAGCAGCTGTGATAGGCGTGAAAGAGTCTGGAGAAGAGAAGGAGAACGATATGCTGCCTGCAACGTCGTTCAACATGACAGGTTTGGTGGTGGGTCAGTGATGGTCTGGGGAGGCATATCCATGGAGGGACGCACAGACATCTACTGCGTAGGAAATGGTGCTCTGACTGCCATAAGGTATCGAGATGAAATCCTTGAACCCATTGTCAGACCCTACGCTGGTGCAGTAGGTCCTGGCTTCCTCCTAATGCTGCGACAATGCCCGGCCTCATGTGGCAAGAGTATGCAGGCAGTACCTGGAGGATGAAGGAATTGAAACAATTGAATGGCCTTCACGATCCCCTGACTTAAACCCAATAGAACATCTGTGGGAGATTATGTTTTGGTCCATTAGGCGCCGCCAGGTTGCTCCTCAGACTGTACAACAGCTCAGGGATGCCCTCATACAGATCTGGGAGGAAATGCCACAAGACACCATCCGTCGTCTCATTAGGAGCATGCCCGACGTTGTCAAGCATGCATACAAGCTCGTGGGGCCACACAAGATACTGAAAAGCATTTTGAGTAGCAGAAATTAAGTTTTTGAAAAAATGGACTAGCCTGCCACATCTTCATTTCACTCTGATTTTAGGGTGTCTACACAATTGAGCCCTCTGTAGGCAGAAAACTTTTATTTCCATTAAGACTTGGCATCCTTTTGTTCCTAAGACATTGCCCTGTCGTTATTTGTATAGATATCCAACTTCATATTGAGATCTGATATATCTAATGTGTTTCTTTAAAGTGTTCCTTTAATTTTTGTGAGCAGTGTATAACATATATATATATATATATATATACATACATATATATATATATATATATACACACACACATACAGTGCATGTGTAGTGGAAAAACTTTCCTCTGTTTTCAAAGACGTCATTCACGAAGACCAGATGAAAATGCAGAACAACAGAACAATTCTCTATTTGTACACAGGTATGTACAAATGTCTTAGTCCATGGAGTGAGCAATCAATAAAACAATTAATCTGCCTTTATACTTTTCTGTTACATTACCTCATCCAATACATCACGTCATCTGACTTTTAATATGCATAGCTTCATCTAATGAGAGTCACCAGTGTTTTAACTCCTTTTGATTCTCCCATTAATCTGAATATTACCTTGTAATAGGGGTGATCTGTGGGCTCTTCTATTGATTTGAGGAGGGGTGTTTGGGTTTTTCACATTTGTTTATTCCTGCTTTCTAGAGGGGTGTTCGTTACTCACCTACTTCATTTTACCCTCAGCAACTACCTTGGTGGCTCCTGTAAGATGAGGCAAAAGCCTCAAGTGCCTTGGCTTAAAACAACATTTATTTAACCCTTTAGTTACATGCAATTCTTATCCTTATGTTAAACAAGTCATTGTTATAACTGCATATAAGTATATACTTGTATTACATTGTAAAATTATGTATTGATTCAAAATATTAAAATTCTATACATGCTTGGTATATTTTTGTTTTCCCCAACCTTTCTGAGGAGACATGCAGGTAAGAATCTCATTTTACAATGTGCACAAGACAATGAACTTGACTTGACCACCAACTTTTAGTACTTTCTGGGGAATTATCCCAATGTTTCCTAGATGGTAAAGAGTGATAATCCATGCCATTTCTCTGAGTCTGCCCCTGGTGTTCTACCTAAGGACCCTTCCTGCTCCTGCCTCTTCACAGGATGCACACAGAGGACATACTCACTACATGCACAGATTATTTCATCAAGCTCTGCTCAATCCCAAGTGGTAGTTGGTCAACTCCTATGTTATCTTGCATTGTGGTGCTTGGCCTAACAATCTTGAGCCAGCCTGTACTAATAAGCTTATCCTTTTGGTCACTACCAAAGCTCATGCCCCTAAAGGGTATGAGGATGTTGAACAGTCTCTAAATCTAAAGCTCTGGTGAAGGTGTAGCTTTGGCTTCACCACCATGGTGCAGTACAACATTTTCAAACCTGCTGCTGCACCAGTTTGTCAGTATGATCGTAAGTGTCTTCACTTTTGGACAAGACCCTAAAGCACTCAGACTCCTCTACATGTGTAAGCAGTTCACTTCTATGACAATAAAGCTTTCTGTTCTGCCATAATTGTCTGTGTTCATTGGATGTTACTGGAGCAGGACTGCAGCCAGAGTTAGCTACTGGTTCATTTATCCTACACTATGCCTTGTGCATTCTGGGATAGGCTCCAGTCCACCTCAACCCTGCTCAGGATTAAACAGGCTTTGACAACGGTATGGCATTTTACCATGAACATTACAAGAATACTGCATCTTCCTTAGCAGAGGACATGTCTACAATGTCCTTTATTTGATATTTCAGTATTCAAACTGCAAGCAACAAGCAGCAATAGGCATAAGCAATAAACATGTTACTTAAGAGAACTTTGAATTATAGAGGCATTTTTGAACCCTAAGAGTGCACCTGCAATCTTACAAGGTATCAACATATTTTTTCTTCAAATTCCCTTCCAAGTGTATGCTTAAAATTATGTGTAAGCGATAGAAAAAACATTTCTTTTTAAACGTCTTAGAAAGGCTGCATATATTCTCTGTAAATGAGCATCTTAGTTTTAAGATGAAGTCAAGACCACAATGTTAGCCCTGGATTTGAACTTTATAACTTATCATCATTGCAATCTCTGTCTGTGAAATGAAGGGACCCTTATCGTTACCCAGCTTTTGTGCAGTCGTCTCTAAGCCCCTTTGTACAGCATTTTCAGCTCACCCTTCATTAACACCGCAGGGTAAATTCAAAAGGCCGGCAATTATGGACCCCAAGGAAATTGAGGATGTTATGCAGGACTGGAAAATATTAACAAAGTGCTCTCAATTCAAAGCAATAAAAACCCAAGGAGGAGAATGTCAAGGATGTGAATGGAGAACGATGCAGCAAACATCTGTTTTAGATAAAGGAGGAAGCTTGCCACCAGATGAAACACATATAGTATGATGAAAGTCTTGTCTGTTAATAAGAAAAGAGGAAAAACATTAATAGAATAATAAGTGTGTCATGTTTCTTACTTTTAACTTTTTCCCCCTTGTAACTTATCACTAATTGCAGGCTTGTTAAATACAGTTTTTTCCATTTAACGTTTATACTGCCTGAACTATTTTTATTTAAACTACATACATTTGTATCAAATGTCTGAGTAGAGTTTGCACGTTCTCATCATGCCTGTGTTGGTTTCCACCCACATCCCAGTGATGTGCATTTTAGGTTGTCAGTTCTCGATAGTCCTAAGTGAGATTGAGAGTGTTGGACTAGGCTCTGCAATAGGCTGGTGTACCATCCATGGCTGGTTCCTGCCTTGTGGCAAATGTTGCCAGGATAGGCTCTGGCATCTCAGAACCCTCAATTAGATTAATATTTTTGCAGGACTGATATTGTTATGTGGTACAAGTCTTGAGAAAAAGGTACAGAAGAAGGTACAATGAGCAGTGTTCCTAAAAGCAATAAATATTAATATTAATATTAATTAAATATACTGATGTCAATATTCACCTGTAGGGGGTGCCAACAGTCAGCCCAAACAAGGTGATATCTTATATTTAAATTTTTAGAGTTACAGTGCGGCCTCCTTAAGGCTGAAAAATGTTATCCTTTAATATTCATTGATGGAAAGAAATTTTGAACTTAGCAGGACTTTGCTACAATTTGTCAAGTTTAGTGTCTCATGTATTGAATAAATAAGACATTGTCTAAAAATAAATTTGAAAAGATACATAGTGACTTTTATTAATAAAATATGGTATTAGTTAAAGAAGGCTGTAATACATGATTCTAAAGCATTGGAGGCAGTCGACTGGAGCATCAATGCTTAAAAAAGTATGTCCTATGTTGTTACCACATCTTGAGCCAATGGAGGACCACAGAGTTGCTAATAAATTCACAGTGATTGCTATTGGCTAGGGCACCGGGCAGATGTGCTTTTGATAACTTCGGCCTCTTTTCAGAGTCTCAATGTACGTATATTCATGGCTTAATAGTAGAAACAAAAGTGAGAGAGTCCACCTTCTCCATCAGATTTTTGCAAAAGTATTTTTGTAGAGGCATCTGCATCTTTTTAATACTGACTATTTTGAATTCCAAATACAATAAATTACAATGGATTCAGAAATTATAAAGAGAAATGTTTATTTTATATATATTTTGTCAGACATATGCACTTAAGAGGTATTTCATAAGCTTTCATGGGTGCTTCAGACCGAGAGGTACCACACTTGCTAACTCTTTCTCCCTTTTGCCTGTAGACATGAAGAAGGGAGACTGGAAGACATCAGACATCATTTCCTTTATGAACCCAGAAGTCCTCTTCTGCCACTCCAGGTAATTAAGGACATGCAAACCCAGAAATTGGTTATCATTAAGGAACCTGTGTCTGACAGAGACAATGATCCTCTGCAAAAGCAATACTAATGAACATTGTGTACAAATCTGATAGTCCATCCTTAATACTTTTGATTATTTTCATTCATTTTTCCTTCATAATTAAACTAGGTTTTGCTGTGGAGGCACCCCTTGACCTTACTTGGTTTTTGTCCCTTTCTTACAATATACGCATGTTGATCTCTCTCTCTTCCTCTACCATTGGTGGGTGGGTTGGTAGATAGATAGATAAATAGTGCCTTTCACATCTATCTGATAGACAGATGTGAAAGGCACTATAGAGACAGATGTAAAAGGCACTATATTGATAAAGATAGAGAGCTGGACAGATGTGAAAGGCACTATATTGATAAAGATAGAGAGCTGGACAGATGTGAAAGGCACGATATGATAGATAGATAGATAGATAGATAGATAGATAGATAGATAGATAGATAGATAGATAGATAGATAGATAGATAGATAGATAGATAGATAGATAGATAGATGACACAGGTAAAAACTGGGATCAAGTTAGCTGGTCATCTGTTGTCTCCCTGTGCAGCTTATTATTGTTTGGCTGCTGGTTACAACTATGGGCTCTAAATCTTCAAAAGGAAGTTTATTCACATTAATACAAAAGTAGCTTGGGTCAAAATAAAAATCAGTAATTAGTTATTAATTAAGAAAGTAGCTGGATTGAAAACCTGCTGCCACTTCGACCCAGCACAACCCGAGTTTGACACCATTGCTCTCAATCAATGAAAGCTTGTGTCATGAAATCACTTTTTCCTAGGGAAAAATTATGATGTATCTTTGATCGACAATACATATTGCAATGTATATTGAAACACTTTTAAAAGAGCCACAGCTGTTATTAGTACATCAGGACACAAGTGTCTTGAATTACAAACATGAAACTTAAGTTGCATGAAATTTTTTTCATTCTTTACTCAAACAATCAGCGCGCCTCATCTGCATCAGGTCATTTGGGCTAAAGAGAAAGTATAATTAAGGAAAACATGGAGAATACAGAAAAACTCTTCTATATGTTACCTAATAAAAAGGAAGGTAGTATAGGGATACACTGCATAAAATCTAAACATTTTTTAAGCTTTTCCAATGAATAGTTAAATACTTGGGGTGGCTCCAGTACTCCAACAATTTGTCAGCCAATGACTTTTGATAATGAGAATTTAATTAGGCGGCGCGGTATCGCTGCTGCCTCACAGTTAGGAGACCTGGGTTCACTTCCCGGGTCCTCCCTGCGTGGAGTTTGCATGTTCTCCACATGTTTGTGTGGGTTTCCTGCGGGTACTCTGGTTTCCTCCCACAGTCCAAAGACATGCAGGTTAAGTGCATTGGCAATCCTAAATTGTCCTTTGTGTGTGTGTGTGTGTGTGTCCTGCCCAGATTCTGTTCCTGCCTTGTGCCCTGTGTTGGCTGGGATTGGCTCCAGTAGACCCCTGTGACCCTGTGTTAGGATATAGCAGGTTGGTTAATGGATGGAGAATTTAATTATTTGAATATTTACTAAGTTAATCTTGCATATGGCATGACATTAGCACTTGTAATCTGAAGGCCTGTAAAATTCTTACAGAATTTAACAATACAGCAGGAAAAATGTGGATAAGTTTGGAAATGGATATTCAGTAAGAAGTGAACTTGCACCAATAATGGAACAAAGCGGTAAAGCAGCATTTCTCAACCTTTAAGTATTTGCGACCCGAGTTTTCATAACAGTTTTAATCGCACCCCCCTTACATTTTTTTGAAATGTAGATGCATATTTTATTATACCTACTTAACTTTTATCGACATTTATTCTTCTAGTATCAGAATGTAGTTTTAAGTTAATTTGTTTTGGTTTCAACAGATGTTTTTTTCATATTTTTGATTTTTGTTTTCTTTTTTTCACATATTCGCGCCCCCCTTTTTGTTATTTCACGCCCCACTAGGGGGGCCCGCCCCACAGGTTGAGAACCACTGCGGTAAATGGTGTGAAGCAAACTCAACTTAGTCATCTTAATTAAATTTGTTAAATTCTCCCATAAAATGCTTGTTGCAATTGCTTATAAATAAAAATATTTTTAGGACTTTTGTGAAATTTTCCTGTTTCCAGATTGCTTGGGCAGGCCCTTTAACCCTGCAGTGTCTGCTCAGGTGGGCACACGTGCAGTCAGTTCCACCAAAAGGCTCGAAGGCTTCATTGGTTGATTTTTTGTGACACATTTTAAAGGGTATGCAAACTTGTACATCTTACTATTTTAGTGAAGCTCTCATCATTAAAAAAATAATCACATAAATTACTTCTCTACAATAAGATTTAGCAGTTTGCCCTTTGAACAAAATTGGACTATTGATTTACATGTTTGCTTCTGGTGTGGCGCATTTCTTGTTATGATTGCCTTTCATTTGGCAGTTGTACCATTTAAAGATACAGTATACTGATGTTCATTTTGAGAGAATTTTTCAAGAAATTATTTTAGCCAACATTTCATCATCAATGGCGCAAGCTACCTAATACATTGTGAAATCCAGGGTATCTTCCTGGCTCCCTCATGTGAGTTCTACTGGAGACTATCTCCTTTCTCTGCTACTTTCCAATGCAGCAGTCACCCTGATCTTCCATTTTTCCTCCTTTCTTTTCCTTCTAATGACCTTTTTTCTACCACTTCCCTACACATTTATGTTGTTCACTTGGAGTCAGAGGAATCACCTCCTGCAATCTGAGTCAATCCAAGCCAGGATCCTACCATTGGCCATGTACCCAGACCAACAGATTTAAAAACAGGAGAGTGTCTTGTAAATTCTGCTCTCTCGGTCTCTAATCAGTCACTCTTATGTGGACACACACACACACACAGAGTCTGTATGGTCTCTCAGGATGGCTGCAATCATTCCGACAGCATCTCTCTCTCTCTCAGGTTTGCGCGGTTCCGCCAGAATTTTCACGCCAAAAACGCTACAGAATTTCAGTTGTCCGTTTTAGTTACCTAATATCTGGTAGGTATATTTTATTATGTTTAATAACCAGTGAGAAATCCCTCTTACAGCAGACCGCCATATAATTTCTGCTGTTTGCATTGTTAGCATGCTCTGCTATCTGACACTTCAGGGTCATATACTCTCACCTAAAGGATTATTAGGAACACCTGTTCAATTTCTCATTAATGCAATTATCTAATGAACCAATCACATGGCAGTTGCTTCAATGCATTTAGGGGTGTGGTCCTGGCCAAGACAATTTCCTGAACTCCAAACTGAATGTCAGAATGGGAAAGAGGTGATTTAAGCAATTTTGAGCGTGGCATGGTTGTTGGTGCCAGACGGGCCGGTCTGAGTATTTCACAACCTGCTCAGTTACTGGGATTTTCACGCACAACCATTTCTAGGGTTTACAAAGAATGGTGTGAAAAGGGAAAAACATCCAGTATGCGGCAGTCCTGTGGCCGAAAATGCCTTGTTGATGCTAGAGGTCAGAGGAGAATGGGCCGACTGATTCAAGCTGATAGAAGAGCAACTTTGACTGAAATAACTACTCGTTACAACAGAGGTATGCAGCAAAGCATTTGTGAAGCCACAACACGCACAACCTTGAGGCGGATGGGCTACAACAGCAGAAGACCCCACCGGGTACCACTCATCTCCACTGCAAATTGGAAAAAGAGGCTACAATTTGCACGAGCTCACCAAAATTGGACAGTTGAAGACTGGAAAAATGTTGCCTGGTCTGATGAGTCTCGATTTCTGTTGAGACATTCAAATGGTAGAGTCAGAATTTGGCGTAAACAGAATGAGAACATGGATCCATCATGCCTTGTTACCACTGTGCAGGCTGGTGGTGGTGGTGTAATGGTGTGGGGGATGTTTTCTTGGCACACTTTAGGCCCCTTAGTGCCAATTGGGCATCGTTTAAATGCCACAGTCTACCTGAGCATTGTTTCTGACCATGTCCATCCCTTCATGACCATCATGTACCCATCCTCTGATGGCTACTTCCAGCAGGATAATGCACCATGTCACAAAGCTCAAATCATTTCAAATTGGTTTCTTGAACATGACAATGAGTTTATTGTACTAAAATGGCCCCCACAGTCACCAGATCTCAACCCAATAGAGCATCTTTGGGATGTGGTGGAACGGGAGCTTCGTTCCCTGGATGTGCATCCCACAAATCTCCATCAACTGCAAGATGCTATCCTATCAATATGGGCCAACATTTCTAAAGAATGCTTTCAGCACCTTGTTGAATCAATGCCACGTAGAATTAAGGCAGTTCTGAAGGCGAAAGGGGGTCAAACACCATATAAGTATGGTGTTCATAATAATCCTTTAGGTGAGTGTATATCAAAAATCTTAAGAAATCATTTTTTCTCTCGCAAAGACATCCAACTAATATATTTTAGTGCATGAATTCAATACTCTAATCTACAGCAATGACAGCTAGCAGGCAAAAGGGGTTTGTAAAGTCAAAAATATGAAACAATGCATTAACAGACTGAAAACGTTCTTTTATCTCTGCTCCTTTTTTCTCACTTCCCAGATGATGACTCTTTCACTCTTTACTTTGACTTTAGGGGCAAGAATCCTTACGCTTGGAGAATGATTAAATAAATAAGAAGTGGCTTGAAAAGGAATGAATAGATTGTTTTCTCTGCTACACTTAGAAAAATGATCTTAAAAGTAAGACTTCCCACAAGAGGAGTAAGGAGGCCATGAAGACAAACTCCAGCCTCCAGTTAAGATGAACTCCAGAGAAATGGAAGTATAAACTAAGTCTTTGTTTCATTCCGATTCTTTTTGTATGAGCTGACATTACTCCCACTCACTGAGAGATACTTTAAGTGCCCTAATAAAAGAACCTTTTGTTGAAATGAAAATGCGGTTGGAAAAAGTGTGTCCAATGCCTTTCGTCAATGAAACAGTACATCCATGACAGTCTGGACATATGTAATGTACACAGTCTGCAGCTCTGTAAGATACATTAAAATCCATAAAGCAGGAGCAAATTGTGTTGGGCAATAACCATTTTTAAGGGTGTTTGATAAAAACTTTAGCAAAGAGCCTGGATATTTTCTGTTAAATGAAAAACAAATCCAGTTCAAGGTTACAGTAAGGTAGGAAACACTCAGTACAGGGTGAGAAGCATTCTGGGATAGTGTGCCAATCCATCACAGGGCATACAAGACACACAGAGATAATTCAACAATTAAGTAATATTGTTAGGTTCCATTTACAGTATATAAAACTGTCTTAAACTGCTTTGTTTCTTTTTCTTTTTGTCATTATTAGTTTGTAAAGTTTATAATTGCATTTACCGTTTATGGTGCTCAGAACCTGCACTCCGTGAAGAGTGCCATGGCATGCCAATAAATTAACATACACACACATATACAGTAATATATATACATATATTTATGGCATTCAATAATTTATCTACTTCAGTATGAAAGAAGGTAGCAAGCATGCTGAAACAATTCTGGGTATGTTATGACATGTCTCAAGATTACTCATGCACAGTTGTGGCTCATTGCGAGTCTAACATTCCAAGAGACAGGATGGCAGGAGAGTCCTTGTGTGAATCAAGTAAGCTTCTTCATGACAACGCGCCAGCTCACATGTCACTACAATCACAGGCTGCCACCCGAGAATGTGGGTTCCAGCAGCTGAACCATCCACCCTACAGTCCTGACCTGGACCCCTCAGATTATTTCCTTTTCCAAGTTTTGAAGAAACCTCTCTGTGGACAGCGGTTTTCCAGTGATGAAGATGTCAAGGCAGCTGTGACATCCTGGTTTGAAGGTCAAACAAAAGATTTTTTCTTTTAAGGGGTTAAAGTCATTGCAGGAAAAGTGGATGAAATGTATGGAGCTATCAGGGGACTACACAGAAAAATATTTTTTTTAAAAAAACTTTTGTTTCCTACTGCAGTAGATATATTATTGAATGCTCCTCATTATATTTATATATATTATACACCCACATACACACATTAAGATGTAAATACATACATTCATACAGTGGCTTCAGAAAGTATTCAGGCCCCTTCACTTTGTGCACACTTTATATTGCTATAGATTTAATTTTAAATGCATAAATCTGCCATTTGTTGCCCATCAATTTGCAATCAATGACCCATCATGACAAAGTGCAACTCTTCGACTTGATATTTATTTTTAAGATCGTTTAGATTAATTATTTTTTGGTTTGTTGCTTATTATTTTATTATTATTGCCTAATATTATGTTTCTTTTTTCTAGTAACCTTCATTTTGATATCTTTGAGCTACATTGTTTGTATGAAAATGTGCTATACAAATAAATTATCTTCTTGTTGTTGTTGATGTTTTCAGAAGTGTTTGCCAATTTTTGCCAATGGACACTCAACTGTTTCGAGCCCTTGGTGACTCAGCCCAGATACACTGCACACTAATTCAATAGCCAGCCATTTGGATGTCACCTTTGATGATGTCACCCAAATGAATGCCACGAATATACTGTATATTACATACATCCAATATGTTAGACACCTTAGTTGACAAAGGTGCAGCTATTCACAATGTCCGACTGGGAAGGTTTTCTAGAGAACAAACAGAGACAGAGTCTTGCATAGGAATGCTAATGTGTCTTTTTCCTCTCATTGAACACCATACCCTTCAGAGGACCCAAACCTTTAAGCACAGCTCAGGTCTGTCCAAAACTGGAAATTAAAGTTCTCCTCTGACAAAACATTGCTGTTCGTTAAATATAACCAAGGAAGTAGCTATAACAGGCTGCCAGAAGTGAGAAAGGCTAACAGAAAAGAACCAGGAAGCTGATCGATGAATCTTCAACTTAAATGTTGACATCAATTCATATTTTTCTTAACCTGCACTATTTCTCTAAAAAAAAAAAAATGGTTTCCCAACACTTAAGTTTGCATAGTTCTAAGTCAACAGACATTATATTTACATACATTCATTTCCTGAATTTCATTATTTGTGAATATTGTGGCCAGTACAGGGCAATCAAAAGCCATTACTGAACCCAAAATTAATCCAAAAAGGCTCAGGTAAAATAAAAAGAAGAGTAACATATGATCAACTTGTAAACACACAACGCAGGTGAACATAGGAGTCAAAATAACACAAAATAAAATCCATGATCTTTCATAAATGCAAAAATGGAGCCCTTGCTAATCCATGTAGTGGCTGGTCCACTTTCCTATAAAGAACCATCAAAATAAGCACCTCTGTCTAATTTCTTTTTATTTTCTTTCCAACCACTTTGGCCACACTTTCTGCTGCTCAATCAGCCCTTGCTTCTCACTCCACTCTCAACTCCATGCTAATTAAACCATTACAACAAGCAGCTTTCATCCTGAGACTATTGCTGGGTAAAACCCTTGGACCACTTCTGGGATCAGTAATGTCCTGTAGAGCTCTTTGGTTTGTTCTCTTAGGACTGTTCTTGGTGGACCAAGGTATCCCTGCAATCTTCAACCCCAATCTACTGTACAAAATGCCAAGCAAAGGTCTGATGAGCATAAGAGGCAGAATGCCAAGCATAAATTTACATAACACAATGCCCTGCTTCTGTCTATCTGTGTGAGACACTAATAGGCTGTCACCTGCTGTTCTCATTGTCCTTTCATTGAAATACATACTGTATTCTCCAGGAATTCTTCTGCTATTTAGGAACCTGGAAATTTGGCACCCCACACACAAACATAAAACCAAGAATGTCTCTGTCCATGTAAGAAAACTGGTCAATGCTTTTCTGTTCTTGCTCCAAAGCTGTGGAATGATCTGTTTTTATCTATTTGAACTATACTCAATGTACTCATGTTTAGGCATCTTTTGAAAATGAAACTTCTTATTAAATATTTTGGAACTGCATAGTGTCTTGTCTACTGTATATATGTTGTTGTAGTGATAAAGAGTCTAGGATACTGTTTTTTCTCTTAGTTTAATTTCAGATATAAGTATATGCTAGTAGTGATACTACTTCCTGTTGCTGGTTTTTATCTTGCTTTCTTTTGCTTTTAATTCATGCACCTTATAATCATTCTTGTATGTTTTATATGTTGGTCACCTTGGATAAAGGCAGCTGATTGATAGATAGATAGAGATAGATAGATAGAGAGATAGATAGATAGAGATAGATAGATAGATATATTTATTTATTTAATGTGTTTTCTCAGAGTAACTGAGTGCTAGTGTCTACCTCAGATGCATTGGCAGAATGTACGTAGAACAAATCCAATATAGTGATGCCAGTCCATCACAATGCACATGCCCACACACTCTCCTACTGGGCCAACGTACAGTAGATAATTGAACAAACATGGGGGGTCCTTGGGGTATGAGAGGAAATCTGGATTTCCAAATCTCAAATGCAAGGAGCACATGGAAGATCCATACAAGCTTAGATTGTACAGATAGCACTGATCAACAAGCATTTTGCTACTGGAAGTCTTTCACCTTTACTTTAACAGTTTTCACTTGCCGACTCCAAATCTGAAAACCATTTTCATCCAGCACGTCCCGTTTTTTAGTTATGATGTTCCAGTTCTTGGACAACTAGGGTGACTGGACAATAAAGGAGGATAACCATTTTGATAAATACCGGTAACTCCACTAGGGATGCCATTGAGATAAAAGAATTTGCCAAACGTTACTAACACCGGTGAGTTGTTTATGTTGTCATTATTAATTGTATTTAAAAATTTTTAATTAGCAAAAAAAATATTTGTTACTGATTACCAGGCCTTGTATGGCTCTAAAGCAGCGGTTCTCAACCTGTGGGTCGCGACCCCGTCAGGGGTCAAATGACAATATGAAGTAGCAAAGAAAATAATTTTACGGTTGGGGTCACCACAGCATGGAAAATTGTATTAAAGGGTCGCGGCACTAGAAGAAAGGTTGAGAACCACTGCTCTAAAGTATAATGACACAACTTAGACATGACGGTGCAGTAGGTAGTGGTTTTACTGTTAAACATAACATTGCATTTCAGGACATTTTGTTTGTTAGATTCACTATTACTTTGAAAATTTTGTCAAGGCAATGGACAGACATGGCGATGCTTTTCAGCATTTAAGAAATAAGTTTGGCCTCGAAAAAAGTGAAGCCAAAATAAGGAAGATGTTTTTGTTTTTCCTGAAATCCGTGAACTGATGCTTGACAATGAGTTCAAAAGGAAACTGAAGCCCACAGAATCAACAGCATGGGAAGCATTCGTGCAGGTTGTCCAGAATTTTTTTGGCAGTCACAGAGCAGAGAATCATGCAGAGCTTGTGGAGAACCTGCTGAAAGCATATCAGCTTGTGGGAGCCAGAATGTCACTGAAGATGCATTTTTTACATTCTCATCTCAACTTTTTTCCACCAAATCTTGGCGATGTCATCAATGAGTATAGGGAAAAATTTCATCAAGATATAAAGGTGATGGAAAACTGATTTCTGGGAAAATTCACTCTGAGCATGATGTGTGACTACTGTTGGTTCTTGCAAAGAGAGACAGATGTGCAGTACAAGCGCAACCTCCAACATTTTTGGGCACACTGACCTCACTTTTATATTGAGGTAAATTGACATTAATATGCTTTAACGTGTCTCTGGTATCGTCTTCTGGTTTGTTTTCAGAATAAACACGTCAAAACAATTTTGGAGGGACAGAGTCCAAACTCCAGATATCGTGTTGCTATATTATATTGATATTCAAAAGTGTCAAAACATCAATGATGTGTATTTCAAAAACCTGACATGCTAGCTTAATTCCAATTTCATATATGATATCAGTGTAAAAAACTTAATAAGGAGCTGCTCTGAAGTTCCCAGTAGCAAACAAAAAATATTTTTTGTAAACTAGCGTACAGTTTGTACTTTATTTGTCCTTAAGGGGATATTTTTGCTTTTTTACAGAAGCTCAATAAATAAATAAATAAATACTATAACAAAAACCAACAACAACACCCCTCAGATAAGCACCAAAATTGTTAAAATGAAAGAAATCTTTTGACATGGCCAAACATAAAAGGCACCATCAAAGTGACAGGCGTTATGCAGACATATTGCTGTTGGCACAAAGTAGCCCCAGCAGCGTTTCGTGACACACTTCTGCTGAACAGTTCATTGGCTGAAAGTCCTCAGTGTTAGTGCGTCAGAGAGAGAATGTGTTGTATTCTTCATAGTGGCACTCAGTTTTGTTTCAAATTTCTCCTTTGCTACTACCTCCAGAGGGGTTCACCGACAAAAGCGCGATAGACATATGCGCCCTGACAAAACTGCGACCGACAAATGAGCGCCGACAAACCCGCTAACTGGTTTTCGGCAAATGCGCACAGACAAAATTGCCACGAAAAAATTGCGAGAGAGGCCAAGAGAGTGGGACGCCCTTGCTGCAATTCTTACTACATATGTAGGGAGTGATTTTAAGGAATATCTGCGTGCCATGCTGATGGCATGCCGCGTCTCATAATATTGACTTCTAAAATAAACATCATTATATATGCTTTAAACTAGTAATTCATATTTAATTAAATTTTCGCGATTTTGACGGCGCATTTTAATCGGCGCTATTTTGTCGGCGCATATGTCTATCGCGCAAATATCGGGTCACACTCCAGAGGTCTAGAGTGCATCTTATATCTGAGCCTGCCCTTCTAATTAGCTCGTTGATTTGGTGGGCCTCTTTTGAAGCGATGTTACCAGCCCAGCATGGCATGGAAAATCACAACACAGAAAATCGCACTGGCAAACACATTAAAGGAATGCTGTCTCTTAAGAAGAAAAAACCAAGAGTGTCTGCTCTGCCCTTTCTTATATAGTTCTCCTGTATTATGAGACCAGCCCAACCTCTCATTAAAGTAGACCCCCCAAGTACTTGTAGGAGTGGACAACACACTCCCTGAATAGTGACTGAACACAGAGGCACTTGTGTGGCAAAAGTCAATAACCAGTTCATTGGTTTTGCTGATGTTAAATTGAAGACAATTCTCTTTATAGCAAAAAACACAGTTTTCCACCTGACTCCTACCCTGTCTCATCCCCTTTATGAATACCCTGTAAGTGTGGAATCATCTGAGAATTTCTGCAAGTGACATTACCTGCTGTTATTTTTATAGTCTAAGGTAACACAGAGTAAAGAGAAAAGGAGACAGGACTGTTCCTTGTGGTGCTCTAGGGTTGTTCTCATCTATTTTAGAGACCTTGAGCTTTACAAACTATGGTCTACTAGATGGGCAATACATTACTCAGGAAACCATAGGCTGATCCACCCGTACATCAGCCTATGAGAAGAAAATAAACATATATAAACATATAAACATATATAGCATATATTTATCAATCAGTCTCAGAAGCAGAAGTCATGGGCTACCCACTCCAAGACTTGGAAGTTCACAAGTTCCTACCACTGTTGTTAATTTTCTGACAGGCAGGACACTAGGAGCAAACCTTCCCCTGCTGGACTAAGTAAGAAGATGCCCATGCAAGCATGCAGTTAGGAAATAACTAAGAACAAGCATGAAGAGGAGAGCACTGGCCCCCAGTATTAATGTTTTAGAGGTATTCTCTTGACCTAGAAGATGGAAATTGCTAACGCATGTTTTCCGTCTTCACATCCTTTTGGACTTGCCCAGATAAGTGGCTACAGCATAGCTCATTCAATGACAGACTGCACGTCAGTCCCATTCAAAGACAGTAAAATATACAAAAAACTGATTTATGTTACTAGTTCCTTTTTAATGTGATGTATAAATTCATGATGTCACGAGTGACCTGTAGCCCTTTCTTTTAAGGTATTTTTCCACTCGGGAAGAGGTTTTTAATGTACTAATATGTTTTAAGTAATTTATTTTACCCAGAACAGTGGAAGAAAGCCAAAATGCTGATTAATTATTCATTCAGAGCTGTTAAGTTGCACAGAAAATCAAGCATGAAATGCAATCCACCTGCAGAATATTTTTAAAGATCAACAGGTGGAAAAATTAATTTTGCCAAAGGCAGTCTGTAACATTATCATTTAAAGTAAAATGTAGATGTTTACTAGAGAAAAAAATGGTTTTCATACTGCATTAAGGTTTATAAAAAGACATAAATAATGTTTTATTTATTTATTTTTTTGATAAGCTACTACATCTCCACCCTTTCAATGATAAAGCTTTTTATAACAATTCTTACTTTTCTGTATCGGTCTCTGCCTTGTCTCTGAACAAAAGGCATAGATTAAAGGGCTAGGCAGTTACACTGTAAAGAAATTACACAATTATTTTCTATAAAAAGTTCTTCTCGTAGAGCGACATTGTGCCTGCACCCTCATATGTGACATCTTTATTCATTACTGAGGTGTATCACCTACCACTGGAGTCAGTAAGATCTTGTCCTACTCTGACAGACTCAGAATTAAACCTGTTTAGTCTCAAGCAGAGAAGACTACATGTGGACCTAACCCAAGTGTTCAAAATTCTCAAAGACATTGATGAAGTAGATACAGCAGAATTCTTTCAACATACCATTGAATCACATACTTGAGGACAGCAGAGGAAATTAAGGGGAAGTGCATTTAGGACTGAAGCCAGGAAGCTCTTCTTTATGCAAAGAATTGGGGGAATCCAGAAAAAAACTACCGAGACATGGAGATGAAGCAGACAAAATAACCTTTAAGAAGAGTCTGAATGAGATATTTGAACAGCTTAGCTATTAACTAAACAAATTGGCTTGATGGACTAAAAAGGTCTCCTCTCATTTGTCAAATTTCTTATGTAATAGTACTTATATATTGTCAAAGGGATTTCAGTAGTTAATCTTCAATATTAGGCCTTGAGAACCTTTCCTCCGTTGATTAACCTTAAGATGAGTTGTTCTCAGTGTTGGTTCTAGGTACCCCAAGCAGCTCTATGTTGTGTTTTATCCTGCACCTTAATCCACCTATCCATTCATTGTATAAATCCACTTTTCTTTTTTTTGGTCAGAGATCCAGAGGCTATCCAGGCTGCAATGGCCACCTTAGAAACCAATCTGCAGAGTGTAGGCATGAACATAGTCAGAAACTAAAAATTGTAAAACTGAGCCATAATGCCTCTCTTTCTTGAATTTCTATTTGCAGTTATACAGAGTTACTTCTTGGCTAAACCTCTATTAAAGTACATGATACACAAAATAATACATTATTCTGCACCAACGCCCAAACAACATGTCTTTGGACAACATCATGCAAAGAACACCGACGGCAAACATATTGAGAACACAGCTAAAACTTGAAAAACCTAACATTATGGCTCAACAAGGAAGAGGTTGGACTAATCATTAAATTAAATTACACTCTCCAAATTCCTAAAATCCAGGATAGGTTCTATTATTAACTGATTTAATAAAGTGTATGCCAGTGGCTTTAGTGAAAGAGACACACAGGACTGTAGGCCAGTTGCAGTGTACCCGAGACAGTACCGTGCTACCAGCAGAACGAGGCCAGACAACGCATTAGGGTACTAAGAAGAAATGATCCTCAAGTGTTTTGGTGAACAGCAGGACAAGATCAACACCACGTTTAACTAATATGCAGCTAGTCTTGTTTTGGCTTTGTGTTTTCTCCTCGGTTTGCTAAGCTGGCTGTCTAATTGCTACTTAACAACTGTGCACCAGCAATTAATGTCTCACCCTCTCTTAATTAACAATGTGGCACGATACATTACCCTGGATTTAAAGTGACAGAGCAAAAGGAAAAAGTACATCCTCATGTAAATTTACTAAAAAATAATTGCAATCATCAAGCTACATTAGATCAGCTGTCGTTATTGTAAACTTTAATCACTTTGAGTGTATGAAAAGGCCCTGAAATAATTATATGGAAAGAAATGACAACGAGAAGTATACGCTAGTAGAATCACCTCTGAAGGACTGTTGTTACTCTGTAACTCAGGGGTGATTTGGGTACACCTTGGAGCCCTGGTTGCAATGGACCTTTGGTATACACAAGAAAATGCCAGCGTTTGTCTGCTTCAGTGATAACTTATACTTGCCAATCACATGGTTACTCATACATTATCTCACCCCTCTTGATATAATGTACGAGAAACATTGCGCTTAACGTAATGCACAAATGACTATGCACTCAAACCTCCCAGGAGTACCACCCCCTGCTCATTTTATTTTTATATGTGATGTTCATAGAGACTAAATCTATGTTTATGACACCCTTGAGCCCTGGGGGTGCAAGTCTTTATTTTGTCTGGAAGTAACTAATTTCCCAATTAAATAATTAATGGAAAATATCAACTTTTTAGTATTAGTTATGTGCCCAGGCTTTCCTAATAAACAAATTGATCCAACAGTCACAAAAGTGTATGAAATACCTACTCAGAGATGGAACAATATTCATAAAGAATGTCTCCTCACACCATAATCTTCATAGTAGAGTACAAGCTCTATATAATTCATATAGTTAGAGATCTCATGTCAGATCTGAAAAACACCTGCAAAGATACCTTCATGACACTCTTAACGAATACAGCATTTGAAGAAAGTGGTAGCATCTTTTTCAGTGGCATTGAGTTTTGTATATTTGATTCGATATGTCTACACTTCAGCCCAAATCAATATAAAATATGGTTTCCCTATTTTTTTAAATGGTATATTTGGGCTTTATCATGTCCATACCAGTCTGTCTAATGCGTGTGGAATTCATTTTGCAACATTATCCACCTTATTAAGCCTGTTAAACCTGCTCCCGAGGTGGTCTAAGTTAGTACCTAACTTTGTTCCCCTTCTCCAGCTCCAAGAAACCTACTGCATCTTCACTTAGTCTTAGTTTTGATCTGCTGCTCATCTGCATCTCTGAGACACACAGAAATAGTGCTAATCTTGAAAGTTAGTATGTATTTACGGTAAGAAGACTAAGACCACATCAGCATTGGATCATCCTTAGCTCATAGCACACTGCAACTGACCCTGTATGCCTGTACAAGTCCAAACAGTTATATATAAAGTTTATCCAGTGAAGCCTCAATGTAAACATTGCTCTTTTAGTGTCTGTTGTCTGCATGGTGAGGACTTCTCTCGATTAGTACAAGAAGAGCACCTCCATCTCACCTATTTTTCATATTTATTTAATCTTCATCTGGTATGATAAGTTGCACTATGGCAATGGTGTTTACCTCCACTTGAGCAATTGTAACTAGTTATAGATTTTATTTTGGAGTTCAAATAGTTATATGGTGTGCCATTTACCTAGAGTTTTAAAGGTAGTGCCATGAGGATCCTGGTAGAGTGTGAAATGGTGAAGAGCAAGAGACTCATGGTGCACAACAAGAGTCAGCCTGGTTGAGATGGTATGGAATCCATTTGAAAGGTATTGAGCTATGAGGGAAAGAGATGAGAAATTAACAAAGCCTTTTTGGTGTGAGAAAACCTCTTTGGCCATGAACATGACTGCAATTGTATGTTGTGGATTTGTACACTTCCTTCCAGAATAGACTATGTAAGGTGCACTTGGTAATTGCGGTAAGCAGGGTGTGATAAGAAGACAAACATAGACTGTAGTGCCAATGAAGACGATTTCTACGGCCAATTGTACAGTCGTGGCCAAAAGTTTAGAGAATGACACAAGTATTGGTTTTCACAAAGTTTGCTGCTTCAGTGTTTTTAGATCATTTTTTATCAGATGTTTCCATGGTATAATGAAGTATAATTATAAGCATTTCAAAGGCTTTTATTGACAATTATTTTGTTTATGCAAAGAGTCAATATGTACAGTGTTGGCCCTTCTTTTTCAAGACCTCTACAATTCGCTCTGGCATGCTGTCAATCAACTTCTGGGCCAAATCCTGACTGATGGCAGCCCATTCTTGCATAATTAAAGTTTGAAGTTTGTCAGAATTTGTTGGTTGTTGTTTGTTCACCCGCCTTTTGAGGATTGAGTACAAGTTCTCAATGGAATTAAGGTTTGGGGAGGTTCCTGGCCATGGACCCAAAATTGCGATGTTTTCTTCCCCGAGCCACTTAGTTATCACTTTTGCCTTATGGCACGATGCTCCATCATGCTGAAAAAAGCATTGTTCATCACCAAATTGTTCTTGGATGGTTGGGAGAGGTTGCTCTCAGAGGATGTTTTGTTACCATTCTTTATTCATGGCTGTGTGTTCTTAGGCCAAATTGTGAGTGAGCCACTCCCTTGGCTGAGAAGCAACCACACACACGAATGGTCTCAGGATGCTTCGAACAATCTTTTTTCTGAATGCCCTAAACCATCGGAAAGGGGATTCATCAGATAAACTGACTTTACACCAGTCTTCAGCAGTCCAATCCCTGTACCTTTTGCAGAATATCAGTCTGTTTTTTTTGAGATGAAGTTAATTTTCATGGCAAAGAAGGACTTTGCAATTAATTGAAATTCATCTGATCACTCTTCATAACATTATATATGCAAATTGCCATCATAAGAACTAAGGCAGCAAACTTTGTAAAAATTAATATTTGAGTCATTCTCAAAACGTTTGGTCAAGACTTTAGTGTAGGGTGCACCAAGGAACTCCTGAGATGTGATAGACGGAAATGTACTTCTTTTATTTTATTTATCAGCTAGAGCAGTGGTTCCCAAACTTAATCCAGGGGACCCGCTGTGGCTGCTGGTTTTTGTTCCAACCAACTTCCGTTTTTCATTGGATTCTTAGCATAATTGAGTGAGTCATGTTATCCCAGTTTCTGTGGTTTTATTAAAATGTAATAAGCAGTTATATGGTTTTTTTAAGTTGTTAACAGTATTTTCAACCTCATTTTCATTCTGCTTTTCCAGTTGTTCTGTTATTTATTTGATTATTTACTAATTAGTGGGTCTGACACTGAAGTCATTGCTGCTTTCATCATCCCGGGTGTTTGCTGTGCTGGTTGTTAATTGTCACTTTTGGATTAGCAAGGAGGAAGTAAGGACAGCTATGAAGAGGATGAAAAATGGAAAGGCCGTTGGTCCAGATGACATACCTGTGTCTAGGAGAGATGGCAGTGGAGTTTTTAACCAGATTGTTTAATGGAATCTTGGAAAGTGAGAGGATGCGTGAGGGGTGGAGAAGAAGTGTACTGGTGCCAATATTTAAGAATAAGGGGGATGTGTAGGACTACAGTAACTACAGGGGGATAAAACTGATGAGTCACAGCATGAAGTTATGGAAAAGAGTAGTGGAAGCTAGGTTAAGAATTGAGGTGATGATTAGTGAGCAGCAGTATGGTTTCATGCTAAGAAAGAGCACCACAGATGCAATGTTTGCTCTGAGGATGTTGATCGAGGGAAGTGTGACAGTGGTGAGGTCTGTGGTAGGAGTACCGGATGTATTCAAGTTGGAGGTGGGATTACATCAGGGATCGGCTCTGAGCCCTTTCTTATTTGCAATGGTGATGGACAGGCTGACAGACGAGATTAGACAGGAGTCCCCTTGGACTATAATGTTTGCTGATGACATTGTGATCTGTAGTAGGGAGCAGGTTAAGGAGACCCTGGAGAGGTGGAGATATGCTCTAGAGAGGAGAGGAATGAAGGTCAGTAGGAACAAGACAGAAAACATGTGTGTGAATGAGAGGGAGGTCAGTGCAAAGGTGAGGATGAAGGGAGTAGAGCTGGCGAAGGTGGAGGAGTTTAAATACTTGGGATCAACATTACAGTGTAATAGGGATTGTGAAAGAGAGTGCAGGCTGGGTGGAATGGGTGGTGAAGAATGTCAGGAGTAATTTATGACAGACGGGTATCAGCAAGAGTGAAAGGGAAGGTCTACAGGACGGTAGTGACACCAGCTATGTTATATGGGTTGGAGACGGTGGCACTGACCAGAAAGCAGGAGACAGAGCTGGAGGTAGCAGAGTTAAAGATGCTAAGATTTGTACTGGGTGTGACGAGGATGGATAGGATTATAAATGAGTACATTAGAGGGTCAGCTCAAGTTGGACGGATGGAAGACAAAGTCAGAGAGGCAAGATTGCATTGGTTTGGACATGTGCAGAGGAGAGATGCTTGGTATATTGGGAGAAGGATGCTAAGGATAGAACTGCCAGGGAAGAGGAAATGAGGAAGTCCTAAGCAAAGGTTTATGGATGTGGTGAGAGAGGACATGCAGGTGATGGGTATAACAGAACAAGATGCAGAGGACAGAAAGATATGGAAGAAGATGATCCGCTGTGGCAACTCCTAACGGAGCAGCCGAAAGAAGAAAAAGAAGAAGAAGAAGGGTTAAATGAAGGGAGCAAACTACACAGGAAAAGGGGACAATAATAGGAAAACAACAAAAATAGAGTTGATAGCACTGATAGCTTTAGAAAAAATATTTCTTGATGTCTTATAAATGTAAAAAACATACTGTTATGTTTTTCTGTAGGCACAATAAGAGAAGAGAAAAAAAGACCAGCTAATTAAATGAGATCAGTTGTTATCAATTATTATCACTGATTGTGAATCTGGTTGGAACAAAAACCTGCAGCCACAATGGCTCCCCGGGATCAAGTTTGGGAACCACTGAGCTAGAGCATACAGGAGTGGGAAGAAATGTGGTGAGCAGGACATTTGGAAAAAGAAAAATTTGGACTTGGAATGTTGACTCTGCAGTGTGGCTCTGAAAGTCCTTGGTGGTCCCTTTCAGGAGCCTTGACAAGGGAGAAGGGAATGGGATAAGAGTCACAGAGGTTTGTCCATTATAGGAATTTATTTATTTTTTTTATTATTTCATGTATATTCAAATAAAGGGTATTTTTTCATGGGCTGTTTTTTACAGAACTCAAAGAACAACTTCAACTTTTCAAAACAACTGATTATTTTGATATCATTTGTTTCAATAAAGAACTGTTCATTTTTGTAACTCCATGTCTGTGCCTCTCTCACTCTATCTTTGCAAGGCACATGGTTGGTAAGGGGCATCACACATGTGTCACTCAGTTCCCTGGGGAAACGGCCCATGCCTTCAAAGGAATTACTGTATTTACCATGGGCTCCCATGGAGTTACAATTGCAACCAACAACATTTATGTATACAGTATACTATATTTTCACTGATGTGCATTTCAAGATATTTTACAAATAATAATAGGGAGACTGAAATAGAAACAAAAAATGAAAGATAATGATGAACAACTGTGCCATTTGTTTTAGATCAAATGGCATGGTGTTAAAATGGCTAACGCTGCTGCATAGCATGCTCAAAGACGTGTGTGTTAGGTTATCTAAATTTGGCACCATGAGGGTTGAGTGTGTATTAGTGGGCCCTGCCCTGGGTGGTTTCCTTCCTTGCACCCGGTGATGCTTGAGTGGATTATACAAAACACCGCCACCCTGATTTGGATTAAGCTGTGTGAGAATGCTACATATCTGACATGGCCCACATTTATGTCAAAAATAAAAGAGCTTATATGTGTAATTGAACGTCTCAGCATTGTCTCAGGCCCAGTAACAGCACTGAAGCTAAGCACAAGTAAGGCTCATTTATAATCTGGGAGGTCGACTGTCAACTTCCAGTCAATACACAAGATGACTATTAAGGCTAATAGTCTAAAGCAGAGGACTTCCCACTGTTAAGGAATTTCGAATTCTCTTGCCTGGAGGGAGTGGTGATTCCATCTGTCCATAATGTTAGATACCCCGACAGTTGGAGCCTGCTTCACATCAGTTCTCACAAACTTTGTTTTCAGGATAAATTGTACTTTCTGAAAGTTGCTTCAGGCCAGCACAGTGCTTTTAGTGAACCCATTTATTTTACTCATTGTTAGCTCTGCAATGCAGACACCAATCAGGACAAGTCATTTTGCAGCATTATATCCCTTGAAGCATATGAAAAGTAGTTTCTGTGTCATAAAAAAAAGAATAGTGCCTCACAATAAAGGAGCATGGAAGAAAAGAGGCATGGAGAGAATTTCTGATGATTTTTTTAATTTTACAGAGCTCTTTTTTTGCAAGACTAAAGTTTTAAAGTAGCAGCACATTTTATTTAATTTCTCCCTTCTGCCACTCGGCTTTATTTTTTTTTATTTCTAAATATTGTAACCACGACCATAGAAGGATTACATGGCATAATAACACATATAAAAGCAAACACCTCTACCTGAACCTACTCTAACGTTGATCTCACCCAGACTGACATACTGACACATTCTGCGTCATATTTAACTCCAAATGCTAATCCATCCTCTAATTCATATGGCACAGACAAGACACTCATAAGAAACTAAACTAGGAGGCTGACAAAATAAAGAACTACCTCACTAAATAACTTATTGTAATTGAATGTTCCGACAGCATTTAGGACTGTCCTGGAAGGAGGTAACATTCTTCAATGAGACATTTTAACCATTTTTGTTACAGGTGTCCCTCCCATAACAGCATGATTTCTTTAAGATCTAGTGACAGCCATAGTATACCATAGTATGAAATTGTAATATTCAACATTTTTACATATGTGTTTTAGTGTATTTTGAGAGAAGTCTAATTCTGACATTTATTTAACACTAGCTGTTTATACCATCTTTGCTTAGGAAATTTTGTAAGACAATAAGCCACATTTATATTGCTCTTTGGTTAATTAGATATATCAGAAATACAATGTCTTTTGACTTTTCTACATACAATATTTGCAAGTTATTTTTGTTTTTTTTTTAACCAAAGGCTAATATTTTGGCAGACAGTACGTGTAGAACATCAATCCATGAGGTTGTGAATTCAAATCCTGCTCTTGACACTGTGTGATCATGATGTAACGTTGATCAGGGTCTGCATTGTATATGATGGACAAAGGATCAGAGGCTCACTGCCATTGTCATGTAGAAACATAAGAAATATGGCAAATGAGGAGGCCATTCAGTCCACCAGCCCATTTATTTAGCTAAAAGCTAAGCTATCCCAATTTCTCATCCAAATTTACCCTTAAAGGTTGTTAAGGTTTCTGTTTCAGCCACATGTCTAATTAGTTTGTTCTAGACACAACTCTTTGCATGAAGAATGTCTGGCAATGGCTCCGAGGATTTTAGCCCAGTACCTAACAGCAGTCAGGGTACCATTGACTATCACATGGAAGTCTCTGCGACCGTCCAAGGATAAGCCACCCCAGACCATCACTGACCTACTACCAAACCAGCTATGCAGGCTGCATAGCATTCACCATGGCAGCGCCAGACCCTTTCATGTCTGTCAAATGTACTCAGTGCGATCCTGCTGTCATCTATGAAGAGAGTAGGGTGCCAATGGTGGAGCTATCAATTGTGGTATTCTATGGTGAATGGCAATTGAGCTGGACAGTTTACAGGCTGTAAACACAGATCCCACTAGACTAGTCTTTATGTTATCCTCATAGAGTCTGGAAATGCATACCTGTACCCAAGTGGATGTCATTTTGTACGGCTCTGGCAGTGCTCCTCCTGTTCCTTCTCACAAAAACCAGCAGATACCAGTCCTGCTGCTGGGTTCATGACATTCTACAGCCCTGTCCAGCTCTCCTTTTGTAACAGCCCATCTCTTGGTATCTCCTCCACGCTCTTGAGACTATGCTAGGTGATGCAGCCAACCATCTTGTGAAGGCACATATGGATGTGCTATCCTGGAGGAGCTGGACTATTGTACCTGTGCAACCTGAATCATCTTCAGGTACTGCCTCATGCTACCAGTAGTGACAAGGACACTAGCAAAATGCAGAACTAGAGAAGAATCAGCCAGGAAGGATAAGGAAAGAGCAATTGTCTGTGGCCAACATCTGTAAAACCATTCCTTTTTTGGGGGGTTGTGCTGCTGTTCCCTCTCCATTGCACCTGTTGTCAATTTAATTTCAAACCAAAGCAGGTGAAGTTGATTCACAATTTCTTATGCTTCCTAACTGAAGCTTAAATAAACTGGTGTTAGACTGTGAAGACTGAGTATTCCTCTAATTTCTTGGCACAGTGAAGTTCTATCCTCAATAACAATGATCATATGTGATCACCCAGAGCCACGTTGTATTGGGTGGGATTTACATTGTTCTACGAGCAATTACTCCACAACAGAACTACTAAATCTTCACTGGTGGAGGATCAAGCTTTTCAGTTTGTAGGAGTTTTTGGTGTTAACCAAAGTTGTACCCGTCATAAAATTGGAAGCCAGCTGAAGGATGATTAATCTAAACCAGGCAACTTATTTCCTGCTGCTCTGTACACCCTTGCTTTTGGTCATTGCATGCATTTTGTGCAAAAGTATAATTTTGCATCCATTAAGGAGTTGATGCATCAGACCATGATAGTCTTCTCTTTGAAATTCTTGATGAAATGTTCTTGAAGTTTCAGGTTCCCTTCACAGACATAAACATTTATAGTCGATTGAAGCAGAGTTATGGATTTGTATTTTGTTGGTTCTCAAATTAATGTACAAACACTACCAATAAGGAGCTTGTGCGTTTGCCTACATTTGCTATTAGTCAATGATGGCTTTCTCTCCAACTGCCATGCCAAAATTGCCCTAGTCCCTTTTCCACTGTTTTTGTGCAGCATCTGCCCCACTGACTCCTCTTCCATGGTCAACAGCCACCCTTCTCAGTTTCATTATATATCTTCTATAATCATAGATGTCAATATAAAGATCATGTTTACATACAACTTTAAACCTGACAGAATGTTAACTCTTCATCATTTAAATGACCACACTTTTAAAGAAAAACATTTTGTATTGCTCAAATAGAAACGTGTTTCTTTTACTTTTTTTCACTCAATTAAAATTGCTTTGAATGGGTGGGTATGAACAAGTGCATATATATGTCTTTTCATGAGCTGCTTATCCATCCATATTTGGTTCCTACTTTGGGACTAATGCTGTGACTATAGATTACAGCCCTGAGGATCCAGTAATGCAATACTGGTTCTGAGGAATAAAAGAAAATATCAGCAGTTTATCATTCTCATCCAGTTAGCTAAGTTTCCCCACTACCTAAAAGCAGTTGCTGTCCCCACTTCATGGACTTGATTCTAAAGATTATTATGTGTTCCAATGAACCTTATTTTGAAGTTGTGCGTACTGATGTACAAGTATTTATATGGTAAAATACATCATCTCTGTACTATGCATTTTAAAAAAAAAAGTCACATTAGTTAGGGCCAGCATACAGCCTGACAATGCTTCTTTGTCAATGATCTGACTCAGCAGGGGAATGTATATAATTGGAAATAACTGTCGGACAGATTTCTTGCAATTTTTTTTCTACCACCACAGAAAGACAGATAATTGACTTTCAAAAGTTCACAATTCAAATAACACCAAATGTTTCCCATTCAAGGTAGATTGGACATTCGGAGTAATGGAATGGTGTAAAGTCTGTTTTCTAATTTTGCATCACTGAAATGTGACAAAGATTTAAGATGTGTGTGTGTACAGTGGAATAAAAATACAATGACTGTTGAATTGTTGCATTTGTTGACAAAAATAGTTTCATCAGCCACAAAAGACTAATCTAGAAAACTGTCATAAAGTTAAGGTTCTACTATAAATATTAAGTCACACAGAAAACTGAAATGCAGGGTTATTTGGGAATTAGGCAGAAAAGTATTCTCTGTGCGATTCTGTATGACAAGCCGGGAGACTTCGGGAATCCTACTCGTCTACTACTACAGCTATGCAACTGTTAAGAGAATTCAGGTGAAAAATCCGGTTTCTGTGTGGACTTTATTATTTCATTCTGCATCTTATTTGTGTTGCGAAATTTTGTCCTATTAAAAATTAATTTATGAATTTTACAATTGTTTGTTGTTATTTAATTTATTTACATTTTTTTATTGTGGCATGCTAGTTTATAGGCAAGGGAAAGTAGTGTCATTTTGAGTATTTTTGCAGACACATCAATACAGGAAGTTATATTGTGTGGCACAACTGGTCACCACTATTTAAGATGGTGGCGTTATGTCCTCTTCATCCATGATTCTGGATTCTGAAAAAATAAATGTGCAGCATAGGTAATGCATTTTTTTTGTCTCTGACCTTTGCTTGCTTTTCTAACAATTTCTTTAGGTTTTCATATTAGGTTTTGGTGCATTAAGTTTATTGATTTCCTGTTTTTTTTCCCTGGTTTTTGTTACCTTGGCAAAGCAACAAATATCCCAGCATAGGTTTCTTTCTTGAATGCACTTTATGCAATTTTTACCACTGTTCTACTACATGATTACCAATTTGATTGAAATAATTCTGCATGAATCAACCTTATTGATCCTTCTGAAAATTCTGCAGGCTTAAATTATAGTTCAGTTCCTTTACTCTGTCAGTGTAGGGCTTGGCTGTGATATACCCATAGTTGCTTATCTCAGCACGGCTTCTAGTATTCTAATTTCGTTTTGTATTGTAGTGGCCAGCACTGTACACAGAACTACAAATTCATTATCACTAATATACAGAAGGATTAAAAACTAATTTTACATGATTTAAATTCAGAAACATGACTATTTTGTCACAAGTTTTTATGATATTAAGATCCACACACTTCACTTGGATAGTACACATCATGTGCCTCGCTACACATGATGCCCCAGTCTCTTTAATAATATAATAAGTGTAGTGCATATGAGCAGAATGCCTGCATTGGCACCATTTTTCTCCCAACAAAGTCAGTCTGTTTGTTTTGTTTTATCTCCTTGGAGAAAGTTAGAGCATAATAAGGCATGTAACAGAAACTAATTTGTAATGCACATCAAGTTCTGTAGTGGCGGATATCAGGTTTAATGTCTATACATTACTAGAAAAATTAATAGCTATTATACCACAGACTACAATATGCTGTCATAAGGGTTATAAATCTAATGTACCAGTAAATGCTATTTATTATGCATTATTAGGCATATGCTTTTAAACCAGAAATAAATTCTAAAACAAACAATTATTTACTTGAATCTAATCCTATAACCTCCTTTTTTAAAATCCCATTACACTCCTAACACTACTGATGCACATCAGAGCATATACCCTATGCGTGCTGAATAGCAAAACATCTATGTGTGATTTAGCAGCTGATGGAGAGCAAAAACACATTTTCAATTGTACAGTACAGACAAAATGAAGTTCATGTAACTGCTCTTTGCACACATTAAATGTCAAAAGATGAAGGAAGCAGGGTGTGAAACTCTGCTCTATTTTTCATATGTGTCATAGAGAGACAGTGAAGTTGTGCACTGTCTTTCAAGTGAGCTCAGAAAAAACTTCACTGGGTTGTATTTTTGTGTTAATTTATTCTTTGTTTTACTTGATAATTTCCACCAAGATTAAAAAAAAAAAACACACACATTTTTAATTAAAACATAACCATGGGGAAGAAACATCTCATTGGCACCCTTAGCCATTAAGACAAAAACATAGAAAACGTTTAGAAGTTAATGAAGACTGTTGTTTTCGAGAATTATTTTCAAAAGAAAAAACAAAATTGCTAGAACAGATGTTTATAGCTCATTTGTTGTCATGATTATGCTTATTGTTCTTCATATTTTTTGCATTATAACAAATCACATATGATAATGATATTCCAATTAGGTGTGAGTCACTATTTTGGATCATTGTGTGCACTTGTATAAATCGCTGTAGTTTTCCCAGCAGATGTCACTTATACCTACTAGACTAAATCTCAGTGAAGTCTTAAATAAATCATTAGAAACTTTCACAGACTTTGCACTCTTTTCATTTTACCTTTTTAACAGTTCACAAAAAAGAATAGTGTAATGACAATTATTTAATCTTACAGTACCTATAATAAGGAAACACAAGTCTCAGCATCACAAAACATATTAGAATGAAATGGCTACATAAAACTAAACTGTACATAAATGACTTCTTGCCCAAGACATATTTGTAAAAATGGGCAAGATATACATAGGTACATCAATAGGCTTACATTGAATGATTTAGAAGGGGCAACAGGAAAAGATACCGAGGTGATGCCATGAACTTACTTTATCGCCTTCCTCTGCAGCTTGGAGGTTCTCCACACAGAAGAGCTCCTTTTAGGCTGCCTCCAACTGTGAGTGACATGGGACCTTCCAGTCTCCAGGGTTTCTAGTCTTAAAGAAGAAACAACAGGTCATCAGAACACACGAACCAGTGGCAAGAAGGTACGCCAGGGTGACTTAAGCATAAACTCTTTTTTTTTTAAATCATTTTACAATTTAGCAAAACAGAAATTAACTGGAATGTCAACAATGAATTCCTTTTCACATCTTATTTTAGTATTACAATTTGATTAAGTGATTTTGGAAGTAGTGGAAAAAATAAAAACAGGAACTATCACAAGCTATCACTATAACACTAAATAATTACAGTATTAAATTGATTCATTTTTAAAGTGATGACTGAATGACTAACTCAGGTAAGTTGCCTTTCACAGACAGTCATTGCCAAGTGTGATTTAATAGCTGTCATTGATATATCCACATATTAGCTTATACACATACTATTTGTTCATATTTTCCATTTAGCAATTTGCATTTCTGTATTTCTTATTCCTGTTTGTTATTTATTCTAATTCAGAAATCTGTATTTCATGCATTAATTTACTCTTTGGTGTTTACTGGTTGATATTAGTTTGCACCCATAGTTATTTACTCAATCTTTTTTTGTGCTTTTATTCTTTTTTATGAAAGACTCTGAGCATGGGAAATGTATTAAATAAAATGCCTTATTTTTATGTTAATTTCTTATTCTCATATTTTGTGCTGCATGTAATCTAGAACATACAAAAAAGCTGCAATCATGCATTATTTATTGTACCACAATATTTTAAGACAGTGGTAAGACCAGCAATGATGTATGGAGCTGAGACATGTGCAGTAAAGAGAGCGCAGGAGAAGAAGTTAAAATGTGGCAGAAATAAGAAGAGTTACAAAAAAAAATATGACAGAATAAATGAGACAATCAGAGATACAACAAAGGTGGGAGTGATATCTGAGAAAATACAGGAAAGAAGGTTGAGGTGGGATGGACAATTGATGGGAGAGGAACTACAGGGGGAGAGAAAGTGAGGAAGGCCAAAGTGGAGGTGGATGGATAAAATAAAGGATGATCTGAAGGAAAAAGGCTTGACTGGATATGAGGTGCAGAACCGAACTGTTTGGTGAAGGTTGATCAAGAACATTGACCCCACAGTGAAGTGGGAAAGATGAATAGTAAGAAGAAGAAGGGGTAGGACTAGGAAAGCATCATTACTTTTAGCACACAATTACTGTTAAACAAGTTCTTTTTTATAGATGGGTTCTAATTTCCTTGAGTGGTCCCATCAAACCTCAGCCAGTATCCAGTCAAGAAAACTAAGTGGAGAGCACCTGGTAAAAAAACTGGACACTGTTCACTTGAGGAATCACTACCCATTTTGTAAAGAAGAATCACAAAATTGATAGAGACTAACAGACTCATGCCTGTGATTCTGGCAAAGGACTCTCAATATTGACTTAAATATGAATAATACTGTAGTTACAGAACTAGTTATTTGATTAAAAAAGCACTTTGTTTACAGGCTGATAACAAAAATATAATTAAATAGACAATGAGTTCAAATTTAACACCAAAGAAATGTGATAAACATAAGAGGTTGAATACTTTTCAATTTCAGTCAGAACTATGAAAAGTCATACAGGCTACCAATGCAATTTCAACCCGTAATCTTTGTGTTTTTCAGTACAATAAAAAACATTATTTCTAACGGCTTAGTTTTCAAATAGTTTTATCTTGAACATGTAGTTTCTGCATACATTGCCAGCTTTATGAAAATGTATAGCTAGAACTAACAAATTTATGCTGCACATTGGCATAGTGGGTGGACATGGCCACACAACAGCATCCATTGCATGCAGTCCTTGTGTCGCCCTTTGTTTCATTCTGAGACAATAGTTTTCTCCTAGAATATGAAGATCTGCTAACAATTGGATTGCCAACATTAAAAAATTGTCTCACTGTAAGTGACAGATTGGCATCCAACATAGTTCCTCCCTTCTTCCCATTGTCACCATGATAGACTAGTTCTCAATGGCTTTCGAAAGCATGCTCGATCTTTTACATTTTTCAGCTTTGTCTGTATACTGTATAACATGCATAAAACAAACTACTATACTAAACATACAAGAGCAGAACAAACAAAGAGACAACAAAAAATACAAAGAAAACAGGAACAAGCATTAGGTGTGGCATACATCTGCACTCGCCAGACTAATGCTGAAGTTCACCTAATGTACATTTTTGGAATACAAAAAGGAAACCCAAGACCCACGGAAACATGCAACAACATCGTAAGAATATGAGAAGTCCACACAAGCAGGGCCTGACTCAAATTCAAAGCTATTACAAGAGAAGAGTTGTAACTAAGAAACCAGATACATGATACTTCTAAGATCACATTAAAATATGTAAAACAAACTAATTCTTAGGACATCATTTACCATTAAAGCCTCACACCTTATATATGAGGGACGTTCAAAAAGTTTCTGCACTTGTATATTTTCATTAGAAACACTGAAGGGTGGAGGAGTAGTTATTGGGCATTAAAAAGTTGGTACGACATTTGGAAAATTTCATCACAAACGAAGGTGACTATGTAGAAAAATTATGTAATTTGTTTTTTTAAATTCTTAATGTATGGAGTTAAAAAAAAAGTGCAGAAACGTTTTGTACATCCGTTGTATTTCTTAACTTTTTTGTAAAGCCTCGTCAAGACACACTACCATTATCCGAAGAAAAGCATGAACGCAGTTTCCTTGAGAGGCAACCATTAATTCCTCTTCCTCATAAGGTGATACTGTCACCATTGTAAATGACCCACTGTACATCTTCAAGAGATGTGGGTCATCCTCCTGTTAACTGGTCTTGCTATCATTTTGCGGCCCGCTGCCCACTGATGTATATTTCAAGCTTTCTCACAATGACAAAGGACCAGCAGTAGCCACAGAGGGCTCTGCCAAACTTATTTTTGCCTTAAGGGAATTCAGGTTTTGTTAAGTATACCATAAAAAACAACTCCAACTATTATGTTTTTTTGAGTGAACTTCCTCAATAGTGATAAAATTCATTTGGCTGCTTTGGTCAGATCACTCAAAGCTATCACACCGAAGTGCAGCTATAAAACTTCTTAACGACAATGAAAAAAACAGCATTTTGATCCTTAGTCTTTAATAATTTTGGTTATTCTTGTGTACTGACCTATGAATCTGACCTCATCCACGCACTTCAATGTTCTTTTATTTTTAATTTGTTGCCTTATTTACTTCTTTCTCTGCTGTAACTAACACCACTTTTAACTGTTTAAAGTGAACAATACACCTGTAATACGAGACAAGTAATGTTTTGGTTCTAAAGCACTCTGTAAAACAAAACTCAGTCTTTGTTACACCTGTGAAGTTGGTGTCATTAATCATGTTTTACCAATCTTTGGAAAAATGGACAACAAAAGTGAAAGAGGTTTACTGATTTTCCCAGATAAAGACCAGACAAGGTCATTACACCATTTCATTAATATGTTATAACACACTTTGCATTGGTCTACTTACTACCAATCAACCAATAAGAAGAAGGGAGGAAGTGGAGTGGACACATTCACACGGGTGACCAATAAAAGCATGTGTGCCAACTTGGTGTCAGGGTGTAGCAGCTGGCACAAGATGTATCATTGGACAGGCTCTGGCAAAAGTAATCCTGAATTAAGATTTTGAAGATTAAGGAATGGATGAATGGTTAAATTCAGTAGGATTTTGTCAGATTGTCAAAGGTCCAACTCATAATCATAACCACACATTAGATTTAATTATAACTTACAAAGTTGAAATTCAAAATTTAAATATTACTCCATTAAATGTAGTTATTTCCAATCACTTCTTAATTACATTTGATTTAGTTCTGCCCATGCCAACGCACTAACAGATTAAAACAAAGACAGTGCGACATCTAGATTGTAATTCTGCTTCAAAATTTATAGATACCTTGAGTGAGTCGAGCGTAATTGTGGAAAACCATTTAGATCAGTTAACATCAAATGTAAACATGGAAAACAATTTAGATCAGCTAACATCACATTATAATGTGACCTTGAGAGATGCTCTGGACACAGTGGCTCCCCTAAAACAAAAGTGATCAAAGCACATAGAAACTCTCCCTGGTTTAATGAAAATACTCAAGCTCTTAAATTAGAGTGTCGAAAACTGGAGCGCAGATGGAGAACAACAAAGCTACATGTCTTTCAAATTGCATGGACAGAGAGCGTAAAAAAATATAAAAAAGCCCTCTTTAAAGCTCGCTCAGAATACTATTCTACATTAATAGATAGCAATAATAAAAACCCTGGGTACTGTTTAGAACAGTGGCTAAATTAACAAATGGCAATTCAGATCAACAGTGCAAAATACCAACAGATATTAGCAGTACAGACTTTATGAACTTCTTCAATGAGAAAATTAAAAATATAAGATCCCAGATCTCAGCATCACAGTACAAACCAAATACTAGCTTAGCAGACCCTGCCACATTGCATTCAGCACTTTAGTAATTTTAATCCTGTAACTACACAGGAAGTCTTAACTTTAATTACTAAAATGAAGCCCACTACTTGTTCCCTAGATCCAGTGCCAACAAAACTAGTAAAAAGTGCAATGGATGTTCTTGCAGCCTATTCTAACCGTTATCAATAGTTCATTACTGCATGGCACGTACCTGATGCACTAAAAGTGTCAGTCATTAAACCTTTACTTAAAAAGTCAGACCTAGACCCACACATACTAAATAACTATAGGCCTATTTCAAATTTACCATTTCTCTCTAAAATACTAGAAAAAGTAGTCGCCAGTCAGCTTCAGTCACACCTTACGCATTACAATTTATTTGAGAAATTCCAGTCTGGCTTTCGCACTGGTCATAGTACAGAAACGCACTAACACGGGTTGTAAATGACATTCTGATATCCTCTGATGAAGGAAACTCCACTGTAATTATGTTGTTGGACTTAAGTGCAGCATTTGACACCATTGACCATTCTATTTTACTGCACAGGCTAGAAAACGATGTTGGGCTTACAGGCCCGTGCTCGCTTGGTTCAGTTCTTATTTATCAAATCGATTCCAGTATGTACAGAAATGTGCTGACAGTACTCCATCATTATACACAGAAGTTCAATATGGTGTCCGCAGGGCTCAGTACTGGGACCTTTACTGTTTTCACTTTACATGCTTCCACTGGGATCTCTCATTAGGAAACATAATGTTAATTTTCACTCGTATGCAGATGACACCCAGTTATACCTTTCATTTAAATCAAATGAAGTTTCTCCGATGTTGTCTTTAATTAGTTGTGTTAGTGAATTAAAGGAATGGATGAATGAGAACTACTTGTCTTTAAATACAGATAAAACAGAGATGTTAATTGTTGGAGGGAATGACGCTGATCACAGCAATATTTTGTGTCATTTAACTCAGTTGGAATCCCAATTAATTTTACTGAATCAGCCCGCAATCTAGGAGTTATCTTTGACTCTAGCATGTCATTTAAAGCACATATTACAAAGTTGTCCAAAACATGTTTTTCCATCTTAAAAATGTTAGGAAATTAAGGCTTTCTAAATAAACAGGATTGTGAGAAATTAATTCATGCATTTATCTCTAGTAGGATTGACTACTGCAATGCGGTGTTCACTGGCTGTTCAAACTGTTCTCTATACAGCCTCCAGTTAATCCAAAATGCGCTGCAAGAATTATTACAAGAACAAGAAAATATGAACACATAACCCAGTTCTTAAATCTTACACTGGCTCCCAGTTAAGTTTAGGGCAGATTTCAAAATCCTCCTTTTAACATATAAAGCATTAAATGGCCAAGGTCCGCTTACTTGTCTGAACTTATCATGACTTACAAACCTGAGCACATTAAGATCTCAAGATGCCGGTCTGCTTAGGATTCCAAGGATTAATAAAATAACAGTGGGAGGTCGAGCTTTTAGTTACAGGGCCCCTAAACTGTGGAATGGTCTTCCTGCTTCCATAAGAGATGCCCCTTCAGTCTCAGCCTTTAAATCCCGGCTGAAGACTCACTACTTCAGTTTAGCATATCCTGACTAGAGCTGCTGATTAACTGTACATACTGCATCTCTGTTGTTAGTCATTAGCACTAAAACATAAGTAACATGATAATTATATTTGAATACTAACCCTCACCTATTCTGTTTCTGTTCTCGGTACCCAAATGTGGCAATTGGTGCCACGGCCCACCTGACAAGTTGTTTGCCTGCCTATGGTAAAGTCATCCCTGATGGAGGATCACAGGAATCATGGGAAAGAGGGGTCCTTTCATCGGAGCAACGTTTCAGCCGTGGAATGGCCAAATGGGGAGGCAGCTTGATGGATGAGGTCTCCAGGACTCTAAAAATATCCAAACCTATTATGTGATATCATCTACTGTTAAATTCTGCTCCCTACTTCTAAAATTTTATTATTATGCTGTATTAAGGATTTGTTCTGTTCTGTGTATTGTGATGTATTGACCCCCTTCTTTTGACACCCACTGCATGCCCAACCTACCTGGAAAGGGGTCTCTCTTTGAACTGCCTTTCCCAAGGTTTCTCCCATTTTTCCCTACAAGGTTTTTTTGGGAGTTTTTCCTTGTCTTCTCAGAGAGTCAAGGCTGGGGGGCTGTCAAGAGGCAGGGCCTGTTAAAGCCCATTGCGGCACTTCCTGTGTGATTTTGGGCTATACAAAAATAAACTGTACTGTACTGTATTACATAGTTCACAGGGAGCATCCAACAAGCAATGCATGTGAAACTAACTGTCGATGTAAAACAATGCCTAGAGGAAAAACAAATGGAAGCTTAAGTTTAATTTCTAAAAGTTCAAATCACTGAATTTCTCAAAATCTCAGATATTTCCAAAAGGATGCAGAATTTGTCAAATATAAAAAATAAAGTCACTAATATGGATATAATAACATGCAGTCAAACTGGAAGTGATTCCATGATGGAGCTTAAAAGTCCAATCCCGCTATTTTGCTTTAGCATTTAATTTGCTGTGCAAATGAACTTTTAAGCTAGAAAAAGCAGGTCTAAATATTGTTATGCTAACTGTACTATAGTTTTTCTTCTGGACTTTTTAAACAGAGTATTCTGAACAAGTGGTATGGAAGCAGAATCAAACTAGGTGGAAAGACAGAATCAGTTGAATCGTATAGAGAAACGTAGACAGCAACTAAGACAACTTGGGCAGATCTGAAGAGAATAAAATTTAATATAAGTAAATGTAAGGCATTACACAAAACGATGTAGAACGGTTAGATTTGAATACACAAGGAGAGGTCTGAAACCTGAAAGCACACCTTATTAGAATAACATAGTGAACTCACAACTATCTAGGTCGGTTAGGATGTGGAGTCCTAGACATAGCAAAAAGGGTATGAGGCCTCAAAGACGACCCAAAATAGGGGAGGGGTTGATTTGTTTCAAACCTTTTTCTTTTTTCTCTTTTTGTAAAACACCTTAAAAAAGTTGTGTATGGAGTGTTATTTGATTTTAAAAAATTTGATAAAATTAAACCCTAACCTACCCAGAACAGACCTCACCCTAAACAGCCTGACTCCAAAATCTATTGGTTGGCTTCAGCCAAAAAGGGCCTAAAAAGGTTTTTGGCATAAAATGTTTATACATGCATTTAAACTCCCATAACATCTTAGATGCCTCTCAAGGGAGAGAGACTGTGATACCTTTATATCTAGAAGAAACAGCTATCACTAAAAGAAAATAGAAAATGCAATAAAATAAAACTTAAAACCACTTAACATGCACACGTACCGGTCCCGGTAAATAACGACGATTGGACGACGTCACAATCATATCACAGCCATGTGTGCATGCCCCTCTGTCATGCACCTCGACATACTACACATCAAATGAAAATTCAGAGTCTCGTCTTTCCGATGATATAAACCATTTTGACACACAACAACCACAGCACTGACACTAAATCCTTTTTTACAGAGAAGTAAATACTTTTAAGAGCTGACTTTTCCTACCTTTGACTACCTTTGAAGGCTCTCTGCAAGTCAAACATCAATATTTCCGAGCAATATTGATCTCATTCTGTCCATAAGGCTCCAGGGAATATAATCCAGTAAAACGATTAGGTCCAAAACACACGATAGATCCTCAAAGGGACAAAAACTCCAGAAAACGTTTCTTAACTTGAGACTAGCTCTGACATTTTTTTTAATTTCTATTGGTCATATCAGACGTAATTTGTTTCTGTCGGCAATAACCATGCTAAAGCATGTTACACGGAAGTGTTAGCTTCTGATTGACACCTAAGTTGGCCAATTACGATGGGTCTGGAGGGTGACTGGCACCTCGTATAGCCAACGAGTGTCACAGACAGCTGAACGATGACGCACAACTCCAAACCCTGGTAGAATCTACCAGTTTGATTGACGCTATGAGTGACACTCCAAACTTACAGCCAATGAGCAGCTGAGCATTTCAATATGTAACTTGCCATACCAACTTGTAAACAAAACCGATCAGAGCTGCGCTAAGCTGGCATTTGTGCCAGTCTGCAGACTTGCTGCGTGGTTGTTTATTGTAATTTCACCTAGTTTTTTCGCATTTTAAATATGGATAAAAGTACAGATATACATAACTACACTCTCGATTAAGTAGTAGAGGCATGTACGCGACGTCACAGTGATCGATCTGACCAGGAGACGTCTAATGGCAGAGAGCGACATGTGACACGCCCTTGTGCTTTCTGCCTGCTAGGGATTGCTACAATCAGTGGCACATGGAAAAACGCTGAGTTGTATTGTAACAGTTTGTAACAAAATGTATATAGTTTGTGTGCATTTTATTAAAAAAAAAAGTAAAAAATAAAATATATATATATATATTTTTGGCCCATAAACTTGTTTAAACTATTTATATTGAAATGTGTATTTTTTATTGTTTTTATTATGGAATATGAATTTCCATAACTAATAGAGTGACACTGTATGTAGATATAGATTCCTTTAGGTGTAAGCTTTCAGTAGAGCCCTCATTGATATATGTGGGTTGAAGCATTCAAAAGTTATTACACTTTTTCCATAAGTTCCAAAATGTGGATAATGGATAAACCATAGGTCCCTCTAAAAAGCACCTGGACATGCCCACATAAAAACTGGTGTAAAAATGTCATTTTTACAGGTATTCTTTTCAAATTTGAAATGTGAGTAGTCAACAAGTTATTCTGTTGGTACATAGTGTGTTTCTGTCCCCACCTACCTACTGCAGCTATAGAGGCCTTTATTTTCACAAAAAAACTTAGGCGAGAACAAAAAAATTAATTTTTTCTGTGAGTTCTAATGTGCATAACTTTTGATCAGTCACACCTACAGTGATTCTGACTACTAAGGGTGAAACTAGAGAATGTTACCTTTACAAAGAGACCAAACATGTGTTTATACTCCAGATAGTTCAATAACAGCAATGATTCTAATTTGGAGAGGTCAAATTACAAGCGATTTAGCAAAAATGACCCCGCTTGGAGTTGCCAGAATGGCAGTTCAAATAAATAAATCCCAAAACAAGATCCAAAGCCACAATCCTATAACCAGAGCAAAAGCAAATAAAAAAGAATTAACTCCAACACAAAAAAGCAATACTTGCAAATGACTCCTACAAACTTCAATGCACCACTCTTGAGATCCTCAATCCTGACTTTTAAATAGCCAGAGGGAGATTTCAGGAATGGTGATGTCAGGGTAGTCCTACTTCCTAGGGTACCACTCACAAAACCCAAGGAACAGACTCACAAATTCAAATTGAACAAAAACTGCAATAAAACAATATAAAGATAGAAAAAGGTTTATTCCCTGGCCTAAAATATAACAACATCATGACAGTGTACAAAAGTAATCAAGGCGGCCTATAGGATGTTAAGCTATATATCACAAAGTGCAGAGTGCGAGTCAAGGGAGGTTATACTTACATTATATAATGCATTAGTGAGGCTTCACCTGGAGTGCTATGTGCACTTTACATCTTCATATTGCAAAAAACATATAGCAGCACTAGAGAAAGTGAAGAGAGGAGCGACTAGGCCGATCTCAGGATTAACAGTGTGAGCTGTGAGAAGAGACTGAAGGAGCTGAACCTTTTCAGTTTAAGAAAAAAGAGATTAAGAGGTGATATGACTGAGTGGGTACAAAATATGAAGATAAATAATAATGTGGATCCTAGCTGTTACTTTAAAATAAATTGAACAAGTACACAGGGACACAGTTTTAAACTGAAAGGCAAATTTCACAAAAATTCTACAAAGTGTGTTTCCACACAAAAAACCAGACAAACTGAGTAAATATTCCAATTAGTATGGCAGAGAATATATTCAAATATTCTATTATTCTGATGAAAAAGGAGTATATCAGATAAGTGGATTTGTGATTTCTATTCAATAGAGTTATGTCTTTGAATACATTAGTGTTCATTGTGACCCAACTATAAAGCACTGTAAAATATGTAGGTCAGGGCTGCTCAGACAGGGGTGATTGAGACAAACTTGACTTGTTATGACCTTTTTTGGCTAGAAAGGCAATTTCTAAAAAGTGACACTTTTTTTTTCCAAACAATGAATAAATCATTTTCACTACAATACAACAACAACATTTATTTACATACCACATTTTCATACAAAAAGTAGCTCAAAGTGCTTTACATAATGAAGAATAGAAAAATAAAAGACACAGTAAGAAAATAAAATAAGTCAATATTAATTAACATAGAATAAGGGTAAGGTCCAATGGCCAGGGTGGATAGAAAAAAAAAAAAAAAACTCCAGAGGGCTGGAGAAAAAAATAAAATCTGTAGGGATTCCAGACCATGAGACTGCCCAGTACCCTCTGGGCATTCTACCTAACATAAATGAAACAGTCCTCATTGGATTTAGAGTTCTTACGGAAGGACTTGATGATGATGGTCACGTAGACTTCTGCCTTTTAATCCATCCATCATTGCTGGAGCATCATGAAGCTTTGAGTAGGTGGTGGTGGTGCAGGCTTATTACATATTGTTTATTACATTACATTTACATACTATTAAAATCAACTTGAGGTCACTATGCAGTATTGTAAATTACCAGCATCTCAGATTATTTAAAAAGCGATTCTCCAGACAAAATGGAGAGGGATAAAATGAGGCAATGAAATGCTGAAAAGAAAATTGGTAAATGCTTTATAAAAATCTGAAAGGAAAAACTGTACGTCTTATTTGCAAAAAAAAAAGCTGCAGGAGTCTTCTATCAGCTCATCATTCAGGACCCAAAACATGCTTACAGTGTTTTAGTGGGATCGGGTGAGCTATTAAAGAGGAAAGGTTAGAATTTCAAATTAGGGTGGTGAAACATCACATATTTCCTGGGATAGGGAATATGAATCCCATTTTAGGTATTCCCAACTTCATGTTTGAGTTTTGTGTTTTAGGTTCAGTTAATTCCTCAGTGAAGTGATTTACAGAGAAATTGCACTTTGCTATATTTAATCCCCAAACCGATATTGAATGGTTGCGAAGCTCACAGGCTAGTCCTAATTTTTAGAAAAATTTAATGCAACTGCCATTAAAATGGAGGCCTGGCTTTAAGATGAATGTTTAGAGTTTGTGGTTAGCTTTGTTTTTGGTTTTTTTTTTTGTTCTCATTGTGGATATTAAAACATCTTCGGGGCAACTTTCCACATCAATACCAGAGCTTACAGGTTCCACATCATCTAATTGATTGTTATCACGTTGATCACTGTCAACATCATCATTACAATATTTATCTCGCAACAAATCTAGTTGTTTCAAAACATTAACAGCTTTGAATCCTACCTGACAGGGAGAAAATTTGTTAGTTGTGGGAATTACAACTCGAAGACACATGATATCCGATATGGTGTTCCACAAGGCTCTATCCTGGGTCCGCCGCTCTTCTCAATCTACATGCTTCCGTTAGGTCAGATTATCTCAGGGCACAACGTGAGCTACCACAGCTATGCTGATGCCACACAGCTGTACTTATCAATTGCACCTGATGACCCTGATTCTCTTGATTCACTAACAGAATGTCTGACTGGTATCTCAGAATGGATGAATAGTAATTTTCTCAAGTTAAATAAAGAGAAAACTGAAATCTTAGTGATCAGCAATAATGGATACAATGAGGCTATTAGAAATAAACTGGATACATTAGGCTTAAAAGTCAAGATGGATGTAAAAAGCTTAGGGGTGATTGTTGACTGTAATCTGAATTTTAAATCGCATATTAATCAGATCACTAGGACAGCATTTTTTCACTTAAGAAACATAAGTAAAGTTAGACCTCTTATATCACTGAAAGATGCTGAGAAATTAGTTCACGCATTTGTTTTCAGTCGACTAGATTACTGTAATGCACTCCTCTCTGGACTACCCAAAAAAGATATAAATCGTTTGCAACTAGTGCAGAATGCAGCTGCTAGAATCCTAACTAGGAAAAGAAAATCAGAACACATCACACCAGTCTTAGCGTCATTACACTGGTTACCTGTGTCATTCAGAATTGACTTTAAAATTCTGCTTATGGTTCATAGAGCCTTAAATAATCTCGCCCCATCTTATATATCGGAATGTCTGACACCTTATATTCCAAATCGTAACCTCAGATCCTCAAATGAGTGTCTCCTTAGAATTCCAAGAACAAAACTTAAAAGAAGTGGTGAGGCGGCCTTCTGCTGCTATGCACCTAAAATCTGGAATAGCCTGCCAATAGGAATTCGCCAGGCTGATACAGTAGAGCACTTTAAAACACTGCTGAAAACACATTACTTTAACATGGCCTTTTTATAACTTCATTTTAATCTTAATTTAATTTAATCCTGATACTCTATATGTTCAATTTCCTCAAAATAACTATTCATGGTGGCTCTAAAATCGCTACTGACCCCTACTCTCTTTTCTGTTTCTTTTTCCGGTTTCTTTGTGGTGGCGGCCTGCGCCACCTCCAAATACTCAAAGCTTCATGATGCACCAACAATGATGGACGGATTAAAAGGCAGAGGTCTATGTGACCACCATCATCATCAAGCCCTTCCGTGAGAACCCTAAATCCAAAGAGGACTGTTTCATTTATGTTAGGTAGAATGCCCAGAGGGGACTGGGCGGTCTCATGGTCTGGAATCCGTACAGATTTTATTTTTCTCCAGCCGTCTGGAGTTTTTTTTGTTTTTTCTGTCCCCCCTGGCCATTGAACCTTACTCTTATTCGATGTTAATTAATGTTGATTTATTTTGTTTTATAATTGTGTCTTTCATTTTTCTATTCTTTAATATGTAAAGCACTTTGAGCTACTGTTTGTATGAAAATGTGCTATATAAATAAATGTTGTTGTTGTTGTTATAACAACAACAACAACATAACTACGGACTGAAAAAAAAGAAAAAATTATCCTGTAGTTGGCAGCACTAGAATAGGTAATGAAGACGCAGCAGCAGGATATCGCTAGCAAGCTGGCTGCGTTTGCAGTGGTTACATTCAGAGGTATGAGTTGCATCGTATATCACACTTTGACAGGTTAATAACATATGAGTTAACGCATACCTCGCATTGTAAGTGTTAAGATCTAAAGGGGCAATTGTGTGAAGTGGTACAATTTGCAAGTAGGAAGAAGCTTTAAGATGTACTTTCCAAAACATTTAAAAAATTTTCCTCTGAAATTGTTTGTTTCTGCTATATTATAATTTACATTACTGCTCAGGATTGTATATTGTTAATAATTGCAGATATTTTCTCTTGCATCCTCACAGCATCATTTTGTTCACCAGTCTTCTCATGACTGCAACATATTGCTTCTAGAAGTAAAGATGTTCCATTGCCAACTGCATGGCTGCATGTTCACATGGTTTGTGATGTCATCATTCTAACATTAATTAACATGATAGTGTGCATAACCTGGAGTTGAAAGTTTTTGGATAAAACTAAACGCAACAAATAAGGCTTTGTAGTAGGGATTGCAAGTTAGGGATGGCATCTTGTTTTTTCCCTTTTTGACCCCTTTTGGGTATTGTCATTTGTGCTTTCTTAGACCTTCTGACTCCTGAACCCCTCAACATTTCATGACCCTCTTTCTCACACTGTCCATGGAATATCTTATTCCTGTACATACTAGACACGTGAAATATCTTGTTGGTCAGAACAGAAGCTAGTCCTATTTAGCCAATAAGTCTTTTCTTTAATATAAAGACACATAGTACTGAGCACATAGTTTGTCATTTTAAATATTTTTATTCTTAGTTGATACATTTTTCACCTTTGAATCATTTTTGTCATTTTATGTCACTGTATATGGATAAAATAAAAATGAAATTAGCATGAGAATACATCTCAGGAAGTTCACATTAATCCAACCACTACACAAAGTGGATGAGCAAATAGTGAAAGAATCTTCAAACCTAATTGTACACTTTACATGTCTGACTGACTAATCCATTACCAGGCACAATAACACCAACACGTACCCTCATTTCATGTAATAGGAATTTGAAATACCCTGGGAACACCCATGCAGATGTAGGAGCAAATGCAAAGTACAAATAAAGAATGACTGGGCTAGAAATTGAACCAAAGACAGTAGAACTGTAAAGGAACAGTGCTAACTGATGAAAGTAATGTAGAGTAGTAGTATATTAAATATTATCTCCATTTGTTTTGGGTGCTGATTTTACGGCTTTTGTGAATCCACTCCTGTTACTCTTGATTCTTCATAAACAGCTTCTTGACACTGGAAAAATATTACCATTTTTTGTCTGCTTTTATAGAACAATCAAATCAGTCATGAAACCTCATAGATTTATTTACAAAAATTGAACAAAATATATTTTTTATTCAATTGCACTCTACATATCCAGTAAGTTGTAGGACTTCTATTTGAGGTAGTTTGGTAGAGAGATAGAATCAACTTTATTTGTCCCCGGGGGAAATTTGGCATGTATATACTGTAAAAAATAGATATTAATAAGAATCTCATTTAGGAATAAACCCTAGTCATCACACTCATAATTATACTCATGACATTAACCAGACACTTAAGTGACCTGGACAACTACCCAAAGGAGGAACTTCTGCAGTGTGAATGGCTGTCATCTACTACCTATGGTGAAGCTGCTATAACTACTTCTTCTTGGAGGTTATACTATTGTACATTTTCACTCTAATCTTTATATTAATGCTGTCAAAGTTAAAACATTAACGCATATGTTTAATTTCAAAAGTATACTGTGATATTTTTGTTTGATAGCATATACATTGTTCAACACACCTTGCTCTCTAAGCCAGTGGTATTCAAAATGGGTTCTGCAGCCCTGGTGAGGTTCACATTATTAAAGAAAAAAAAAAACAATTCCAATTCTACAGATTGTCTTTAAATTGCCAAATTTTTAAGTAAACTTACAGGCAACTGAAACGTTCAACTGTTATATAAAAATATCCATAGATCAATGTTGTTATAGATATTCTCAACTTGTGCGGTACACAAACAACAATCAAACAGTACATGAAGAAACAAAAAACAAGTACAACACCTTTGATTACGCAGTAGACCAAACCTGAGTCTCCATGCTTAGCTGCGGTTCAATTCCACTGTGCTGTCCTGAAGTGCTCCTGCTGTGACACTTCGCTCACGTCTTTCCCACCCCTGTTCTCCTCTTCCATGTCTATCACCTGCCTATTTGTCACCAAGATCACATCTGCCTCACTTCTACATCTCTTTGAGTCAATCTATGTGGATATGAGACTGCCTGGGAACCGTGGACCAATACTGATGGATTTTTGGGAAATACAGTGTTCATGCTATCACTTTTAGATCCGATCCTCCAGCATTTTTTTGCAGCATCATTTTTAGAACAGTTCTTGAAACTGGCAGACCAAGGAGTAAAAATATACAATGAAGGACAAAGATGAATCTCAACAATTAATAGTAAAATACATATATCTAAACATTGCATTTTAGTGCAATTAGTATAAAATAAGTTGTTTCAGACAAAAGGTACCAATTTGGTCATTTTCATCCTTCCTTTAAAAATACATCAACAGGCTGAAGATAGAAGTAGATCTGTGCTTAAAGTAATCAAAACTAGAACCTGACATTGTTTAATAGAGTCATCATTGACAAAGAAACCAAGACTTCAAGTTAATTTTCCTCTTTTTTTGATCTGTAGGTATATAATACTGGAGATATTTTCATAATTCTTTGACCTGGACTCGTATGTATCTGTTGTCACGTTGCATGTGCAAATGGGACAGCTGAAGGGCTCTAGTGACTGTAATTCTACTGCCACACCAGAGGTTGGCGCAGAGTGATAATGCCTTTCTCTCTTCTTTCCTCTAGAGACCGAATGACTGACAGCTAAAACATCTCTGATGTCACTTCCAGTACATGTCTACCTGGAACCCACCTTTTGCTGCTGGGAGGATAGAAAGCCGGATGCTTCGTCATCTTTGCCAGTTCTTTCCTGAACTTTTTTCTGTAAATACCTCTCAAAACTTATTTGCTTGTTTTTCTATTTTGCTTGCGATCAAATTATACGGGTTTACCGGTTTGGTTTTTACACCAAAAATAGTTAATTGAAAAAGCATTTGATGTACTTAAGAAAGACTAAAAGATAACCACGAAAAAAAAAAAACTCTAATCAACTGTTAAAATCACTAAGTCAATATTAGGTGGAGAGGTGGTAGTTAAGAAAACTCACTTTTAGTTGTGCCCAATAGTTGAGAAACACTGCCTTACCCGAACATGGTGTATGGGTGCACAGACTTGAAGGCTGGTTTGTGCTACTCTGTACTGGCAGTTAAAGTATCCCTACCAGTGAACCACATCAGACCCACAGAGCCTCAATCTCAAAGACATGTACACTTTGTAACTGACATGGCCAATGTGACATACGGCCAAATGGGCAGTCCCAAATGGAGCTCTAAGTCAGCAAATGACCATATTATATTCTGTATACACACACAGTGTATATTATATATATATATATATATATATTATATATTGTGGAGGATTGCCGGCTTTCCATGCCGGTCCGCACCCCCAGGCCGTCAGGAGGAGCTCTCCCGACAGCAGGATCATGCCCGAGGTCCAGCATGGACCTTGTAGTGTTTATACACAGCCCTGCTGGATACCTTGGGGGCCACCAGGAGTCGCTGTGGGGGCTTATGGGCTCTTTGTACCCTATGACCGGGAGTACGTCATGGTCACGTGATAGGAAGGACCGACGTGCTCCCGGGTTGAAGAAAAGGACTGTTTGCCCTGACCCAGAAGGAATAAGGAACTGTGGACTGTTGGAACAGGAACACCTCCGGGTCAGGAGCTATAAAAGGATGGTTCCTCAGTCCAGACACTGCGCTGAGCTGGGAGGTAGAGGAGCAAGTGTCTGGGCAAGGAGGAGTGTTTATTATAGTATCGAGTATTGGATGAGTAGTGTGGAAGGTGCTTGGTGCACTGTGAGTCACAAATAAAAGTATTGGACTTTTACCCGTTGTTTGGAGTCATCCCCAAGGGTGCACGACTGCCCTACTGCCACAATATATATGTGTATATATATGTGTATATACACACACACACACACACACACACACACACATACATACATACATATATATATACAATACACATATATATATATACACATACATACATATATATATACACACACACACATATATTATGTAATATAAGTGATATATATATATATATATATATATATATATATATATATATATATATATATATATATATATATATATATATATATACATACATATATACATACATATATAAAATGCAGTAATCGCTCCTCAAACACTCAACCACTGTCACTAGATGCCGCGTGCACGCACCTCACTTCTAACTACGAAAGACGAAAGCACACATTAGACGTTGTGCTAATGACACAAATGTAGAGGCACAACGTTGAAATGAAGTAAACGCAGCAGCTCAACAACATGCAAGTGAAACACTATAGCAACAGAGGGCAAGGCTTGAAGTTTTCATTAAAAACATTGTTAATTTGGAGGTATACTACTGCTAGGGAGTCTTGGGGTTGTTTTTTGTCCCAAAGACCATATGCAGCTGTTTTATATTTGTGTAGAAAACAGGTTTTTCATATCTGTGCACTATGGCATGTGATATGCTGGTAAAATTACTTATAAATATGAAGGGTTTATCAGTTGTTTATTGAAGTATGCAATATCAAGTGATATATTTTTCACTTAAGCCCCTTCAGACCATTCCAAAGTGAAGTTGCATTAGTACGCCAAATTGCACAAATGAATGATTACTTTACTGATGCTTTTAAGTGTCATTAGCACTAAAAGAAGACTTTGTTAAGGTCTTGTTACATAAGAGTGAATGAGTAATAGATGCATTTCTGCAGTACCTAAACTAAAGTGTTACCTAACATTCTCTATACAAGTACCTCTATATTTACACTTCAGTCTAAAAGTTTCAGATGAGTTTTTTCTTTCTTTCTCCACCAACCGGGTAAAATTATACAATGGGATTATTGTAATGACTACCTACACATATTATGGCAATTAGGGCAGACCATATATGCAAATTATTAAATGTCATTGTTATAAAAAGTTGCAAATGAGAATCGGCAGATCAATGGGCAGTAAAAGAAGGGACAGGAGATTAAACAACACATAAGCTTGGGTCAGAAGGGAGAAAGACCAAACGATTGTGAGTTTTAAACCAAATCCACAAATGCGTTCTAAAAGAAGCTAGCTGGAAGTATGAAAACTGCAGTGTCTAAAGAAATCACTCAGTAAAGGTTTTGTTTAGAATATGCGCAAACCTGGACTAAGGACTCCTTGCAATGCTAGCTAAAATAGTGTTCTGCCAATGAAGTAATGTGAGGTGACTTCAAGGGCCACTTCACCTGAAAACCAACAGTCACATCATGACGAAGGACACTCAATAAGACAGAAAATGTAGAAAAAATATAGTCAATCAATTACATACAAGAAAAACAGAGTTACGTACTATATAGTTCAAAACTCAAAAAATAAAAACCAGAGGTCCAAGAGAAAATTTACTGACATTCACAAAAATGAAAGCCCCATAATGTGATAAACTGTATTGTTTTTGTTTTCTTGGCAGACATGTGACTGAAGGCTACATTCAAGATCACAATGCATTGTAAATGTTTTTTGCAGGGACGTATGACATCTACTGCTTAAGTAAGTCACAGCTGGAGATTGAACTGGCAAACTTACAGTTTTAGGCACCATTTGTACCTCTATAATGCACTGCTGTATTCAAGGTTTTCTAAAATATTAAATATATACTGTCACTGAACTTGTTTCACACACGTTACAGATAATGTTCCCCTCAATTTCTGCTGTGCTGAAAAATCTTTGAGAAAAAAAAGCATACTAACATCTTATTTCATTTCTGAACTTATTTTAAATGAAGTGTGCATAAATCCCATGGCCAAAAGGGTGGCAAGTCCAAAATGTATACCAGACCTTAGAAGAGATTGTTTGCATTTTAAGTATGACCTACCTAAAATAAGACCTCAGATGCCAAATAGGAGGCATTTCATTTCTGGAGAAGTGAATGTTTCATTTCAATTACTTTCCAATTCTGTTTGTTTTTCTCATTAGACTTTAATGGTTTCTTTTTTTTCCCCACAAAATCATGAGGTTAGGAACTGCCTGCTGTGAACAGAACCCATCAGTGAAAAATGTTGTGAAGTGTTGAGATGGAAATTGTTGTTCAGAGTAGAAGTGCCGAGCAACTGCTGTGTCTTTTTCAGTTTGGCATTTTCAACAGCTACAGGGTGTCTAGGAGTTTCATCCTGATGTTTGTCAGGATATTCATGTTGATTTTATATTTAATTATATATATATTTAAAAAAAAAAACCACCACACGCAAATGCTAGCCATGGGTTATTCTTCTAAACTGACTGTGGTGCAGAGACTGATTCACCGAGGGCCAGACTGTGATAGTCACAAGCACCATGCCCTTTACTGAATCACTTTGGAATGAAGGGGAAGTCGGTGTACAGACCATGAAATTGTGATTAGCAAATGTCAAACAAGAGGATGAGCTTTGAACTTTAACTAAGGGATCTTAGATAAGACATTTATAAAAGAAAGCAGCACACTTCATCTTGACTCTCTAAGTGTTTAGCTGTTTATTACTTGCTTCTCTAAAAATCAAATAAATTCAAACCAGTTCATAAGGTAAATTACATGTCACAGCTTAGCACCTGTGGAGTTTTTGTTTTCAGAAAACAGTCATTTTATTATATTCATTCACTCTCCACTGGAGTTATGATATGCTTTTTTTTTTTAAATAATGTGGATACCAAACCTGTACACAAAACTCCAGGGGCCTCATGTATAACGCCGTGCGTAGAACTTGCACTATAACATAGCGTAAGCACAAAAGCCGAAATGTGCTTACGCACAAAAACTCCAGATTCAGGAATCTGTGCGTACTCCAACTTCCACGTTCTTGAGGTACATAAATCCCGATCAACGTGAAAACTAAGGGCTCATTTATACTTCACGCTCAGAACGCGTACGCGCCCGCATCATGGCTGCCACAGCGTTCCCAGCGTTCATTTTACGTGTCCTCTGAGCAGGTCCTCAGAAATTAACGCAACGCATGCACGAGTTGCAGTACCAGCAAAAAGTCGGGGCCGCAGTGTGCTAAAAGTCGGAACGTGACGTCAGAGTCACTGTTTACTATCTAAATGTGAGAGCAAGCCTCTATGGAGATCCTTCGGGGATCGATGTGCGCACTTTGCTGTTTGATGAATGGCTCAAATACAGCGCTATACATTATGTAGCCGATCTGAAGTTGCAAAAAAAAAAAATAAATAAATAGACGGCACAAAAGATGGTATGTGAGACTTTTAAAATGTATCGTGTCATTTATATATGTCTTTTTTATTTTTTAATTTTTGCAACTTAACAACAGCAACATAATGTATAGCGTTATATTTGAGCTACTGAGAAAAAAATAAAGGACACGGTGAAAACGTGTATTTTGTGATTAAAGTGGAAATTTCGGCTTTAATCTCGAAATGTCCACTTTAACCTCATAGTTTACTTATCATTAAAGCAGACGGTCGTAAACGTCATCCCAGTTTTTAATCGCTACGAGCTTCTTGGACCTGACAGCAGGTAAAGTAAAACAATAAAAAATAGATGGCACAAAAGATGGTATGTATGTGAGACTTTTAAAATGTATCGTGTCATTATGATCGGGAATATGCGACGCTTGAATATAAAAGCACCACGAATGCATCTGTATGTCGGCATTTTGCTTCAGCAGCGGAAAGCAGCAATAGATCGCCAAACAGAACAAATTAAATGTATGATATTCCAACTCTCTGCACATTTAGAATCTTTAGATTTATACTTGATATCACTTTCATGATGAAATACATTAAAGTGTGTATGTTACATTTTACATATAATTTCGTTTAAATAATGAATACTGTTAATAAATACACACGGGGGAATAATTACACACATGGGGGTGTCACGGTGGCGGAGCGATAGCACTGCTGTCTCGCAGGGAGTTATGTTGCTGGTGTTTTTCTGCTTGTATTCCACAATGTGCTCCGGTTTCCTTCCAAAGATATGCAGATTTGGAGATTTGGTGCCGCTAAAATGACGCTAGTGTATGGGTGTGCTTGTATTCACCTTGCGATGAGCTGAGGCCTCGTCAAGGGACTGTTTCTCACTCGTGTCCAATGCTTCCTGGAATGGACACATACATCCCTGGATTTATGGATTTAATCAATAAACATCCTTTTCGGAGATATTGCGGTAAGGTGTTATCGGAATTTAACAGGTGTTTTAGGCAATTCACAACACAGAGAAGCCGAACATGTTCTCACCGCGATAATATCTCGCACTGCCACTGCGTAGCAGGAGCGTCCGCTGCAGCATGTGTCGCGTCGCGTGAAGTATAACTCCGGCCTAACGCTCGTGCATGCACTTTATGTAACGCCCCAACTCCTCCCAAAATTACGCCTCTTTGAATATGCAAATGAATATAAATCACCCTTAAACTCAGCCTTCTGTGAAAAGACAATGGGAAAAGCACGGGGGAAAATATAAGAATTTCAGCGAATACCAAGTGGAGGCAAAGTAAAAACATACTATTTGTTCAAATAAACCGTGGTATAATCAACAAAAGGAAGTTGATCGAGTGACATAGCGTGTTGGAGAAACTTGAAAGCTCACGTTCATAAAATCGCACAGTGCCGGAAATAAAAAATAAGTCACATATCAAAGTTGCTGTGAAAAGGCGAGTTGTAGCCCACTGTCTGAGTGTCATATGAAAGCTTATTAGGGTACAGAGAAAAAAAGGCACACAGTGAGGAAAAAGCACAAAATGTCAACTTCAATCTCGACATTTCCACTTCAATCACATAGTTTATTTTGTCATTAAAGTAGAACATCATAAACTTCATCTTAAAATCGTTTAATTAACCAGTTTCTCAAATCACATCGTAATTAAAGTAGCACGTTAAATGCTTTGTTTTGTATTTGATCTTCTATGTGCTCTATGTGTGTGAATCACTACTTGCTTCTTAAACCGGCTCTCTTCTTCCAACTGGACACAGAATTCATTACATTTGTGATATTACAGCTCTCTGAATAACTAAAATACTGAGATGTATACGTGATATCATTTTCATGATGATAGGAGTTAAAGCACGTTATTAAATATGTGTTTCACTTCGATGAAATAATTTATTGCAGCAGTACTCAGGGGCGGCTCTAGGCTTGTGGTGGCACTGGGCAGAGAAAGAATTGGTGGCTCCTTCGCCCGCCAATGTCAGTAAGGTATCTTATGCACAGTGGATGGCCATGTCCGTTGCCAACACTGCATAGCCGCCTCGTGCTCATGACACAAGCATTTAACTTTTGCCGAAATTTGTCGCTGCGTTTTTAGCTGTGTTATTTTCTCTTTCGGTGTTATATTCAATATATATTGGCGTAGCCGTCATTGCAGTCAGTGCTTTTCTTTCTCCAAGTAACCGATCGCCACACAATCAGTTCTGTAATAGACGTTAAGCCATCTGTAAGCTTAGCGCCGATTCTTCAAAACGTTTAAGGAACACTGAAATATCTTCGTAGTACATGTTTAATTATTCTATCCTTAACGACACTCCCAGTGAAGAATATAGATTATTTAAATGACGTTAAAGTTTTATCTGTATAATTTAATAAACATATTTTGCTGCATTTCACCTTAAAAATGATATCGTCATCATATGTAAATATGCGCTTTATAAAGTGGCTCAGGTTGTGCGATATTATAACTATAGTGCAAGTTTACAGTGGGGTGATTGTACTTATAAGTACAAACAGTTCTACAAGGTGCAATTGATTGAGTGCATTTAAAGTCCTCGGGATGAAACTGTTTCTGAACCGCGAGGTCCGTACGGGAAAGGCTTTAAAACATTTTGAAGTGGCTGAGACAGCGTGTCCTTGAAGCTGTATACCGATAATTCTCTTTCCGATCAGCTGCTGCTGTTATTCACACTCATATACAGTGATATAAATACTCCGAGTGGTGCAGTGAGAGTAATATGGAAAAAGACAATCCGCTGTGGCAACTCCTAACGGGGGGAGCTGAAAGAAGAAGAAGTGAGAGTAACAACACTAAAGCAGTTATGGTATTTGGAATACTATGGCTATTCCCTGGACCATTATATTGTTACAAGTTAATTACAATCAGATGCGTTACACTAATAAACAATATGTGGTTAGTTTCAGTGTATTTATAAAGCTGCGTCAGGAAAATAATGAGTAACCACACAGGAACAGTACCATTGCTTTGACGCTGGGTGCCGCCAGTCTGCAAAACTGAGCGGAGAACTTGTGTACGACAAGGCATGAGGTACCGTGGAAAAGTGCGTGGCTTTACGCCAAGTGTAGGTTATATACATTGCGATTTGAACGTGGAAAAGTTCTTACGCAACATTTCTGTGCGTACGCACCGTTTATATGTGAGGCCCCAGGTGATGCTTCACTAGCAAGCTGCATATCTTAAACACAACCTGCTTTGACTTGTAGCTCGCATCTAAGACCGTATTTGCTTTCTGTACACAGTGTGGCTGTAGATAGTGAGGAGTCCACTATGACTATTTAGTATTTCTCATAAGTTGCTCTTTCAAGTTTTAGACCCCTCATTGAGCATTCACACCCAGCGCCCACCCCAGGGTTGCAGATGAATGGATGTATATATTATATATATATATATATATATATATATATATATATATATATATATATATATATATATATATATATATATATATATATATATATATATATATATATATATGTGTATATGTAAAGAATGGGTTTCAGTTCTCTCCACAGCATCCCACTCGTAGAGTCATTTTGTTCTTGTTCTAGTTGTTGCAGGTCATAACTGTGTTCACACAAAACCATTTTTCATTTGGTATAGAATATAGCAGATCTTGCTGGCATCTTAAAATTTGAAGCCATACAAAGTGTAGTGGTGTAGGCCCCTGAATATATACACATATAGGAACATACCTTGAAGGAAAAACAGAAAGAGAACCTATAACCAAATGGTATTATCATAAAAAAAGTGTTGAACTGAAGTCAAGGGACGTTAGTCTTACTAATGCTTTACATAGTTTGAGCCTATCTGCAGTATTATGTGTGGTTCTGGTCATCACAGTACAAGAAAGACATAGCAGCACATGAAGCTGTGCAAAGGAGAGCAACCAAGTGCATTTGAGGATTTAAGGATACGTCCTACAGACAGACTCAGAGAATTAGACCTGTTTAGTCTCGAGCAGAGGACACTGCATGGGAACCTAGTCCAATTATTTAAAATACTCAAAGGTATTAATAAAAGTAGATCCGGCAACATTCATTTGGTTTAAGGGTGAATCACATACTCAAGGACATCAGTGGAAATTAAAAGAAGCACTTCATGCAAAGGGTTGTGGGACTTGGGAACACACTACCGAGACATATACTTGAAACAGAAACCTCGACAACCTTTAAAAAGAATCTGAATGAGGTATTGGGCTTTTAGCTAAACAAAAGGGGTTGATGGTCTGTATGGTTCTCCTCTGATTTGTCAGATTTCTTATGTTCATTACTGGTATTAGGTGTGAGATATGCACTGTATATATACACACAGTGTAATCTGAAATTTGTTCATCCATCTTCTGATCCTGCTTGATCTGTGCTTCAAAGGTGTCAGAGACGTCAAGCATATCTTGGCAACCTTGGACTTAGGGCAGTTCTGGACATGGAGCCAGTCCATCAACACATACTCATAACACAACACAAATTAGAAGCACCATGCAACTCTAACTTCATTTGGACATGGAAAGAAAATGTTAAGAAGAGTCAGAACTTTATTGGATTAAGAACACAATATGTTATGTACAATAATCAATGTTTGTCATAATATGTAATTGTTTAAGTCAGAGGACACTTGCTTAATTTAACATCTTGATGGGTTTTTCCCCCTCTACAAGGATCACAGTCACATTTTCTTTTATAGAGTATTTTGAACCTATGGAAAATAATTATTTTATTCATGCGTTAGCATAAATAGATATGAAAACTTATAAGCATTAATCTTAGTGCAAGTATTAATGCAACTCAGGCATACTAAGCAAATGGTTAAATAAAAGGCACATGCCATATTTATTTTTTAATTAAAGCTTAGCTGTAGCCACCAATATCTTATCAGCTTGAGTGACAAGGAAGGGGGAGAATGATAGATTGAGAAGCCCAAGAATGGAAGAGGGGGAACACCTGCAAGCTCAAGGCCGACCTAAAAATAAGCGAAGCAAAAAAGTGAAGGTGAATGACAAAATATGGGAGATAATGATGGTTCCCATGAAAACTTGGGAAACCAGCTGCAGAAGAGAGTCAGAAGGAACAGTGAATGAGCTGTTTTAAGCGAGGTGTGGAGCTGACCCGGACACAGACAAGCGGACTTGTTGTTCACCACCACACGTTTATTATCTACAATACTATTTACAAATATGCTCACTCAGACCCAGTCCAATGTGCATAATACCCCAAACATACAGTCCTGGCTACAAATGCCTCTTCTTCGGGCCGCCTCCACACCTCTCTCGTGCCTCGCCCTGCTTCCACCCGACTCCAGCCTCGAATAAAGGGAGACGGCCCCTTTTATACATGAACCGGATGAGCTCTAGGTGCTTCCAACACTCTCCCGTTGGCCACTCCCCAGCGTGGTGGAAGTGCCGGCTGTTCTCCCGGCAGCTCTCTGGGTATCATCCTTATTCTTCCCCCCAGCACTTCCTGGTGTGGCGGAAGTGCTGAGGTAACAGGTCCCCAAGGCATTGGGGCGCCTCCTGGCAGTGACCACGGGCCCCTACAGGGTGGGGCTTCCATGCCCTCAACCCGTGGCCCCCAGAGCAACCATGAAGGCGGCCCCCATGTGATCCAGGGTGGTCGCAGACCCTCACGGCGTCCCGGCCATTGCCCCTGGCATTCCTGACAGATGATAAGAAATATATCTCTATCTCTATATATACAGGGAGTGCAGAATTATTAGGCAAGTTGTATTTTTGAGGATTAATTTTAATATGGAACAAACACAGTGCTATCAGTCAATCCAAAATGTTAATAAACCTGAAACCTGAATGTTTCACAACGGAATTGTGAGTGTGAACATCATCAGGGGAATACATATGTGCACACAATTATTAGGCAACTATTAGTGTGCAGATTTATTATGCAACTAAAGGAAAAATGAAAATTTTCCCATCTCGCTTGTTTATTTTCATCTGTTATAGTGAGAATAATAAACAAACACCTCAAAATTTACAAATAAACATCTCTGACATTTCAAAAAAAATAAATCAATCAATCAATGACCAATATAGCCACCCTTCTTTCCAATAACAGTCATAAGCCTTTCCATTCATGGAGTCTGTCAGTTTCTTGATCTGTTGACGATCAGCTTTTTGTGGAGCAGTGACTACAGCCTCCCAGACACTCTTCAGAGAGGTGTATTGTTTTTCTCCCCCGTAAATCTAGCGTTTAAGAAGTGCCCACAAGTTCTCGATAGGGTTTAGGTCAGATGAGGAAGGGGGCCATGTCATTATTCCTTCATCTTTAAGGCCTTTACTGGCTGGCCACGCAGTGGAGAACTTCGATGCAAGTGATGGAGCATTGGCCTGCATAAAAATCATGGTCTTTTTCCTGTATCACTGTTTGAAGAAAGTGTCTTCGAAAAACTGGCAGTAGGTTTGGGAGTTGATTTTGAGTTCATCTTCAATGCAAAAAGGTCCAACTAGCTCTTCTTTAAAAATACCAGCTCATACCAGTACCCCACCTCCACGTTGGAGTGAAGCTCTGTGCCCATTACTGATTCACAGGTCCATCCATCTGGTCCATCAAGAGTCACTCTCATCTCATCGGTCCATAAAACCTTTGAAAAAAATCTGTCTTCAGATATTTCTTGGCCCAGTTTTGACGTTTCAACTTATGTTTCTTGTTCAGTGGTGGTTGGGTTTCAGCCCTCCTTACCTTGGCCATGTCTTTGAGCACTGAACACCTTGTACTTCTGGGCACTCCAGGTAGGTTGCAGCTCTGGAATATGAAAGTACTGGAGGATAATGGGTTCCTGGTAGCTTCACGTTTGATTCTTCTCAAATCTTTGGCAGCTAATTTGTGTCTTTTGTTCTCAACACGTTTCTTGCGACCCTGTTGACTATTTGCAACAAAATGTTTGATGGTTCTGTGATCACACACCAATATCTTAGCAATTCCAAAAGTGCTGCATCCCTCTGAAAAACTTTTAACAATTTTTGACTTTTCAGAGTCAGTTAAATCTCTTTTTTGGCCCATTTTGCCTGAGGAAAACTAGCTGCCTAATAATTCTGCACACCTTGATATAGAGTGTTGATCTCCTTAGGCCACACCCTCCCTCATTACACAAATACACATCACCTGACGTGCTTAAATCCAATAAGCATTCAAGTTAATACAGCTTGGAGTTGGAATATACGCATTAAAAATGATGATATGGTCAAAATACTCACTTGCCTAATAATTGTGCACATAGTGTGTATATATATATATCTATATCAATGTGTGTATGTATGTTCCAGCGTCATGTCCGAATGGCAGGAGCGATTTTCATGAAACTTGTAGGGTGAAATCAACCATATCTCACCCCTTCTGTGTAGGGTGGGGGATGATCTTGCGGTCTTGTATGCATGTTATCACCCAGTTGACACTCGAAACGACCACCAGAGTCTGAAGGTGACAGCCAGCATTCTTTATGTTTGAGCGCCACCACGTCCCTGCTGCTTTTGAAATTTAATAGAGTTCTACGCATGGAAGTGTGTGTGTGTGTGTGTGTGTCTGTCTGTCTGGCCCGGAAGTGAGACGTAGAGTCAGGGTGAGGGCTCCAGCTCTAAGGATATGCAAGCGAGGCCAGTACACAGGCAAAAAGAAACCTCCTAAGAAAGACAGTCGCTTAGCTGCTAATGCACAAATGATCAAACACTTCGGCAACATGAATCCTTCTAGCAGACACATGCCCAAAGTAGATTATTTAAATACTTTCTAGGATCCTGTGCAAATTCCATGCAGGGAGGACCTGGGAAGCGAACCCAGGCATATTGTTTGTTAATTTATTTTTATTTTTAAAGTTGTGTTTTTTTTTTATTATGTTTTTCTCAAACAATTAAAAAAAAACTTTATTTTTCTCCCGGACAACGCTGGGCTTTTCAGCTAGTGATTATATAAACTATGATTTTTGGCCTGTTTGGGGCTCAGCTCAGTTTGGCTTAATTGGGTTGATTTCGTGTTATTGTTTATTGCAATAAATCAAATTACTCTGTTTGCCTATCCTTGGACTCCTTTAGCCTTCATTTAAAGTGAAAATCTTCAGTGTATTTTTTGCTTCCACAAACCTACATTTTCATATTTTAGTTATTTAATGTGACCTTTGTTAAAACCTCTGCATTTTTATCCAGATCATGGCATCCTTACTGTTTCAAATGCCTTACAGCTGCACATATGAAAGACCCTTCATTTTAGAGTATGTAGAATATCTCTGAATAGCAGAATGCCAGATGCTTATGGACAAAGTCAGAATAGGAATCTACATTAGTGTCCTATTTTAATGGCAATACTTAAGGATCCAGCTGTATATCTGTGTCTATATGTACATATAGTGCCCTACATAATGTTTGGGACAAAGACATTTTTCCTTTTTCCCTCTGCTTCACAATTTCAAATTGCAAATCAAACATCTCAGAATAAATTTTGGTTCTGTACACCACCACAATGGATTTGAAATAAGGCTATCATTATGTGACTGAAATGTAGACTTTCAGCTTTAAATTATGAGGTTTACCAAAAATATTGTATGAGCTGCTTAGAAAAGACAATTTTATATATCGTCCTCCGATTTTCAGGGGCTCAAAAATATTTGGACAAAGTAACAATCATAAATATAATGATCATTTTCAATATTTGATTGAAAATCCTTTACAGCCAATGACTGCCTGAAGTCCAAGTCGCTCCATGGCCTAGTCATTCTGGCCCCTGTCTCTAACTGGCTAACCATCTTTCAGCCCTTAACCACCTAAAAAGTGACGTGTAGGGTGTGGACTGATGCAAAATGGCTTCCGTTGCATCGTCCAGGTGGATGCTGCACATTAGTGGTGTTTAAACACTTTGAGTATTATTAATTACTAGCAAAATACCCGCGCTTCGCAGCGGAGAAGTAGTGTGTTAAAGAAGCAATGAAAAAGAAAAAGGAAACATTTTGAAAATAACGTAACATGATTGTCAATGTAATTGTTTTGTCACTGTTGTGAGTGATGAGTGTTGTTGTCATATATATATATATTTACACACACACACACACACACACACATAAACATATATATATATATATACATATCTATACATATACACATATATACATATATATATCTACATATATACACACATATACACACACACATAAATACATACACACATACATACATACACACACACATATATAAACATATATATACATATACATACATATCTACATATATACACACACAGCTATTTCGTATCAGTGCAATACGCTGCTTGTTAAAACGGATAACTCCCGCTCTTACGTGCAGTCTGCGTGGATATTATGAACTATCGTATTTGTTCAAGTTCTATTTAAATTTTAAATAGAAGGGATTTTTATTTAGTCGACAGAAATATGTTTAGTAGGAATGGTAAAAACAGACAGGAATATTATTCATGAATAAATCAACTCAAACCTTAAACAACTTATAATATTTTGCTCTCCATAAAAATATATCCTGTCAAAATGATACAAATTCAAATATGAACATGCTGCATAACAAAACCTAGAAATATAAATGAAATGTGTTCTTTTCAGCAATAACAAATCAAATCATTCAGTTGTCTTTGCTCATATGTCATTTTAGAGCTGGACGCCTGGCATCTTTTTTTGGCCACAAGTTCGTTTCTGTTTGCTGTGAGGTTCTGTGTTGTGGAGATTCTCAGGATGGATTGCAGGTGCTCATCAGTGAGGCGACTCCTGTGTGCTGTTTTGTTAGTCTTTATCACTGAGAAGAGCTTCTCACACAGATATGTGCTACCAAACATGCACAAGGTTCGAGCCGCATGTAGACGGACTTTTTTTGTTCATCAAAGTCACCAAAGCGCCGTGCAAACTCAGTGCGCCAGTTTATCAGCAAAGTCGCGATTTGGGAACACCGTAGTGACGACTTGGTTTAACATTACTTGGCAACAGGGAAAGTGGGGCAAGGTGCACTGGTGCATTTGTGTCTCCCATAAAAGCAGCTTCACTTGAAATCACTTTGTGATTGTGCACGGGTTAAAACGTCCGCTGAAGTGTCAGATTCTTATTTAATTATGCTGTTTTCTGTATCTTCTGCATTGCATTCAGGTTACCCTGATGTTTTATCTCATAGTGCCGTCTTAGATTAAATTCTGTAATTACAGCCACATTAGCTCCACAAATGAGACACACGGGTTTAGTAAACATATACTCAGCCTCCCATCGGTTTTTAAAGGCTCTATTTTCAGAATCAACTTTTCTCTTCAGCATCGGGTGAGCTAGCTTCGCAATAACTTGCAGCATCATAAGCTACACTTGATTAACGTGGTAAGTGTTACCGCAAGGCAGCTGAAGCGCTGCATTATGGGATCTGTAGTTTATTGTGTTACCAGCGCTTCATATACCCGGCTTTAATAACAATAATACAGTATATAAAATGATCTCGCGGGCCGGATATAATTACACGCCGGGTCGGATGTGGCCCGCGGCTCTTGAGTTTGACACATATGGACTAAATAGAACTTGAAAAGATATATTTATTCAAATGTGATCGCTAATTCAGATAGAGTTGACGCCAAGACTACAGCCTGCATGCCTCAATAAGTCATCCTTCCCTCGCTCTTACTTTTTACCGTTCATCTAATGAATACACTGAGTATGGCTTTACCAAAACAATCATTGATGGTGAATAAAGTATCCATTATTTGTGTATGTAGATCGGGTTATATATATACATATATATATATATATATACATATATATATATATTATTATTATTTATATATATATATATATATATATATATATATATATATATATATATATATATATATATATATATATATAGTAGCGAACCAGCAGTCAGCGCTGCCGGAGTGATGCATTGTGGGAAGGTTGTACGTTCACTGTTTTTTTATACTGTTTTCCTGTTGTATTTATTAATGTTTTAACTTGTAAATAATTGTGGTGTTTGTATTCAATTAGATGGGTGGGTTTGGGTCATCGCCGTCCGGGGTTATTTATTTTGTAAAAAAGTACCGTTTATGTGTAATGTGTCTTCGAGCATGACCTTGACCATGGTAGTGCAGTAATGTCGAGCTTTGTTTACTGGCTATCTGTGAATAAAGAGATACAACAGGACAGAGCTGTTATTCATTGCGTAAGATTTTATCTGAGCAATTGATGCCTAGACACTCGAGTCGTCGCGGTGTATGGGACACGAAAGTGCTCGTTACTTAAGAAGCTGGGTACAGCTGCGTGCTGCCGGTGACACTCGTAGTCGCGGCGGTGTATGGGACACGAGTGCTCGTACTTAGAGAGCCGGGTGCAGCTGTGTGCCTAACGCTGGCAACCTGCTAGCCGACAGCTTGGAAGAGGTGCACGGCAGAGATCGGCTCGCAAAACTTCAAGACTCGACCCCAGGTCGCTACAATATATATATACCCGCGTATCGCAGCGGAGAAGTAGTGTGTTAAAAAAGCTATGAAAAAGAAAAGGGAACATTTAAAAAATAACGTAACATGACTGTCAATATACAGTATTTGTTTTGTGAGTGTTACTGAGTGTTGCTGTCATCAAGGATTTGATTATCATTATTTCTTTCAATCAGGTTCGTATTTGTAGGATGTGTTGTGTTCAAGTTACATTCCGTGATTGTCAATCATTGTAAAGATGACAGGTTTCATTCATCGATTCGTTTCTTACTGCATCAATAAACAGCTCGTCTTCTTCTTTATCTGAGACCTGACACACTGCATGCACGGTTTTTTTTTACACTGTCTTCCTTTAGCGGGACATTCACTTTTTCCAACGTGTGCTTTGTTTTGGATTTATGAATATGCTTGTATGTATCAAACGCTTCATATTTTTTGCTGCCTTTTCAATTGTGTAATTCGGTTTTGTTCAGCCTTTTGGAACTGTTGCCTTTTATCTGTGCACTGCGCCAGTTCACGCGGAGCCACTCGTGTACATGCATCGGGTTTCCCAGCTGTGCTGGTGCCATCTCGCTATGTCCATGGCTGTATTTAATGTTACCTTAGTCCTGGCACTTAAAACTTTCTCTCTAGTTTCTGAGTTTGTACCAAACACCACCCTGACCATCTCATCTTCCTCTGCATAAGCACAGTCCTTAACCCGTGAATATTTAGTGGGAGTTTGCTATTGGATTGCCGCTGACGGACGGCCTTATATGGGCAGGCACTAAATTACAAACGCCAGCGCAGCCTGTCTATGAACTTAATTTAAAGTGTAGGTTTACATCGCGGCTTTGTTTCAAGTAGCAGAAGTCATGAATATGGTTGTATATGTCACTCGCTCGCTTCTTATTGTTTCGCTGCCTTCTCAATTATATAATGCATGTTTTCTTCAGCGCTTTTTTTAGGTCTTCCTGGTTTTCTATGTACTGCGTGATTACGTGGGAGGCGTGATGATGTCACACGAAACTCCGCCCCCACGGCGTTCAAGCTCATCTCCATTACAGTAAATGGAGAAAACAGCTTCCAGTTATGACCATTACGCGTAGAATTTCGATATAAAACCTGCCCAACTTTTGTAAGGAAGCTGTAAGGAATGAACCTGCCAAATTTCAGCCTTCCACCCACACGGGAAGTTGGAGAATTAGTGATGAGTCAGTGAGTGAGTGAGGGCTTTGCCTTTTATTAGTATAGATATCTATTAGAGCAATTTTGCAGCCAGTGCTACTGGGGTGGGGCACCAGCTCCTTAAATCCGTACTCAGTTAAATACATTGAAAGATAAATGAAATATAAAAAGCTCACAAAAACTTAATGTCTTTAAATATGTATACAGCAACGTTTTTCAACCTTTAAGTATTAGCGACCCAAGTTTTCATTACAGTTTTAATAGCACACCCCCTAACATTTTTTTTAAATGTAGATGCATATTTTATTATACCTACTTATATCTCTATATTTATTGTTCTAGTATCAGAATGTAGTTTAAGTTAATTTGTTTTGGTTTCAACAGATTTTTTTCATATTTTTGATTCTTGTTTTCTTTTTTTCACATCTTCGCGCCCCCCTAAGGGGGCCCGCCCCACAAGTTGAGAACCACTGGTATCCAGAGATTGCACAGTGGTGAAGCCATTAACAGAATTTTAGCTTCAGCTTTTGTCACTCCCAATGTCTGTAAAGGTTTTCTCCAATATCTAAACGATGTGCAGTTTACGTTGAGTGGGAATTCAAAAAAAAAAAAACACAAAATACCAGTATGAAAGAATGCAGGTGTCTGCATAAGTGTGTCCTACAGTGGACTAGTATCTTCTCACCTTCAGAACATCAAAACAAGTTTAGCAAGACCAAGGGCCTCATGCATAAATGGTACGTATGCACAGAAATGTCGCGTAAGAACGTTTTCACACCGTGATGTATAAAACCTACACTTGACGTAAAGCCACGCACTTTTTCACGGTACCTCATACCTTGTCGTACACAAGTTCTCCGCTCGGTTTTGCAGACTGGCGGCACCCAGCGTCAAAGCAGTGCAACTGTTCCTGTGTGGTTACTCTTTATTTTTCTGACGCGGCTTTATAAATACACTGAAACTAACCGCATATTGTTGATTGGTGTAATGCATCTGATTGTAATTAACTTGTAACAATATAATGGTCCAGGGAATAGCCATAGTATTCCAAATACCTTAACTGCTTTAGTGTTGTTACTCTCACTGTACCATCTTCTTCTTCTTTTTCTTCTTTCAGCTGCTCCCTTTAAGGGTTGCCACAGCGGATCACCTTTTTCCATATTACTCTCACTGCACCACTCAGAGTATTTATATCACTGTATCTGAGTGGAGAATCACAGAAGCAGCTGATCAGAAAGAGAATTAATCGGTATACAGCATCAAGCCCACGCTGCCTCAGCACACGGCAAAACGTTTCAAAGCCTTTCCTGTACGGACCTCGCGGTTCAGAAACCGTTTCATCCCAAGAACTATAAACGCACTCAATCAATTGCTCCTTTTAGAACGGTTTGTACTTATAAGTACAATTACCCCACTGTAAACTTGCACAACCATATTGCACAACCTGAGCCACTTTACAAAGCGCGTATTTACATATGATGATAATACCATTTGTAAGATGAAATGCAGCAAAATATATTGATTATACAGATAAAACTTCATTTAAATAATCTGTATTGTTAATAATTTAACTTGTGATGGCACAGTACCACAGCGCTAGCAAGTTCACGTATTGTTCCTGCCTTGCGCTGTATATTTGCTGAGGCTGGCGCGACACTGGAAGGACAGATGGATAGAATAATTAAACAGGGTGGAGTGCCCTCTCAGGGTTGGGGGGGAGATCCTGCCCCAAGTGGAGGAGTTTAAGTATCTCGGGGTCTTGTTCACGAGTGAGGGAAGAATGGATCATGAGATTGACAGGCGGATCGGTGCGGCATCCGCAGTGATGCGGGCTCTGCATCGGTCTGTCGTGGTGAAAAAAGAGCTGAGCCGTAAGGATGAATGGATGGTAGGTAATGGATTCTGTGTCCTGTCGGAGAAAGAGAAAGAACGGAAGCACGTAGTGATTCACACACATAGAGCACATTGAAGATCAAATACAAAACAAAGCATTTAACTTGCTACTTTAGTTACGATGGGATTTGAGAAACTAGTAAATTAAATGATTTTAAGATGAAATTTATGATGTTCTACTTTAATGACAAAATAAACTACATGATTAAAGTGAAAATTTCAAGATTAAAGTTGACATTTCGTGCTTTTTTCCCCACTGTGTGCGTATTTTTTTTGTCTGTACCCTAAGAAGCTTAGACGGTGGGCTACAACTCGCCTTTTCACGTTAACTTTGATATGCGACTTCTTTTTTATTTTGGCACTGTGTGACTTTGTGAACTTGAGCCCTCAAGTTTCTCCAACATGTTATGTTACTTGATCAACTTCCTTTTGTTGATTTATACCACTGTTTAAATCAGCAAATAGTATGTTTTTCCTTTGCCTCCACTTAGTATTCGCTGAAATTCTTATATTTTCCCCTATGCTTTTACCATTGTCTTTTCACAGAAGGCTGAGCTTAAGGGCGATTTATGTTTATTTGCATATTCAAAGAGGCGTAATTCTGGGAGGAGTTGGGGGCGGGACAGAAGGTGCACGTACGAGCGTTACTTGTCACGCTGACTGGGATTTATGGAGCGGAAGAACATGGAAGTTGGAGCAATGCACAGATTCCTGCATCTGGATTTTTCTGTGTGTAAGCACATTTCAGCTTTTGTGCTTACGTCATGTTATAGTGTGAATTCTACGCACAGCGTTATGCATGAGGCCCCAAGTGATTCAGTTCGACAATCTTACCAATCCTGTTCACTTCATTTCTCACATTAAGCCGAGGTTTGAAGGGCCCTAAAGTCCTACTGTATACCACACATCTTGGTAATTTATTCCAGGTGTCTGTGGTTCTCAATGTGAAGAAAACCTGTGAAATTTACCCTTAAGTTTCCATCTGTGTTTTTTGTTAAATCGCCAATTATAAAAATAACTTTTATTCACTGTTCTAATCCACTTCATCATTTTAAGCTATTCAATCCTGTCACCTATTGCTCTGTATTTTGTTAAACTTTATATTAAAAAAAAAATGCATCACCATCGAGTCATACAGCTTAAGCACAATCTCCCTTGACTTCTGGTACACATCTAACATCCTATTTGCTTTCTTAAGTCCATCTTTACACAGTCTAGAAGTTGATAGTGATGATGTTTCCACTATGACTAAGTATTTCTCATGAGTTGTACTTTCAAGTTGTAAACCTCCCATTGTGTATTCGCACCTAGTACTGCTCGATAAGCACCACCCCAGTTTAGAAGAGAGATGCATGTATTTTATATACTCATTTTTTGTATGTACGTATATCTATTCTTTTCCCCTCAGTTTTCTCCACTGCATCCTTCTCCTAGAGTTATATAATACATTTTCTAGATGTGTTGTGTTCACACGTCGGTTTTCAGATGTTTTTGGTTTATGGCAGAACTTGCTGGCATCTCAAAACTTAAAGCTGTACAACGTGTGGTGCTGTACGTCACTGGAAATATACACATGTAGACATAAACTTTGTGGGGGAACAAAAACAAAGAGACATCATCGTCAGAGAACATCACCATCAACTCCCTACGTTTACAATTTACACTGAGAAGTGTAAGATTTGCATAGACTATAAAGTTATACTTCAGCAGTGCTCAAGCATTAGCCATGTGCCAAATACCAAATTAAGGACGTTTTATTTTTTTCTGCAACTTAACAACAAAACACCACACCAACACTATCAAGATGCAAAACACCTCTTATATATAAACATCAATGCGTTGAAGTGTGTGTCTGTCTGGCCTGGAAGTGAAAGGTGGAGTCGGGCTAAGGGCTCCACCTCCGAGGATACACAAGCGAGGCCAGAACATTGGCAAAGTGAAACCTTTGAAGAAAGAGTCCCTCGCTTAGCAGCTAATACAGAAGCGAGGCGAGCACATCCGCAAAACGGTATCCCTTTTACATTTCCTCCGGCTGCTAATACACAAGCAAGGCGAGCACACCAGCATATGGAAACCTCTGAAGAAAGACGGTCGCTTAGCCGCTAATGCACAAACGATGTGAGCATGTCGGCAACACGAAAGCTCCTACTAGAGAGATGCCCAAAGTAGTTATTTTCAATTTTTTTTCTGATGATTTCAGTAGTTTCTAGGACCCCGTGCTTTTTACAGCACAGGCTTACACAGCTAATATTTAATACAATGCATAGTCCATTAAAGTTGATTTATGAAATAATTCAGCCGCTATCTACACCTAATGCATCTGGTGTATTGTGCCCATCTAATGTATCTAATATCAGAATGAAATAGTGCTGTCAATATATGGTCAATGTTTAGCTATGCCATAGCTGGTCCGTGGCATAGGTGAACCCAAAAATCACCTAGGACTCCATGTTCCCACTTGAATTTTGTTGGCAACTTGGTTGTGTTTCAGAAACAGCTGACCTTAACTGGGTACACATATGGAAAGACAGACCTCTGTTTTCTTTGTTGAAATGTCAAAGAGAGGCGTTTCATTCAGTTGAGTTAGGACAGGACATTCATTTTGAGTTTGGACAGTTGACATGGTTGCATGATGGAGGAGGCTTCTGACTGTGCAGCATTGCTCAAACTAAAGGCAACTTTGCATTTAAAGCCTAATTAGTCAGTTTAGCAGACTGCATTGTGTTTTGGATTAAGCAGCTAGCACCATTGTATTCTTTGCACTCCATACTGGGGGTGCGGACCCAGGTTGGTGCAAGACAGATGTGTTCATTTTTTTAGGCTATAAAAAGAAGTGGTGTATTTGTTGGTTTTACACATGTGGATCAACAACTGGAGTAAATTGTTAATCTGTGAAAAGCAGGGTAGGGGCCCAGAACAAAACCTGGTATCAGATCTCAAAAGGATTAGTGCTGATCCTCAACGATGCCGATCAGATCTTCTGTCATCTTAATAAATATTGCTCATTAAGTGAAGTGAAACACGTTGCTCTCTTTGACATTTCAGTAAACAAAGAAAACAGAAGTCTCTCTTTCCATGTGTGGGCCCAGGTGAGGTCAGGCAGGTGCATCATTTTCAGTAAAGCTTTCAGTAGCCATTGTGATGTGTGAGTCCCTGTCTTGCACCCCAAAACACGAGGCTGAGTCTCAGTACTTTAGCAAAACCAACTTTATTCAACTTCAAACAGGAACAGCACGGTTATTTATTGTAGCGGGATCTACCATTCTCCTATACACAGACACAGCAGTCAGGCCAGGTTAGTGGCCAAGTAATCCTGTTCCCTGCATTTATAATGTTCCTTGCATCACCCATCAATGGCAGACACTTATCTTTTCAGATTTCCTTTCACAGAGAGCTGCTACAACACTAGGAGCCTGTGGTTGCACCGGCAACTGACAGGCCGTCTTCCACAGACTCAGCGATCACGCTTCAGGATGCTCTTCGGAGCCCCAAAACAGTTTATAAACCTTACACCATGTTAAAGGTCTATCTGATCTCATGAGATGTGTCACTCAGACTTACCAGACTAACTACAGTATAATTCACCCTGTAGCAATTCAGATTCACACAGGCACAGAACATTTCAGCACCAGCACCTTTCTGTGTGTGTGGTGTGCCTGTTATGACTTGTTTCCGTTTTTAAATTCTGCTTGGTCTTTTCATTTACCTTTTTTGAAAAGTTGATTCTGAATCTACACTTAAAAAATATTAAAACATGCTTCAGTTCCTGTATTTCCCATTTCTTATTTTGGCACCATATAGTTTTATATAAGGCTTCACCATGTTGTGGTTCTTTCAGGGATTGGGGAGGTGTGTATTGTCTTTGTACAACTATATAAAAGACCACAACTGTGCACTAATGCGTCCCCCGATGGTGAATTGAATTTACTGTAATGCAAAGTATACTGCTTTATTTTTGGAACCTCCAAATCCTGCTACTTCCTCCTGCTATGCTTTCTGCTGCATTGCTATCGCTGCTCATCTACACTACCGCACCAACCTGTCCTACCGGCTCCGCTGTGCTGTGCTGGCTCTCCACTGCTATCAGATAAGTATTGCTCAGTATCATGCTAAAGTACTCTCATGACAAACTCCTTCATATTAAACAGTTTGTCCAGCGCTTATGGTCTGACTGGAATACCCTAAAAGGCACTGGTATTTTGCTGTGCCCGAAATAAGTACATCGCGGGTCAGGTCACCTACAGCACCGGGCTAACAAATGAAAAGATCGCCGGCAGCATTTGCTCAGGAATACACGGTGCTACTCCTGGCCCTGGAAATAGAAGTGTCAGTGTGCTAAATTTACAGTATGTGAAAATAAACTCCGATCATGGCTCTGTGCAAAAAAAGTCTCATCAACTAATATTGCATTGTTTAATTTGAGATCTCTTAGCAAAGCATTAGTGCTGTCAGAATTCATCATTGACACCAAACTTGATATGCTGTGCTTAACGGAGACTTTGCAAAAACCAAATGAATTTACTTCTCTCACGTAGGCGACACCATCTGGTTACACATTCCTCACAGAGCCTCGTAGCTCAAGACAAGGTGGAGGACTTGCAGTAATTGTCAGAGTGTAGTAAAACATCAAAAGAATCCCAATTGATTGTCCATTGTCTTTCGAGTGTCTGGCTCTTAAACTAATAACGGAATCAGGTCCTGTCCCACTCATTGTTCTTTATCGTCCTCCAAAATAAAATGCATCCTTCTTATCTGATCTGACTGAACTATTAACCCACTTAAGTTCCTTTTCCCAGAGAGTCATTCTTCTTGGTGATTTAAACATTCATATTGACATCCCCACATCTAAACTGAGAAATTAATTCCTATCTTTACTGGACTGTTTTGACTTGACACAACATGTTGATTTTCCCACCCACTCTGGTGGTCATATATTGGATCTGATCTGTACTTCGGGACTATCTGTTTTTAACATTTACAGCACTGATTTGGGACTTCCTGACCATAAAGCAGGACTTTTCACTGTCGGATTACCTCTCCCTCCTCTTACCTGTAAATGACAAATGTCTTACAGAAACTTTAAAAATATCTGTATTCTATCCTTTCTGGATCCATTTCTGATCTTTTACTGTCTTCACCTATTCCATCAACACTAGATAGTCTTGTTGACCACTATAACACAGCCCTTCATTCAGCATTAGATAAAACAGCTCCTTTAAAAGATAAGGTGGTTTCCTTTAATCGTTCATCTCCTTGGTATAATTCAGAATTGCGATCTATGAAAGCAGCTGGCCAATGCCTTTAGAGAATGTCACGCAAGTCTGGCCTCACCGTGCACATCCAGGCTTTCTCTGACCACCAAAGAGCTTACAGCTAACCGTTAATTCTGCCAAGAACACCCATTATGGCAGAATAATAGAAAGTGGCGATGATAACCCAAAGGTTTTGTTCTCTGTAGTTAATAAACTACTCCAACCCGCATCTGGCCTATCTACCTCTAATACTGAAGTCTGTGAGAAATTCCTCTACTTTTTCCATAACAAAATTAAAGATCTAAATAATTCAACTAACATAAATACATCATCTGTTTATATCTCTCCCTGTTTTCCCACTCCATCCAGCTCCTCCTCTAACTTCTCACCAGTCACATCTGCGTTTGTTAATAACCTGCTTTGTAAAATGAGGCAGACTACTTGTGTACTCGACCCCATCCCCAGCACACTACTTAAATTCTGCCTTCATGCCATAATCCCGACTATTACAACATAATAAACTCATCCCTTGATACTGGCTCTGTGCCGCTCACTCTTAAAATCGCTTCTGTAACCCCAATCTTAAAAAAATCTGGCCTTGATGCTGACAATCTTAACAATTTCCGGCCTATTTCCCACTTACCTTTCCTGTCAAAAGTTCTTGAGTGTGTTGTAGCTTCCCAACTCACCAACTACTTAAACTTCTAATAATTTGATGAAACCCTTTCAGTCTGGTTTCAGGGTGCAGCACAGCTGTGAAACTGCTCTGCTACGGGTAACCAATGATTTGCTTATGGCAGCAGACTCTGGACAAACCAGCATATTAATTCTATTAGACCTCAGTGCAGCATTTGACACTGTCAGACATGACATTCTGCTGTCCAGAATGGAGAGCATGCTGGGTATCTCTGGCATTGCCCTCCAGTGGTTCAAGTCCTATCTGACTGATAGGCAAGAGTTTGTTAGTCTTGGCAACAGCAGATCCAGCTCGCCACCAGTCACACAAGGAGTTCCTCAGGGCTCTGTCCTCGGTCCTCTTCTTTTCTGTATTTATATGCTTCCCCTTGGCCATATTATTTGTAGTTATGGACTGGGTTATCATCTTTATGCAGATGATACTCAACTCTGCTTCAATGTTAAAAGTGGGACTTCAGAGTTTTCTCAGCTCACAATCTGCCTCAGTGAAATTAATATCTGGATGGAGCAGAACTCTTTAAAATTAAATTGCAACAAAACTGAACTCCTGAAATTGGGACTAAAGTGCAACTTTTTAAAATTAGCTCCTTCCCAGTCCATCATGGCAGTGATCTCATCAGACCTGCCTCTACTGCAAAGAATCTTGGTGTCATTTTTGATTCCTCCCTCTCTTATTCCACCCACATAAATCACATTTAGAAACTTTCTTACTTTCACCTCCGTAACATATCCCATGTTTGCTCCTTCCTCTCCTTTTCTAATGCTGAGAAACTTGTCCATGCTTTTATCACATCCCGCATCGATTTTTGTAACTCGCTGCTGGCAGGTGGCCCTTGTAATCTTATATCACAGCTCCAGCTTATTCAAAATTCGGCTGCAAGAGTCCTTACTTGAACCAGCAGCAGCGAGCACATCACACCTACCCTGCTCCATCTTCACTGGCTCCCTGTGTCTTACAGAATCAAATATAAAATCCTACTAATAATCTACAAAGCCTTAAATAACCTTGCGCCAAACTACATCAGTGACCTTCTCCATCACTATGTGCCTGTCCGCCCACTAAGGTCCTCTGATTCTGGCAATCTTGTTGTGCCCCACAATAATCTACACTCCATGGTGACAGGACCTTCAGCTGTATAGCGCCCAGACTCTGGAATGACCTACCGAAATTAATCAGATCAGCTGACTCCATGAATTCTTTTAAAAAACAACTCAAAACTCATCTGTTCAGGAAGGCTTTTAGCTCTACTTGACTTCATTACCCTTTCTCTCAGTTTACCTCTCTGTCAAGATGCTCTTGTAACCTGTATGTGTGTGCTAGACCATCAATTATGCTGTCTGTTAGGCTTTTCTCTGAATTTACTATCTTAATCTTCTTTATTTATTTATCTGGTTTAGTACAATGCTATATACGGTATACCCTGCCATTCTTTCTTAAACTCTGTGAAGTGCCTTGAGCATGGGAAAGGCGCTATATAAATGAAATGTATTATTATTTTTGACCTCTAGTATAAAGACTTTCTGTGATTTTTTTTTTCAGATTTAATTTTTGGTTCTTAATTTAGTCTTTGGAAAAAGACAAGACTGACTGTGCTTGATTTCTGACTATGCTCCGGATGCCTATTTAAGTAAATCTTTAAAGGCGCAACAGTGTGTGTGTGTGTGTGTGTGTGGGCACAAGTATGGTCACTGGCCAATGGGTGTGTGAATGTAGTGCTACTCACCTTCTATTTTTAATCAGACGGGGAGTGCGATTTGCACAAGATGTTTGTTAATCTGGTGAAAAACAGCATTTATCTGGAATGCAACTTCAAAAAGATGAATTTTAATCTGGAGTCTTTTGTCAAAAAGTGCTGTATTAATGAGAGACTTCGTCAAGTTTAAATAAATGTATTTAACTTGGGACTTGTTTATTTTTGTTTTGTCTTTGGAGTTGTTCTTTGTTGCATTTGTTATTCTGATGGAAAAGTAGTATTGCTTTCTGATTAATAAAGTTGATTTCAAAAGCACAAGCTCTCTTTGCCTTTGTTGTGCCAAGTTCCTCCCCTAATATCTTCACTTAAGAAATATTGTATTCTCATGTCTCTTCCTTGAAAAGATTTCCTACTGTGTCATATTGATTAGAAACCTAAAAGCTTCCATGGGGAGACAATGAATGCAGCACTCATTGGAGGGAGGGCAGGTATTTGTTTTTTATACTTTTCATGATCATTGGATCAAATGAAATCAAAGCATTCAACAGAAATTCAGCAGCGGCTCATACCTCCTGTACAAACAGTTTTTGGAGCACTTTGCATGAGGGCACGGATGTGCTTTTTTACTCATTCAGTCACATTGTGCGATTTCATGTTTCCAAGTTGACATGTTTTCGTCATTGCCTCAGGAGGAACAACATTACTTGCAGGCCATTAGTCTATATTGCTTTTATTTAATCTGGAGACAAAGCACTAAGAACAGACAATAAACTGCCCAAAACTTACTTGAAAAAAAAAAAAAAAAGACTCCATAAAAACATTTTAAATGTATTGTTTTGTCAATTAAACTTTAACACAATAACATGTCAGAGTCATAGAATGGTGAACAAGAAAGCAACATTCACAGTTCCAATTCCATACAAGTGCATGCTTCATTTCAAAATGTTTCAACTGACACTCGGAGACAAATGTCTTGTTCATTAAACTGATAAACTTGAATACCAGAGGTAAAGTAATACAGTCAGCACAAAGTAATAAGGCCATTCACCCACCTAGTTTCTGAATCTTTGCTTATTCTCTTTGGGGTCTGTAATACGTGTATACGTTTAATGTCACTATGCTCTGTACAAATATATTGTATAAATCTGCCTTATACTTCCTTGACTTAGAGCCAGATTCAGCACAGGGGTTCACCATTTAGAACAGCTAGGCAAGCATTATAAGACAATACAGACAACTACAATACGGGCAGTCAGACTGATGATCTTTGTATACTATTTCGGTGTGTCAAAATCAGCATGAAACTGTATCAGGTTTGCCTTGTTTGGAAAGGCATGATTCACCTAAGTAGGGGCCTGCACATGAAGAAAGAGTATAAAGCCTTGGAACATTGCCCGGCACACCTTTGAAGCCGACAGACGGATGGGAGATAATGTCATTCGATCCTGAAAATCCTTCTACTGCATGTCGAAAATGGCAGACTCTACACATTGGGCTCCCACTCCCGAACTGGGTTCTTGCTATTGGCTTCCTTTGTCCGTTAAGCAACATAAGCCGTCATTATACAAAGCTATTTCTCCTATGTGATTTCTTACCGCCGTATCAATAAGGGAGGGGTATCGCCTTTTTATATTATATCTATATAGTTTTCGGGTTATGAAGCACGCTGCAATTGCAAAAGAACTCATTGTAAACAAGGGAGCTAATGCCCCCTGCTGGATACAGGTTCAAAGTCAGTTGGTGCCTCTCTAAGTAGCGTTAACACTCAGGTAGGTACAGACTCTGTTCAGGGAGCCAGTGTTGTTGCAGCCCACATGTACTACTGTGCACACTCACACTGGGATAATTTAGAGGCGATACTGAAACTACAGTAACATATTTTCATCTCTAGAGTGTGGAAAAACTCCAGAATATCCAGAGGAAGAATAAGAGGAGTGCAAATAGAAACCTGGTGCTGCTGGGACTGCAACAATAATTGCTGTGTAATTATAAAACTGTAAAAATAATCCTTTCACTTAAAAAAAAAATAAAATGTTCATGTTCTCCATATATTTGTGGTTAAAGTGAATACATTGAGTCTTCATAAGCATTTAACTTTCACTACATAAACTACTAGAATATGGAAAATATTGTGGTTAAAATAATAGCTGAGTTTGTCTCGTCCGATGCGAGAGATGGACGTCTGAAGTGGAGCTCCGCTAGCAGTGGTGCTATTTTTCATATTATTTGCTTATTATTCAGAGATATCCTGTATTTATTCAACCCGAGAGGGACCGCTACAGTATATGTAAACACATATAAACATGGCCAACAAGAAGGGGGGTCCGAAAGAATCGAAGACTAAAGCTACATCCAAGCTGCGATCAGCAAGCCCTAGTTCGAGATACGGCCTCTCAGAGACAGACCTGGATCAGATGGGTGAAAGTACAGACTCCTCGGGACCACGGTCCGCTACATCGTCGCCGGCTGAGAGCGAAAAGGGGAGCGAAGGTGCGATCGTGAGTGCAGATGTGGATAGCTCGCCGACTGGAGAGGATTACCTGAAACTGGAAAAGGCCGGGAGGTCCGCGGCTTCAGTTACGCAATACGCGGGACTGGAGCAGCGGGACACCGGCTTCAGCAGAGTCTGCTGCTTCATCTACGGCACAAGAAGGCACATTTCAGCTATCTGAACTGAAAGTGTTGCTCGCTGAGCTCAGGCAAGATATAAAGAAAAGCGAGAAGGCTAATGAGAAAGCAACGGCAAAGGCACTTGAGAGACTGAAACAGGAATTAAAACAGGAAATCCAACAGGCAAATGAAAGGCTGCGCCAAGAGGTACAACTGGAACTTCGACAGGTGCTGGGTAAAATTGAAGAGCGCATTGAGAAAAACTCAGTTAAACTGAGCACGCTTGCTGATCGATTGGAGCATCTTAGTGAGACATTCACGAATCGGATCGAAATAGCGAACATCTAGCTGCCAGTGCCGAGGAAAGAGCAGTAAATGTCAGTTGAATGTAAAAACTCGGAGAAAAACTTGGAGACAGACTGGCTGCTTTAGAAGATGGGAATAGAAGGTATAATGTCAGAATTGAAGGCCTGCCGGAGAATCGAGAAAGTTTAAACCCGGTGAAATTCGCAACTGAACTTTTTCTAAAATAATCGGGGCGACTTTAAAGCAGAATCTGAGATAGCAGCGGCTTACGCGTCGCGGATCAAACACCGTCAGACCCCGACCAAGATCTTTTATAGTTCGTTTTGAGTGATTATCATTTAAGTTAGAGGTGATGGAACTCCTCAGGAAAAAAAAGGAAGATATTATATATGAAGATTGCCACATTCGCGTCTTCCCTGACTTCTCTCCAGCAACAGCTATCAAAGCGCCGCCTTCAATAATATAAACAGCGCTACGGCAAGCCAATGTCAAATACGGCCTCCTGTATCCGGCAAAACTGAAAGTGGAATGGCAGGGTCATTTCTATGTTTTCGCTAGCAAGGAGGAGGCAGAAAATGAGTTAAGAAAGCTGATCCCGGGACTATTCTGATACATAATTGTGAGTCATGGCGGTAAATGATAAAGCTAGGATTAATAATCTACTGTCTGATCTATTTGTTTTAAAATACGGGTTTTTATCAGCATATATTCTCATATTCTTATATTATTATTACTTACTTATTACTTATCATTACTTAGTATTACTAGGGCTAAATGTTTATGTTTTATTGTGCTTAATTACGTTTTCCTCCTCTTTTTTTCTTTTCTAATTATTTCATGTGTACCCTAAATGAGACTGTTCAATATCATACCCTTGGTTTGCTGTTATTGCTATTACTGCATTAAGACTTGTTATGCTTGTTTTGGACACATCTTTAACACCATCACCTGGGTTTATTATCTGGGGATATCATCTTAATGCACTAAAATTGATGAAGATTATATGTATATGTGTATGTATGTATATATATATATATATATATGTATGTATATATATGTATATATATATATATGTATATATATTAAGTGCAAAATTCTTTTCTTTTTTTTTTTCTTTTTCCTCTTTTAAAGACTATATTGGTAACAGATATCTCTATCTTTTAACCTTAAAGCGCCACTGCATGGGGGCTTGATGTGCTTTGGGCGTGCTCTGTCTCTGGGTATGTCAGAGGACTGGGACTGCATGAAGTGGGTTTTAGCCTCACCTGGGGAGGCAAAAAGGGAGGGTGGGGGGTTAAGGGGAAGAGAAAGAGAGCAGGCTTGATCTATATCTAATCTATCATCTCAATCTTTATAATTATAACTATCAACGTAATAATAAGCTGCATGGCAACAACTCTTGGGGAATAGGAAATTAAGACCTAAACTATTTCACTTCCAGTTAAGACTATAATATGACACCAAAACTCAGAATCAGTGTCTCCATGATGGGACAGTTAACCGTAAGCTGGAATGTTAAAGGCCTGAATCACGAATTAAAGAGAAAGAAAGTACTTTCTCACCTAACAGGTCTAAATGCTAAAATAGTATTTTTACAGGAAACCCACTTACTAAGTAAGGATCAGTTCCGGCTGCAAAAGACTGGACTGGCCAAATGTTCCATTCTAGTTTTACAAAGAAAACTAGAGGGGTGGGAATTCTCATACATAGAACAGTACCATTTGTAGCATCAGATGTAGTATTGGATCCTGAAGGGAGATATGTGATGGTCATGGGAGACTTATCTAACTGTAAAATGATTTTGATAAATGTTTATGCACCTAATGTTGATGATAAGGAATTTATACAAAATTTATTTGCATCCATTCCCAATCTGAACACTCATAAACTTATAATGGCTGGGGACTTTAATTGTGTTCTAAATCCACTTTTAGATAAGACTTCCTCCACAGGGGGAACGGCAACTAACACCGCAAAGATAATTACAAAGTTTATAACTGATCACAACTTATCAGATCCCTGGAGGTTTTTAAACCCAAATTCAAGAACATATTCTTTCTACTCACCAGTACATCATTGCTACTCAAGGATTGATTACTTCTTTATAGATAATAACTTCTTGCCTAAGATTAAATCTTGTAAATACGATGCTATTGTTATTTCAGACCATGCTCCGATGATCTTGGAGCTGAAATTACTAAGCCCCATACACTCACCCCAGATGGCGTCTCAATCCGCTTCTATTAGCTGACGAGAATTGTACTGAATTTATATCCAAACAAATTGAATTCTTTCTAGAGACAAATACATCCCCTGAGATCTCTGCAGGAATACTCTGGGAAACTCTTAAGGCCTTCTTAAGAGGACAGATTATCTCATATCTTTCCCACAGAAATAAATCCGAGCGAAGAAAGTAGCAGAGATAAAAGCGAAATTACTAAAATAGATGAAGAACATGCCAGACTACCAAGCGAGACTCTACATAAGAGGAGGCAGGCTCTACATTCAGAATTAAACCTCTTGACAACTAAAGAAACCGAACAACTAATTTACAAATCCAGACATCATTATTATGAACATGGAGAAAGCTAATAAGCTTTTAGCGCAACAAATTCACAAGCAAGATATGCATAGCGCAATCTCGTAATTACTAACACGAATGGAGATAAAATCATCGAACACAAAAATATAATGTACACTTTTAGAGACTACTATAAATCCCTATATACTACTGAGTTTAAAGAAGACAATATACAATCTAATGCATTTCTGGATAAATTACAGATACCACAAATTGACGCTATTAGTGTGGAGGAGCTCGATAAACCTCTGTCATTATCAGAATTACTGGATGCTATAAAGTCACTCCAAGGTGGAAAAGCAGCAGGCCCTGATGGCTACCCTGCAGAGTTTTACAAGAAATTCTCCGCTCAGCTAGCTCCCCTCCTATTAGCAACATTTACAGAAGCCAGAGATAACCAATCTCTTCCACAAACCTCCAAGCACTAATCACTGTCTTTCCAAAACAAAATAAGGACTTATTACAATGTGCATCATACAGACCAATTTCACTTCTGAATAACGACGTTAAAATACTCTCTAAAATCATAGCTAGAAGGATGGAGAAAGTGCTCCCTCAGTAATATCACAAGACCAAACTGGATTTATTAGGGGCCGACACTTATCTTCAAATCTTGACGCCTGTTTAATGTAATATACTCACCAACTAAATCAAACACCCCAGAAATATTATTATCATTGGATGCAGAAAAAGCATTCGACATGATTGAATGGAAATACCTTTTACTATTTTGGAGAAGTTTGGGTTTGGCCCGAACATTTGTGCATGGATTAAATTACTGTATACTAACCCAGAAGCTTCAGTTTGCATCAATAACATTTGCTCAGACTACTTTAAACTAGAACGTGGCACAAGACAAGGATGCCCTTTGTCACCACTGCTGTTTGCAATTGCCATTGAACCACTGGCAATACATTGTCGAAATACTGATCAGATAAAGGGGATTAGCAGAGAAGGACTGGAACAGAAAATCTCATTATATGCAGATGACATGGTACTGTATATATCGGACCCAGAAAATTCTGTGCCTGCAGTCTTAGCAGCACTCACAGAATTTCAAAAGCTCTCTGGTCTCAGAATTAATCTGAATAAAAGTGTACTCTTTCCGGTGAATTCGCAAGCATATAATATTAGATTAGACACCCTTCCTTTTATCATTGCAGAACAGTTTAAATACCTCGGGTAAACATCACAAGTAAACATAAAGCTCTTTATCAACAAAATTTCGTGTCTGCATGGAAAAAATTAAACAAGACTTGCATAGATGGTCAACCCTTCATCTCACACTAGCTGGAAGAATTAACACTGTTAAGATGAATATTCTTCCTAAGCTCCTTTTTTTATTTCAAAACATACCAATATACATTAATAAATCGTTCTTTAAGCAATTAGATTCAACAATAACCTCATTTATTTGGAATTCTAAACATCCACGCATCAAAAGAGCGACCTACAAAGACAAAAGGCAGAAGGCGGCATGGCTCTACCTAACTTCCAGTTTTATTACTGGGCAAATATACAGTCGATAAGAACCTGGACACAAATAGAAGAACATACACAGGCATGGACCGCAATAGAAGTAAAATCCTGCAGTACTTCTTTGTATTCCTTGCTTTGTGCTCCAATAAACACACGTTATCGGCAATACACTAATAACCCAATTGTGCTCCACTCACTTAGAATCTGGAACCAATGTAGAAAGCATTTTAAGACGGAGAAGCTTCTTTCTGTGGCACCCTTGCAAAAGAACCACCTCTTTCAACCCTCACAAACATATGCAGTTTTAATATCTGGAAAAATTTGGAATTAACTTGCTTAGAGATCTTTATATAGACAACGTCTTTGCATCCTATGAACAATTACATTCCAAATTTAACATTCCAGCTACAAATTTCTTTCACTATCTTCAAATCAGGAACTTTGTTAAACAGAACCTTCCAGATTTTCCTCATCTTGCACCCTCATCCACGCTGGAAAATTATTGCTCAATTTCAAGGAGTTAGACTCCATCTCTACAATATATAAAATCCTTTTACAATCCCTTCCTTTCAAAGATCCAAGAGGACACTGGGAAAATGACCTCTCAATTAATATATCAGAAAAGGAGTGGAAAGTAGCAATGCAGAGAATTCACTCAAGCTCCATATGCAAAGCATACAATTATACAACTCAAAATTATATATCGAGCACATCTGTCTCGACTAAAACTCTCAAAATGTTTCCAGGGCATGATCCAACCTGTGAACGCTGCAAAAGCCCCAGCCTCACTAGGTCACATGTTCTGGGCCTGCTCCAAATTAACATTATTCTGGACAAAAATTTTTAATTACCTCTCAGACAGTCTTGGACTCACAATCCCTCCTAACCCATTAACAGCTGTGTTTGGGGTTCTTCCAGAGGGTCTTAAAGTGGAGAAAGACAAACAAATTGTGATTGCATTCACTACACTGTTGGCACAGACTTATTCTGATAAACTGGAAGAACCCAAACTCTCCTCTTTTAAGTCAGTGGGAAACTGATGTGTTATATTATTTAAAATTGGAAAAAATCAAATACTCAGTTAGAGGATCTGTGCAGACTTTTTCAAAACATGGCAGGATCTAATCAGTAATATTTTGAAATGATTTATAAAGCACAGAGAATTTGTTGATTTAGGTATTTTTAAAAGCCTTAAATTTTACACGTTTGGCTTGCTCTCTCTCTCAAGGGTGGGGATCGATCTGTTCTTAGCATAATTCTTTTTTTTTTTTTTTGTAAAAATGTGATTGCTATGTATTGATTGTAATAAAATTAATAAAATAAAAAAAAAAAAAAAAAAAAATAATAGCCGAGTTTGCAGTGGATTTACACATTTTAGGTACTCTATAAATATGATTTGATCATTCCCAGAGGTATCTGTCTATATGTCAGGAAGTGAGTCTTAGAAACAATAATTCAGAAATAAAATCACTGTTTCAATGAATATAGATATAATATTCTAGTTTGCATTGTAAAATCCTCAAAGCATTTCTGGTAAATTTTACTTTACCGAGATATCTACTATATAGTAATATTGTACATCAAAAAAAAAAAAAAAAAGTCAAATCACTGAGTGGAAATTTTCTTTTTGCCTGACCTATTGGGCTAGCCATTGTACGCATCCTTGGATCAATTCTCAGGTTAAGGGCCTTGCTCAGTCTTTACATTTTATACATTCATAAACACAATTTCAGTTGTTTCAGGGGGCTGTCTGTCCATTCATGAACATAATTCTAAAAACAGACCACTGAAATGTGTCATAGTTTTTAATGCTTCAAATTAATTTAGATTAGATGAATGTTGTGAATCCCATTTGGAAATTCAGAATTTATAAAAAAATTAGCAATATCTATTTACAAAGACTTGCAAGCCTAAAAGTGGCACTGTGTTTTACAGCAATTCAACTGAATTAATCTGCAAGTTTGGTGGGTGCAGACACCAGTTAGAGCCAACTCAATATTTATAGTGCAAATACAAGTGAGTCACATTGATTTATGTTAAACTACTGTGTGTTAGCTCAAGAGCAGTGAAGCTTGACTATAAAAAAATATGTTTGAAATCTCCAGACTGATACAGTATGTTCACACATTCATTATTTACTTATTTCAGCACAGGTTTACTGGCAGTCAAACTACCATTGCAGCATATGATGTGGTTCTATCAGATGGTTGTTGTGGCGAGTGCCCTCTTCTACGCAGTGGTGTGCTGCGGAGGCAGCAGAAAGGAGGACGCCTCACACCTGGACAGACTTGTGAGGAAGGCAGGCTCTGTTGTAGGCACAGAGCTGGACAGTTTGACATCCATGGCAGAGCGACGGGCACTGAGCAGGCTCCTGTCAATCATGGAGAATCCACTGCATCCACTGAACAGGATCATCTCCAGACAGAGGGGCAGCTTCAGCAACAGATTGCGGTCACTGAGGAGATCGTTCCTCCCCCACACTATGCGACTCTTTAGTTCCAACCAGGCAACGTTATACAAAGTTGTTGTCTGTTATACCTGCATTTCTATCACTCTTTAATTTAATATTGTTTTTTTGTCAGTATGCTGCTGCTGGAGTATGTGAATTTCCCTTGGGATTAATAAAGTATCTAAGAGCAAGACACTTGATGGGACACCAGTTTTCTAGGGTTACACACCCACACTGGGCTTATTTAGAGTCCCCACTGTTGGGTTAGGTTGGCACAAGAGAATCCAAAAAAATAGCCATGCAATCAATTTGGGATTTTGTAAACATTAATGCCCAGGCTGAGATTTCAACACTGTCACAGTACTAGCAGCAGTCTAACCATGGCATCTCACAGATTACTTTGTGAAGTCCATTTCTGGTTAACAGCTGGATCATTTTTTCATTAAAGTAGAAAGTTGTAAACTTCATCTTAAAATCAATATTTAATTTACTCAAGTTTCTCAAATCCCAAAGTAACTAAAAGTAGCACATTAAATGATTCATACTCTAGGTGCTCCCTAAACCAGTCGTTAATCAGTATGTGCTTCTTAAACGGGCTTTCTGTTATGCTGACAGGAGCACGCAGGCAATGATCACCACACAGAATACATTGCATTCATGATCACTCTTTAGCTCTCTGAACATTTTAGAATATGAAGATGTACAGTATTTCTTATGTTGAAATGCATTAAAATGATAAATGATTTTTTTAAAATGATCTTTTTCCATAGGTGGCTGGGCTGGGCTCTCCCTTAGAGATAGGCTGAGAAGCTTAGAGGCACTGACAGACAATCAAACATGGGAAAATCTGCAATTTTCCTACTGCCAGGAAGGAATGACACTGCAAATTCAGCAATGCAGAGTCAGCATGTTTACAAGACAGACAGGAAAATCCCAAAGCACTTCTAAGGAATATATATATAAATAATCAATTTTGTACTGGCTAAGAATCAAGGACGTATTTTTATTTGGCAACATTAACAACTGCAGCATAAATGAGAACTAAAGGAAATCTCAGCTGTATTTTATACATGATTTTTAAAATATTGCTTTGCAATCTGAGCAAACAACTTTTGCTGGCCATTGCAATTAAAATCCAATATTGTTGTCTGAAAAATGTTTTTCTTTATTATATAGTTTAGTGTTTTTCAGGAGCCCTGTGGTCATCATTTTATCCTGCCATCCTGCTGACTTAGATATAGTCAACCTTTTAATTCAAACTGATGGACAAATTATGTACACTAACACTAAACACCAATAATTATTCTCTCCACATTATATATGCCATTTATACTGATAACAGCAATTTTCAAACAAAGACTATGCCCTGTGTATTCTTTGTTCTGTTGGTTCTGGATTTCTTGTACTGGCTCAGAATATACAGTATACATTTCAAACTCTTGCTATTGAAATTCAGCTGAAAATATAAAATAGTGATGTTGTCAGCTGTAAGAAAACATGGATAAGATGATGTGATTGATGTTTATCAATTATGAGTAATTAATGATAATTAATCTCAATTGTGGACGGCACAATGGTGCAGTGGTAGCACTGCTGTCTCGCAGTTAGGAGACCCAGGTTCGCTTCCTGGGTCCTCCCTGCGTGGAGTTTGCATGTTCTCCCTGAGTGGGTTTCCTCCCACAGTCCAAAGACATGCAGGTTAGGTGCATTGGTGATTCTAAATTGCCCCTAGTGTATGCTTGGTGTGTGTGTGTGCCCTGCGGTGGGCTGGCACCCTACTCGGGGTTTGTTTCCTGCCTTGTGACCTGTGTTGGCTGGGATTGGCTCCAGCAGACCCCCGTGACCCTGTAGTTAGGATATAGTGGGTTGGATAATGGATAGGTTTTGTCAATTCCTGTGCTTACTACTCCAAACAAATTGAACAGCATAGAGCAGAACTATGATGTAGGGGGATTGCAAGTTGCTAGCAATCAAATTAGCAATCATTTAAAAAGGTGCCAAATTTCCTTTTATCATTTATACAGACCATAAAAACTGGATCCGGAGAAATGACTAAATGCCTGATATGCAACATAGGCAATATTCTTTAGTCGTTTCAGTTTTTCCTATTTCATACAGACCAGAAAGTAAAAATGGGAAAGTACATACTTTGTCCTGCATCTATGACCCTAATGATAATTTGGGAAGACCCTGAACCTTTTATTCTAAAAAAAGGAAAGATTTTGGCAGTTTTTTGTAACCTAATTTGGAAAGACACTTTAAGCAAAATGAGAGTGACACAAAATGAAGTTATTTGCTCCTCCAGATCTTAGGGAACAAGTGCTGAATTTGATTCACCAATCAAATATTTTTGGTCATTCATTGGTTGTCCAGGCTGTGAATCTCATTAAAACCAACTTTTCGTGGAAGAGGTTATTTTCAGATGTAAGGAATTATATTACAGCCTGTGAAATGTGTCATGCTAAGCTACATGGAGGATTGTTGATTGGATTACTTACAATATCTTTCTGTTTCATTCCATTTGTGGGTGCAGATTTCCATGGATTTCATCACGGACCTACCTCTTTCTAAGGATTTTACTGCTATATTGGTGGTGGTCAACAGATTTTCAAAAGATATTTCATTCCCTAAAAGGGTTTGCCGTCTGCTAAAATAATTGGCTGATGTATTTTTGGAGAAGAGAGTCTTCAATTTCTCTTCATCTGTTGTTTCATATCATGGTGTACAATTTATTTCCAGATTTTGGAAATTGTTTAGTATTAGATTTGATTGCACTATTAAACTTGACCCCTGTCGATCATCCATAGGTTAACACATTCGGTCTGCCCATTAGCCTAAGACTTACAGAAATATCTTCAGTGCACAGTTAATTCTAATCATTTCAACTTGGCAGATTTTTGTGCCATTAGCAGAATTTCCTAGAAATGTATTAACTCACACTGCACTAAAAATGTCTCCCTTTGAGTGCCTTTATGGGTATCATCCAAGACTCTGACAAACCTTTATCTGGTGTTTCAATTTACACTTAAGACATCCATACAAATTGGAAATTAGCTTGGAAGAAGCCGAGGGAGGCAAGCTTTTTACTCACCATTAGTGCAGGATTCCACTGATTCTAAAAGTGGGGCAAAAAGTGTGGCTGGTGACTAGGAACTTTTGGTTATGGGTGTCATCCCGGAAGTTGGAAAATAGGTACATTGGATCTGACATCATGAGGTGGCATGTAGCTCCTGCATCTTATAGATTGGCCCTACCTGCCCACTTTAAGATCCATTCAACCTTCCATGGTTTGCGACTGTGGCGGATTCATTTCTGTCTTTATTATAGTGTTGCCCCCCTTGGCTTTATTAGCTGAGGCCTACAAACTACTGATGATTTCAGCCAGCTTGGTTTGTTAATGGAACTTCTAGTGAATTGGAAGAGCTATGCACCCAACCCTCATTCTTGGATTCAGTTTGATTCCCTTTACTCCCCAAGATTCTTGACTGTTTGGAGATTGCATTATCGATTGGAAGTTTTTATTTTTTAATACACGAGTTTACAAATATCAAACACTTATTTTAAGGGTTTTTTGAGGATCCCGACTATGACTTTTTTTTTTTTTAAGAAATTCTAACCACATAAACAGTCCAAAAACTTTAGATAGCTTTTTCATCCAACATTTTATATTTTGTATTATTATATATCTATTCTTCCTGTTGATAGGACCGTTTCTTTGTACTATGTACTAACTCATAGGTGGTGACCTTCAGGGAATGGTGAGACAAGATAAAAGGCCATCTAGTAAATTACTTCCTTATCCAAGTTGCGGTTTCAAAACCCTTTTTCGTTGCGATCTTTCTAAATGTTTTTGGTATTTTTTTTTTCTTGGTTTTGAATTTTTTGTCCTGGACTTTTAACCACGATTTGTGTTTTTCGTTTTGGCTTTGACACTTGTATCTTCGATCTCCTGGTTTTGAACCCTTTTTGTTACTCATGTTTTCTCCCAGTCATTTCTCAAATCTAGTCCGTTTGCCAACATAACATTCCCCAACCTGGGATTTGTTTGACTCTACAGACACATGCATGCTGAAATTTGGTGAAATGAGCATTCTGTTAACTTATGTTCAAATCTGGACATGCAACTGCCAAGACATACAGACTATTAGAAGTGTTATTTCAAAATGAAAGATTAATAGCAAGGCTGATTATCAATCATAAACCTTTCTTGTAAAGCGTCTTAGTTGTAATTAGAGAGTGAGATCAACATATTATTAGGAAGGCAATAGAGAAAGTAACTAAAGACAACAATTATGTTAACATTGTATGTTGATTAATGGCATTGCCTTCATAGCTCCAGGGTACTGGGTTTTATTTTTCTCTGTATACTGCCGATGAGGAGGTAACACTTCCTCCTTCTGTCAGTGTGACTCTTCAAGGTATTCACACCTTCTCACATCCAGCAGATGAACTGAATAAGGAGACTGGCAAATTTAAATTGTCGGTAAGCAAATCTTCTGTCTTGTGTATAAGTGTGTCATCCAGGGCTGGCTCCTGCTTTGTATCCAACACTACTAGGATAGTCTTTGGTCCCTTAAATAAAATTCCTATATTCAACTTGTAAATTCTAAAATAGATTAGACTAGATAAACTTTATTAATCCCATGGGAAAAATCTAAATACATTTCCAGCCAAATGCTTGTACTGAATGGTGTGATGCTAACCACTGGATCATCAACGACTATAAACGGGTACTGCTTGTGTCAGTTTTGCCCTGTGCTCTGTTTATAAGCTCAAAACTAATCTACATATAAAAAATCATATTGATAGCTTATCCTTTCAAAAAAAAAAATAAAAAGGTACAACATTAAAAATTGATCCTTGGCTGTATCCTCCAAGCTAGATTTATAAACCCTTTTAAACATACAGACTATGTCCCAGGGGTTTACAGATAAATTCCCAGGTCTAGCTCAGACATTGGTATCATGGAAAACACAGGTGAATACCCAGAATAAACCCAAGGAGCTTCTGGTTATGTCTCAAGTGTGAGGAAATTTGGATGAACTAGACTCCCCATATAAAACGTTTTGATGTACCGATTTTAGAGAGAATGAACCAGCAAGAGACTCAGCCAACCAAATTCAGGAGTTACAAATGCATGTTTTGTAAGATTAGTCAATGCTTTAGAGGCACAGATGGTCCTCACACTGAGAGGTGTTTAAATAACACTAAAAATAGTTTTTCCCCTTAGGACTGTTTGACTTTTTTCTGTACAGGTTTGGATACTACACTGAAATGATGTAAATCATTTTTCTTGTTCGCTTATTTTCCCATGAACTCTTATTCAGCTAATTCCAAAACAACTGTAAAAAATAAGGATAAATGTTTCAAAATTTTGCACAAGCTGTTAACAGAAGAAATAAAATTGAAATCTGGCTCCCTCATTTACTGCCATTTGTGTGGCCTACTGGCAACACTTCAGGAGGTTTAGCCACATGGTTACTGGTCGGGTCCAGCCGCTAATGCCAGCTCACTGGGTGACCCTAAATGAGTAGTTCAGGCTGCCAGGACTCCAAATGGAGTAATTTAGAAATGTGGCACTGGGTATTTCTGATATGATAAAACCACCTAATAAATACACAGAACTAAAAGTAAAAAAGACCATTTGGAAAGTTACAACATTACAATTGCTCATTGGATTTCTCAAAAATGAAATACCAACTATAACATCTCCTGTGCTAATTAATTTTTATTCAGTTGTCCTCACCACTTTTTTGGTACTTCAGATTATTTTTTGTGTGTGTCAGAGGTATGTTTGACTTTAAGAGCGTAGCTTTCTCCAGTTATTATTTTTTAGACCCACTCCTATTTACGTTACAACTCATCATTGCTTTGTGTGAACGGTTAATTACAGACATGTGTTTTTCAATAGGCTATCCCTTTTTTGTGAGATTTGCTACTCTGTCTTAAATAATTATAGGGAAAGACGGATGTGTATTTTCCATTGACTGAATAAAAAACTAGCCAGGAAGGCAATATCAAAATAATAAAAAACACTTTCCAGTCCTGGGGTTATCTGTAATAGGAAACTAATAATATATTTAAGGATCTGCTGCAGAATTATAAAAGCAACCCACAACAGGAACCATTTTTAGTGCAGAAAAAACAATGCTAGTATTCATTTATATACTCCGGATGTACTTTTATAAATATTGCACTTTCTTAATCTCCCTCACCTTTAAATAAGTTATTTGTTACTAGTCCTGTATGTGTGCTACATTAAAACAACGGAACAGTACATAGTGCAGTGACAATATACCAGACGCAGGCCACTAAACAGAGCAATGGCAATAAAAATAAGCAACAGTACAACATTTAAACAAATAACTAACTATACAAGTACCAATCAGAACAACCAAACTATAAAAGTCTTATTTAAGTTACTCTGCCAAACAATTTTCACAGTGCTATTAATTAAGGATGTAAAAACAGAACTTGGATGCTGTGCCACTTACTTTGTCTTCCAGCATTGCTAGCCTGTCATCCTGCTTGCTTATATGCTGAAAGTGTGGCCCAGATACATTATACTTGAAAGTATTCATCCATTCTTCCATTTTCTAGTCACTTATCCAGGATAATGAACAGCCAAAGCCTATCCTTAAAACAGTGGGTGGGAGATAGGGGTGAGTGCAGGAGAAGGTGTCAGTCCATCAGAAGACACACTCATTGACATTCACAATTTCCAATTAACTTAATGTTGGTAACTTTATAAAGGGAGAAGGTGCAAACACCACTCAGAAAGGTCAAACCTTGGCCTATAGAACTATGAAGCTGTAGTACTAAGCACTGTGATTTATCGGGAAATTCATTGAAACTCGATCATGGTTTACCATTTAGGGTGGACGGTCAGGAGACAAAGTCAGAGAGGCGAGATTGCGTTGGTTTGGACATGTGCAGAGGAGAGATGCTGAGTATATTGGGAGAAGGATGCTAAAGATACAGCTGCCAGGCAAGAGAAAAAGAGGAAGGCCTAAGAGAAGGTTTATGGATGTGGTGAGAGAGGACATGCAGGTGATGGGTGTAACAGAACAATATACAGAGGTCAGAAAGATATGGAAGAAGATGATCTGCTGTGGCAACCCCAAAAGGGAGCGACCGAAAGAAGAAGAAGATGATGATATGGGTTCAGTAGTACTTTTGCATTAAGGCCCCCACCAGCTGTTGGGCAAAATAAGTTTCCACAATTTAACTTAATACAATATTCACAATAACCTTCAGCCTTAAGTTTCCAATTCCATCATTTACTCAATGTAATGTTTTATCCAGAAAATACTTTGCTTCTGTAGTAGGTTAAAGTATCTTTGTGCTGGATGATACAAACCTGTTTTTGGCTAAAAGGCCAGCTTTGTTGGCCCTGCAGTGTTCTAAGCTTATATGCTTGGGTGTGTGTGTGCGCGCAACTTACATTCCCCAGTTTACAAATGGGTCTTCAAGTCCAAAGATCTTTGTTCTTGTCAAGTCTCCCAGATCTATTCATAGTCATACTATGAGACTAATGAAGTTTAAGCTTCAGGGCCCCTTATCTGGCTGGGGCCTCAGAAATGACTTTAATCCACATTGCTTTAAAACTTTGGTGGTCTACTCTATTAGAAGGGTTTTAGCAAAATAGTGTAATTAAATGCAGTAGTTAAAATAAAAAGTTTATTAAAGCTGTGCATGACAAAAAAGTTTAAATTAAGGATGTTTCATATATTTAATATCAAGTAATTATAAATAATTTAAAACACTAAAATTTATAATAGAAATTGAAATTAAAATATTTATCAAAAAATAAGATAATTATCAAAAAAATTAAATCATATTTTGTTGTTGTCTTTACAATGACCACATACATTTTGGTAATTTGATTTATTTCTCCAGGTGTCTAAAATAAAAGTTTATATTGACTGTGGTCTTTTCATCATTCTATGATGCATGTATATCACATTTCCCTAATTTTCATTCCCCCATAATTCAAACTATCTCAAATGGCAAATTTGTATTCATGTCAGTGACATTGACATGTGAAATAATCCAGTACAACAATTTTAATTAAAATCTAAGATGTAGTGGATAAATTAAAACTAAAAGAAAATTGTGGTGATCTGACATGGAACAATAACACTGAAGAAGATAACAGTGGTTACCCAGACATCATTGCTGGTTATGAAGAAGCCCCCATAAGACTTCAAGCTTCAGGGAACCAAAAACGTAGGTCTGCGACCGTGAGGACCAGCTTTTTATTTAGAAATCATGTTAGAGCTTCTTTTATGAGTATTTCCAGTCACAGTTTTGCAGTGCAAACCTGTGAAGTGGTACAAAAAGTCCTATGCAATTTGCACTTTTTTAAAATGGTAGTCACACTAATTCAGAAAAACATTAAAAAAAGAAACCAAAATCGATATCAGGTATGCATGAAGCACAAGTCATTACGCTGATCAGAATGGGGATGAGGAGCCTCTTGATCTTCAAATCACCACTCAGAGACTTCCTGACAGAATGAAATTCAAAAAAACCACCAAGTAAGTCATAAATGTGCTTTTTCAATTTTGCAGAAAAGATGGCAGCAGTAAGATGCTTCTAGGTTAAAGAAGCACAGAGCCCTCGTGCAGAAAGTGCAGGTATTTAGAAAACCATTTTTGTTTCAACTGTTTGCCAGCCTCACACCAGCCAGTCAACATCTGGCTGTATGGCACCAAGTTCTGCTATCATACAGCTCCAGAAAAATGTGTTTGAGTCATGGAGTGTTTACATGTTATTGTGGCTTTTCTTTATTCAAAAATAAAGCCATTTGACTCTAAACTGCCATTTCACCTTAGTCAGTTTATAGCCAATAGATTTTCCTGATCAGTGGATGGTCATGAGCAATGTTCCCTCTGAGCTGAGCGCATGAGCGATCGCTCACACGAAGTCAGAGCATCTCTCATACTTCCCGCACGATCGCCCATTCCGACAGTGTCGCTCGTACTTATCGCGAAAATTGGTGCTCATAAATTTTTGGCTTAAACAAAATGTTGCTCATAAACAATGTTTTTTGCTCACTATATGCTACTCCTTAGAGGGAACATTGGTCATGAGGTTCTCAATTTTCAGAATGTTTAATTCTCTATTGTTTTATTTTGTCAGAGGGTATCACAATAATCTGATGCCAACAGAGACAGACCAGGCACCAGCATCCCATTATTTGATAATTTGCGACGTGAACGGTGGGGTGGGTGAACTTGTATGTCTCACTAGTAAAAGAGGAACAGATATTGTTAATTAGGTGTGTAAATGTTAGAGAATAAACACTTAAGCAAGGGAAAGGTGCTTTATAAATATGATTAGTATTTTTCTTATATCTACAAACACAGGTAGGAACAACCTGGCATGGCCCAACCAGATTTCTCTTGCCAAAAAATGGCACTGCAAGTGTCTGCCTGCTTTTAACAGACTTTGTTTCATGCAGCAATTAGAGATTTGGCAAATTATTAGAAAGACCAACAGTCATGTCAGAGGGGGGCATTTTTTAGATTTCCTGTCTAATCTCATTACTGATTTTGTTATAGCTCTCTGCAGGATGTAGGTATTTGCTGTCCTGTAAAGAAGTCACTGCTTTGAAGTTTTGGCTGGTTGAGTATACAAACAATACAAAGTTGTGATAACAGACCTGCTCCTTTCTTGGAGGATGTTTGTATTTACCTGACTTGAAGATTACATGTCTGACAATATTGGTTTCTAATCAGCATATCTGTACTCATTCATGGTTGGTAATAATACATTGTTAACTTGTGTTTTCATTAATTGTTGTAAATGCGACATTAGAACATTAGAACAATCTAGACGAGAACAGGCCATTCAGCCCAACAAAGCTTGCCAGTCCTATCCACTTGTTTCCTTCAAGAAAACATCAAGTCGAGTTTTGAAAGTCCCGAACGTCTTACTGTCTACCACACTACTTGGTAGCTTATTCCAAGTGTATATCGTTCTTTGTGTAAAGAAAAACTTCCTAATGTTTGTGCGAAATTTACCCTTAACGAGTTTCCAACGGTGTCCCCGTGTTCTTGATGAGCTCATTTTAAAATACAAGTCTCGATCCACTGTACTAATTCCCTTCAGAATTTTAAACACTTCAATCATGTCACCTCTTAATCTTCTTTTGCTTAAACTGTAAAGGCTCAGCTCTTTTAATCTTTCCTCATAGACCCAGGAAACCCAGGAAATTTAGATGTACCATTGTTTAAACCGATTGTCCAGGACTGCCAACAACAGGGACTGAAGGAGATTTAAGCTTCTCGGCAGGAGAAGGCAGAGCAGGGACGGTCAACTGAGAACGCTGCCAAGATACTTGCAGAGAGCACAGGGGCACACTGGCAGCCTGGTGTACATGGCTGGTGCGACATGAGGGAAATGGATGGCAACACTTACCCCAAAGGAGGAAGAGACAGCTCCACAAGAAGATGGTTGTGGGTCCAGCGAGAGGGAAGCTGCAGGAGAGGACCGAGCAAAGCTGGCGGACGAGAAATGAGGGATGCCTAGGTCTCAGCAACACAAGGAGCCCAGAATGGAGAAAAAGAATGACGAGGAGACGCTGACTGGGATTCCACAATTTGACAAAACTTCTGTTGGGAAACGAGTGTCCGGCGAGCAGAGTGTATTGGTGGACAGTTGGACGATTAGTTATTGGGGTAACACAGTGCGCAAACTGTCTCAATTGTTAATAGTGTAATGGAGGCTCTTGCTTAATTTACCTATAAAACTGTTTAGTTCTAGTGAATTTCTGTTTGACGTCTGTTTAATTGGCAGTTTTTCATATAATTAATTAATTTTGTGCCACGGTTAGCTGGCATTCGGACAATACAGTAGAGTCCCGCTAATCCGAACTAATTGGGACCGAACCCTGTTCGGATTAGCGAAAATTCGGATTAGGCGGAGTTTTGTCATATAATGCCATATATTGACTTTATGAGGCGTATTAAGCGTCTGATGTGTCAAGAATTAAAGGTAAGAAATTACGTATTCTAGTACACTGCTATTTAAACTGCACTGTAGTGTGACTGTGATCGGAGGTAAAATCGATATGACGGGCGGTCCTCTTGATTTCCGTTCCCAAACTATGAGTGACTGAGTCAGTGTGCCACCTGCTACTGCCGAGTGATGTGTTTTGTGCAATGTTATTGTTCGTGTGCGCGCACTTGCCCTGTGTTTTGTGAGTCCTTGTGAGTGGTGTGTAGTGTGGTTTCTTTACATTCTGTGCTTGTCCCTGCTGTTAATCATCATGGCAAGCAAACGTAAACATAACTCGTGTACATTAAAAGAAAAACTGGAAGTGTTGAAAAGACTTGAATTTGGTGTCGGGAAAGCAACAATTTCCGATTGGAAAAAGAACAGAGGTAAAATTGAGCAGTTTTGCGCTACCACAAGTGAAAAAACGATTGAAAAAACGTAGCAAGACGACAGTGTCGTCTTACGAAAAATTGGACGAAGCACTTTTCTTATGGTTTACACAAGAAAGACAGAAAGGAATCCCTATCACTGGCCCTCTAATTCAAGAAAAGGCGCTTCAATTGAACAAGCTCATGGGCGGTGGCGTATCATTTACGGCTAGTTGTGGTTTCTTAGACCGATGGAAGAAAAGACACGGAATCAGGCAGCTTACAATAACTGGGGAGAAATTGTCAGCGGACAACAAAGTAGCTGTTGAATACCTTGAGGAGTTCAAATGCATCATTTCTTCCTACTCGCCCCAGCAAGTTTACAACGCAGATGAGACAGGACTTAACTTTAAAGCATTGCCTACCAAAGTCTTGCATCACAAGAGGAACGATCTGCACCAGGGTTTAAAATGGATAAACAGCGCCTAACTGTGTTGGCCTGCAGCAATGCTTCTGCCACAAATAAGCTTCCACTAATGGTTATTGGCAAATCGGCAAAACCAGCTGTTTTAAGAACATGAACATGAACTCTCTCCCTGTTTTTTACAGAAATCAAAAGAAAGCTTGGATGGATCGTGCCTTGTTCCAAGAATGGTTTGACAAGCAATTTGTGCCAAAAGTAAAGGCGTTTAACAAAGAAAATGGATTGCCTCCTCGTGCTTTGTTACTTATAGACAATGCTCCGTCACATCCAGAAGAAATGCAAGTTGTTTGCGATGATATCAAGGCTATTTTTCTCCCACCAAATGTCACATCGATTTTGCAGCCAATGGACCAAGGGGTTTTGCAGGCTTTGAAACAGAATTATAGAAAAATACTTCTTAGTAGCCTACTTGAAGATAATGAAGAGCTAACAATTTTGGATAAACTCAAGAAAATGAACATCAAAGATGTTATTTACTGGGTTGCTGAAGCTTGGGAAAACACACGCAAGGAATCCTTACAGAAGTCTTGGAAAAATCTCTGGCCTGAGCTAGAGTTTGTCCAAACAGTTTTCCCCCCGACAAAAGAAAATTGCGAACTTCTTCAATTGGTGAAAAGAATGCCAGGTTGTGAAAATGCAGAAGAAGAGTGCGTGGAAGAGTGGACGGCTGTTGACGACTGTGGCCATGAAGAATACACAGATGATGACATTGTGGCAGCTGTGCAGGGAACGTCAGCTGATCTCGACGCAGGCGACAGTGAGGAGGAAGGGGACGCGCCGACTGATGTTGTTCCACACACTGCCGCAGCCAGTGCCCTTGATCTCGCTTTGCGCTACGTTGAGCAACACGCCGATGCAACCCTAACAGATGTTATGTTTATGCGGTGTTGGCGAAACATTGCTTCTTCAAGCCGTTTTAGTTCGTTGCGTCAGAAGAAGATCACTGACTTTACCTCTTAGATAATGGTTTGCTTTTTACGTTTTGTGTAAATGCTGTACAGAACATGGATTCTACATATGTGAGTAAATTCTAACTTGTTTCAATTTGAAGTAAGGCTGTATTTTGGATTTTTAGTTAGACAGCGAAATTGAAAAATTACAAGTTTCTTAAATGTACATTAAACGTACGACATAACTTGAAAAAACTTGTTTTCTTTACTTTTCCCAGTTCAGAAATTTTATAAAAATTACTGTATTTTTTCCCCTAGTCCTGTTCGGATTAGGCTGATTTTCGGATTAGCGGGGTTCGGATTAGCGGGACTCTACTGTACTTCATCAATTCACAGACTATGCTACTTGTCTGTTGAGCACAGGTATTGTGAATAAAATAAACTGAATTTAAAAAGTTGTTAGTATTAAGTAAAGACCAAAGTTAAAACTAATGAGTGGTTTAAACCGTAGACAGACAGTAGTAGTAGCAGCAGCAGTACTACTGTCACGTGTACAGAGCACAGCGAAATCCTTTCTTGCATGTCTAATTAACATGTCATCACTCTCCAACTCTTTGTGAAAATACATAGCTTCAGGCAAAATGTACAAAACTCGGACAAAGATGAAGGCTGCACCACTAAAGGTTGTATCCTCCAATTCTGTTTTTGACAGACTTTTAGAGTGAGAACTGTGTGTTTTCCTTTTAAAAAAAGAAAATTTGTTCCTGGTTCCGGTATTTTTAGATTTTGTTATGTTTTTATCTTTTAAATGTACTTTATATTGTCTTGTGTAATAGAAGTTAGTGTTGCTTCTCCTGAAATTACTGTTGTGTCTTTCATTGTGTTTTTACTCACCGCCCAATTTAAACAAACTTGTGTGCTAAATTTCATGAGTTCCCAGTCTCTTAATAAAACTGGGTGGCATAGTCAGATATTTTACCGGTGTCTATGTTAGATTACCTGTAAGTGTGACCAGACACCTGTCACTGTCAGCTCAAAACCAATGAGAGGTCCCACTACAGGAGCTTCATGTAAAACTCTGGACAGGGACCATTCATGGAAATTACATCAGCATTGCCAAGTACCATAAAAACAAAATGTCCAGTAGCCTGTAATGGAAGACCAATTATTATAATGTTCAAAATGAAAAGAAGAGATGGGTGAGTGTGACAGCTGCAGCCTTTTAACCAGGACTGTCTGGAAACCAGTCTCTCTTTGTGATCACAAAAAATGTCAAATGCTAAGAGGGAATTTGAATTGATTTGTATAAGTAATATCAATGTAATGTTTAAATCAATTCAGTTTATTCACACCCCATACAACACATCACTCTAGACCAGCTCAGAGTGCTTACACCAATTTATAAATACCAAACAATAATAGAAGCATACAAAATCCTGGAACATTTACATGTATAACCACTTACAGCTTTACAAAGGAATAACAGAAAGATCCATAAATATTAACAAAAATGTATTAGGAATACTGCTAAGAGAGGACCGGGCTACTTAGAAACGAGGGTGAGGAAATCAATTCCATTTATCAAGGTACTTTAAGAACAAAGAGACTCTATTAGCCTTTTGGAATAAGTAAATGCATCCTCGCTTTTATAAATATATGATGTCATTGATTTTTCATACATTTGTCATCTGAAAGAAACAACTCAAAACTAACAAGATAAAATAGAAGAGCAATGAAGGGAAACGCAGTGCGAAACCCACACACTAGCATATACACCCATTAAACATAAACTGTTCCTTTTGTATGCAGTCATGATGTGTGAAATGAGCACAAATATCTTGCAATTTATTTTCCATTGCACAATATTCATATCCAACTAAATGTGTCAAATATAAATCAGCTCTCAAAACTTGTATTAAATATTGTATTGTAAATGTATTACAAAAGATCTTGGTGCAATACCACTCATTTTTTTTATGAAGACTTATATGCAGTTTCCAGTTTAATTTATATAAATTTCTAAAATCGAAAGACCAAAGGAAAGAAAGAAAGAAAGATTACTTTACATAAGTTTATAGTGTGTGTATGTATATATATATATATATATATATATATATATATATATATATATATATATATATATATATATATATATATATATATATATAATAAAAGGCAATATCACTCACTCACTCACTCACTCACTCACTCACTCACTCACTCACTCACTCATCACTAATTCTCCAACTTCCCGTGTGGGTGGAAGGCTGAAATTTGGCAGGTTGATTCCTTACAGCTTCCTTACAAAAGTTGGACAGGTTTTATATCGAAATTCTACGCGTAATGGTTATAACTGGAAGCAGTTTTTCTCCATTTACTGTAATGGAGATGAGCTTCAACACCGTGGGGAGTTTCGTGTGACATCATCACGCCTCCCCCGTAATCACGCAGTACATAGAAAACCAGGAAGACCTCAAAAAGCGCTCAAGAAAACATGCATTATATAATTGAGAAGGCAGCGAAACAATAAGAAGCGAGTTCTGCTACTTGCCGGAAACAAAGCACGATGTAAACCTACACTTTAAATTAAGTTTATAGACAGGCTGCCGCTGGCGTTTGTAATTTAGTGCCTGCCCATATAAGGCCATCCGTCAGCGGCAATCCAATAGCAAACTGCCACGGGTAAATATTCACGGGTGAAGGACTGTGCTTATGGAGAGGAAGATGAGATAGTCAGGGTGGTGTTTGACACAAACTCAGCGAAACTGCCAGAGAAAGTTTTAAGTGCCAGGACTAAGGTAACATTAAATAAAGCTATGGACATAGCGAGATGGCACCAGCACAGCTGGGAACCTTCGATGCATGTACACCGAGTGGCTCACGTGAACTGACGCAGTGCACAGATAAAAGGCAACAGTTCCAAAAGGCTGAACAAAAAACGAATTACACAATTGAAAAGGCAGCAAAAAATATGAAGCGTCTGATAAGCATATTCATAAATGCAGCTACTGTGGAAACAAAGCACACGGTGGAAAAAGTCAATGTCCCGCTAAAGGAAGACAGTGTAAAAAACCTGTGCATGCAGTGTGTCAGGTCTCAGATAAAGAAGAAGGCGAGCTGTTTATTGATGCAGTAAGAAGCTAATCGATGAATGAAACCTCTTATCTTTACAGCGATTGACAAACACGGAATGTAACTTGAACACATCGTACAAATACGAGCCTGATTGAAAGAAATGATAATCAAATCCTTGATGACAGCAACATTCAATAACACTCACAAAACAATTACTGTATATTGACAATCATGTTACGTTATTTTTAAAATGTTCCCTTTTCTTTTTCATAACTTCTACTTCTCCACTGCGATACACGGGTATATATATAAATGTATATCTATAGCCCGATCTACAATGCATAATTTAGCATAAACAAGCGGTGGCGCAATTGTAGAGTCTTCGCCTCTAACGCCGAGGTTCGATTCCCGAGAGGGATATACTGACTATGTACACGCGCTTCCTGATTCATTTTACCTTCCCATCTCCTTGGTTTGGGACGTATGAAAAAATATTAGGTTAACGCAGAATCATGTTACGTTATTTTTAAAATTTTCCCTTTCTTAGCACAAGCACAGTTGAGAAGCTTGATGCATGTACTCCATAGCAGCGTTAAAAATAACGCATTTAATCACACTTTCAATTCCAAGCAAGCGGGAACTTTTGTCAATGCATGATTTCCTGGTACATCCATTACACTGATGCACACATCACAGCTACAAAAATGTTAGAGTCGGAATAAAGCGCGTTCCTACGACTGATCATTTCGACTACCCGAGCGAAGCCTTGATAAAAGCATGGTTTTGTGCACACTGAAAAGCAAGCAAAATTAGATGCATTACAGAAAGCGGACTTTGTGGCTCTTACTGGGGATCATTGGACTTCCGTGACCGTTAGTAATTCTAAATACATCTAATTACAAAATGTTCAATGATCACACTGTTTTAGCCTAATGTACAAAATAATTTTGGCTAATGTTACTCAGAGTTTAAAGAGTAAGCTGGTCAAATTACCTTTTATGTTTCTGACTTATTTTTTTAAGAAGAAAAACTGCACTTTATGGTGAAATTTTGGTTATTATTATTTAAAGACAATACTATTCTGAAAATGTACTTAAAGTACTTAAACTACCACTTTATTTTTAAGTCTGCCCAATTTTAACCAGGGATGATATTTTTGTTTCTGTTTTGAATTCAAATACAGTTTAAAAGCTTTTTTTTCAGAAATTAAAACAGCTTCAGTTTACAATATTCATGTCCATGTCTATTATTTGATTCTGTAAGCCCACTAAAACCTTTTTAAATAAAAAAAAAAAAACATTTGCGATTTGGGGCAAATTTACGTGCGATTACATACGATTAATCAAGATTAATTCTTACACAGCCTCTAAATTAATTTTTTAATCGAGTCCCACCCTAATATATATATATGTAGTAGATATGTATATGTTGTATATACAGTATGTATATATGTATATATATATGTGTATATATATATATATATATATATATATATATATGTGTATATATATAGTATATATATATATATATGTGTGTATATATATATATATATATATATATATATATATATATATATATATATATATATATATATATATATATATATATATATATATATATATGCCAGCAACACTCATGACAATTACATTGTCAATCATGTTACGTTATTATTAAAATGTTTCCATTTCTTTGTACTTCTCGCTGCCAATGCAGCTATTTTGCTATATATATATATATATATATATATATATATATATATATATATATATATATATATATGACAACAACACTCATATCAATGACAAAACAATTACATTAACAATCATCTTACGTTATTTTTAAAATGTTTGCTTTTCTTTTTCATAACTTCTTTAACACACTACTTCTCCGCTGCGAAGCGCGGGTATTCTGCTAGTATAGTGCTAGTATATAGTTTATAAGTATATAGAAGAGAAAAAATAACAAGCATTCCTTTACACCAGTCATATTCATCCATCCTGTCCCCTCCAAGGGTATGTGAATTTGTCTCCTATGCCACACACTTTGCTCCAATTCTCTATTTAGGTAAGTGATGAGCAACATTTTTTTTTTTTTTAAACCCCCAAAGCTTTAAACATCACCAGTAAATAGAAAAAAAAAAAATCAACATGCAGACCTATTTAAGCTTTGAACTGCACAGTGGCACAAAACAAAAAAGTTATGGGAGAACCGCAATTTCATAGGTAGCTTCACATATATAGAAACACAGAGGCTCTCCCGTAATACTTTTTTTCCTCTATGCAGTTTAGAGCTTTGTACAATCCAAATACCAAATGGAAATAAACAAAAATAAAGGATCATACATGTTATGTATAGTAAATGTTAACCTAAGCAGCTTGGAGTAATGCTTCACATTCATAAACCCCATAAATAAATAAATTTGGGTGTATTTTTTAATTCCGATTTTCTAAACAATAAACTTCATCTGCAAATAACAGCCAACAGTGCTTTTTCCAACGGAGGCATCTTAAAGAGTGACATTCAGGTTGTCCTCCTTTACTGATTAGCCAGTATTTGCAGTAATGTGATGATGCTTTATTTAGGTTTGTGTTCCCCACTTTGGAGATTTTTGTTTTCCTAATAAAGTATAATTAATTTATTTTTAAACTTTTTTGGTTTTGCAAGTAGCTTAGTTTCTTTTCAATTACGATTTGTGTTCTCAATTGTTAATAGTGTAATGGAGGCTCTTGCTTAATTTGCCTATAAAACTGTTTAATTAGTGAATTTCTGTTTAATTGGCAGTTTTTTGTATAATTAATTTTATGCCACAGTTAACTGGCAATTGGACAATACTTCGTCAATTCACAGACTATGTTACTTGTCTGTTGAGGACAGGTATTGTGAATGGAATAAACTGAATTTAAAAAGTTGTTAGTATTAAGCAATGAGTGGTTTAAACCGTAGACAGACAGTAGTAGCAGCAGCAGCAGTACTACTGTCGTGTGTACAGAGCACAGTGAAATCCTTTCTTGCATGTCTAATTAACATGTTATCACTCTCCAACTCTTTGCTAAAATAGATAGCTTCAGGCGAAATGTACAAAACTCGGACAAAGATGAAGGCTGTTTATTACTAACCAAGACGCAAGCACAATTTATATTACATGCATAGTCCAAAGATCGTGCTCACTTTTTCTTTTCCCACTCTTGAATCATGTTAGCTGCCATATAGTTAATCTACAGTAAATTAATAAAATCTGTTTGTTCACTAATTACACAAAAATGGCTGGATTGATGTTATTTTAAATGTGTATAGCTGTTGGTTCAAAATTAAATGTAGAATAAATGGAGATTGGTTGTATTGGAAACCAGTGCTAAAACAGGGTCTACAATCAACCCCAGCACTCTTCTACTGCCAGATTGGATCGCGCGGTTATCACCACATACAAAGCTTGCTGCTGGCCAAAGTAGCATCCCATCCAAGATTGCAGGTACAGGGTTTACTTCAACTAGTGGATAATTAATTGGATAAACAGTTTTATTATCTCAATTGGATTAAAACTCTTATCGAAGAGTGTGTCATTTTGTCTCACTGGGGTTGCATTTAATTGAATTTCCTATTTTTCCCCTATTTTCATTTAGACCATTTTCTGAGAAATCCAGACCGGGTCCAAAAGGGGTGTATGGTGTTGTCAAACCCACAGTTTTATTTCTTAAAACTACCCAAAAAATGTAATACTCCAAAACACCATCTTTTAATGAGTTTCGAGCTTGTAAATCCGCATCCAAATCCAAGTCAAACATCAGTTTCACAAAACTGCATGCAAAAGCGAACTTAGCTGTTTCTCTCATCACTATCTTGTATTTTGTGATGTTGTAGTATACATAACTAATGGAGTGAGATCTGGGTTGCCACACAAGGACAGTGCAGCCTGCTCTGTGTTGGTCAAACCTGCAGATTAGAATTTCTTTCTCCTGTGTACATGTGGCAATATCTCTGAAATGAACTGATGACACTACATTTATCAAAGCAGAACCTTGCATTTTTGAAAAAGCCATTGCTATCATTACTAAGTGTGACAGAGAGGAGTCATGATGAAACAAAATTATACTCAATTTGGTATCTCATGCCAAATCGCTCTTCAGAATAGGGTAAAAGGAGAATGATGGAGGATGGCGGCAGTAACTTTTACTGTTCTTGATGGTATAAATTTATTCAAGTCCATGTTGTGAAGATGTGCTTATAATTGAAGGCTTTGATGCCAATATGCCGTTGTGATTTTTTTTAGGAATTTCAAATCTATGTTGACTAAACCAACTTTGAATCACCTCTATAAGTATTATTGAACAACAACAAGTCATCTAGTTTATTAATGTCAGATTAAACATCTATTCAAGAAACCACACTAATTCATGGTTCCAGCCCAGCAAGGAGATGCAAAAATTATGGAATCCAGTTATACACAAAAATAATTTCTCAACTCAGGAGGGCAAAGAATTTGACAATTAGCGAGCAAGCAGTGTAGGTGACCCAACACAAATGTCCCTGTGCAATGCCAGGCACTTCAGCTAGTGTTACATAGATTCAGAGGCAAAGGTGAGCTCAGAACAATAACCAAGATTGTGGTCATGCTCATATCCAACAAAAATGTAAAAATTATTCCGATTATATCACAGAGCAAAACCTTTGAGTCCATCAAACAATTGTCAAAGCAAGCAACCCTTCACTAGACCAGACTGGTAAGTAGATGTCTTCCAACACCAAGAAATGCCATTGCATTTAACAATATATTAATAAAAATTGAAAAACAAAATTTCCTTAGCTGTGGGACAGTAAAATGAACTGGTATAAAAATTTTAGAAGCATTCTATTACAACAACAACATTTATTTATATAGCACATTTTCATACAAATAATGTAGCTCAAAGTGCTAAGGTAAGACTGGATTACACATAAAAAAAGCAATGTGGCATTGCTATGTGGTCTCACTACCCACAACCTGAAGAATGAGAGCAAGCTGCAATGCCAGCTGGGCAGCAAGCAAGAGTAGGAGAAATCCAGCCATACTAGATTTTGGTGATAGAAATTGCTTCTTGGGAGATATAATTTAACTTCTCTGGTGGAAAAGAACTGCAGCTCACATGGGAGGTTGAACAAATATTCAACGTAGTCAGGCTGAACTCTGAACAGATTACCACCTGTGGAACCAGACTTTTTACTTTCTCATATATGAAGTACTGTATAGAGAAAATATTGTAATCTTCCAAAAATTCGATGTTGAGATTGTGTCTGAAAATACCATTTTTGGAAGTATGTCTGTGTATATTATATATATATATATATATATATATATATATATATATATATATATATATATATATATATAGGAACATATTTATATATATATATATATAGCATATATATCAATATAAACTTATGGGATATATAATCTAATATATATAGTATACTGTTCAAAAGAAGAGGGGTTGTTAATCAGAGTATAACATAAAGTCAATGAAACTGTGGATGTTAATGGAAATTAGTAGCAAGGGGTTGTTAATCAGTTGCAGCTGCTGTGGTGTTAATGAAATTAACAACAAGATGCACTAGAGGGGCAACAATGAGATGACCCCCAAAACAGGAATGGTTTAACAGGTGGAGGCCACTGACATTTTTCCCTCCTCATCTTTTCTGACTGGTTCTTCACTAGTTTTGCATTTGGCTACAGTCAGTGTCACTACTGGTAGCATGAGGCGATACCTGGACCCTACAGAGGTTGCACAGGTAGTCCAACTTCTCCAGGATGGCACATCAATACGTGTCATTGCCAGAAGGTTTGCTGTGTCTCCTGCACAGTCTCAAGGGCATGGAGGAGATTCTAGGAGACAAGCAGTTACTCTAGGAGAGCTGGAGAGGGCCATAGAAGGTCCATAACCCATCAGCAGGACCAGTATCTGCTCCTTTGGGCAGGAGGAACAGGATGAGCACTGCCAGAGCCCTACAAAATGACCTCCAGCAGGCCACTGGTGTGAATGTCTCTGACCAAACAGCCAGAAAGACTTCATGAGGGTGACCCAAGGGCCCCATGTCCTCTAATGGGCCCTGAGCTCACTGCCCAGTAGCATGCAGCTCGATTGGCATTCGCCATAGAATACTAGAATTGGCAGATGCACCACTGGTGCCCTGTGCTTTTTACAGATGAGAGCAGGTTCACCCTGAGCACGTGACAGAAGTGAAAGGGTCTGGAGAAGCCATGGAGAACATTATGCTGCCTGTAACATCATTCAGCATGAGCAGTTTGGTGGTGGGTTAATGATTGTCTGGGGAGGCATATCCATGGAGGGTCACACAGACCGCTACAGGCTTGACAAAGGCACCTTGGCTGCCATTAGGTATCAGGATGAAATCCTTGGACCCATTGTCAGACCCTATGCTGGTGCAGTGGCTCCTGGTGCACGACAATTCCTGGCCTCATGTGGTGAGAGTATACAGGCAGTTCCTGGAGGATGAAGGAATTGATACCATTGACTGGCCTCCACACTTTTCTGACCTAAATCCAATAGAACACCTTTGGGACATTATGTTTTGGTCCATCCAATGCCACCAGGTTGCACCTCAGACTGTCCAGGAGCTCAGTGATGCCCTGGTCCAGATCTGGGAGGAGATCCCCCACAACACCATCTGTCATCTCATTAGAAGCATGCACCGATGTTGTCAGGCATGTATACAAGAACACAGGGGCCATACAAAGTGCTGCGTACAATTTTGAGATGCTGCAATAAAATTTTGGCAAAATAGACCAGCCTGCCACATAATTTTTTCACTCTGATTTTTGGGGCGTCTTTGAATTCAGGGCTCTGTAGGTTGATCATTTTCATTTCCATCAAACGATGTGGCATCCTTTCGTTCCTAACACATTACCCAGTCTATATCAGTATTGATATCCAGGAGGATTTCTTTTTCCCATTGAGATCTGATGTGTTGGCACGTATAAAAGTTAATAAACTTTTATTTTTCTTCACCTGTGGGGCACGTCTTCCCAGTGTCCCACAGGCAGTACACAGTCCCAAAACCCCTACACAAAACCAAAGCACACACTACTCTTCTTCTTTGCACCACCACTCCTCCCAGCAAGCGTTGTCGTCGTCCTCCTCCCGACTCAGGCTCCCGGAGTGGTGGCTGCTGGCCCCTTTTACAGTTCACCCGGAAGTGCTTCAGGTGACCACCTGCCTCCGACTGCACCTCCGGGTGTGGCTGAACTACGGCCCAGACGGGCCCTGGAACCTCTGCAGCGCCTCCATCTCCCGTGGAGCCCTGCAGGTGTATCTGAAGCACCACAGTCACCCGGGGATCTACCACCAAGTGGTCCAGGGCAGGTACTGTGCAGCGCATGCTTGCTCCTCTAGAACATATATAGAAGGGTCTTCGCGGCTGTCCGTCACAGTGCCCCTGCCTCAGCTGATCCCTATGGTGCATAGCAGCTCTTCCCGGTCCACAGCTCTGTCCTGTGGAGACAAAATGAACAGACTGGGAGGCGTTGTCCTGGCGCCCACATCCTCCGGGCATCCTCCATGGACAAACCCTCCAGCCATGGCCATAGTGACCGCAGTCATAGCAACGCCACCCCCTTCCAGTTCGATCCCTGTGGGATCGGAAGCAGGATGGAAAGTCTTGCCCCCTTTTCCTCTCAGCTGAGGGCACCTGGCCCCTTCGCGTCGCAGCCCCCAACTGCTCACGCTGCGCACCGTCCAGAGTCCCCGTCTTCCTTTTCCAGGTTCTCCTCTTGCTGTGGGATGCACCGACAGTGTGGGTCCCCTTATGGGAAGAAGGAGCCTCATCACTTACCTGTACCGCTGCATCTGTGTTGCTGGAGAGACCCGTGCTGAGCTTCCTGAGGCATTCCTGCATTGTCCCCAGGGGTATTCTGGCTGTCTTCTCCAGGCTCTATTGCCAGCTTCAGCTGGCAGACCATATGTAAATAGGCTTGTACTGGTTGGAGAACAATCTCCAAATCCTGCACAGCCAACAGCAGGTTAGTTACACAAGGTAATAGTCAGCCAAGCGGTAGAATCTTTTGCAGAACCTAGCCAAACTGGTTGGGATGCTACAGTACCTTCTGTCAGAAGAACAAAGAAACAATTGGAGCAGCCCCTCACAAGGCAATGGGCTTTACAGAATCAACGCTTTATAAAGATGTCTTTAATGGAGGGCATGGAGGCCCCAATGATATTTTCTGCTGTGTGCAGTATCTGCTCTTGGACCAGACAGTCAGATTACAGTTCCCAAACCAGACAGTGATGCAGCTCATCAGAACTCTCTTGGTGGTGCCCCTGTAGAATTTTCCAAGAATGGTTCGGAGTCAGGCTTGCCTTCAGATGCCAAAAGAAGTGGAGGCACTGCTGCACCCTTTTGGCCACAGAAGTGGTGTTAGGTGACCAAGTAAGTTCAGCTGCCAGGTACACACCAAAGAATTTGGTGTATTATAATGCAGTTTACAAAGCAGTGTGTATCTTTACCCTTGCGTCAGCAGCGGTATTTTACCTTTTTTTATATAAACTATTATCCCAAGGTACTGTATTTACATTAGCTACAAATATAAATAAACATGGGGTTCAGAAAGAAAATGAAAAGTGTAAGGATAAGGCAGCTAAACCTGACACTGCAGTATTAGCTGCAGTCGAAAGTGAAAGTGGGAGTGAGGCTGGCAAGGAGTATTCATCAACTCCAGGAGGATTATTGGAACCGAGCATGGCCCTTTCATCCCCATTGTGAACTTCAGCTAATATCCCCCCCCCCCAAGAGTCTCAACTCCACCTATGGAGCACATAAAAGAACTAAAAAAAATGTTTGCCACACTCAGGGAGGACATTAATGATATTATTATATAAAGAAGGATATAAAGAAAGAAATAAAGAACCTAAATAAGACGACTGAGAAACAGCACTAGGATATAAAAGACCTGGAGAAACGTTTAAGTATGGCTGCAAAATCAGAATGCAAAGTGCTCGCTGAAAAACTGGCTGAGCTGGAAGATAGATATAGAAAGAACAACATCAGAATTGAAGTTCTCCCTGAAAAATGTGAAAATCCAAACCCAGTGAGATTCATAGCTGAACTATTCTCTAAAAATAACTGGAGAGGACTTCAAATCGGACACAGAAGTCTCAGGACCGTCCGTATACATCGATCGAATGCCTCAAAACCGAGAAGCCTCATCGTCCGTTTTGACAAACTACAGGCCAAACAAAATTTTGTATCCCTTCTCAGACAGAAAAAGGAGATTTTATTTGAAATAACTGCTTTTCCCCAGATTTCTCCCCTGAAACAGCTGCTATATACGCCGCATACCACAGTATTAAACAGCATCTGCATAAGTCTTATATCAGTTACATCCTCTTGAGCCCTGACAAATTAAAAGTTAATATTGGAGGTCAGTTTTACATTTTTAGCACTCCGAACAAAGCAGAAAAAAGAGCTAAGCAAACTGATCCTGACATCCTTCTGAAACACGATTACGGACCACTTGTAATGTAACATATGCCGTACCTATACATTCTATTTCCTTTTCGACTAACTCCCCGCCCCCCCCACTTTAAAAAAAATGTCTTTAATTGAATATATGTACTGCGGTGGGCTAGCGCCCTGCCCAGGGTTTGTTTCCTGCCTTGCGCCCTTTTTTGGTGGGATTGGCTTCAGCAGATCCCTGTGACCCTGTAGTTAGGATATAGCAGGGTGAATAATGGATGGATGATTATATGTACCTTTAGGCAACCACAAAGTAACTAGCTATTTACAGTGTGTTTTCCCCCCTTCATATCCTTGATTCATTGTATTGGGAATGTACCATCATACATTATCTCAGTCTCTATGAGAACTGTTTAACATCATTCCCTAGATTTATCGTAATGGGACTGTACTTTCAAAAGATACCTCAATTTTAACCTTTTCTAAAATATGCCAGGTTGTCAAATGAGCCACTTTATTGGAAAAGACAGGTTTTACAATCAGAATTTAACCTCTTGACTACTAAAGAAACGAAACAGCTCATCTTTAAATTGTGACATTATTATGAACCGAGAGTAGGCCAATAAAATTTTAGCTCAACAAATTCACAAGCAAGAAGGCCACAATGCAACAGCAAATACCAACACACACTGAGATAAAAATCATAGACCATAAAAATATTACCCACACATTTAGAGAGTACTACAAGTTCTTATATTCTACTAAGTCTAAAGGTAAGATGCAATCTAATGAGTTCTTTGACTCATTACAGATACCACAGCTAGATACTCTTAGTGCAGTGGAACTGGATAAATCTCTGACACTCTCAGAATTACTAGACGCTATAAATTCACTTCAAAGTGGGAAAACAGCTGGTCCTGATGGCTACCAAGTGGAATTTTATATAAAACATTTTTCAAATAAAAGGTAGCTCCACTATTATTAGCAATGTTAATAGAAGCTACAGACAACAAAATTCTACCTCAAACTTTTTGCTAAGCATTTATTTCCATCTTTCCCAAGGAAAATAAGAACATACTACGATGTGCATCATACAGACAAATCTCACTCTTGAATAATGACATTAAGATACTCTCCAAAGTCCTAGCTAGAAGAAGTGAGAAAATACTTCCATCTGTAATATCACAAGACGAAACTGGATTTATAAAAGGCAGACACTTAGCTTCTAATCATCGACGTTTATTTAATATATATATATAGTATTAACCGATTAAATCTTACACCCTGGGAGTTCTTATTATCTTTGGATGCAGAAAAAGCATTTGATATGGTTGAATGGAACTACCTATTCATTACATTGCACAAATTTGGGTTCAACCCAAACATATGTGCATGGATCAAACTACTCTATATTAGTCCAGAAGCCTTAGTTCGTATAATCAACATTATTTCGGACTCCATCAAAAAAAGAGTGTGGTGCTCAACAAGGATGTCCCCTATCACCATTGCTCTTTGCAATTGCCATTGAGCCTTTGGCTGTTTACTTTGATAATGTATCTGAAATAAAAGGGATTTTCAGAGAAGGACTTGAACAGAAAATACCACTATATCCAAATTAGATGGTACTGTATATATCAGACCCCCGAAATTGTGTCATCAGTCCTAAAAGTGCTAGCAGATTTTCAAAAGATATCGGACCTCAAAATGAAATTGAGTAAAAATGTGCACTAAAAAGAAATAAACTCTCTAGCACACAATGCTAGACACCTTCCCACTTATCTTTGGTACATTAGTTTAAATATCTAGGGATAAATATCACAAGTAAATATAAAACTTTTGCTGTCTACATGAAAAAAATTAAATAAGATGTGAATAGATGGTCCTCCCTCCATCTCACATTAGCAGGAGAAATCAAAACTGTTAAGATGAACATCCTTCCCAAGCTTCTTTTTCTATTGCAAACCATTCCTATATATTTTAACAAATCTTTGTTAAGAAATTAGATTCAATCATAATCTCATTTATTTGGAATTCAAAGCATTCATGACTCAAAGACGACCTAAAGCAGAAGGGGACATGGCACGAACATTCAATTTTATTACTTGGCAGCAAATATACAAGCCATAAAGACCTGGACATTAACACAAATTGATGAATATACACAAGGCTGGTCTGTAATAGAATTCAAATCTTGCTGTACTTCTTTATATTCCCTGCTCTGTGCTTCACTAAACACAAACTATCTTCAATACACTGATAATCCAATTGCCCTTTATTCACTCAGAATATGGAACCAATGTAGGAAGCACTTTAAGACAAAGAAGCTCTTCTCTGTTGCACCTCTACATGACAACCACTCTTTTGACCTTATGAAATATACATTATTGGAATATGTTTGATTAAAAAAAAAAAATGTATAGACTTGTACATTAATAATGTTTTTGCATCCTATGAGTAATTAAGCACCAAATTTACCTTCTCAGAAACACAATTTTTCCACTACTTTCAAGCTAGAAACTTTGCTAAATGGAACCTGCCCAATTTTTTTCACCTTCTACCCATTTCTACTCTAGAAGAAATATTGATCAGTCTTGAAGAATCAGGTAACATCTTTACAATTTATAAGATTTTAAAGTCCCTTACTTTCAAAGATTCCAGGGCACAATGGGGAAAGAATGTTACATTTAGTATTTCAGAAAAGGAGTTGAAGGCAGCCATGCACAGAATAGACCCTAGCTCCATATGCGCAAAGCACTCAATTATTCAACTTAAAATCTTCTATCGAGCATATTTATCTTAGTTGATACTATCCAAAATTTTTCCAGGGTAAGATTCAACCTATGAACCAGCCTCACTAGGCCACAAATTCTGGGTGTGCACCAAAATAACATTATGGACCAAAATCTTTGAATGCCTATCAGACAGCCTTGGAGTCACAATCCCTTCTAACCCATTAACAGCTGTGTTTGGTGTACTTCCAGATGGACAGTGGAGAAGGACAAAAACTGTAATTGCCTTTACTTCACTAGTAGTATGCAGATTTATCTTGCTTAACTGGAAGAATCCCACCTCACCAATTTTAAGTTAGTGGGTAACTGATGTCCTGTTCCATCTGAAATTGGAAAAAATCAAATTCTCACTCACAGGATCTGTTCAAAACTTTAAAATATTGCAGGATCTAATCAATAACATTTTAGAATAAGCTTCTATATTGAGGGAAAAGGATACTTTTCCTATCTTGTTGGTTGGCTCTTTACTTGGTCCACACAACATCCCCCTACTTGCACGTGTGTGACATGGCCCCCCCTCCCCCTCAGCCGACCTGTTGGGTTGGGCGTACCAGTCCGAGAAGTTGTGGCATCTAGAAAGTGCATCGGCATTGGCTTGCAGAACACCCCGGCGATAAACGACCGAATACTTATATGGCTGTAGATCTAAAAACCACCTTGTGACACGTGGATTGGACTCCCTGTGCAAGGCCATCCACTGTAAGGGCGCATGGTCTGTCACAAGAGTGAATTCACGCCCCAAGAGGTAATACCTCATCTGAGTAATCGCGCATTTAATAGCCAAAGCCTCCCGCTCCACTGCCTCATACCTAGTTTCCCGATCCAACAGTTTCCGGCTCAGTTACATAATAGGGTGTTCAACTCCATTGACGCTTTGGCTCAGCACGGCTCCAAGCCCTGTGTCCGAAGCGTCTGCCAGGAGAATGAAAAGGTAAGGAAAAGTCCGGCGCCTTTAATATAGGAGCTGACATAAGGGCCATTTTCAAGTCACTGAATGCAGCCTCTGATATATCATACCATACCACTTGATTAGGTCTACCCTTCTTTGTGAGGTTTGTCAAGGGCGGAGCTCCCTCGGAAAACTGGGGTACAAACCGGCGATAGTAACCTGCTAAGCCGAGAAAGGCCTGAATCTGCCTCTTGTTTATCGGACAGGGCCAATTCACAATGGCACCTATTTTAGAACACTGTGGTCTCACCATACCCTGGCCCACTAGATAGCCTAAATATTTGGCCTCAACCAACCCAAAGTAACACTTTTCGGGTTGATACAAAGCCCAGCTTGTGACAGTGTCCGCAATACAGCTCCAACCTGCTGTATGTGTTCCTCCCAGGTGTTGGAATAGATAACAACGTCATCCAAGTAGGCAGCACTATATGAATTATGAGGACGGAGTACTTTATCCACCAGACATTGGAAGGTCGCATGTGCCCCATGTAATCAAAATGGGAGGGCGCGATACAGCTAGGGGTGCTGAACGCTCTCTTTTCCTTAGCAGAGTCCATTAAGGGAACCTGCCAGTAACCCTTAGTCATATCTAAAGTAGTCAAATATTTTGCATGTCCTGCCCGCTTGAGGAGGTCGTCCACTCGCGGCGTCGGATAGGCGTCAGATTGGGAGACTTGGTTAAGCCGATGGAAGTAATTGCAAAATCTTCAACTTCCATCGGGCTTACTGACTATAACGATAGGACTGGACCAGGGACTATAACTTTCCTCAATCACACCTAGTTCCAACATTCGTCTGATCTCCAACTCCACTTCAGCCTTTTTTGCTTCAGGAATTCTGTACGGGCGTTCTCGGACTATAACCCATGGTTTCATCACAATGTCATGTGCAACCAGGGAGGTCTGACCTGGACTTTCACCAACTACCTAGACAGGATAACTGCCTCGAGCTCCTGACATTGCTGGTGAGTCAAATTGTCTCCGAAATTAATGTATAATTGATGAGCGAAGAGAGAGTGGAGCCGTTCGGAATCCCTATCCTTCCACGGTTTCAGCAGATTGATGTGATAAATCCGCTCGCTGGGTTGATGATTTGGTTGTTTCACCAAATAGTCGACCAGCCCCTTCCTCTCCTTAATTTCATAAGGGCCTTGCCAATGAGCCAATAATTTGGAATGAGAGGTATGAACTAAAACCATGACATGGTCTCCCGGGCGGAACTCCCGCAGAGACATACCACGGTTATAGCTTTGGGCCTGAGCTGCTTGTGCCTTTTCCATGTGCGTTTTCAATATGGGTCTAATTTTCTCAAATCTATCGCGTAACTGCGCCATGTACTCTAATATATTTGTTGACGAGAGGGCTTCTTCCTCCCATCCTTCTTTTAAAACGTCTAATATGCCCCGGGGTTGCCATCCATATAGCAATTCAAAAGGCGAGAACCCCGTGGAGGCTTGTGGGACTTCCCAATATGCAAAAAGGACGAGGGTGAGGAGCTGATCCCAATTCCTTCCGTCCTCATTGACTACCTTTCGTAACATCTGTTTGAGAGTTTGATTAAACCTCTCTACAAGACCGTCGGTTTGAGGACGATATACCAAGGTCTTTAAATGCTTTATTTGAAGTAGCTTGGCAGTCTCCCTGAACGTCTGCAAAGTGAAAGGAGTCCCTTGATCTGTCAGGATTTCTTTAGGGATTCTGACACACGCAAATACCCCTACTAATTCCCGTGCGATATATTTTGAGATAGCTGAGTGCAGTGGAACAGCCTCTGGAAACCGGGTAGCATAATCTACCAGGACCATTATATATTTATGACCTCTGGCTGAGGGCTCTAGAGGTCCCACCAGGTTGACCCCACGTTCAAAAGGGATATCTATTAAGGGTAAGGGGAATAGAGGAGCACGGTTCCTCCTAGGAATTTGCCTCAATTGACATTCTGGACAAGATGTGCAAAAGCAGTGAACCTCCTCGTTAATCCCAGGCCAAAAAAATCGGAGCTTAATTCTCTCAAGTGTTTTTTTGGGGCCCAAATGGGCTCCCAGCAGATGGGTATGTGCTAGTTCACAGACCTGTTGCCAGTAAGTCTGTGGTACTAACAACAGCGACCTCATCTGTCCCTCATGCTCTGCCACCCGGTATAACAGATCATTACTGAGCACAAAGTGAGGACCCTGTGGCATCGGATGTGAGGTGCGCTGGCCATCTATCAGAACGACTGCATTCTTTGCAAATTTAAGGGAGTCGTCATTCCATTGCTCCCTTTTAAATGAAGCCAACGTCTGCCTGAATTGAAACTGCAGACGTGAGAGAGGATCGGATTCGACCTCAAGGGGCGAGGTTTCGTCCCGAGCTGTCTGAGCGCTTGCCGATGACGTCTCGGGTTGTGATGTCCCTGGTGTTTCTTCGTCATCACTAGAGGCCGAAGTCTGTTCCTCAGCCGACTGTATACACGGCCTGGAGGAAGTTGAGGGCACTGAATCCACGTCCATGACTAGACTTAGTGATTGAAGAGAAGTGGTAACTGTATTACCGCTATTTATGTCGACCCAATCTCTTCCTAGTATCATGGGAAAGGGAAGATTATTTGACACTGCCACTGTCAACCCTTTCACTACGCCGTCCTTACATATATAGCAGTTGGCAGATCGATAATACTGGACGTCCCCATGAATACAGGCAATTCGGGTCTTATTCTTAAACCATTATCGAGGTAATATTAGATGGCAAGCAACAATAGAAATGTTACTGCTGGAATCAAATAAAGTGATTACTTTAATTCCATTGACTAGCACTACTCCCATATGTGAACAGGCCAGTGGATTAGCGAGAGCACACCGTGCCTCCTCCCACATCACCCCGCAGACCCATTCGTTGCTTCACAGGGCCTGCCGGTGTGTCCCAGGGTCCGTCCACTCGAATATGCTTTGCATTATAGCCACGGGACTCTGTATTAGGGACGCAAGCACGCCTGGGTTCACATGAGTCCCGTTCTGACACTCCCAAGCCGGTTTCCGCCTTCAGGTGATCTATTGTCTCGACTAGCGAGACAATATCAGTATACTCCCAGGCCCGCTGGGTAATTTTCCCAGGTAGGCTTCGGAGCATAAAAGCACAGGCCACCTGCTCCGCTATTTGGTGGCTGGATTTTTCATGGGGTTGTTGTAGCCAACCAACCACCTTAGCCCATAAAGCCACAGCCTGTTTCTTGGTTGCCTTAGCATGGTTAAATGTCCAGGCCATTATGTTTCTCACCTGCCAGCCTGGGTTTCTCCCATCTTTATAAAAAGACTTTCCCTTCGAGGGATATGATGGGACGGTCCCCACACCTGGGAGGCCATAATAAGCACTCAATGCGTTCCCTGACAAACTTGGCTCTAGTCTGTGGGTCCCAGGGCTATTTTTCCCCCGGACCTTTAACAGGATGATGGGGGAAAGCTTGAGTATGCTTCAACCCGATAAACCCCGACTGACGCCACCTTGGCAACTCGGGAGCGGTACTTACCCAATCTGATATTTTGTTGGATTATGAGCGGATGTCGAGCCTAGGTTAAGGTTTACCCTCCGTTCTATCCAGGAGGCCATCATCCTGCCGGCTGCACCACTGTAAAAGGAACAGACTCAACACACGTAGAAAAAGTTTGGGGCAGCCACTCATATAATATTCCTAGCTGCAAAGGATTCTTTAAGATTCAACAGAGTTGTTGATAGTACGGAGTCCAAAACAGAACTGATGAAGAATGGAAAAGATGGCGGTTTTAAGTGGTCAGACAGGAAGTGATGTAGGGTCACCAGAAGTGATGTTTTCCTGGCATCGGCCTGAGCTTCTTCTGGGTGCCGGAACCGGAAGTGGCGTTCTTCTGGGCGCCAGGACCGGAAGTGGCGTTCTTGGTTCAGATAAGTTTTCCCTCGGCTGGTCTGAAGAGATAACAGAAGGTTTAGTGCACCCTGCCCTCCCCTGGCCTGGCGTGGAATTACCTTTACTTAGTCCACACAATGTCCCCCTAGTCGCACGTGTGTGACACCACGCAGACACGCAAACTCCATGCAGGGAGGACCTGGGAAGTGAACCTGGGTATCCTAACTGCGAGGCAGCAGCACTACCCACTGCGCCACCCATAGAATTAACTTCAAAATGCTTAACGAAAGAATCATCAATGTGGAAAGCAGCCCTTCAAGCACAGCCCATAGTACAATTCACTCCATTACTTGTTTGGCTTTTTTTAAAATATACTTGCTCTCTACTATACATTTGGACCCCCTCTGAAACAAAGAAAAAAAATAAGCTAAATAAATAAATGTCACAACTCTTCAGATCCATTTCTCTACTACTTGGAGAGGTTTTTACTGACAGAGTCGAAGCCAGCTCACATTTCAGTGCTCAAGGGCAAGACTTACATTTTAATTATACGGTGATTTAGGTTCTTTCCCAATATAAACTGGCTTGGCCTATTATTGGAAATGTGTACACAGGCAGCTGCACATGACTCTTCATCAAAGCTGGGTCTCACTGGGTCTTTGTGCCATATGTTTGTGTTTCCTGCATTCAGTATAACAAGAAAAAAGGCTGCATCCCCAACCAAAAATGTGCTAGTCACAGCTGGCATTTTACATAAGACAAATGGCAGGCCTCTATATAGCTCAGAACAGAGACAAACTTAATTTCCTTGACTTCTGAACAAGAAGTTACCCCACATTTCCTCAGACACTGGCATGTGTGTTAAATGCAGTCAAATTGGTTGCCATTCTTTTATTTCTGTATTATGGTATCCTTCATGGCAGGTCTTCTTCTCAACTTAACTTCACAGACTATAATAGGTTTGTAGAACCCCGTGCCAGATTTGTGTATATGCTGTACAGCATTTCTACTACAGCTCTCAAACACATTAAATAAATAAAATCTTGGGATGCATTTTATTTCTTTATTTTTTTAAAGATGCAATTAAGTGCCATTTAAACATTTTTCAGTAAAAACATTTAGAATTGTCTTTTAAGTTAGAGAAAAACCAGACACAAATGTGATTTGTTGTAAATTACAGAACACTATAACCTCAGCCATTGACAGGACAGCAGAAAACTCAAAGTCTGAAGAAAAGATTTAATAAAGGTTGGGTTTGGAGGGCGTTGGTCATAAAGGAAGGACCCTCGGCCTATGATATACGCATATACAACTTCAAGTGGATATATTTTTAACTGGGACATGGTGCAAATAAAATTCAAGGCTAATACTTAAAAAGGGCCAAAGAGCTGGCTGAAACATGTATATCTAGCAAAAACGCCATTAACTAACACTTGGACGTGAACCCAGGATATGCAGGCTTAAAAAGAACATCCACATATTTAATCAGATTTTATGACCAACACCCTCTGAACACCATCTTATTAATCCACCCCATTGCCTTACACCCACCTATCCCCCGTCCTAATTTAGTATATATTGACTTTAATTATTGTATGTGAAATCACTTCCTGTAATCAGGGCTCCTGGTAGGGGATGAACGCTTAGGAATACAAAACTATTTTAAGATACACGACTCATCTTCTCCCTATGTGAATTTCTACCTATACACACACACACACACACACACACACACACACACACACATATAGTCACATCTGCTTCGGTGCTTCATGGCTCATATAAATGGGATTACAGTGATCCCTCGCTATATCACGCTTCGACTTTCGCGGCTTCACTATCGTGATTTTTTTCTCATACACCCTTACGTCACTACGCATGCGCTTTCTGAGAACTTTTATCTAAGCCCTACGATGGCTCCTAAACATGCTGCTTTTTCTAAGTCTTCTGACAATAAAACTAAGCGCCGGAGGAAGACGCTTACTATCCAGGAGAATGTGAAACTCTTGGATATGATCAAAGATGGCAATCCCCTACAAAAGCCTCCTCACGCATATGAAAAGACAGCGCCAGCAACTGCCTATCAAGATGTTCTTCAGCCACGCACCCAGACACCCACTGCCTACTCCTAGTACTCCTTCAGCGGAAGACGACAACAATGCACCTGCTGAAGATACTGCACCACCTCTGAAGAATCTCCTACTGAGGTTGTGCCTTCATAGGTTAGTGGTTGTGTGTAAGAACTGTGTGTGTTTGTGTGCAATTAAATGTACAGTACAATAATCTACTATATAAAAGCATTCGGGATTGTCCTTCCGTCCTGTGAGTACAAAGTGTAGCGGTATTCCTCTTATTGCAGACTTACTACTTGCAGCTTGAGGTACGAAGCGACGCAATGTGAGCAGAGTTCTGGTGCTCTCATCGTTCCCTTGCTTTTGTGCGTGATGCGCTGGAAAAATAGACAAAATTATGTCTCTGGAAATAATTAATGTTGATGAAGTACAAATGCCTCACCGCGTAGTAAATATCAGGGGAGATGGTGCTTGTTTATTCTCATCTATAGCTTATTTAGTACATGAAACTCCGTCTTTAGCAGTACAGATTCGGGCTGACATTGTAAGACTTTGGACAGGCACTTGAGGGGATAAAAAAAAAAAACGTAGGTTTTCGGGAGATGTTATGAATGGGCACTTTGATGTTCTCATTCCCTACACTTACATGCCTGATGTACACATGGAGCGCACAAAATTGAGGATAAAAGTCGGTCGCCTTAAAAGGCGAGTGAGCCTAGTAATATGATATTTGTAACGTCTAATATGTCTTATTTTCTCTTATTTTGTCTAATATATTGGGTAATACGAGTGTAATGGTGACTAAAGGGTGTTATTTCATGTCTAGAGGGCTCTAATAATGTAAAAAAACATATTTAGAAGGTCGTAAACAGGTTTTCTATACTCTGCGAAAATATTCGATTTATAAATAAAGAATCCTACTTTGCGAAAATTCATTTATCACGGTAGAGTCTGGAACGGATTAACCGTGATAAACGAGGGTTCACTGTACACTCCTAACCAGGGTTTGATTGTCTTTTCTCTTCCTCCATCTGCAGAAGCAGTGATTGACAATCTCAACACTACTGACACCATTTCCAGTTCCCAAACACCTGAATCGCCCACTTTCTGTCCTCCAGATTGGCAAATTTTCTAATTTCCATTCAAGCCAGTTTACAATTCTATGGTCTTCACCACAGTGTCCCAACTATATATTATATACATATACACAAGGCTAGAAATTTGAAAAAAAAAAAAAAGGAAGAGCAGCATGATCCATTAACAACAAGAATTGACTTCTAATTAAGAAGCAGATTTTAGCAAAACTAGGTCACTTAATTAGAAGGAACTGACTTTGAATCAAATGGTCTATTATCTCCTTCATGGTATGTTTTGTGGAAAGCTTCACCTGGGTCTCATGCATAACACTCTGCGTAGAATTCAGACTATAACATGGCATACGGACAAAAGTGGAAATGTGTGTATGCACTAAAAAAAAAAATCCAGAAACAAATCTGTGCGAATGCCAACTTCCACGTTCTTCCACTACATAAATCCCAGTCAGTGTGAAAAGTTACGCATGTGCACGCACCTGCCCCCCCACCCCAACTCATTCCAGAAATATGCCTCTTTGAATATGCAAATCAATATGACTAGCCTCTTACCTTCAGTGCTTCAGGAAGACAATGGCGAAAGCATGGGGGGGAAAAAAAAAAAAAAAACACCTTCAGCGAATGCGAAATGGAGGCCCTGCTAAGTGAAGTAAAGGGAAGGAAAAATGTTTTATTTAGGAAGTGGAATAAGCAAAAAAAGGAAATTGATGGAGTTGCATAGTGTGGCAGATGCACTCAAAAGTGCTGGAGCAGAAAAATTGCACAATGACCAAAATTAAAAAAACGTGGTCCATGAAAAGGAGAGTCGCCGCTCATCGTCTGCATGTCAGCACCACTGGAGGAGGATATGAACTCCCGGAGCTCACGCCGTTTGAGCAGGAAGTTGCTGCAATTATTGGCGACACACTTATTGCTGGCATCTTACCAGTGGGGGGGGGAGGGAGATTCTGACATCACCGCGGGTGATGGTAAGTTTTTATTTGTTTTGATTACCATTATCCATACTCGTGTAAATAATTTGCATGTTTAATAAGACAATCAGGCAGCAGATGCTGTATTAAATTACTGTTTATTTAGTTCCACACAATAGTACAAAAGGTGACCCCAATGCTGAAGACGTGGCTCCAGGCGATAGTGCTGCTTCTGTGCCGATAACATCTTCGGGCGCTGGCTGCTCACACACCCCTGCCTCAGAAACCACTGGGCGATCATCTGGCTGTGTGCTGACTGATACAGTTCTGGAATCCCAAAATGCATTGGTGGATGCGGTGAGAGATGTAGCCAATGAACTATGAAATATAAAGGAAGTATTGTGTGATATTGATCAAAAATTTAAATTGCATTTGCTTACCTGTTTTTACATTCTGTTAATTACTTTCATTCGACATTGTAATGCTGTCCGATGTGGCTGATTATTTGGTGGTCCAGGGTCAGGTTCATCATTCTGCATCTCTTCAGGTACGGGCAAGCTACAAATGAGTGCCATATTATGTAGAATGCTACATGCTTGCACGATGCCACACACTTTTGTGGACTATACAGGTGCCGGTCATAAAATTTGAATATCATGACAAAGTTGATTTATTTCAGTAATTCCATTCAAAAAGTGAAACTTGTGTATTAGATTTATTCATTTCACACAGACTGATGTATTTCAAATGTTTATTTCTTTTAATTTTGATGATTATAACTGACAACTAATGAAAGTCCCAAATTCAGTATCTTGGAAAATTTGAATATTGTGAAAATTTGTGTTCAATATTGAAGACACCTGGTGCCACACTCTAATCAGCTAGTTAACTCAAAACACCTGCAAAAGCCTTTAAATGGCCTCTCAGTCTAGTTCTGTAGGCTACACAATCATGGGGAAGACTGCTGACTTGACAGTTGTCCAAAAAACGACCATTGACACCTTGCACAAGGAAGGCAAGACACAAAAGGTCATTGCTAAAGAGGCTGGCTGTTCACAGAGCTCTGTGTCCAAGCACATTAATAATAAGGATAACGTTGCTCTTGTTCAGTCAGTGGGTTGGCAAGAGGGGTTAGAACTCACGTCTTCAGCAGGTACCCACTGTCACCTAAGTAATCGTGTTATATGGTTACATCGTACAGATAACGTACGACTGTGATTAAAAGGTAATAAATGTCTTATCTTACCGAGATGCCATCCATCACACACTGCACCATTTTCAAGTTTGTTCCCCACACTACTATTTCTCAGGATGAATGAATCATGAGTTGAGCCAAGCCATCTCGCAACATTAGTGAGGCGCATTTTCACTTCACTGATGATTTGCACATTTATAGAGTGAAAATGCTTTCTATTTACATAAACAAATTCATTCTGTGAAGGTGCCTTTATAGCGATGTGTGTGCAGTCAACCACTCCGATTACATTGGGAAAACCAGACATTGCTGCAAATTGCGCTTTGGCGTTTGCCTGTTCAACTAGAGTGTACGGAAATCTTATATATCTGCTTGACAAGCAGATGATACCATCCCATACAGCTGGCATGGCATGACTCAGTGATGACTGCTCCAGAAAAACCCCAGTGGCTAAAAATCCGAGAGTGGACAGAACTTTGCAAAGGAGCAGGTAGAGCACAATTCCTCAAAGTCTGCCTTTGTAAAGCCGGCGCCAGTTCAGCACACAGCTCTAAGTGGATCGCTCTTAGAAATCTTAACCGACTTAGAAGCCATTCATCATAATGTGCCAAAAAATCAGTATGATCTCTTAATACGTGTTCTCTTCTAATCCTCCCATTTGTGATGTCCTCTAACAACGCTAAAGCAGCCATGGCAGTGGAATAGTTTGGCCAATTATATTGTTACAGATGGATTACAATCAAGTGCCATAAATTTATTAACGATATGTGGTTAATTTCAGTGTATTTGAAAAAGCCGGCATTGTGGATGTAAAAAAGAAAGGGAAACCACCCGGGAACAGCAGCACTGGTTTGATGCTAGGTGCCGCGAGTTTGCAAAACCGAGCAGAGAACTTGTGTATGCCAGGGTTAGAGCTACCATGAAAATGTGTGTGGCTTTACACTAAGTTTAGGTTTTATACATCACGATTTGAGCATGGAAACGTTCGCACGCAACATGTTTGTGCGTACGCACCATTTATACATGAGGCCCCTGGTCTTTTTTGGGGTATATTACACACACACACACACACACACACACTTGTTTTTTTATTTTTAGTTTCAGTCACATTTTAAGAAAGTCAAATTAAATTTCATTTTTTTCCACAATGCCATTCTGTTTTTTTTTCCAGTGTGCTGCCATTTTACGGTCAGTTTCCACCACACTGGTATAGAAGGATGAATTTTTTTTCTGTTCACTTAATCCTCCCATCCTGCCAAAGTATGGAAACATGACAATATCAAGGAAAGAGACTAGGGAGAGAAATGTTATCTACAAAAAAATCCAAAATTTGTTACTGGGAAAAGTATACATTGAGTTGAAGGGGAAAAAAAAAAACACAACACTAAACTAGCCCATAGTCTCAAATCAAAAGCACAAAGATCAAAAACCGGAATTTTCAATCATAAAAGAATGCACACTAGAAAGTTTGTTTGTATCCACAATCATGGACAATCGGGAAGTGCACAATGCTGGAAAACCTTGGATCTGGAATCAATTTTACTTAGCAACACAGTACAAATTGCAAACGGACCAGAAAATGGCAGGGCCCATATCAAAGAAAACCAGATGACAGTAAAAACCTGAAATTAATCAAACTCGCTCAAAACAAAACTAATTAAAAAAAATTAATGTTATATGGTATTAAACATACATACAATAAAATTAATATAAAAAACCCAAGAAAGACTAAATAAAAAAAAAAAAAGTAAACATTTCACAGCTTTCAATCTAACTGGCAGCATCAATTACCTTCTCCTGAGAACATGAAAACAGGTCTGAAGTGGTGTAACCAGCAATTGCTATTATTTTATATCACAGTTACAAGTCTACATCTGGAAGAGAATTGTTTCCTCTATGATTCCTAAAGTCAAAGCAGCCTGATGAACTTGAGAGTCTTGTTGCTTCCCAGATGTCATTTTAGATTTCAAAACATACTGTACCACACACTACTGCCATGGTAATGGAACTCACTTTTAAAGAGGGTACCTGAAATAATCCACAAAACCATTGTAAAAGTATCAAGACTTGGTCTGTTTCTATCCATAATGCGTTGTTCTAACTCATTTCTGAAGATAGAATGCTCTGCAAACACATAACTGGAAGTAGCTGGTAAATATGAAGACCGAGTCTCATTTGTGCCACTACAATTGAAATGCATATCTGCCCTTTGACATGACCAAAAATATTTTTTGTTGACGGCATGATTGCCTGCATACACCTAATGGGGAAAAAACAAAAGTAAAGGAGATGGTTGTAGAAGATGCTAAGAAATATTTGTCCTATTCTTCCACAGATCAGAAGTAACCAACCTGGAAGAAGATCCATGACCCTTGGCTAACACCACCTACCAATCCTTACTACCCTCTACCACTTCCACTCCAGACCATTCTCAAGAAGGTCATATTTGTTATGAGTTTGCCTGCATCTCAAACTATCCTTCGATTTTGTGCTTTTGTCAATGCAGGCAGAATCTTAAACACACCTATTGTATTAATTTTCCATTAAAAGGAATTTTGTAAAATTGGGACCCCAGATCTTCTGCATTTTATTTAGCATTCTACATGAACTTCCATACATCCATTATACAACCCGCTATATCCTAACTACAGGGTCATGGGGGTCTGCAGGAGCCAGTCCCAGCCAACACAGGGCGCAAGGCAGGAAACACACCCCAGGCAGGGTGCCAGCCCACCGCAGGGCGCGCACACACACACACACCCAAAGCACACACTAGGGACAATTTAGGATCACCAATCCACCTAACCTGCATGTCTTTGGACTGTGGGAGGAAACCCAGACACGGGAGAACATGCAAACTCCACGCAGGGAGGACCCGGGAAGTGAACCTGGGTCTTCTAACTGTGAAGCAGCAGCTCTACCCCCGTGCCGCCCCTCTACATGAACTTATAAGAACTAATTTTATTTTTTTGTCATAGCTTATTTTTTTAGCTCCTAGGAATGAAAATTCAATTAAAAATAATTTCTCCTTAATAACTTTTTGGTTTCTCCAAGAAAACGAGATCCAAAATAATTTAAATGGAGACATTTTCTTTTGTCTCACACTTCTCAAATGTTTCTACCGAGGAAAAAAATAATAACCAAGTATTCTCACCAATGTCCCCTCTTCAGTTTCAGCAGTAATCTTAACAAAGTTACAAAATGGGCTCAGATGTTTCTAGTTGTGTCTTGACTTTTTGTTTGGCAATTTGAAAATACAAATGTATTTGCATTGTGCGCTATTATAACGTGAAATTTATGGACAGTTATTTGTGGTAATAAAACACTTTACTATTATTACAAAACTGTTGTTCTTGCTTACTACTAATACTATTAGTTGCTTTAATTTTTATTCCAGCACTCTAATTAGATGATATGGAGTCTAATAGAAAAGGCAGGCAATGTGGCACAGTGGTTAAGACTTTTAGACTTCAAATCGAGTCAGAGAATCCCACTACTAAACACCACAGTGCAAGGAAGTCCCTTCATCTGCCTGTGCTGCAACAGGAAAAATAAAACAAGTGTAACTGATCGTAGCTCAGATATTGCAAGTTACCTTGGACAAAGGCATCAGTCCAATGATAAGTAATAAATAGGAAGGCTTGAAAGAGATTAAAACAAAACTAGAAAGAGGTCTCACAAAAAATACCATGCTTTTCAATCCAAAGTCTCAATTTTGACTTTTTACTTCAGTTGTATCTCATGTTTCCCATTTGTCTAAAGCTATGGAATTTTAGGAGAAAAATCTGTGACAAAGTTGATTCTTAAATGAAACATAAAATGAGCCCCTCTTAAGTGTTAAGAGCCAAAGATCGACCTTTGAGCAGTAAAACTTTCCTCTGCGGGTGGCTAAGTTAAAGTGGTGCAAAGGCATGATGATGGCTATCGAACAGCCATGTGTGTGTATACGTTGTCAAGGGTTCCATTATGTAGAACAGGCCACGCAAAAATGAGATTTCCATTCACAGCCCTGAACAAAACCCCTAAAAAAAAACAAATGGCTTTGCATTTTCATGGATTATATTATACTTTAAAATAAATAAACTGTTCAGGCAATTTGTTAATGGGACACTAACTCTGAAATAAGATGGTAGTTGTGAAGTACCATACGCTAGAGAACCTTGGAGCTAGAACTGTATCCAAAAGCAGCTGCCTCAATTAGAGCAGCAGGTGACATGATCAAAATGAATGATAAAAAAATTGAAAAACTAAAATTTTAAATTGCACAAAAACTGCAAAGATGACATCAAGATTGGAGGTTCTGTGTTGAAGTGACAAAATGAATTATTTAGTCATTCAAGCATGCTGAAATGGGACCTGTGAAACAAATATAACACACAGTAATTATACTAAGTGAAAGGTTATGGATCTGAAATTAACACTTTAAATTTAGTGTTTTGGCTTCTGTACTTACTAAAATAGCTTGGGTTTGCTTGTTTGCCAAAATACGTAGGCATCCCTCAGCACCACATCCTACTCCAAATAAAACTGACCGAGGTTCACTGCACTGCTAAAAAGGAGTTATGTAATGACATGGTGGCACTAAATAACAGTTTTGCTAAATGGTGTCAATCATGGCTACTCGCATTCCCTTTCAGTAAGGAAGGCTTGCCAAAAAGAGGGTGGGTACATTCAGCAAAGTATTTAAAATTAACATGTTTGACTTTGTGTTTCTTTACTTTTATGCTCTGCACTTCCAGTGTGAGGCCGTGTTAGCATTTTTAATTTTCACTTTAACATAGTTTGCATTTTCACTATTTCAAAGTTTTTCTCTGTATGTGTGCCCTTGCTTTGCATTTGATGCATCAGGGAGTATATTCCTTTTCATCAGGAATCTGTGTTGGAATAAGTGAGCTTAGAAAAATGGGAGGATAAACGAATGGGTATTTAACTTAAAGGCAACCTAGTAATTCGTGCAAGAGGGGGAGAGTTTTAAAATTAAAACTACAAATGGATCTGAAACATTATTTGCAGGGTATTTTATCCTACTGTGTTTAAAGAAAGTGTTATCACTACTAGAGGGGGATTGAAAGATCATGTAGCATAACTGATAGAGCGGGGCTCTCTGTGGCATTGCTGTTAATATAACAAATACCACAGAAGTTGGACGGGCATCCCGGCCAGAGTAGGGGAGAAGCCAGACCCGGAGAGGATAGATGGACAGCCCACCAGAAGATGCCACCGGGGACTCTTTATGCACCCAGGACACTAGATGGCAGTAGGAAGGAAGTATTCCATGGGTCCCACAAGGAGGCACTGCAGGGAGATGAGTTCCCTAATAAGTAGGACTTCCAAATGACCCGGAATTACTTCCATCGGGCAGTGGCCCTGGCACCAGAAGTACTCCTTAAGAAGGTCCTTAATAAAAGGGGCCACACTCCCTTATCCAGGCAAGCCAGAGCTGGGAGGATTTGGAGCAACATTTAACTGGAGGAGGTGTAATGGAAGGATTTCTCTCTGTAAAAAGCAAAGGTAAAATAAAGAGAGGAAGGGAATCAGGAGTGCAGATGGGCGTTGGTCGCTTCAGTGCAAAGCCAGCTGCAAAGACTAATGTTTTGGGAAAAACAGCCGGGAATGTTCTAAAGATACAGCCAAGGCTATGTAAGGAGTTGTTTTTCACTTCGAGGGGCTTCATTGTGTCTTCTGGTACTAGGCACCGTATTGGTCAAGGCCAAATAGAGGAAAAACACCACCGTGTCCCGTGGAAGGGTGTGTACTGAAACTGATCACTTCTGTATACATTGCACGTAAGCTGCTTTTGGGGCAAGGACACTCAATTAGTATATAAGGGAAGGTTCCGCCCTCAGTTTCTTTGGAAGCTCAACCGTGGGGAAAGTGCACACCGCCCGGTATTTGGGACCAGGCACACGAGTTGATCCTCTGACGAGACTGACATGCGGGCTCCCTCAGTCTACTGGTCTAGGATGATGGCTCTGGGTCTTTTGATATTACTGTAAGCATATATTTGTTTCTATAATCTATTGTTACTGCATTATACTATTCATATGTATTTATATGTTATAATTGAATAAGTAAATTTTACTGAAGTAATCGGACCTCTTCTCTCTGATTTTTGCCCACTTACTCTAAAAGAACCCCTTGAACCATTTTCCCAAATTAAAACAGGAGGGCAGTGCGGTGGTGAAAGAAGAGGTGAACTGTAGAAAGAAAGCATATTGATGCTTGTGTTTTTTGTTACTTTGAAGAAGTCTGTTGAATAAACACTCCTTTATTTGAACCCGGCACTCTGTGTGATCATGTTTGGGGCTCACTGATGCCCCAGGTTCTATCACAGACTACAGAAGCGTTAAAAAGCTTTCACATTCCTTCAATTTGGGAAAAAAATCCCACAATCTAACTGAATTCAGAGGTTTATGTCAGAAAAGTTCTTTGCTGCATTGGGCTAACATGATATTTGGAAAATACAACAGCAATCAACATAATGAACTTGTTAACTAATAATCTGTTCCACTTTGTCTAGAAGAGTATGTATGAAAGTGGTGAGAGATATAAAATAATTAGCTTGAATGCAAAAAATTCTGTAGACAGAACAATTTAAAAGCTCAATGGGCCATAGGTGGCATGATCAACGAGGACATAAGGATTATTTAGCCCAGCTGGCAATAGGCAGTGCTTTTAAATCACATCTGAAAGTCAGATGAAAAACATGGGGGACAGTTATACAATCAAGGCAGTGTTTTCATAACAGAGTTTTCTGCACAAGAGATAGATCTGTGAGAGGATGCAAACCATAGATGCGTATTGTAAGTAAGTAGGGCACTAATAACATTTTTTGAAATAGCAGTTTTTATGTGACATATTAGAAAACGTGCTAGGTTAGGGGGAGATGAACACAAAAGAGTATACTATGACATGATCTAGTACATGAGTGATTAAAAGACTTATTGTGAAACCATTCCTTTGTTTTCTGAAACTTTTTAGTTCAATATGGGGTCACAAGTTCCCGATACACCTTTGCTGCAAGGCTTGAATAAAACCTGTAATGTGTGTCAATCGCCTTACCTAACCTGTTTCGGAGATATGACGTACCCAGGGAGAGGTCACAAATGGGGAGAGTGTTCAACCAGTAATAAGAACTGAATTCATGACACCAGACCCTTCTACTTGGTGTAGCCCTTACTCCTTTATATTAATGAGACAATTGTTTAGATTATTTAGATTGATACTTTACATTTTTTTGAGATAATTTTTAAACACACACCTCTGTCCTTTAGTTTCCATGAAGCATTCACATCATTCATCCATCGTAGTGATTAGTAGCTGAAGCCAAGTCTAATGTTTCAAACTTCTACTGTACTGTTTTTTTGGTATCAGAATATTCCTTTTCTAGTTGTCAAGAGAAGAGAAAATTGAAAATGGCGGCGATAGGGAGTGTGATTTACTTTATTTTACACATAATATTATGAAAGCATGTACTTAGAAAAACTTTTAAAAATTTACCAGTGCCCGTATTTTTCCCAAGTATCTCAGAGCAGGAAAACAATCCTAATTGGCACAAAAAAAACAAAAAAAAACCAATGAGCGATACAAATTAGGTCCTACATTTAAGAGTAAAAGTAAAAGCATTTGATCAGTTTTCCTCAATTTAAGAAACTACTCCTAACGTCACCTGGATTTAGGAGAGCTTGCAAGTTGTCCTAATGGGCTAAGAGTTGCCAGGAGATCTCGTTTAGGCAAAGATTGGTACTGTAGCCGCCGATGTATAAGGCGAAGTCAGGCACGGGTAGGACGCGTGTCTAAGAAATCTCACAGTCCAAAAGTCTGTTTTCAAATATTTAGTGAAAGTTAAAAGCAAATAATCCACACAAGAATAAAAAGAAAAAGTTACACACATACAGTGGAATAAAGGCAAAAAAAAAAGGGAAAAAAAAAAATGCATCTTCTATAAACTTAGTTTTACTTAACTCTTTCAGGGCTGATGTCGACTTTTGTCAAAAGGAGGAGCTTATGATAATCGGTAATCAGCTGTAAACTGTGACAAAACCAACCGTTACGTTTTAGTTAAACTCTCTTTGGTAGAAGGTAAGTTTGCTGCATTGGTTTTGACCGGGATTTCCTGCGCTGCTGTGGGTAGCAAGGCGCCGACAATGGCAAAAATGGCACTGACATCTGGTGAGAGATCAAAGTGAATGCATAAAGCAAAAAACTCCATGGACGATGTTTTGCCTGTTCTCTCTGAATTTGACTAAGACTTGTCGGACTCCGATTTTGATACAAGCGATCGAAAACGAATATGAGGTTTTGCAGATTCAGCCGAGTGGTCCCCAGCTAATCGTGGTGCTGAACAGGTTCATGTAGGTGACACAGCCTATGGCACTGTTCATCTGGGAGGACTGCCACTTAACAATGATAAAAGGTAGAAGCCAGATTGCAATCCACTGTGACCGTGACTGCTGCCCCATGCAGCCACGTGAACACATCCTGGCAGCTTGCCTGCCGCAAATTCTTGGCAAACAGCCACAGCATGCAGCAACAGACGTTTTATGTTGATTTCTATGTGAAGCCATACAATGCTTTTTTGGAAAAAATATTCAGCCCTCAAAGAGTTAAGAAGCTTTGGTTATTTCTCTACTTAAATGTTCTTAATTTCTTCTTCTGTATGCCTTAAACATACGGTTCAACACTTAAATCTTTTATTTTAAGAGTTACTTCACACTCAAAAGGCCCGTAGGCCATTGGCACATAGACATGCTCCCAGGCACGGTCAAGTGCTCAAGCACGAACGCGAGCACAAACAAGAACACGGTTAAAAAGCCATATGCCTTTGTACCTTACACAAGGCGAGGCTAGACACTAACTGAAGAACATCGTTTACTCAAAACTGTTAAGAAATGACAGGAAAATACCAACTCAATTCTATTCACAGGGATTATAGGAACCTCCCATATTTTAATGTATTATCATTTAATAAATATTCATAGAACTAGGAAAGGTACAGGTACACTTATCCCGGGAACGAATAAAATGTTTTTCGAAACACTGGACAACAATGAGTTTGTAACAAATCTTGTATATTATGTGATCGATCCATCTATACAGATAAGCTGTGTGTTTTCAGCCAAAATGCGAGTGTGACAACATTAATATGGCTTTCCAATAGTGATATTTGGGTATGTCACAACCAGTTATTTCTTGAATGCTTCACAAAACTTTGTATGGCCTTACAGTTTATGAGATAAGACACAGATTTATACATTTTACCCCACCACTCCACATGTGATAATTTTAAAGCCACATGCATTCATACAAATCAGCATTTTCCTGGAGTTGTTGGTATGATTGATGGCATGCACACAAAGATCACTGCTCCGTTACTCCAAGGGTGGAGAAGCATGCATATGTTTATCTCAACTGTATCACGGAATATACACATAGGTGGTCATGGCTGCAAACTGTATTGTAGTAGTCAGCATGGGTAATTGACAGTGAAATGCCACATAGGCACGCCAAGCTCTGGAGTCCACGAACTCCTAGAACATTCACATTACAAGGCTCAGGAAGGCTGGCAGAGCTCCCGGGGCATTGTATAACAATGGTATGTGTAGGGGAAATCACAGAAAAAGGCATGGCACATGACACTGGAGCCCAACTGGGAACACTGGAAGAGTGAACTTGACTTTATCAATAGTGCAGGAAGTCATGCCTGCTTTCTGTAATTACACTGTGGTGCACTAGGCTGGTAACATCACTTCAGGAGAGGACCACCAAATCAACAACCTAAATAAAAGGACAGGTTCAGTTATAGGATGCACTCCAGACAAACCCGGGAGGTAGTAGAAGGAGAGAATAAAAATAGAACCGAGTGCTATTATGAACAATGCTGCACATCCTCTCTTTGACAGATTGTATTTATTTATTCAAAAAGCTTCTGTAAAAAGCCAAATTTCTCCCAGCGACAAAAAAGTTCTTTAGAATTATTTTATGAGGCCTTCCATGTGGCCATGACAGCAGGAAAGTGATTCTTCTGAAGGTATGGCTGTGGATCGCTCATTGTTAAATAAACATGTCCATTACCGGGCTTTATTCTCATTTGGCTTGTGTGGGTCTCAATCTGTCCATCTTGGTGCTTTTTACAGCATTATTCTTGATGGTGTCACGAGCAGGCAACAATTATGTGCAGCTTAGCACAATATTTTCTTCCCCAGCTTCTACTTTGAAAATTTTTATTATCTTTGTGGTGAAGACTTTTAGCATAAGTATCAGAAAACTAAAAGATGTCATCATGTGTTCCATTTTTCACCTTGTGCTGCAATAAAATTGTAATGTAATTTGTTCTCAAACATGAACTCCTACCTGAGAGTAAGATGCTTTAGAACTACTTCTCATGTCTTATTCTGAGATGGGACAAATTCTTATCCTAGTCAGACTTTTAGTGCAATTCCTAGTTGTAATTTTGAGTTGCTTAATACGTACAGTATGGGCACTGCTCAAGACCACTGATAATTCTACTTCGAGAAAGACAAGATCTTGTTGACCTAAACACACAAAGATTAAAAAAAGCAAGTTTGCCCTAGCACGACAGCTAGTGTGAGAAGCGGAGATGGAAGTTTCAAGGACATTAGTAATGCCTAAACAGGACTGTTAAAAGGGCAGGAGGCCTTAACATGACAGGGTAGTGGGCCCTACACTACGACATCCCAATGGTCCAAGACATGCACCAAAGTAGCATAAGACCAACATGCATTTGGCCTAACAGAGAAGCCCAGGAGTCCTTTCTGTTATATTCCCTCTATCCAGATACCATTCTTGATCAGAGACCAATCAGCACACTAAGACAAAGATCCCCCTGGTTATTTATGTATATTGGATGCCAAAACTCCTAGAAAAACAAGTTCCTAGCCATCCAGGTTGCATTGGCATTATTTTGTCACACTCATTTTTGCTTTGCCTTTGTTTTGGGCACATGTAGGAACTTTAATATAGTAATGCATAAATAAAAGCGTAAACCTTCTCCCCTGCTTATTCTTGTCATCTGGAGTCACAGATAGAAGAGACAGGGGGAAGTATTTAATGAAAGTAGCTGTCCACCCTGATGGTGACCTTCAGTGGAAATGTAGATTGAAGCTGCATCCTTGTGACAGGCTGGTGAGTATAAACATATTAGAGCTTAGTGGGGGATTTGTTACCTCTTTATAATAATAATAAAAAAGAAAAAGAAAAGGAGTGAACGTCAGAATAGGGTCAACCTAGGACCCATTCATAAAGAGGGGGTAGAAACGAAAACTTACTTTTATAAATAATGTAGTCTAATTAACTGTCTGTTTAAATAGAAAGACTGCTTAACTTTGGTGATTCAAACTGCTTTTGAAGAAGTTCTATTTTTGTTTCTAAATTAATTGGAACATTTTACTGAATATATTACTTGCTCTAATTTGTGTCAGTGTTAATGTAGTATGCCACAGCTCTGTGAAATGAAAATTGATTCCTGGCGCTCTCACCCTTTGTGTGTAGTTTTCACATACTTTTCTATTTGTGCAGGTTTTTGCCATCCATTCAAATGTATCCCCATGCCTCAAAGAAAAGCACATGTTTTTATATTTGTGACTCACACTTGGCTCAGTATGAGTAAATGCACAGATGTGATGCAAAACAGATTGCTATATTAACCAGGGCTGGCTCCTGACTTTTTGCCAGTGCTGCTGTATTAGAACGTGATAAGAAGGCGAGGACAGAACAGTTGCTCATATTCAACAATTAACACCTATGGCACCCCCTCTTCCCCACAAAATGTCCAATGCTGTTTTAATACAAACTGAGCAAGTTGGTCTAGACTTGGAACACTGTGTATGTTAGGGGATGTGGGTGGCCGTCAGTAGGTTTGAATTATTACTAAACATGAAATCCTGTGTTTATTTGGAAGGGAGAGAACAGGATGAAACAGATCAGCATACTTCCTCCTTCTTGCTTCAGTTCATCTGGATCTAAGCTACTCAGTCTTGGACAAGAAGGTAGCCAACTGCATTCATTACAAGTTATTCTCTTAAATATAAAATCACAACAACTTAAAATAAAGTCCTAAATGTGAATACTTTTTTTTTTTTTTTTTTTGAGTCACATATCGGAGCAGTGGCGACTCCTGTGTCACTGTGCCAGGGTTCAGTTCCTGTTCCTGTCAATGTCTGGGCAAGTGTTGCTGGTTCGAGTACATGTCAACTTAGAAATTTCTAGCAGCTTAGCTTCCCCTCGCTTTAGGATGCTTTGATAGGGCAGCTTAGCAAAAGTACCACAACATTTAGAAATAGACATCTTCCAGAAGAGGTATTACACATGTGCTACGTCTTTCATGGACCATTTGAGCAGAAATAAAGTTTGATTTTGCCCATTGGCGAGAGAAAAAAAAAGTCAATTGTTGACAAATAGGAAAACAAACAGTTCATTAGCCAATATTTATCTGTAGCTTAAAAAAAAAAAAAAATTAGGAGCTTCATACAATACAATGTACTTTTTGTATTGCCCAAAATCAAAGTGCCGCAATGGGCTTTGACAGGCCCTGCTTCTTGACAGCCCCCCATAGCCTTGACTCTCTAAGATGACAAGGAAAAAAACGTAGGGAGGAAAAAAAAAAAAAAAAGGTAGGAACCTTGGGAAAGACAGTTCAAAAAGAGACCCCTTTTCAGGTAGGATGGGTGTGCAGTGGGTGTGATAAAAGGGGGTCAATACAATACAAAGAACAGAACAAGTCCTCAATACAGTATAAAAATAGAAATATTACAAATACAGAACAAAAGATGATATCACATGATATGATTTGGATTTGTTAGAGTCCTAGAGACCTCAGCCATCAAGCTGCCTCCCCCTATTGGTCATTCCATAGCTGAAACAGCACTAGGCCAGCCTATCCAATGAAAGGACAGAATAGGTGAGGGTTAGTAACAAATTACAACGATCATATTCCTTATGTTTTAGTGTCAATAATCAACCACAGATGCAGTCAGTACAGTTAATCAGCAGCTCTAGTCAGGATATGCTAAACTGAAGTAGTGAATCTTCAGCCGGGATTTAAAAGCCGAGACTGAAGGGCCGTCTCTTACAGTAGCAGGCAGACATTATAGGTGACATTGGCACCATATTGCTTTGCCTGAGTGTATGTAATCACCTGAAATACAATTGACAGTGCCTTCCACTCATAGATACCAGAGGCCTATTGTTGAGTTGGATGAAATACAAGTTAGGAATGTTTGAAATATGGCAGAAATTACTTGCCATGCAAAGTAAGATCAAACCTGCCCTACTAAAAAGTAGGAGGCGTATTGATGAAATTGCTTGCTACTTCACAACAGGGCATACACGTAAAAACTCACGCTTATTCAAAGTGACACAATTTACAATTTTTTGCTGGAAAATCAACAGAAAACTCAAAGAAATGGAATCGGCACACTACACAAAGACTAACCACCAGAATTGTGGGTGATGTGACACAAAGTAACGCATTATTGTAATCTACTTCCATTTCCCATTAACAAATTAGCGCAACATTACTGTACTGTTTAAATTCTTGTAATCACATTACAGTTAATAACTAGAGTTGCTACTTGAATTGCATGTTTCTAATTAGATAATATGCACTGTAAATGTTGTGAATAGCAGGCATTCTAACTCAAAATAACATTCTAGAACACAAGTTTGGCTACCCAACCGGCAGCCCCGGCCTGATCTGCACTTCACTTGCACATGGTTTTCACGCAGACACGTTCAGATCTGCACTGGAGATGTATTATTATATGCCATTGCATTAAATTGATATAGTTTAGGATTGTAATGAGGGCAAATAAAGATTTAGAATTTTACATTGAAAGAACTTTTCAGTTTCAGAACACAATTATGAAAGATAATTCTGCAGCCTTTAGTTTAAGAGTAGCTTAATCAAAGATAAATATATTCATCTTCCATTACATTAAAGTATTCAACCTGTCACTAACTTAATGAAATTTCAATGGATAAATAAATAAAATATAATACCTGCCTTAGACAAGCACAATGATGGCATCCATTTTTACTCGATTTTGCATAGGATGCACTTCAGACAAGAACATTGAAAATGTATTCAAAAGAAGTAAATTAGCAGCAAGAAACAGGTCATTAATGAAGATGGTGTGGGGGGCGGCCAGGACGCGCAAAGTGAAGGAGAATGGGGGAAGGCAGCTACTGTGAGACACGGTCATCCAAGACACCAGATGGCATAATAGAATTTGTAGTTCGGCATCACCGCCCTGCTTTGTACCATGGGTGCCACCAGGAGATGCTGCAGGAAGATCTGGGGATTTGTATTTTCCATATAGCCCGGAAGTACTCCCAAGTCATGGGGTCAGAAGCCCCAAAGTACCTCCTGGCCGAAAAATACCACACATCCTCCATTTGACCCAGAAGTGCTGGCAAATCACTGGTATGGAAGAACGGAATCACTTCCAGGGCAAGGACTCTATAAAAAGGACTACTGAAGACCCAGCAAGTGAGCCAGAGTTGGGAGGTAGAAGACAGAGCTTGCTGGGAGTAGTGGAGGAGATATTTGCATTGATTTATTGCGTTTATGGTGGTGGTGGTTGAAAGGCACTGTGAAGAAGAAAGATCTTCATGCTTTTATCCTGTGTCTGCGCATCTGTCTGTTTGGTTGAACAGGGTGGCAGCGACTCCTGTTGTTCACAATGGTTAGAATGAAAACCTGCAGTCACTGTGGCCCTCTAGGACCAGAGTTTGAGAACCCTGCTCTAGTTTATTAGAGCCTCTGGCAGTTAAAGGCGTTTCTTTTATGGCTATTTTGTGTAAGACAGTGATCTATCCAAAAGGCAAACAAGACAGTTTTTAAAGAAGGTGACAAGGTTTTTTTTATTACCATTTTGTGACACTACCATGTTTGCTCTACACCTAGGAGTTTACAAGTAAAACTTATGGTGGCCCAAAAAGCAAACTTTACCAGCAAATGGAGGGCTATAAAAACTACCATCTGAAACTGTATTGGACTGCTTCAGAGTCCACTATGAGTAACGACTGATAAAGAGACTTCTCCAGTCATGGAGGCAGAGTGCTCATCTCTAGTGGAGGGTTTAGAACAGCCCTGGCCTCTTCCAGTACCAACAGAGATAACTGCAACAAAACCGAACTTTAAAATGAACCATTTGTGTTTGACTTCCTAAAAATTTCATATCATGGATGGTGTAATTGCTAGAGCCTGACAGTTCATTCAAAACTTGATTTAGTTATTCTACTACTGACACAAGAAAATACGAGATCCAGCACAAGAACTACTATAGCTCGGAAGAAAAGAATCAAAGAGAAGGTTATAGAAAATGTTGCAACTTGTCACAGTGAGAAAAGGCTCAACTCGATCGCTTCACTCAGATTAAGTGGACCGGTGTTTAAATATGAACATTTTTCTCTCTTTTCATTGTTAGAGCACAAGAGTGAACATCAAGATCCTTGTTAAACTAAACAAATCTTTTCAATTTTTGGGCAAGGCTTACAGTGAAGAGTTAATGTCTCTTGCATGCATTTTGAATTGCACAAAAATGGTAAAAATGATCGAGATCCTCACCAGCTTATCAAAAAATGATCTGCAGAATTGCTTTGAACGAGTCAATGCCAAAGGGAACTATTTTGAAGGTGCCCATAGTTCATTTTCTTAATATGTTAAAAATAAAAAAAGTTACAGGCCGTCTTTGTGCAACTCTTTTCCCCACACCAGCTAAAAACTATTATTGCAGTGTCTGAAATGTTTTTCTCTCTCTTCTTTCGAGATATTTTGCTGACCTTATATTCATCAGTTGCCATTATCTTATATACAGTAGTAGTAAACTTTGTGTTTATGGGCCTTTATATGCACTACAAAATAAAGGATGGGAACACAGATTTGATTGTAATGCTGTGCTCATGAATCGGAGGCGAGATGTTAATAGGACCATCTCTTATGATTAAATATATTCATACATTTACAAATGTTTCATAAATGAGACCCAATAAATTAGCCCCTACTACAAAAGTGAATGGTGTATGCATTTGTATGTAGTGATATTGATGAATTAATGCTTGATAAATAACACATGCTGCTGTACATTATGCCCCATTTTCCTGTTCAGTCTTACATCAAATATTCTTTAGTCAAAAAATAGTTATCAGGCCAGCTCCACACAGTAAATGACAGGAACTGGATTCTTTGTGGCACCATCTCTTACCATTGTACCATTCTTTAATCAATCAGCTCATCATAACAATATAGAAATTGTTGGTTTTATTTTGCACACGTTAATATACAGGATGTCCGTGATTAACCTCCTTTAAGAATTAAAGGAAAACCTTCCTTTACTACAGTATATAAACAAAGGTTTAAGGAGCCCTTAGCCAGTACTGCAAACCTTGTACACAACCATTCCCTTCAGATCTCTATCCTCCATCTGCCCTTCTCGCTTTATAGCAACAAGTTGACTACATGGGCTCACTGTGACCTTAAGCACACTGCATTAGGCCAATTAAGGTGACCTACAACTCATAAACAGACTTTGACAAATTAATCCACAAATGTTATCTGTCTTGCTGGAGTGCTAAACAGATAATGATCCCTTGATTTACCACAACCCGGGATAGCTTAAGTTGCATCTATGTAAAATACAGAACATTTCATTTGAAACTAGATCAGCATCTCAGTATCATCAACTGATAATGTTCTGGCAAAAGAAGAAATACATTTCAAGTAATATTCAAGAAGGTATGCTCAACCAGGAGTGCAAGTACCATTCAAATTAATTAGCAGTGGAAGAAAGAAACATTTAGTAACAGAAAAAAAGATATTTTGCACTCAAGGCTTCACTGGAGCTCAAATTTAAGTGTCTAATGCATTCCCAGAAGCAGGACAGTGGCCATGTGCCAGGTTTTGAGCAGAGAGGAGCCACCCAATAGACAAGGACTCGGAGAACTCTCATTCTTTACAAATAGAAATCTCCCACTTGTAAAGTACATGTCCAAAAATAAGAATACTGAACATCTGAATGACGTGGGAGACTCATTTCTGTAGGCAGCTGAGCTCCATTTATTGTGCTGTGTTAAAATGTTTTGTTACTAATGGCATTGAAAGACCCTATACATTTATATTTATAATATAAAAAACAAAAAACAAAAAAAAACACCCCACACACAGTTCTACAGTAAGCCATTTTCAAGGAAAGCAATTGAATGAAGAGAAGTGGCTTTACAGATCTAGCACAGGAAATATGGTCAGGAGGACCACACAAGCAGTACTTTTCATTACGACTTTCTTCAAAATAAAACTTAACTTCCATGCACTTTAAAAGAAAAACACTACCTAATTCAGTTTGTTTTTGTATAGTACTCGTCACATAACTGTTTACATACAGTATAAGCACTATTAGCTTAATCTTCATGCTCAGGGTTACACAGAAAGCTCATTGCCATGATTTTTGGATTATAATGCAGTCCTTTAGCCACTGGGGCACATTGCTTTGTGTTATGGTAAAGAACAGCCCAAGTCAAACATTATGCAGTTTTGGCTCTAGTATTGGGACACTGTGAACTTGAAACTGCCCCTTGCCACATCTGAATTCCCTTCCCAACTCAATGTCATGCTTAACAATTAACAGCTCAGCTTACTGTCAGCAGATACAAAGGCTTACCTGGATGGAAGAAGATGAAAGCTAGAGTCAGTGGAGCTAATAATAAAAAAAACAAAAAAACAGCAGATAGTGCAGAGAAGCAAAAATGAATGAAGAACTGATAAATGAGAGGCAGTTAATAATAGGATGAATACATATGTGCAGAAGGGCTGAGAAGGCAATCCTAAAGCTGAAGATGTCAGCAATCACAAACCACATGCACCGCAAAGAAACCTTAAAGACCAAGGAGTCTGAATAAGGAGCATGTGAGGGGCTTGTTTAAATACTCAACTGATTATCAGCCAGCTGTAGATGAGTGAACACTGTGACCTCACTACTTAAGAGCTGAGCAAATGGGCAGAGGTGAAAGTGAATTAGTGTAGCGTCACAGCGAGAAACACATCAAGGACCTGCAACCCACAAAATACATTTATTAGGTAATTAAAAAGTATTCAAAATTAGATTACAAGTTTGTAATGTTACACTATGAGACCTTCATCAACAAAAAACACAGTTTTTTTTTAAGTAAAGCCTTCAGTGAAGGAACATTTTTGTCACAAGATCAAAGCTCCTTGTGCTGTATCATCTTCTTCTTCTCCTCTTTTGGCTCCGAGCTCACTAGTACAATGGCTAATTAATGGGGAGTCTCAACCAGACCAGGAGTGGCCACCACTTCATCCGCACCAGTTTCTTGATTAAAAACCAATCTTTGTCAATAAAACAATATGTCATTTAATTAGATGTGCTGCTCTTTGCTATTGCTATCAATAAAAGAGGAAAATCTTGCAAGTATGTGAGTTTTATATTTCAGGGAGAAAAATCAAGAAAATATTTTGTGGCTCAGAATGCATTAGAACTCCTCAGGTTTTTAGTTTCCTTTTTTAATAAATATTTTCTTAAAGGGGCTATATTATAATGAGTCCACACAGGGCTAAAAGTCAGCAGATTAGCTGCCCACTACATCATCATTTGTGCCGCATTATTAATTAGCTACAATTAGCAAAAGCAATAATTAGGAACGTCATTTATGTAGCAAGCACATGAATTAAAGGGAAATAAAAGCTTCATAAGTGGTCGTTTCTAACAATGCAAAGAGGGGGTTTGGGTGAGCCATCGAATTCAATAAAAAGTCTGACAGAAACAGTAAACTGGTACAATCAAAAGGCACAACCATTGTGGCTCTCTAGATCAGTGGTCCCAAACTCGGTCCTGGAGACCCCCGGTGGCTGCAGGTTTTCTTTCCAACCAGATTCACAATCAGGGATAATAATCTGTAATAATTGATCTCACTTATTTAGCTGGTCTTTGTTTCTCTTTTATTTTACTGTATATTCAAAAAAGCACAGCGGCAGTATGATTTTTACAAAATTTATAAGACATTTAGAAATATTTCTTTTTTGCTGTAGCTTAACTCTCTTTGGTTGTTTATGTTATTTTACCCTTTTTCTATGTAGTTTGTTTGCTTCCTTGTATCCTAATAATGACAATTACAAACAAGGCACACAACTCTGAAAGGCTGCAACTACTTCAGCGTCAGACCCACTAATTAGTAAATAAATGGATTAAATAACCCGAAAACCAGGACAAGCAGAATGAAAATAAGGAAGAACATATTGTGAAAAAAACAAAATCTACATTATCCCCATATAACTGCTTAGTGCAGTTTAATAAAAAAATTACCAAACTTTTTTTTTTGTAATTTCTACATTAACACTAAACTGACCCTAAAGATAGGGTGAGAAGCCGGAAGGAGCTCAGAGTAGAGCCGCTGTTCCTCCACATCGGGAAGAGATGAGGTGGCTCGGGCATCTGATCAGGATGCCTCCTGGACGCCTCTCTGGTGAGGTGTTCCAGGCACGTCTAACTGGGAGGAGGCCCAGGGGAAGACCCAGGACATGCTGGAGAGACTAAGTCTTTCAGCTAGCCTGGGAAAGCCTCGGGATTCCCGCAGAAGAGCTAGTAGAAGTGGCCAGGGAGAGGGAGATCTGGGCATCTCTGCTCAAGCTGCAGCCCCCGCGACCCGATCTCAGATAAGCGGAAGAGGATGAATGGATGGATGAACCTTAAACTGATGAAACTGGGAAATAACAGCTCACTTAATTAATTTTGCATACTTTGAAGAGAAATTAATTATAAAGAAAAAAACTCTTGCTGCAGTCAGTTTCTTACAAATTTACTAACAATACTGCAGTTGATATCGGGCTGCTATTCCCCAAGTTACAGCGCATCAAGACTCCCAATAGTCCTTAAATAAGACACACTGACATTAATGTGAGTCATAAGGCAATGACATTTGACATTGTGACCTACTAGTTTTCATAAACATGTGGGGCACTCATATTTTGATTTCAGGGATTTGTAAAAGGTCTGAAAATTAGACAAACCTGAAATACAATTCACCTTGTGAGTCAAGCCAGCGAGGGGTAGTAACACTACTCCCAATAATTAATGTCCCAAAAGCATGTGGCACCACAAGACTAATGTTTGAGATTACAAACAAACTGACTACACTTTGTTGGTCTAGTAAACTTTTAAGATCCCCTTCCATTTAATTTTCTCTCAAGCTGAGTCCCACCATGTGTAAATCCCATTGACTTGGAAAATGAATGGGTTGTTCTAACAAGTACACACCATGTTCACTAAGTCCTGAGATAGTGACGTAGGTTCTGTTATTGACAATGTGTAGTAACAAGCTAAGAAGCTGTGCTGTTCCTTAATCTGTCTGCATTTATATGATTATTGCAACTAATTTCCCATACTCTGTCACACCCAGAGAATGGCAGTGTCATCTTCATATGGTTGCAAGTGCTCCCTGGCCTTGACTACTAGCTAGGTATTTCAAAGCCGTTGCAAACAAATACTAGAAAATAGGCTAATACACAAAAATAAAATTAAATTAAAAAATCCAAATACTCCGGTTTCCTCCCATAGTCCAAAGACATACAGGTTAGGTGCATTGGCAATCCTAAATTGTCCCTATTGTGTGCTTGGTGTGTGTGTGTTTGTGCCCTGCGGTGGGCTGGCACCCTGCCCGGGATTTATTCCTGTCTTATGCCCTGTGCTGGCTTGTTTTGGTTCCAGAGGACCCCCGAGACCCTGTGTTAGGATATAGCAGGTTGGACAATGACTGACTATGTACGTAAATCAAGGGCTCATAAATATGAGTAATACCATTGAGTGTCTAGCACAAATCAGCTCCACTTCATGGTTTTCTTCTACTGGATACTGTCACACACGTGCGCTTAGGAGGCAGTCAACAGGTGAGTGAAATATTTCGAGACAAAGGGTTGATATACAGTACTAACAACTCTCTCTCTCTCGCCAGACAAAAAAAGAAATATAACTTACCTTCCATACTACCAGGTTCCCAAGATGGCTTCCAAATGTCAGTTCCACCCCTGACTCCCGATGATGACGTCACTTCCAGCACCCTCACCAAAATGTCATTTCTGGTGCCTTCGACATGAGGTCACTTCCGTTTCCACCTTGATGACATCACTTCCGGCATCACCTCACTTCCAGCTCCCAACGATGACGTCACTTCCATCTGACAGCTATGATGTCATCTCCTGCCAACTCATTTCTGTCAGCTATTTTTTCCACTGTATAAAACACCATCTTTTCTCATGTACCACTGACATCTACTGTAAAAGTATTTTGATCAAAAATTTTGCCTTTTTGCATTTATTGTCCATTGGACATTATACGAGGACTGTCCCCAACTCTTTTTCTTTGTTGTGGAGGTCTTTTTGTATCACAATACACAAAATAGTCCCTTTGTCCTCAGTGCTTTAACTTAGGACATTTGGCTCGGTGCAACATGAGACACTAACGCTACATTAACATTGCAGCCCTCATCACTCAATTCTGATATTTTGCTCAGAATGGATTTGACTGTCTTGACGGTTCGTATTTTCAAGTACAAGTGTCCTTTATCTAACTGTAATGTGAATACATCTGTCCTCTGAGACATGCACACATTGAAACATTTATGCACAAGTCATCTGCATCACCAACAACAAAAATATTTATGAGACATCGCATGGCATGAAAACCACCAAAATGAATACGCTAGTAGCAAGTGTATGCATTGCATTTTGCTCTAAAGAATGGAAAACAGTTCTCCAGTTATACATGATTAGGTCGAGAAGCCATAAAAAAGCCAGACTTCTGTCCTTTGCTGTTTTTACAGCTGTAGCCTTGCTGCACAAAGAGATGTGTGGGTACAAGAAAGAGGACAGCAATGGTGGGACCGTGTCTGTTGTCACAGCTGTAGCTCTCCTTCATTGTTGTTTTGCCTCACTGCCAGTGCTGGCTGATGACGACAGGGCTCAGGCCATGTGTATAGTCAAAAAACACATAAATTCTGATCTGACCGCTGCAATTCATGTTGCATGGCCACAAATCGGATACCTATCTGATCTAGGACCACATATGAAAATGACTCAAATGATTTCAAAAGATCAGATTTCTCTGTCCAAACATTATTGGTACAGGTGCAGCTACTCAAAAAGGAATAGTTGTGGTTGTTCTTGTGGTCTCCCTTTAAACAGCATTGATTGCACTGCCCGTTCAAGAGTAGCAACTGTTCCAAAAACACCTGATATATTTACAGTCTTTACCAGAGAAATCAAATGATGCTTTAAAAAAGTAAACTGAAGTAGTTGGAGCAAAAGAGGAGAGTCCTTATTTACTCAAAATGAAAATGAGTTTAGATTGGATAAGGGCAAGCAGGGTGAGGTCTAATAAACTCTAAAGAAAAACAGAAAAATTCAGGACATCATCTCCAGTTTGGTGGGACATTAAATCACCATATGCGATGCTAAGGTTCCATAGATCACTGTCAGCACCTTGTTTCTGCAACTTGGCTCACTTTGTGATAATCTTCGAAAAAATTTTAAGAAGCGCATCCAAATAACATTGATCCATGGCTGTCAGCCTTTCTGCATTACAGAAGTCAACACCCATGGAAATCTTGAATAAATTGTAACAGGCTTAGCTGCCTTGTTTGTTTTATCTTACTAATCATTCATCAGTTTTTTATATCCCCTTGTTTTATCACACAACAGCTAGGGACCAGGGCTTGTACTAGTAGCATTAGCTGCCAGGCTGAAATCAACTGTGGAAATACATGTATGGTACCTTCATTTACATAATGCTACTTTCTGATGCTGGGCCAGCTTACAGTCACTGATTAGCAAACCCTAACCCTAACCAGCATGCCTTAGGTATGTTCCTAGAAAAAGCAGATGAGGATACAGTTAGAATATACCAGCCCCACATAGACAGAGACTATGGCTGTCATTTTTGGAATTGTGAACCCTTAACTGCTAAGCCATGTATAAGTTTAGTATAAGTTACATTTCAGCCAGGGTTCCTTTCCTGGCTGAGGTTCAAATACCTCTATTGTGTATATTTTGCTCATTTTTATGTGAACATTGTTGATTATTTAGTTTCTTTATATCTAAGCATCTTTTGTTATTTGCTATGTGTTTTGCAATGTCTTTAGGAACCAAAACGGTTCCGAAGCAAATAAGGAATAACTCCAAAAGCCTCCATTTTACTTCAGCCTCCCTGGCGCACAGCACAATCACTCATTTCCCTGGTGCACTCTGTCATCACACTACACTACACACCACTTCCCTCATGGTGGCTGTGAAGTCCCAACTGTATTAAATCAACAAGAGATGGGCACGTGAAGTTTCGCTTGCATCATCAAAGCGTGTAGTTTTGTTTAGTAAGGCTTAACACATGAGGAAGTGGTGGGGATTTGAAGGGAAGCTCATGCTTACATCCCATACCAAAAAATCACAAAATGCTGGCACTGTATTGTTATATGATGTTGGGGTTTCAGTATTTTCCAGTAACAGTATAATGCACAACCCTAATCTATACTGTACACACTCATATTGGATTTGGATAAATTGTTAAATCATTTTTTTAAAAGGATATAAGACAAAAATCAGACTTGACTCACTTTTAGCTGTAATGTCAATGCAGCCCTAGAGCTGTGATGTAACACATAGTAACAACGTTATCACTATTACAATCCAAAATAAATCAGCAAAAGTAAAATAACAGACAGAAACCAAAGCATTACATATACACATACACACATATCAATATAAGAAGATAAAGAAATAGAAAATGTACAAGAAGAAATCATAATAGTCAGTCTGAAATCTGAATTTCGTTCTGTAAATGTAAATCAGAAGGCAAATTTCTTTGCAAGACTTTAGAGCGGTGACCAAACAATGGCTCCAGCTGTTCTTTAATCCCATCAAAAAATGCATTTTAGGACTTTGTATTAGGGCTTCATCTTTGCAGCCCTGATAAAATACATGTAATTAACTAATGGGAAGATGAAATGATGGCGAGAGAGAAAGACAATATTAAGGTGTTCACCAAACTTAAGTGAAGTGCCAGATGTCTTTGTGTCTGCCTTCCCCTGGGGGAGATGAGGGTTAATGAAGCATTAAGGCACTGAACGGTTGACTGGGGGTGTGGAGTAGTAAGACAGGTGAGTAAATGTGGAATTAAATTCACTGTTAACACTGGGCTACAAAATAATAGAATGTTTGGGGAACAATTTTTGGTTGGCACTGTAGATAATCTCCAGGATTTTAATTTCAAAATCATGGATTCATTTGATCAATGACTCAGTGCCAAAAGAAACATGCTTATTGTGCCGTGTGCACTTTTATTTTGGTGTCACTTCATGCAAAAACAAATCATCCTTCTATCTACCCATCCATACATCAACTTCTGTCACTCCATTTTAGGATTGTCGTGACCCACTCTGCATTGAGTGCTGTTAGCCACAAAATGGTGGCATCATACAGTATGTATTCAGCACTTTGAAACTGTTTTTTTACCTATGCTGTCTCTGTAAGAAATGTAACCTATAAAGAAAATATAACAAAATATGCTTATATTTCAAAACCTAAGGTAATAACCTGATAGGCTGTACCTTTAATGAAAGGTTTTTATTGATGTAAATGAAAAAAAAAAATAAACAATGAATCAAGTACTACCTTCCATACAACTTCCAAACTTGTTGATGCAAAGACAACTCCATAGTACAGTAGAGTGACCTGCTGCAACTGTTCTAACACATGACAGAAGCAGACCACTATGTCTGATCACAGTTGAAGACCTCCTGCCGTCTTCAAATCCTTAATCACACCCTGTGATGGCCTGAAACATAACCACCCATAACGTATTAGCAGCTCTGCTTGCTCAGACGAGTCGCACAGATGTTGCGTTTAAACTATCTACCTTACTTGATGAAAACTTTTGTATAATGAAATAAAACTTGAAATTGTAAAATATACCAAAACAGAATGTTAAAAATCATTTAGCAGAGTATTCCTGGACATTTAAATGATTAAAACATTCTCAAAGCAGCTAGTCCAATTTATGGCCAAGAGGATCATAGCTCATTCTGGTTGAATAATATGCTAGCCTGTTGCATGATTGATTAAATTAGATATTTTTTTCTTATTTAATTCATTGATAATTGTAATTGCATTAACATTTATGAATGGTCAACTCATTTTGTTGTGCATAAGAACAAAGAAGTTGCATTCCTAGCACTTGTTACACTAGCTGCACCCATCTACTGTTCACAGAACTGCTTCAACTACAGTTCTATTATATTTTGTAGTTTTGGGTGACAGAACTGACATGCTGTTCAAAGTGCTATAACAGTTATATAATAAATCAAAGACAGTGAGAAATTTTGGGACACCCAAAAGCAAACACTTTGTAATTGTTTTTTCAAAAAGTTAAGGCGTTATATTCCGTCTTTTCAGATGGGAGTCTGGAAACGACAGCCAAAGATGGTGGTTCTTCCAGTTAACACTGTGCCTGGCAGGAAGCGGTGAAACAAAGTGGCCAGACACTGGAAGTGACGTCAACAGCAGAAATATCATCAATCTTCCGGTCTGCTGAGGGAGAGAAGGTATTATCATAAAGTGCCAACCCCTGGAGGGTTGGAGAATTACTGTCACTAGAGCCATTTAAACTGTCCTCCATGTGCATGCCCATGACAATATTTAAAGAAGAACATTCCCTAAAACTTTTGCAATTAGCTTTGCTCACGTATAATTACAAGTACCGTGTCCTTAATGGGCTCATACAGTACACTTACCTAGCTGATGCAGTAAAGCTTTTCAATGGTCTTTAAATTATTCTCCTTCAGTTGTAAGGGTTATTTTTTTTGTACCATACAGCATGCCAATATTTACTTTAATTTTGTATTTTAGAATTTGGGTAGAACAGTGGCAACACGATAGGCACTGCTGCCTCACAGACCTAGCATCTTGAGTTTGAATCTCACGTCCAGTCATTGTCTATTTGGAATTTGTGTGTTCATTCTATGTCTGAGAATTTTTCATCAGGTATTCCAGTTTTCCTCCATTACAACCAAAGAGTGTCAGGTTAATTGTCGGTGTGTCCATGGACAGTCCTTGTGATCGATTGGTGCCCTGCAAAGGGTTGGTTCCAGACTAGCACCTGGTACTGCCAGGATAGGCAACAACCCCCTCATGATACTGAATTGGCTTAAGCAGCTTTGGAAAATTATTTGGTATGTTATGTTATTTAGGAATGGTCACTGGCCCTGTGGTTAGTATTCCTACCTCACAGCTCCAAAAGACAGGATTCAATTCCAAGTTAGATTTATATGAAATTTGCACATTGGGTCCATGTTTATCTTCTCTGTGTAGATTCATCAGTATTTTAAAATCAAAATTTTATGAGTGAATGTACCTTGGCGCTACTCCACCCAGAGCTTTTTCCTGCCTTGTACCCAATACTCTTGGGTAGTGCTGAGCACAGCAAGCAATTTTGATTCATGTAGTCTTCCAAACTGATGCTAACATTTGTTTTGCAGGCAATTTTGCAAAAGGTGGTATTCACTAGAAGAGTTTTTGGGGTTTTTATCATTTTGTTGGGTTGGAAAACAAGGAATATTGCTCCCTAAAGCCTCATTCACACATCCATGTTTACCTGTATTATTTTCTTCAGCTGTTTAATGAATGTAATCTGCAGCAATTTTATTTATGCTTCTCGCTGCCATCACTATGGAGAAGTGCTGTGTATTTTTTAGGTGTGTTTAAAGAGAATGAGCAGAGCACCTATTGTGATAGTCATGTTTGTCTGACTGCCTGTTGGCAACAAACACATAGGACCAATTTTGTTAAAATGTGGCATGCTTACTCTTCAAAGAAATTTTAGCGAGTAAATTTAATTTTTGTTCACATATCTTGAACAGATTGCGCTGTACAAAGCTTTTGAAAATTTGAACTCTTCCACTGAAAATCATCAACTTATTTTCAAACTCGCCTATCTTAAATGGAGAAATGATCTGTGCAACCTTAACTATGAATTAGTTTACAATTTCACCTGGGAAGCAGTTGGCTTGAACTTCTTTGAAATTCTTTTGAGACCCTCACGCCGAAACAAGATTGATGTGTTTGTCGAAGGCCGTTTGTCTGTCGCCAAGACAACCACAGGTTCACAGCACCTGCAGGTTCACAGCACCACAAAGGTAACTGCAAGCTCACTGCCTTCTCATGCAACACGTCTGTTACCTGATGGTTGATGCAGGGGACATTATAACTTGACCAATGACCTGGTCCCAGCCCTGCCCATTTGCTGTATCTGTGTGTAGTAGAGTGGTAGCTCCTGCTGCAATAAGTAATCTTGCAGTTCCTGTGTCGAGTTGAATAAAGCTAGTTTTCCAGAAGTCCTTAGACTCAGCCTCATTTTTTGGGTGCATGACAGTGACTCACGCGTCATAGTATATTCTCCTCTTTTACTTGTCTGACAGCAATTTAAATGCTCAATACAAGTGAATGAGATGCTAGGGAGAGCAAGAAGCACACACAGCAGCAGCACCATTTTCCTGCTGGTTTAGGAAAATTAATCGTAAAAATAAAAATGAATGGAAGGAGAAAACCATTATGTAAGCATGTATAAGACTGAATTGGTTGAAATAATATTATCTGCAGATTATTATTGGAAAGAACAGACATTATCAACTTGGAATCAGAATCATCAAAATGGTGTTTGAAGTAACTGATAACACAGAAAAGGTGAATCTATCCATACTGTTACTGACATAGGAAGAGGTATAGAAGGGGAAGATCAAAGTTTTTGGGCAGAACCACACCAGCTGCCAACAGCAAGAACAAAGTAGGATTACAGTTTGCGCCAGGCTGATTATGTAATGGTATAACACAGATTAGACTGAGTACATGTTACGGTTTATCTTCAGACTAGAATTGACATCTTTAAGATAATTCTCACCTTCGTATTCCCATTATATGTCAAATCACTTATTTACAGAATGTTAATGAATTATTGTGTTTTAATGTATATTATCAGCCAGATTGGCAATTAATTCAATTTGTTTTTCTCCTTTGATTGGGTAATATTGATAGTGATTTTATCCTAGTATTGGTCATTTAGTATTAATTGATATTTTTCAATTGCTAATTATTGGGTACTACTCTGCTGAGTATTCTTTCAAATATATCATATTTAAGAAAATGGAACACCATTTAGTCAAAGAACCTCCACCATTAACACACACCAACTGATGTCATTTTTACACCACTTGAATTGGAATATGCTTTGTATAAAAGCTATTGAGCCACCGTAACGCTATTTGTGCTTTGTTTTGAACTCCACTGTAAAGTACTGTTGAAAAACGTGTATTCAGTGTAGTCTACTAGCACATGTAATGGTATCAGTATTTTGTTATATGTCTCATTGTTACAAAAGTATGTAATAAATAAAAATGTGACTCTTGGATGGAGTAAATAAAAAATTAGAAATTCTCCAAATTTCATATTAGTTAACCGAACGCACCTGAACGTTGCACCAAGACTTGCATTTTCTAATCTTTTTAAAAATGTGATATGCTGCATATTCTCCACGTGAAAACACACAAAAAAATGCCATCATGTAAATTACTGTGTTTTCTCCACAGAAAAATTCATCTCTTCCAGAATCACTCCAGCACCTAGCATTTGCCCTTTCCTGCTTCTTCATTTCCACAGAACAGGTTGCATTTTCCAAGCACTGCGGAGCTTCTTTTCTGCCTCCAGTACAGTTTTAGGGCTGCGGTCGCCATCATATTTGGTAAAGTTGGGAGGGTACAACAGTCGGTGTCATTAGTCAGGTTCAATGAAATGTCTGCACGTCACTGGAAATTAGCCTTTCTTTCACTAGATCTCTTTATTTAAAATATTAAAATTACATTAATTATTACATGTAAATGTTTCCAGACAGGACTAAATACCATTTTTCTTGTGTCAATGATATGAATTTCACTGAAACACAGAGATTAATTGCACTTTCATCCATCCATCCATCCATTATCCAACCCACTATTTGGCACCTTCTAAATAATTGCACAACTCTTCAAGGGCTAATTTGATTGCTAGCAACTTGCAATCCCCCTGCATCATAGTTCTGCACCATGCTGTTCAATTTGTTTGGAGTAGTAAGCAGAGGAATTGACAAAACCCATCCATCCATCCATTATCCAACCCACTATATCCTAACTACAGGGTCACCAGGGGTCTACTGGAGCCAATCCCAGCCAACACAGGGCGCAAGGCAGGAAACAAAGCCCCAGCAGGGCACACACATCCCCCAAGCTCACACTAGGGAAAATTTAGAATCGCCAATACACCTAACCTGCCTGTCTTTGGACTGTGGGAGGAAACCCACGCAGACACGGGGAGAACATGCAAACTCCATGCAGGGAGAACTCGGGAAGCAAACCCGGGTCTCCTAACTGTGAGGCAGCAGTGCTACCACTGCTATTGCACTTTCAGTTGTTGGCAAATATTTTCACTCATCGCTACTCCTGAGAAAGACCTTGTCTCCCTGTATCCATGAGCTTCAGTAGTCGGATTCAGGAAATAGATACTTGGCTTTAAGAATAATTACATAATTACCCTTGAAAAGTTTACATTGCATTTTTTAAAGTGCTCTGACTTATCAGAAGATGTCACTTTTGTCATAGTTGCTATATGATATTAAATGTGTTTAATTTCTACTTTTATGTTTTTCTGCTCAGTGATCTCTTTTGATTAGTAATATAAATCATTTCTCACTGATTACATCCCAGTATACAATATTAGTCAATGTAAAAGTTCACAAGTGAGCACAACCAGCACTTGAAGATAACTAGGAGTGGAACTTAAAAAGATCGCCCAGGCCTACTCCAGCAGTTTAGCCCTCACACTAACTCTGTCTGCCAAGGCATTCAGAAGAGTGGCAGCTCAAACAACAGGAAGGCTCAGACAAAAGCTGCCAGAACCTTCATAAAAGTGGATTCATCTGTCATTGCAAATGCTGTTATCACTCTAATTAAGAGGAAATGTTTTTCATCAGTCTAGAAAAGAAAAAGACAAATGCCAAGGAGCATCTGGGGTATGCTAGCAACCTCAACCTGCCTCAGCTTGCAGTCAGCATTACTGCAGAAGATCAAAGTCTTTTGAGGTCCAGGTGGAGATTCATTTGTTTTACTTCAAGACAAGTTGAGTGACAATGAGAAAAAAAAAGCACAGTAAGACAGCTATCTCTCTTCTCTCTTTTTGCAGTTTATATCCTCGAATTTGACATAACACTTATTTTTTATCATGTCACCCATGATTCATCTCTACCTTGAATCCAGTGCTGTTTGTAAAAGGTTTCCAACCTCCATGACACTGAATTGGATATGATAATCAATCTATGTACATTTTTATTTCATTGATTATGTTTTTACCTGTGTGGTGAGCTCTATTGACTCACTGATGCATATGCCTGCATTTGAATCCTGAGACTGTAGCATCACTAGGGATGGTGTCACCCAGTGCGGTAACCAAAGCCAGATTAGGACCCCCCAGAAGCCCCTGGGTGACTTGATAAACTGAGCTCCTTAATAGAGAGTTGATCAAATTGTCAGCGACACAGACATCCAGCCATTTAATTCAGTGAAGTAATTCCCACTATCTATGTTGCTCAGACACTCCATCATCTTATCAAGCTGAATGGTGCCAGGATCCCCCTTGGTGACTTCAGCCTGCAAGTACTTGATCATTTCCCCTTGGTTGTGTCACCTTGCGAACAATGGATTGTTTCATCGAGCTTGTGCGGTGCCCCCTTGGTGATTTCAGCCCAAAATACTGCACAACATTTTTTATAGACCATCATTTGATGGTGTCACCGCCCTGCACTCCCCTAGTGGCACCACTGTCCTGGGACAGTCACTACTTGTCTGTTGTTGGACTGTCTGTATGGGTTTGCTCTGAGTACTCCAGAATCCCCCACATCTCAAAACCATCAACACGTGTAAACTGGACTGGTTGTCCATCCAGATCTGCACTGCTCCTTTATTTGAAGCTGATACAGCCAGTGTAGACTCTCCAAGCTTGTAACAGAGTACACTGTTTTGAAAAATGGATGGAACAGATGAATGTTTTTAAGATGCGGGAATGGTTCGAAAACTTCACTGTTTCTTTCACAGCTCTTAACAAATGTTAAATATATTTACATTTATCCAGTGTGAACGTTACCCAGACACAGACAGGCAGACATGTTGTAAATTCACCACCGCACGTTTATTTACACTATTTACAAAAAAGCTCAGTGCGCACAAACCTCTTCAAGTCCCCCAAAGTCCTGGCCACACAATGCCTTCTTCTTCGGGCCGCCTCCTACTCTCTCTCGTTCTTGACCTTGTCCTTCTTCCACCCAACTCCAGCCTCGAATGAAGGGAGGCGGCCCCTTTAATCCTCACTCGGATATGCTCCAGGTGCTCCCCGGCAATCACCCGCCGACCCACCCCTGTGTGGCGGAAGTGCCGGCTGTACTCCCGGAAGCATTCCAGGTGTCCCTGCTTCTCTTCCCCCAGCACTTCCTGTTGAGGCGGAAGTACTGAGGTCCAGGGTTCCCAAGGCATTGGGGAACCCCCTGGCGGTGACCACAGGCCCCTACAGGGTTGGGCTTCCATGCCCTCAACCCGTGGCCCCCAAAGCAACCAGGGTGGTGGCCCCCACATGATCCAAGGCAGGCGCACGCCCTCTTCCGGTCCTTTATGGCGTCCTGGCCGGGTCGTCACCCCTGGCACCTCTGACAACAGTTAAATAGTATTTATTCATATAGTTCAGTATATCAGATATCCATTACCTAACTGGCATAATCCATTTCAGTGTCATGACCACAGGGGGTGCCAGTCCATTAGAGGGTAAATTCACTCACAATGCACCAGTTTACTGTTACCAAATAACCAGATATGCTCATGTTTAGGACGTTGGAGAGGTTTTGGAAAATAAGATCAGTGGAGGAGAAAAACTCACTGAGTATAAACTCCATACAGAAAGTGACTGAGCTAAGAACCAAGGACTTTGTGAGGCAGCCGATCCACCCAACATGTTGTCTATTTTAATGTACAGTATTGAGTGTAAAGAGGACAGTAAATATATTAAACCATTTAAGGTATTCTTCCTGTCTTTCATAAGTATAACAAGTAATTCTTAAGAACTGAAAAGCTCTTTCCTAAGTAGGAAGAAGGGAATGTGATAATCTGTCAACAAGTTAAAGCTTGTGCCAAGTAGGAATACATCTGACTTGGAAAAAAAGCTGAAACACAGAGAGAAAGAAAAACAAAGAAAGAGAGGAGGAGGAGGATATGCAGCAATACATCAGACATCAAGCAAAGTGAAATAAGCAGTTTGCTTCTAACTGACAGAACCGTCTTTAGACTACACACAAAAATGCCTGTCTGTTCTCCCTCCACACCACTGTCACCTCTGCCACTGCTTCTCACCTCTAATACAGGATGAACCTCCCCACCTAACAACCCCTGGTTTAAGGCTATGCTGTCTCTGCTGGGTGGCTGCACAATTAAAACCCCGAAACCAGACGCACAGTAAAATTAGATCATTAGATTATTTATTTAAAACAACAGAAGTTGCACCAAAGTGCTGTACAAAGAAGCATTAAAATAAAACACAATGCAATCAATCATGCAAAAGCAGATTAATGAAACAACCAATTATGACATCCACCACAATCCCATTATACATAGTGAAAGGTGGAAGACATAAGCCGACTTTTAAAAACCACAATAGAAGATGAAGACCTGATGTGAAAAGGCAAGACATTCCAAAGCCAGGAGCAACAGCTGAGAAAGCTCGGTCTCCCCTCGACTTCAGCCGAGATCTTGGCATTACAAGGAGTAGTCGTCCAGATGACCTCAGTGCTCTTGGTGGCACATAGGGGTGAAGGAGGTCACAGATGTATTTTGGAGCGAGACCATGTAAGGCTTTAAAAACAAACAAGATTTTAAAATCAAGGAGACACCTCACTGGTAGCCAGTGGAGAGAGGCTAAAATAGGGGAGATGTGATCCTTTCCTCTCAACCCAATTAAGAATCTAGCTGCTGCGTTTTGAACAAGCTGAAGGCGTGACAGAGCAGATTTTTGCAGCCCCACATATAAGAAATTACAATAATCTAGCCGAGATGTAATAAAAGAATGAATGTCTGTTTCCAAGTCCTTCTGTGAAAGAATGGATTTTAGTTATTTAGTTATAAAATTCTTATTGTGAGACATTGTCAAGTGTTTAAAGAATCCATGAGCAGAGATTTGATTTCAAATGTTTTTAATCCAGTCTTACCTGGCATTCAAGATATTAAACATATTTATTTATGTTAATTTGCCTCTCATTTGACCATATCTTTATCATTTCTATCACTGCCAAAACTGACTACAGTACTTATGTTTTCACTTGAGTGTCTTTGGATTTTTTTTCGATTGTTTATCCAAGTGGTCTTCTGGCACCTCTGCAATGCCCACGTGTCGGCCATCCTCTGTTGTCACCTCCTCATTTTTCGTTTGGTTTTACGCCTTTTCTGTTGCTCTAATATTTAGATGGTCGGTGTCCTTATGCCAATATCTTTTTGCCCAGATTATTATCTTTCATTCTGAGTTGTTCCTTCTTATTGTTCAAATATCTTATCTTACTATGTGTTGCAAATTTTTGCTCTGTTTTATCTTTAGGTCTTCCAATACCAGTTACTCATCTAATGAGCACAACTAGCAGCCTACATTTGTGTCTGTGCTTAGGAATGGCTGGTCATCCACCATGGCATTTAATCAGAAGAACACAAGGAAATGTGGTGGCCTCATATTGTGTGTGGTGCTGGTAACACTGAAATACACACAAAAACAACAATCAGCCTTCTGCTCTTCTTTCATTGAAACTGGGAAGTTGTCTTCTTTATGTTGTACTGTACAGTCATTTAATCAGCACATAAACTTTGTGACTTTCATCTGTCAGTTCAGCAGCCAATTGAGCATTTATCAGGAACATATTAATAATCATTATTAGCATTTTGGTATTGTCTGGAACATAATAATTATTTTTATTAATGTTTGTTAACATTTTTATTTTTAGGTTGATTGCATCGATTTGGTACCCTTTTGTATATGTGTCCGTTTGCATGGGTTCAGCCACTTTGTATTTCTTAACTGCCGTGCCGTGTGTCTGGTAACTACAATTCTGTAAAGAAAAAGGCAGTGCAGTCAGGAGAGGACACAAAAAAAATGATATGAATCTACTGTATGTCTCATCTGTGTCAAGGGAATGCAAGCTGACAAGCAAGGAGACCACTTTGTATTTCTTGACTGCCATGTCGTGTGTCTGGTTACTAGGATCCTCAGAGTTTCTAGGCATGTGATGAGTGTCCATTCTTTTCTAAAACGGACAAAGAGCAGCAGAGATACAAACTAGTTTAGAAAATATTAAGAAAGGAGGCTCAGTTATAGCTTTAAGTGAGACATGGAGCATCAAGTAACCACAATACCAAAATGCAATCCAAAATGAGAATTCAATTTAAATATCCATCCATTGTCGTCTATGGCCAGTTTGTCATCACGGCCAATACCCCCAGGCCGCCAGATGGAGCTCTCCCTGCAGCATGGAGGTGCCCCGGATACCAGCAGGGAATCATGGACTATGGAGTTTTCCCCTACAAACCAGCTGGATATCCCAGGGGTCCAACAGAGGACGGTGCAGGGAGGCCTAGAGAGTCATATGTGCCCTATAACCCGGAAGTGCATCATAGGCAAAGTGACAGCAGAAGTGACGTACTTCCAGGATGAAAAAAATGACTTTTTATCTGACCAGAATTCATGGACTGAAGGACTGTGGGAAAACTTCCGGGTCAGGGAGGATAAAAAGGATTGTGGGAGCTCCCAGACGGCGAGCTGAGCTGGGTGGAAGGGTGGCAACACGTCTGGGAGTGGAGGATTATTGATTAGTGTATTGTTTAGTGATTTATGAGTATTGTGGAGTATAGGGTGCTTTGTGCACTGTGCAGTTCAAATAAAGTCAATTATTGGACTTTTACAAGGTGTCTGATGTCTTGGTCAAGGGTTCAAGGGAGAAATAGCGCCCCCTATCTGTCACACCATCCATTATCCAACCCGCTACATCCTAACTACAGGGTCACGGGGGTCTGCTGGAGCCAATCCCAGCCAACACAGGACGCAAGGCAGGAAACAAGCCCTGGGCAGGGCACCAGCCCACTGCAGGGCACGCACACACACACACTAGGGACAATTTAGGATCGCCAATGCACCTAATCTGCATGTCATTGGAGTGTGGTAGGAAAGTGGAATACCCGGAGGAAACCCATGCAGGCACAGGGAGAACATGCAAACTCCACGCAGGGAGGTCCCAGGAAGCAAACCCGGGTCTCCTAACTGCGAGGCAGCAGCGCTACTCACTGTGCCTCCAGGCCACCCTTCAATTTAAATATTTATTTTTATAACTTGTTGTTTGTTTAGATTAAATGAGTCTTTCCATTTATGTGAAAACTTGTAATGTTGCGGTATGTTCTCTATTAAAACAGAGATATGATGAGATCATAACAGAAATCTATGGTTTGGCAAAGTTTGCTGTTGCCATAGATAACATGTGGCACTCACACAAAACAGAAGCACTTAAAAGAAAACAGTCGCAAACAATAAAGATAAAATAATTCAAGTCCAATAAAAATGAAGAATTCAACAGAAATGAGGTCCCCAAAGACCCTAGCAACTTTTTGTAGAGGTTGTCCTGCCACTTTTTTGTGATCCAAAGTTCCAAAGACTCAGAGAACTCCAAAAAGCATCATGTTGATGTGCGGTTACTTCAGATATTGATGTTCTTGTGAGGGACACAGGGGAGTACACACTTCATAAGGGTGTGGCATGTGGGTGCTGACTTGTGACATTACTACAGTCAGTAGTTTTCTATAAAACAAAGCTTCATATTGTAGGAAATTGCATCTGATTTGTATAAGACAGCTAGATGCTGGCATAGTAAAGTTTTTTCCCAACTGCCATTTTTTTTCTTTTTTTGGCTTCTTTTGGGCATTCTGTGCATTCTTTCTTAAGCTGTATTTTGTCGTGAATGTCAGCATGGTTTAATACATTTCATTTTTCTTTTGTGCCAATTATTTTTTATTGTGGCCTTGATTTATAGAGCACTGAAGTTTGATTTTCATTTTTTACTTACATTTTGGTTTCGACCCCTGCTTGTATCCTCACTTATAGTTTCATCCTTCCCTGTTGCCTTTGTGCCTGACAGTTTTTTCTGTGGCAGTACATGTTTATTTTGGGAACTTTTAGTTAATTTTTTCAGAGCTGATTTTCATTTTCCTTTACATCTTTTACATTTTTGTAACATCATAATGGTATTTTTGTACATAATAGGAACTAGTTATATTAAGGTAGTTACTCACTTTTCACTATAGGGAATATGGTGAGTAAAGTAAGATTTTGCAGGCACCTCAATAAATCCTCTGCTTGCATTTCCTAGTGATTGCTACAGTAAATATTGTTTTTCTGTTTGTTGTGACAATGATGTCATTGAGTTGACATTTTATTGTTGTTTTGAACTGCACCACACCTTTTTTGTGTATTATCTAAACTGACATAGCAATGAAGTTTTAACAGTGATGCACCATTTCTCACATGTGACTCCCAGAAATCACGGTGCGTAACATAATTGCGCTCCTGGTATTGTTGAAAGAAAGTGCATCTATACTAATAAAAGGCAAAGCCCTCACTCACTCACTCACTGACTCACTCACTCACTGACTCATCACTAATTCTCCAACTTCCCGTGTAGGTAGAAGGCTGAAATTTGGCAGGCTCATTCCTTACAGCTTACTTACAAAAGTTGGGCAGGTTTTATATCGAAATTCTACGCCTAATGGTCATAACTGGAAGGTATTTTTCTCCATTAACTGTAATGGAGTTGAGCTGGAATGACATGGGGGGGTGGAGTTTCGTGTGACATCATCACGCCTCCCATGTAATCACGTGAACTGACTGTCAACGCAGTGCGTAGAAAACCAGGAAGACCTCCAAAAAGCGCTTAAGAAAACATGCATTATATAATTGAGAAGGCAGCGAAAAACAATAAGAAGCGAGCGAGTGACATATACTACCATATTCATGAGTGTTGCTGCCTCGGAAAGAAAAAAAGGTGTAAACCTAAACTTTAAATTAAGTTCATAGACAGGCTACGCTGGCGTTTCACATGCCCACAGGTAATGCGGGATACAAGTTTAATGAGAGGACGCAGGATATAAACGAGAGTTTTGATCACTTTGTAACTAAGTTAAAATTGTAGGTGAAGGGGTGTGCTTATGCAAATTCCTAGAGACTGTGTTTGTGGGGGATTGACATTTAAGGCGGGTGGGGAGTCACGTCATCATCTCCCCTCCCATTCATCTCTTTTCGGTCTGAGCTGAGCTCCGCGGCTAATCCTGTCTTTCGAAGCAACTTCGTCAGACTGCCACCAAATACTCACAGAAAAATCCACAAGTTAATACACACGCTGTCTCTAGAGTTTCTCCACACTGAATCCTCCAGTCACTACTTACAAAAGGTCACATTGACAATCGTGTTACGTTATTTTTAAAATCTTTCCTTTTCTTAGCACAAGCAGAGCTGAGAAGCTTCGATGCATGTGTTGCATAACGCGTTAAAAAATAATGCATTTAATCACACTTTGCATTACAAGCAAAGGGAGCTTTTGTCAATGCATGATTTCCTGGTACACGGATTACATTGATCAAGCGCATCCCGATTCATTTTACCCTCGCACCACCTTAGTTTGAGAAGATGTATGAAAAATATGAGGTTAATTAAGGCACAACGGAGCCCATAAGTGTTGCATAACGCGTTAAAAATAATGCATTTAATCACACTTGACATTACAATCAAAGGGAGCTTTTGTCAATGCATCCCGATTCATTTTACCCTCGGCACCACCTTAGTTTGAGAAGATGTATGAAAAATATGAGGTTAACACAGAAAAACATCACCAATTCAAGCTTTATGAATAATCGATTAAGCCATCAATAATTGTTTTGGTAAAGCCATCCTCCTTCCATTTTATAATTTTTCCGCCAATAGCCATGATTAAATGAACGGTAAATAAAGTAAGAGCAAAGCGAGGGTGACTTATTTAGGCAGGCATATATATGACAGCAACACTCATGACAATGTCAATCATGTTACGTTATTATTAAAATGTTTCCTTTTCTTTTCATTACTTCTTTAACACACTACTCCGCTAGTAGCGGGATTTTGCTATATATATATATATATATATATATATATATATATATATATATATATATATATATGAATGACCTCCAAAGAGCTGAGACTTTTGATATCATGAGCGTGTCTGCAAAACTGTGGTCTCCTGCCCAGCAAAAGTCGAGCAGCCAGCGCGCATAGCTGTGCCAGCCTTTGAGGCGCTGACTGCGCTTCTGCCTTAAGTCAAAGTGAGCACTTTTAATTTTTTCATCCTCCCCCTGCGCTATAGCCCAGACAAGTGCAAACACGGGACCCCTTTTCTACACCACGGCAAAATAATATTAAGGCGATTCACACTTTCTTTTGCATTATCGATTATGAGGTCCTCACCTCGGATTATGAAGACACGCACACGAGTGGAGGACTGACAATGCCATCACAGCTGATTAATGGCAGGGACGTCTCACCAGTCTACACAAGACCCACGCGACTGTCCCAAAAGGCGATCATAACGTCAGCGAACACATCTCATACTATATAAAAGAAAAAGGCAACTTTCCTTTCTTTACACCTTTTATCCCAAACCAAAGCCTTTCTCTCTTAACAGTGCAGAGGACACAAAACTAATTTTCTTTAAATGCGGTAAGGCACATTACCAGAGGCACAAATTTGAGCGTTCACATAGAAAATGTAATTTCTATACCACAGCCGTCGTGTAGCGCCTTTCAAAAGGGATCTACTACCGAGAGATGATCCATATACATTTTAGCTGCTGTTAGTTACTTACCTGTTGTGTTACACAGTCTTTAAAATGTAGTTTACCCGCAACCACTCCAGTAGGGCTCAATGTACCTGTACTTCTTAAAACGTTAATGTTTTACTGTTTAATAACTTATAGACTATATTTTATTATTTTTCCCTTGCACTCAGTGACCAAAGCTATACACACACATATAGACACATACAAACATACACACAAGTATATATATGTGTATATATATGTATGTATGTGTATATATATATATACACACACACACCCCTATCTACATTATATATATATATATATATATACACACACACACACACACACACATACATACATACATACATACATACATACACACATATATATAATTTGTGTGTGTGTGTGTATATATGATGTAGATAGGTATGTATATATATATGTGTATATGTAGATATGTATATATAGATATGTAGATATGAAGATATGTATGTGTATATATATGTGTATATATATATGTATGTATGTATGTATGTGTGTGTGTGTGTGTGTGTGTGTGTGTGTGTATATATATATGACAGCAGCAATCCAAGCTTTGAGAAAACAGTAAAAAGGAGGCGTGTCAGACGTTGTGGTACATTTTCTGATGCAGCTACTGAAAACAACTTCGTGACGCTGCCGCCAAATACACAAAACAATTACTTTGACAATCATGTTACATTATTTTTAAAATGTTTCCTTTTCTTTTCATAACTTCTTTAACACACGACTTCGCTGCGAAGCTCGGGTATTTTGCTATTATATATATATATGACAGCAACACTCATAACAGTGACAAAACAATTACATTGACAATCATGTTACGTTATTTTCAAAATGTTCCCTTTTCTTTCTCTTTCCTTCTTTAACACACTACTTCTCGCTGCAAGCGTAGTATATATATATATATATATAGATAGATAGAGATATATATATATAGATAGATATGAGAACAACATATATATATATATATATATATATATATAGATACTGTAGATAGATATATATATATAGATAGATATGAGAACAACACTCATATCAATGACAAAACAATTACATTAACAATCATGTTACATTATTTTTAAAATTTTTCCTTTTCTTTTTCGTACCTTCTTTAACACACTACTTCTCTGCTGCGAAGCGCGGGTATTCTGCTAGTAATTAATATAATATAATATAATATAATATAATATAATATAATATAATATAATATAATATAATATAATATAATATAATATAATATATGGATAATTTGAAAAAACAAAGCAGTATCTCTTGTCTAGTAATTTATTTAGAGAAGGGACTTACATATACTGCGGTGGGCTGGCACCCTGCCCGGGGTTTGTTACTGCCTTGCGCCCTGTGCTGGCTGAGATTGGTTCCATCAGACCCCCGTGACCTTGTGTTAGGATATAGCGGGTTGGATAATGACTGAGTAACTGACTTACATATAGTGTGGAACACGGCCCGGACACACACAGGTAGACATTGTTTTTAGTACCACAACGTGTTTATTTACAACACTATCTCCAAAGATGAAACACACAACCCCATCACTCCCATAAAGTCCAGGCCTTTCTCACACTGCCTTCCTCAGGTCCGCCACCACTCCTGACTCCAGCCATCGAATGGAGGGAGGCGGCCCCTTTTATGCTCACCCGGACGAGCTCCAGGTGCCTTCCGATAATCTTTCGCCAGCCCCCCTTTGTAGTTGAAGTGCCGGCTGTGCATCCAGAAGCACTCCGGGTGTCCCTGGTCTTCTTCCCCCCAGCACTTCCGGGTGTGGTGGAAGTGCCGAGGGCCAGGGCTCTTCAAGCATTGGGGCGCCCCCTGGTGGTGACCACAGGCCCCTATGGAGTTGAGCTTCTAAACTCTGTTCCCGTGGTCCCCAAAGCCACCAGGGCGGTCGCACCCTTGTGGTCTGAAGGAGGCGTAAGCCCTCCTCCGGTCTTTCTGGGCATCCCTACTGGGTGCCACCCCCAGCCACTTGCCACAATAGTTATGATTTTTCCAGTGTATTTCATGTTGATTTGTGCCTTTAGTTTTTGGTTTTAGCCTCTCTAGCTTTGTGAACTTTTGCCTTTCAAACACCACTTTTGGTTTTCCTTGTAAGTCTGCTAGATTTCTTGTTACCCCAGCGGTCTTTAAGTTTGCCACTCCCCTCTCCCCACTTACAAAATATAACATAATATATATCATACACAAAATGAAAACAAAAGAAATTTTAACTACTATTTTAAATTATTAATTACAATTACAATTTAATTATAATGTAAAATCTACAATCTACATCTATTTAAATAACAAATCTACAAAACTACTTTTCTTGCTTTTATGTTGGTAAAATTGCCAATGACATTATCAAAGTCAATTTTATTCATCATTTGCTACTCTTTGGAAAGGACGGGAAGGTTTCTTAAACGCAAAGTACTCATTGAAGATCTTAAATAATCTATTGTGGACCCTCTCTGGGGACGTGCTGCCCTTTCGGGGAGTGTCGCTCGGACCCAAGTGTCTTCGCTAGCGGGGGGTGGGGACCAGAGGGGGGCTTGTGCCTCCTCCAGACCACGAGGGGGCGTCCGTCCTGGTTATGTTGGGAGTCTCGGGTAAAGGGCTTGGAAGCCCAGCCCTGTAGGGACCCGTGACCACCGCCAGGCGGCGCCCCGGTGCCGGAATATCCCGGGAGCCCAGCACTTCCGCCACACCAGGAAGTGCTGGACGGAAGACGACAGGGGACACCCGGACGGTTTCCTGGTGCGCAGCCGGCACTTCCGCCACACTGGGGTGTGGTCAGGACTGATTGCCGGGAAGCAGCTGGAGCCCATCCAGGTTCCCATTTAAGGGGCCGCCTCCCTCCAGTCATTGACAAGAGTCGGGTGGAAGAGTGGCAACGTCTGGAGAAGGGAGGAGGCGGTAGGAAAAAGAGAGAAAGAAAGAAGAAGAAGAAGAAAGAAAGCATTGTATTGGCCAGGACTGAGGGGTATCGGGGACTGGTGAGCTGATCTGTAAGTAAGGATGGAAAATAAACGTGTGTTTGTGGGTGACATTAACGTGTCTGCCTGTCTGTGTCCGGGGCAAGGTTCACACTATACATACAAAAGGCAAAGACCTCACTGACTCTTCACTAATTCTCCCACTTTCCATATAGATGGGAAGCTGAAATGCTCATTCCTTGCAGTGTACTTACAAAAGTTAGGTATGTTTCATGTCCTATTGCAACACCCAAGGGGGGGATACGGGTGTACGCCCTAAACTATAAATATAGATAGGGGAAACCCCTCCTCACTATTTCTGCAACTTCCAATATACGTAGGAAGCCCATATTTCCCATGCTCATTCTTTACACTGTACTTACAAACGTTAAGTATGTTTCATTTCAAGCTGTGCCCCGTACCGAACTTTCGAAAATAACATCTTCTTTTCGACGGTTCTCACCATTATGCAGTAAGGAATTTTTGGAACCAACCTCTGCTTTTGGAGGTTTCATTCCTTATTTCCATTGCTGGTGACTCCTGCCTTTTCGTTATAATCATCAAATTCACTCTCAATACTAAAATAAGCCTACAACAATTACATTGACAATCATGTTACATTATTTTTAAAATGTTTCCTTTTCTTTTTCATAACTTCTTTAACACACTACTTCTCCACTGCGAAGGGAGGGTGGGTATTTTGCTAGTTTTTTTTTTATATATTTCAATTTGCAGAACCTTATCTCACAGCAAGCAACACTGATAGCAATGGTGAGGAAAATTTGCAGAAGTATTACGATATTTGCAAGTGAATGTTGCACCACAGATGCACCTTGACATACCAGTGAGATCCATGTGTCATTGTTAATTTTGCTGGCCAAAGACCGATACCTTTTAGGTTAACAGTCAGAATTTTTTGTTTGTCATACATTTCATCACTTGAAGTACTACTTGAACTTGAAAATAGCTTTAATTTGGAAAATTTTTCACGTCCAGTAACAGTACTTTCTTCATGATTGAGGTACTTCAGTAAAGTCCCTTCATTCTTTTTTAGTACTTCTTCTCTCAACTTTTTTTCTAAAAGCAGAACCCCCTTTTTTGTTTGCTTCACCTTGAGATTAAGAGTATAACTAAATATTAATAATGAGATTAAAGTGTTTGTCCCTGTTAGTCAGAGTAAGTCAGCAAACTGGCATTTGTAAAATTTAACTTTGCCACATATGTATTTGTAAGAGTATTTAAACATTAAAAATGTGGTACCTTTGACATACAGTAGGTAACACACATTAGCTTGCCAAAGCCCTATCAAACAAAAATTGTAAAAAAAGACTAAAATCTCTAATAGTAAAGTTTATAAAAAGCACTGCCCCTAAAAAGGTTCTGCCTGGGGTGGACCACCCCCTCCAGCTACGCCAGTGTTTCTTGGTCCATCTTATTTCTACATGAGCTCTACAGCTTAACTAAAGGAAACCTTAACTAATGGAAAAAAGTGAAAATGAAAAAAATAAAAGTTTGCTTTGTCACTTGTTAACAGCTATTGTTGCATTATTGTTATAAACTTGTGTAAGTAAGCCTGTACTAATTGAAGGCCACCATTCAAAACTGAGTTGAATTACTCTGCCATATTCAGGTCTTTTCTGATCGGCATACATCAATAATTTAGACCGGGGTGGCGAACTCCAGGCCTCGAGTGCCTCAGTGGCTGCAGGTTTTCATTCTTACCATCTTCTTAATCAGTGACAAGTTTTTGCTGCTGATTACTTCTTTTAATTAACTTGACTCGGGCCCCATAGTTGTTTCATTTTCTTTAATTAGCAGTCAAATAATAATGAGACACAAAACAAGCCACCACATGACCAGCTCCCCTGTGCCCATTACACAATATCTGAAATTAAAGAAAGGTGATGTTCTTGGTATGGTTGATCTCTCAGGTCACCAAAACATTTTGACGGTGCTCTTAGAAAGAACAGAAAAACAACAGTTTTCGAAATGTGTGCTGTGGCAGAATGACAGCCACAACAAGCCATGGAATTAAACAACGGGTTTAATTAACAGCAAGAATTGGCTTCCCATTAAGAAAGTGATTGGAGTGAAATTGGTTGGAGTTTGAAGTCCCAGTTTAGCTGGTCATCTGTTAGCTCGTTTCACATCTCATTTCTGCTTGACTATCATTCAATGAAGAAAGGAATCAACTTAGAGGGCTGAACTCTTCTAACAGGGCTATTAAAGTGATGGGGGAAAAGTTAATTAGCAATGTAAACTGGTCACTGATTAGGAAAATGGTTAGAATGAAAACCTGTAGCCACTGCCGCAGTCCAGGCCTGGAGTACACCACCCCTGCTTTAGACTGTACCTATTAATGCTTTAACAGTAAAAACACACTGCTTTATAGAAACATTCTGAGGAGAGTGGAAACATTTAAAATACATCAGAGATTCAAGCAAAAAACAAATCTTAGAGCATATTTGTCATAGGGATGAAATGAAGCAAAAACAACACACTAAAAAATGTGGTAATAATCAAGCTTCTGATGAAATAACTAAAGTGAAAGGAGCATCCTATCCCAAATATATGACTGTGATGGCCGAGTTGCTTCCTGAACCTGGGACATCAATAGTCATGACCTTGCAATGAGGACTCAGAACAACAAGGTTGGTGCAATCGTACCTTCTGCTAAATAAATAAAGTGCAGTGCCAGTTCTTAAAAAAATACATAATCCAAAAAACTTAAGCCCTCTATGTGACTTAAAATCAATCTGCAAATAATTTTATAGATCCAACAAAGGTAAAAAGAAGATTAAAACACAGTTAAAATTGAGATGCTTTTCTTTCCATTCTCCAGGGTGTTTCCCTCCCTCTCTCTCTCGTCTCCTCCTTTTCAGGTCTCCTTAGAGGGAATAGGTGCTTTCAAGCATGGTTCCCATTCTGGCTGTCATCCCAGCCACCGCAGTCAGTCACTGCTAGGACCCTCAGAGTGAATCTTCACCATTCTGCCACCTGCCTTCGGTCCTGTAAGACCCCTGAAGCACTTGCTCAGTCCTGCTCCTCCAAATTGCTTCAGTATAGAGTAGCTCACAGGGCAACCTAACTGCCTTGCCTTCAATTTTTCATGCTTGCTCATCCTACTGATCTACTCTTTTCCATTGTCTCTCCTGATTTTACTGCCTTACAACTTTCTTTCTTGATGCTTTCATTTCCTATCCAGCTCAGACTCCTTTAATATTTTTGTGGGTGCAAGGGCTTTGCTTAATGACCTGAAGAGCGTCAATGAGGAACAGTTGAGCTGATTGCGCCTGCGTGTTAACAAGCCATTAGTTCACATCCCCTTTGCACAACCTGCTTCCACACAGCTTAGCAGCCGGCACAACCACACCCACATGCCTAAGTCGCAGTGTTTTATTATTTAAAATCCTGCACCGCCACAAATCTAATGACATTAATCAGATCATGAGCTTACATGATTTATCGCAACATATCCCTACATAAGATCAGATGTACAGTATAGGCAATGAAGGAGACTGGTAAGAAGAGTTACCGTTGTACTGATGTAGATGATCTTAAGAAAATAAACAAAGATGGAAACTTAGCTTTGAGGGTCTGGGTGACTTTTTTATTTGCTTAACATTTTTTTTTAAATCTTAGAGTTCAGAGTTGGCAGATTCAATGATGAAACTCTGGGGTGGGATGGGCAAAGGAAATTGACATTCCACCACCCTGACCAGATAGGGTTTTTCTTTGAGCTGTTGTGTTTTGTCCAAGTCCGGTGTGTTAAACAATACCACCTAAGGCAACGTTCACTTTTGCCATCCCACTAACATTACTAGGAATGAGACAATACACTTAATCCACATATAATACTGTATGTGTTGAACGCTTCATAATATAATACCCCTATGACAAAGTGCATCTTTGAAAACAATGAGCAAAATAATAAATAAATAACTACATAATCTATATATATAATCGACTAAGTCGTCCAACCATGAGGTACGCATGACAGAGCCCCGCCCGCCAACTCTAACCCCCCCTCCTGAGTCATGGGGTATGCACGAGAGAGCCACGCCCACCAAATCTAAACCACCCTCACTCTTGAGGCATGCGCACTGCCTGCTCATGGGCCCGCCCCCAACACCTCACCAAACACATGTTTAAACACTGCATATAGCGATTTCCATCTGCGACAAACATGCTTCTTCTTAGATGATCCTGCAGGAACAGGGAAAACCTTTGTCTACAAAACCCTGATTCATACAATCAGAGCTAGGAAGCTAGGACCATCGTCTTGCTTCCACCTCAAAACCGGTCCCGCCCACACACAGCCGACATGGCATTTCTCGATTCCTATTTGTCCTCTTCCAAACCCCTCCCCATGCTGCCAGTGGCTCCTCTTCAAAACCGGTCCCGCCCACACGCAGCCGACACGGCATTTCTCGTCAAACTTCTCACGTATGCTTACAAAATAAAGCAAACTCTACATGCAGCGAAAATTTACTTCTCCAGCTAGATTCCATGCTCAGAACCATCAAACCCTTCGCTAAATCATACAAACACATGCATGAAATCGCTCAGTCCAATCCAACAGCATCTGTACGAATGCTTTTCGAGGAAAACCCTAGGCAGGATTTATGACGATACAATGCCCCGACATGTCACACCAATGTTGCAGCGATTTTAGTCGGAGAAGATGGCAAACTGCCTGCCGAAAGGGACATTTGCATCTGTCCCATAGGCAACTCCTGTAAACAGATTTCCACGCTCAATATGAATTGCGAGCCTATAGTGTACCCACTTTTATTCCCTTACGGAGACATTTGCTGGCACAAAGATTTACAACATCTTCCCGATAAAAGAACTTCCAAGCGAATAAGGCTTACTCAATGCCAATTTTACGCATACAGATTAGCAATGAGGAATACATTTAGTATTTTGCACTCCAGCGGCGAACTATTCCAACAGTACGTCGTAGATGCGTATGTTAAAACAGAGGGCGGGCGTCTCAACTATCTCAGATTAGATCAACAAGAACAAGAAACAATACAAAGGACTGTCAGACGCACTGCAAGCAAACGCTGAAAATAACAACGTACGTGTAGGCAAAATGATCATATTACCGTCCACATTTCCAGGAAGTCCAAGATACATGCAACAAAACTAACAGAATGCCATGGCCATAGTACGTAAATTCGGACAGCCTCATTTATTTATCACTTTCACATGTAATCCTACTTGGCCAGAAATTCTTCATGCATTGTCGGATACCCAAAGACCAGAGCACAGACCTGATATTGTAGTATGAGTCTTTTGGATTAAGCTGCAGGAAGTACTTAGAGACATTCTACAACAACATCTTTTTGAGATTGTTATTGATTATATTTACGTAATCGAATTTCAGAAGCGCGGCCTTCCTCATACCCACATGCTGTTTACTCTTCACAATAATTCTAACAACCAGTCTTTAGCCACGGTCAGTTCTACATGGCCTTTTCTAGGGTTAGATCTTTCGACTCATTATCTGTCGTCACCACCAAAACACCTATTCACAACTTCGTCTTTCAAGAAGTATTTATTTCTTCTTGACTTCTGAATTACTTTCTCACTGTTTTCCGTTCCTATTCTTACACCGCCATATGCTACGGCGGGCTTCGGCTAGTATATATTATTTGGGAAAAAAAATCCAAAAGATCAGCTTTAGAACAATAAAACATGGCAGCATAGTGGTAGCACTGCTGCCTTGCAGTAAGAAGACCAGGGTTCATGTCTCTGGTTGGTCCCTGTGTGGAGTTTGCATGTTCTCCCTGTGTTAGTGTGGGTTTCCTTCTGGTTCTCCAGTTTCCTACCACAGTCCAAAGACATGCAGGTTAGGTAGATTGGTGTTACTAAATTGGCCCTAGCGTGTGGTTAGGTGTGTGTGTGTTCTCCCTGTGATAAACCCTGTGGTGTCCTCTCCATGTGTTTCTTCCTGCTTGTGTCCTGTGCTAGCTGGCATAGACTCTAGCGGCCCACGCAACACTGAAGGTTAGAAAAATGAATGACTGACTGACAATAAAACATACAAAATAAGTATATAAAGTATATAAAGTAAATTCTAAAGTGCTTCTATTTGAATCCCCCAAAATATTTTCATTCAGCTTTGCAATTGCAAAATTTTTTGTGAAACGAAACATTTTGCTATTTCGAAGATGCTCTAGTTTTCACTACCCCAGCACATTCAAACTCTATCTGCCCTTTATAACTAAAGATCCAAAATTAAAAACTTAAGAGACATTTAGCAGACATTGTAACTACACATCAACACCTTAACAACTTTCCATAAATTAGCAAAACTCCACAAAGAAGACATACTGTATTAATACATATGTAACATGACATATCAATAAATACATAATGTGATATGTGAAAATTATCAAATTGAGCAACAGCAGCATACACAGACATGTAGCTCTAAAGTGCAAATGTGCCAATTTATTTCTCAGAAATGTATGGTATTGTGAAGCTGTGTGACCTGCATTATAACCCTAGTTTAAAACTTTTCAAATGAAAATATTTTTCACAGTTTTTAAAGGTAGTATATAAATAAGGCACTGGATGTGTGCTTATTTCTTGAGGTTCATGCTTAACTGTTATTTTCTGATATTATTATATCATAATGTTAAAAAATATTAAGAGAGATAGCTAATTAGAAACAGCAGATGATGAGAGGGCCAGTATGGACAAGGCCACGATGGGCAGTTTATCCAGGACATCGGGATACACCCTACTCTTTTCAAAAGATGCCCAGCAGTCTGTTACGACCACTTAGAGTTAGGACCTTAGTTTAACATCTCATCTGAATGACAAACCCAATTTTTCCAGCATAGTGTCCCTGTCTCTGCACTGGGGAATTGGGATTCCCCAGACAGTCCAGCGTCAGAACCCCCCGATGGCCTCACCAACACCAACCCAAGCTTTTCCTAGATGGTTTCACATCCAAATACTGGCTGGGCCCAAACATGCTCAGCTTCAGGTGGATTACCCTTTCTGAAGTGCAGGTGGTATGGTTGCTGGTAATCTTTGTATTTGTAGAAATACAACGTAGTCCTTAGCTGTTTTGTTAAGAAAAGGCTTCTGGTTTAGTTCTTGATGTTTTTTTATTTTTAACTAAGCATTTTTTTGTTTTTTGGCTCTTGCTTTTCTTGCTGTACTTTTTGGCAGTTTGTGACTTTGGCTGGCTTATAGATTTTGTCTACTACTTTTTGAATGACTAATTTCCTGATCAAATGAAGAAGCCCAAATATGATTAATAACCTTTGTAAGGTGTAGTATTTTCCAGTAGCAGCCCCCACAGGATACCACACAGGTTGCTACCCATTCCATCTTTGCAACACTTATTCTTATATCTACTACTATTTATTACCCCCAGATTTCATGAGAGTTCAGGAGCCCATCCCTGTAACAATAAATCCAAGTTAGAACCGTGTGACATGACAGTTTAGATGAAATGGTTAATTAATGACAGCTTATTCACTGAGTTGGTAGTCCAAAATATTGTGGAAACCGGCCCGAACACAGACAGGCAGACACGTCAAAGTCACCCAACACACGTTTAATAACCATTATTATCCAGGCCACCAGTCCAATGCCTCACTTCTTCCTGCTTGCCTCCTCCCAGACGTCGTCCTACTTCCACCCGACTCAAACCATCGTATGAAGGGAGGCAGCCTCTTATACACACACCTGGATGTACTCCAGGTGCTTCCTGGTAATCTTCCACCAGCACTCCCCAGTGTGGCAGAAGTGCTGGCTGCATCCCCGGAAGCACTCCGGGTGTCCCTGCTCCTTTTCACCCCAGCACTTCCGGGTGTGGTGGAAGTGCTGAGGTCCAGGGCTCCCAATGCATTGGGGTGCCCCCTGGCGGTGACCACGGGCCCCTACAGGGTTGAGCTTAAAAGCTCTTTACCCGTGGTCCTCATAGGCACCAGGATGGTTGCCCCCACATGGTCTTGGGGAGGCGTGACCCCTCCTCCAGTCCTCCTGGACGTCCCGGCCAGGTCGCCTCCCCAGACATATGCAACACAGTGTAAAAACTTGTACATATAAATTAAATTCTATCAAAAATATTTTAAAAGGTAGGTTAACATCACTTTTGCTTTTTTCAGATGATTCAATAATAATGTGAAAGTGTTTATGACTTCACAGCTCTGCCAACTTGAGGAAATTACTCAAGCATTGATTTCAAAGGTATTTACACTTTCTGGTGTTTTCCACCTAGACTTTGTCTGATAGGCTTCCCCTCAACTGAAATGTCAAGCTTTTAAATGTCTCAGTGCTATCCTCCTACACCAAATGCAGGTTTAGAGTACGTCACATCAACCACACTCCATGCTGATAGACTAATTTGCTGGCTTCTGGGTGGTCTCAGCATCCTTCTAGAAAGCACACATTGAACCGTACATATGAGGGAGGCATTCCAGTGTTGAGGCCAGACAATTATTTACTCTTGTTGTTTACTAGGGCTTTGGCAGCTTCTGTAAATATCTACACTGTAGTTAAGGTTATAGGTGGGGATGGAAGCAGAACATGTACCGTGCTGAAATAAAAAATATTTTTTTTCCTCAGGCTGGCAGCCAAACCACAGGCCATAAATGTCAGGCGATGATTTGGCCATTGACAGGAATACAGGATAGGAATGAAACATTCTGTATGGAAGGTATCCCTAGATTTGTGTACCAACAACTTACGTTTTATCTACAGCTCTTCTTGAGTATATACTCACACGTGAAAAATTATACATGTAAAATACCAAATGTTTCCTATTTAAAAGAGTGCCTTTCAGTTTTTCCATTCTTGGTTTGAAAGATGTCTTATCTTAAGTTAACACCTCTTCCAGTGTATTTAAAGAAAACCTTCAGAAAACTGGGTGTATTCAAGCATTGCTTTTGTTCCTCCTCTTGTTTTACTTTTGCTTTTGCCTTTTGGAAGGTCAGACCCCGCTACAACATTTTCAGATCCGCTCTGCTTCATTTCTCCACTGCGGAGGGAGGTCTGCACGGTTCTGATTTTTCAGTAGCACTCCTGTCAAAGTTTCATTCCACTCCCGGCCATTCCCAGCAAAATTGCCATCCTGCGCCACCCGCTTTCTCCCACTCCTGCAAAGAGTTCCATTCCGCTTCCGACATCCTTCCTGCTTTCCCTTCTAAAAGGTACTTGAGCTGGACACATAGCCTAAATGGATTCTTAAAGCAGCAAAATCAACAAGGGGGAAAAAAAATCATCAGACACACGTAAATAAATGCGTTTATGACTGTTTTCCCAATCCAATCAGAATTGATCTTTTGATATTATTTTCAAAAAATAATAACTAGATAGAAGAATAGAAAATTGAGTAAGGAGACATCTTCTGTTTCCAGAGGACGTTCTCTTTTTGACACTTAAAACAGAGTGTGGTTTGCCTGGTTATTTACAATATCCCCAAAATTGACTTTGTCTTGATCGTTACTTAAACTGTGTGAACGAGGCTGGATCTAGAGGGGTACTTAGAGGTGCTATACCCTCCCAGAAAGTCTCCTTGGCTTCCGAACTTTAATGCCGACACGTGATGATTGCGCTGCTCGAAATGACGATTGTGACCACTTCTGCTCCCAATCTCTGATTGTGAATTTCATAATGCTAAAAATGCCAAGGGGGACCCCCAACAACTACACCACCAGCCTAAGCATTGTAAAGACAGCCCGATGTGTAAGCAAACAACAGGCCTGCATATTTTGTCTGATCTATGTGTGACAATATATCATATAGGAGACACACACAGTGATATTTGAGAAGTGAAATGAAGTTTATTGGATTTACAGAAAGTGTGCAATAATTGTTCAAACAAAATCAGGCAGGTGCATAAATTTGGGCACCACAAAAAAGAAATGAAATCAATATTTAGTAGATCCGCCTTTTGCAGAAATTACAGCCTCTAAACGCTTCCTGTAGGTTCCAATGAGAGTCTATATTGTGGTTGAAGGTATTTTGGACCATTCTTCTTTACAAAACATCTCTAGTTCATTCAGGTTTGATGGCTTCTGAGCATGGACAGCTCTCTTTAACTCACACCACAGATTTTCAATTATATTCAGGTCTGGTGACTGAGATGGCCATTCCAGAACGTTGTACTTGTTCCTCTGCATGAATGCCTTAGTGGATTTTGAGCAGTGTTTCGGGTCGTTGTCTTGTTGAAAGATCCAGCCCCGGCGCAGCTTCAGCTTTGTCACTGATTCCTGGACATTGGTCTCCAGAATCTGCTGATACTGAGTGGAATCCATGCGTCCCTCAACTTTGACAAGATTCCCAGTCCCTGCACTGGCCACACAGCCCTACAGCATAATGGAACCACCACCCTATTTTACTGTAGGTAGCAGGTGTTTTTCTTGGAATGCTGTGTTCTTCTTCCTCCATGCATAACGCCCCTTGTTATGCCCAAATAACTCAATTTTAGTTTCATCAGTCCACAGCACCTTATTCCAAAATGAAGCTGGCTTGTCCAAATGTGCTTGAGCATACCTGAAGCGGCTCTGTTTGTGCTGTGGGCGGAGAAAAGGCTTCCTCTGCATCACTCTCGCATACAGCATCTCCTTGTGTAAAGTGCGCCGAATGGTTGAACGATGCACAGTGACTCCATATGCTGCAAGATGATGATATAGGTCTTTGGTGCTGGTCTGTGGGTTGACTCTGACTGTTCTCACCATTCGTCGCTTCTGTCTATCCGAAATGTTTCTCGGTCTGCCACTTCGAGCCTTAACTTGAACTGAGCCTGTGGTCTTCCATTTCCTCAATATGTTCCTAACTGTGGAAACAGACAGCTTAAATCTCTGGGACAGCTTTCTGTATCCTTCCCCTAAACCATGATGGTGAACAATCTTTGTCTTCAGGTCATTTGAGAGTTGTGTTGTGACCTCCATGTTGCTACTCTTCAGAGAAAATTAAAGGAGGAGGGAAACTTACAATTGACCCCCTTAAATACTCTTTCTCATTATAGGATTCACCTGTGTATGTAAGTCAGGGATCACTGAGCTTACCAAGCCAATTTGAGTTCCAATAATTAGTTCTAAAAGTTTTGGAATCAATAAAATAACAACGGTGCCCAAATTTATGCACCTGCCTGATTTTGTTTGAACAATTATTGCACACTTTCTGTAAATCCAATAAACTTCATTTCACTTCTCAAATATCACTGTGTGTGTCTCCTATATGATATATTTAACTGACATTTTTTATCGTAACAACCAACGATTTATACAGGAAAATAATGACTATTAATAAGGTTGCCTAAACTTTTGCATCCCACTGTACACCTTTGGTGCAATACCTACAGGTGTCATATACAGAAAGGTTCTTAGTTGCAAAGATGATACACTTGACTAACCAATGGCACTATAAGTAAGCTAAGTTCATATATTTTTCAAGAATGTTCTCTAAGGTCCATCAGTATTCAGTATGCCCGTTCCTGACTTCAGTAATAAAGTCTACTCACCCATGTCCACTAACTACTATAATGAGTTGTATTTTATGGAAACACAGACCTCTACTCTACAGTCTCTAAAAAGTCGATTTAGAAAAAAAGAGATTCATTGGGTATGTAGTACTTTTTATTTTCATATCACATATACCATAAATACAGTATATACAGTAAATAAGGAAAGTACGGTTATCAGGTCAAAATTGTGACTTTCAGTTTACCTTTTAGGCACTCCTAAACATTATTTGACTACTTTTACCACGATTTCTGTTGACATGTGTCTGTGAGTCACAATGTTTACTTTTGTTTTCAGTGGCAATGAGCCTTCTAGTCAGGTCAGTAGAGAAATTGAGTCGAGTGCCGTAAAGTCCAGTGGGATCCAACAGGCACCAATCCGAGTATTTATGGATCATCTAATAATTACAGCAAAGGCAGGTGGCTCTTTGAAGATTTGGCAGAACTTACCAAAGGAAGCAAGATGGAGTCTACACCATTAAAACATAGAAGCTTAGTCCTGAAGAAGTGGGGGGTGGGGGTTCTTGGACCAATTCAGTATTGAGGGACAGACCATTGCTATTGTCAGGAAACAGACAGTGAAAAGCCTGGGGAAATGGGACAGGGCTGAGGGAGAGTAATAGGGAGGGTGTGACATAATATTAAACCAAGTAGACACCTGGATGAGGGCACTGGAGAAGAGGACTATCAGAAAGATCTAAACACTTACTATAAAGGAAATTAAGAAAGATGAGACAATCCGCATTTTTAATTATCTCTAAGGACCCTGAAACTACCACTTCCATAGTGTTTCTTGGTTCTCCTCTCCAAGACTAGCTTGGCTTTGTGCGGCCAGATACAAAGCAAAATAGAGCTGGATTGAAACGCTCCAAGGTCATAGATGCCAATGAAATAAAATGGCTGCTAGAGTCTCTCTGTTACTTCTATCACATGAAACACCTTCTTCTTTCTCTTCTTCTTCTAGCTGGCCCTTTCCCCCAAAACAGGGTAGGTTCTGTTGGTTCTGTCTCTACTATCTAACAAACAGGATGCAGCACAATCACATCACATCCATGTCAGAGAAAGAGGATGAGACATTCAGCAAAGCTGTACAACTAAAACCACAAAGCAGATGGTGTCCAGCAGGTGGCAGCAGGGGCACTGCACTATAAGTACAGCCACCCACCCAGCCATGTGTTTTTTTTTTATTTGCCAGTCAAACACCACCTTGAGTTTCAAGGAGAAATTGGCATTTGATGTTTTGTAAACTGTCCTGCACATTGTGCCTATCTTTACCAAGCCTCTTCAAGACTTCATGGTACCTGATGATTTGTTTCCAGAGCCATAGCTAAGATGCAGGAATATGAATCACAGTTCCTTTTAAAGGGGATAAGCATTATCCTGGCTCACCTACAGAATCAGAATCGCTTTTATACTCATGTTCTTAATATACAATAATTTAACTTGGTAGCTTTGGAGCTGCTTATAGCATAACACAACATCACATATACATAACATAAATACATGTAACAAACAGTAAGTTTAAAAGCATACATTATAAACAGTAGCAGAATAATACAGTTACAAAGGAGATGGGCAAATGATGTGCAAACAAAAGTGTGTGTGTGTGTATAGTATGAATAATAACATAATACTAATATAATACTAACAACATAGTATATACTCTATACAGTATATATATATATGCAGTATATATATATATATATATATATATATATATATATATATATATATTGTCACGCATGCGCGAGTAGGAGGCCGCGGACGGATCTTGCACCGATTCGAAAGACATTCGCCAGTAGGGAGTGGCGGGGTATTAACCTTTCTCCTTTGTCTTCCAGGAAAAAAGACGCTCCGCCATTGTAACCTTCCCGCAGTACGTCCACTTCTGCCCCTTCCTCCGCCATCTTCCTTGACGTCAGCAGTCCCATCCTCCCTCACGGTTCCTTACCAGCATTCCTCCACTTCCGGCTCCTCCCTATAAAATGGCCGCCGACGCCTCTGAACGGCGTCGCGCATATGAACTATTTTGTTTATATCTTTGACCTGTTTGTTTTTGATTATTGTGGAGTGTCCGCAATATACGGGGCCGGAAAAACCCCAAAACTTTATACTGTCTGTTTGCTTTCTTTTACAGTGGCGTAGTCGGCAGGATTAAAGCCCGAGTAAAATGACCGAAGGGCAAGACCTCAACACGGTGCTGCAGGGGATGAATGCACACATCCTGGCCCTGCAGCAGGCGCAAGCCAACACCACCCGGGAGTTGGAGGAGACGAAGGCCAAACTGGCGGAAGCCCGAAAGGTAAGGCCCGACCCGCCTCGTCCAACGCCCCGCCTCTGGTACCCATGACGGAGGGGGACGATATAGAATCCTACCTGGGCATCTTTGAGAGGACGGCCACCCGGAACGAGTGGCAGCAGTCCGAGTGGGCATCCATTCTGGTGCCCAATCTGAAGGGACCCGCGCAGCGGGCTTATTACGACCTCCCGTCGAGGAGGCCGCAGTTATGACCTCCTGAAACAGGAGATCCTGGCGCGCTGCGGCACCACGCCGGGCCAGCAGGCAGCCGAATGGCGGAGCTGGCAGTTCGACCCAGAGAAGCCGGCCCGTGCGCAGGCCTTCGACTTCTGGGGCAAAATGGGGCGCTGGTTACGACCCGAAGGCCCCCGGGCCCGGAAGGTCGTAGAGCAGGTGGCTTGCGAGGGCCTGGTGAACGCTTTGCCCAGCTCCCTCGCCCAGCAGGTCCGGCGCCATCCTTTTAAGGACATGCCAGGCCTCCTGGAGGTTTTGGAGCATCAGCTGGCGGTCTACCAAGGCGGGGGGTCGGAAAGGCACGCTCGTTGGAACCGACAGGGACGGGCGGCCACCCCCAAGCCCTCTCGACGCGCTGCAGAAGCGACCCAGAGGCCAAAAGAAAAACCGGCCGCCCGGCGCTGTTACAAATGTGGCGAGGTCGGCCACCTTCTTCCTACCTGTCCCCTCAACACGACAGTAGAGCCGATGGACTGCACCTGGGCGGCCGCCGAAAGGTACTGTACTCCATCACACCCTCTGGCAAGTCCAAACACGGGAGTGGTGTTGTTGAATGGGCACTCGGTGGTGGCTTTGTTTGACTCCGGCAACAACATTACCATTGTCGCTCGCCGTTACGTGTTACCGCGACAGTGGCTGGCACAGCACTTGCAGGTCACTTGTGTACACGGGGAGACCAAGTCTTACCGTAGCGGCCGCTGTTACATCACCTGGAAGGGGCAAGTTTCCAACTTGACGGTCGCGGTGTTACCCGATCCCCCCTATCCGGTAATTTTGGGGCAAGACTGGTCACACAGGAAAAGCAGTAAGACGAACACCGCTCCCGGGGCCTCGCTAGGTCTGGTCATGAAGGCGCCCTTCCCGCGGTCTCCACGCCATGCTCTGAGGCAAGCCAAAATGGCACAGGCACATCGGGGGAGGTTTCTCAGGCGACGGACTCTGACCCGGAAGTATCCGCCGGAGAAGGGACAAGCCAGGGAACCCTTCCCCCAAACCGCTCACAAGACCCCCTAAGTAATTTGAACCACCAATTTCGGTCCACACCTGCCTCGTTTAAAAGGGAGCAGTGGAATGACGATTCCCTGCGGTTTGCCCGGAATGCGATTGTTCTTCCAGGCAGCTCACAAGCTGACGGTTCCATGCCATGCGAGCCCTTCTTTGTACTGGAGAATGATCTGTTGTATCGGGTCGCATCCCACGAGGGGGAGGTGCGGAAACTGTTGTTAGTGCTGCGTACCTTACTGGCGGGAGGTATGCGAGCTGGCTCACGCCCACCTCCTAGGCGCCCACCTCGGGGCCGAGAAGACACTGGAGAGAATCAAGCTCGCTTTTACTGGCCGGGATCAACGAGGAGGTCCGGCGTTTCTGTCAATCCTGTACGGAGTGCCAGACTCGCCAGATTCCTAGGAGGGATCGTGCTCCTCTCGTCCCGATTCCCTTTTTGACCGAATAGGGGTAGACCTGGTAGGTTCCCTGGAACCCTCAAACCGTGGCCACAAGTATATATTGGTCATGGTAGATTATGCAACCCGATACCTAGAGGCGGTTCCCCTGCGCTCCGCTAATACAAAAAGTATTAGGAATTAGTCCACCTATTTTCAAGAGTGGGGATCCCCAAGGAAGTCCTCACGGACCAGGGTACTCCTTTCACCTCAGATACGTTCAAGGAGGTTGCCAAATTACTGCGAATAAAGCACCTGAAGACGTCTGTCTACCACCCCCAAACAGACAGGCTGGTAGAACGCTTTAACCAGACGCTTAAACAGATGCTTCGCAAGGTGGTCAGCGGCGATGGCAGGAATTGGGACCAGCTTCTGCTGCTCATGCTTTTTGCCTACCGGGAGGTGCCCCAGGCCTCGACGGGCTTCTCCCCTTTTGAGCTATTGTACGGGCGACAACCCGGGGACTTTTGGACATACTAAAAGAGGGCTGGGAGGCTGAGGCCCTTCCCTCCTCCAATATATTGGAGTATGTGGCACAACTGCGCGACAGGCTCGCTAAAATCAGGCCCATCCTAAAGGACCACGTGAAAAGTGCGCAAGCAGTGCAGGCCCGATGTTACAACCGCAACTCCGTCCTCCGGGAGTTCTGCCCGGGGGATCGAGTAATGGTACTCGTCCCTACCTCTCGTCCCTACCTCCCATTCAAAGCTACTAGCTCATTGGCAAGGGCCATACGAGGTTAAGGAACGAAAGGGGCTCGTCGACTATTTAGTTAAGCAACCGAATTGTCGACTGAGCGAGAGGATCTACCACGTTAATTTATTAAAACCCTGGAAGGACCGGGAGGAGTCTCCCGACACTAGTAGATCCCTCTCCCTGTTCGCTAGCACATTTGCCCTTGGTGACGAGCTAACACCCGTACAGCGGCGGGAGATAACCCAGACTATCCACGCCATCCCCGATGTAGTGAGCGAGGCACCAGGCCGGACCTCGCTGATTGCGCACGACATAGTCACGGACCCCAGAGTAGTCGTCCGGGAGAGGCCCTATAGACTCCCGGAGGCAAAACGCGCCGAAGTGGAACTGGAGGTGCAGCGGATGCTGGATATGGACATTATAGAGAAAAGCCATAGTCCTTGGTCCAGTCCTATCGTCCTCGTTTCCAAGCCGGATGGCTCCTAGAGATTCTGCAACGACTTTAGACGTCTAAACCAGGTCTCCAAGTTCGAAGCCTACCGGATGCCCCGCATTGACGACCTGCTCGAGCGGCTGGGTGCGGCTCGGTACTTGACTACCCTTGACATGACAAAAGGGTATTGGCAAATTCCTTTAACGGCATCTGCAAAAGAGAAAACAGCCTTTAGCTCCCCTAGCGAACATTGGCAATACAAGGTCCTCCCATTTGGGCTGCACGGGGCCCCAGCGACATTTCAGCGTCTGGTGGATAGAGTGCTGAAGCCCCACCAGTCCTATAGTGCCACCTACCTGGATGACGTCGTCATCTATTCCGGCACCTGGGAGGAACATCTATTGCAGGTCTCTGCTGTCCTCGCGACACTGGCTATGGCCGGCCTCCGCATCAACCCCCGTAAATGTTTCTTTGGCTTAAAGGAGGCCAAGTATTTAGGCTACCTGGTGGGGCGAGGACAGGTGAGACCCCAATGCTCCAAAGTTAAAGACATCCTGGAATGGCCCCGTCTGAATACCAAGAGACAGATGCAGGCTTTGTTGGGGCTGGCGGGGTACTACCGCTGGTTCGTACCCCGTTTCTCCGAAAGGGCAGCACCCTTGACTAACCTAACAAAGAAAGGCGCTCCCTTACAAGTGGTATGGAACGACATTGCGGAACACGCATTCAATGACCTTAAAAGGGCCCTGATGTCGGCACCTGTATTAAGGACCCCTGATTTTAGGTTGCCTTTTATTCTCCAGACCGATGCTTCGGACACCGGCCTGGGCGCCGTGTTGAGCCAAAGTGTCGAAGGTGTCAAACACCCCGTAATGTACCTGAGCCGGAAACTGCTGGACCAAGAGAGCCGTGCACGCAGCAGTGGAGAGGGAAGCTCTGGCCATTAAGTGGGCCGTGACTTATCTCCGGTATTACCTGTTGGGTCGCGAATTCACTCTGGTGACTGATCACGCTGCGCTTCAGTGGATGTCCCTCCACAAAGAGTCGAATCCGCGGGTCACCAGGTGGTTTCTGGACTTGCAGCCCTATAAGTTCGCGGTCACTTATCGCCACGGCGGCCTTCACGCCAATGCCGATGCCCTTTCTCGCATCCTGGCGGTCTTGGGCTAAGGGGGGGGTCATGTCATGCATGCGCGAGTAGGAGGCCGCGGACGGACCTTGCACCGCTTCGAAAGACGTTCGCCGGTAGAGAGTGGTGGGATACTAACCTTTCTCCTTTGTCTTCCAGGAAAAAAGACGCTCCGCCATTGTAACCTTCCCGCAGTATGTCCACTTCCGCCCTTCCTCCGCCATGTTCCTTGACGTCAGCAGTCCCATCCTCCCTCACGGTTCCTTCCCAGCATTCCTCCACTTCCGGCTCCTCCCCTATAAAATGGCTGCCGACGCCTCTGAACGGCGTTGTGCATATGAACTATTTTGTTTATATCTTTGACCTGTTTGTTTTTGATTATTGTGGAGTGTCCGCAATCTACGGGGCCGGAAAAACCCCAAAACTTTATACTGTCTGTTTGCTTTCTTTTACATATATATATATATATATATATATATATATATATATATATATATATATATATATATATATTAAACACAGGCACAATACAGCACAGCTCTTTATCTTCTTCTGCCTCTGTCACTGCCTCCTCCACTTCTCCAAAGAAGCTTTGTCCTCCTCCCAACTCTGGCTCCTTGATGTGGGGCAGGCAGGTCCTTTTATGTAATCATAAAGAGTGCTTCCGGTGATAAAACCCTGCAGCTCCGAAGTAATTCCAGGTGAGGTAGGGACTTCCAAATCCCGCAGCTCCCTGGCAACTCTCACAGAACCCAATGAGGCTGTCCCCCAGGACTACAATGCCCAGCATACCTTGTGGACACCCATGCGGGGATCTGAGCCCAGGCTCGCTACCATTTAGTTTCCTGAAGCAGAAAAAGCCCAGTGTCAGCTGTCTCACCCCATCTTTCCATTCCGAGGGAGTCCCAGCAGGATAAGGATGCCAACCATCCCTAACTATATATATATATATTGTGACGTGTGGGCGAGGTCCTTTCCCAGCCAAGAGATTGATATACTGGAAGTTTCCATATAACCCGGAGGTGCTTCCCTCATGCAACTGCAAGGCACCAGAAGCACTCCCAGGTCTAGTTTGAAAGAAGCCTTGCACCTCACCTCAGGAGTCGGCTTCAGGAGGCAGAGGTCAAAGCTCACTGGAGGAGAAGAAGGAGAGGAAAGGAACTATAAAGAATCTGTGGTTGTGGTACTTTGGCAATTCTTGCCTTTTGGGTAAAGTACAAGGAACTCTATTTGAATCCATGACTTTGTTGGGTGTGGTTGTTGCTGGGTTATTTGGGCCTTCTACTGGTTACAACAGGCAGTATTTGAAACAAGATGCTGTTGATTTGTCGTCGGTCATGCTGCAATCTGCACTATTCCACAACCACAGTTATATACAAATTGTTACTGCAGTTTCTCTGATTTTTTCATGATTAAATTAACTTTTTGGTAAGAGTGAAATATTGTAGGCCTCATGAGCCAAAAGTGAAAAACATTTTTCCATAGGTTGTCTGCAAATAAGCCAGAATTTCATGTCAGTCAGTCAGTTAGGTAATCAGGGACGTGTAGCTTTATACACAGAGATGCACACAGTTGCACACACGTACACTTTGTGATGAACTGGTATCCTTTTTGGTGATTTGTGGAGTCTTGCACTTAGTGCTCCCAGGATAGTCTCTGACCTCCACACCAAGCTGAATTAGATTAAGAAGCTTTGAGAAGTTCATACTTGGAAAGAGCAACAGAGGGACATTTATCCTTACTTCCTACGATTAACGCCAACAATCATGAAGTTCATTTTTTTTCCCCAAGACTTTGAAATTAAAAGGACTCAGTGCCACATTTATCACCTGCTGCAGTAAATCTGTACTTTCCCTGCCACTTCAGTAACTTTGGTGGATTAAAGAAATATCAGTAAAGTTTATCTGTTTGATCCCCGCCAGCTCTTGGTAGCAGTTTTTTTAATGTGATCTAGCATAACATACTCCAGCCTTTTGCTCTGGAGCATAGTTAAAAATAAGCTAACCAAGTAATTCTTCTTTGTGTGAAGTAATGCTTTGAGGATCAAGAATTTGTCTTTCTTTATCCTTCTTTTCAGACAAGATTCCTATTTTGTATTAAGGAGATCTGTATAATATATAGATAGACTAATGTTTCCAATTCTTTTGAGGAAAAAGCCATTTTTGCTACACACTGTAGGTCTTATTACAACATTTAGGTATTACAATAATGGGAAAGTCTTTGTGGCAGAATACTAGATATGTTCATGTGGTGTTGCTAATCTTAGCGGGTAAGGTTTCTCACTGGATTGAATGCTTTTAATTATCCTTATAACCACATATTTACCGCATTCTTACCATGGAGCTAATGTAAGTTTTGATGATCCAAGACAGAACACTTAAGTCTTCACTGACATAAGGCTTTTATCGCTTAACCTGCACTCAGGACCTGTCACATTCCTTTCAATGTGTCAATGTCCACATTCTCTCAAAAATTATAACAACTTCAAATATATAAGGATATTTTTAAATAATGCAGACAAAATAAACACTCTTGATAATATGTTCCCATAATGTTCATTATGTGGAGTAGATAATGCCTGTTTGAGTCATGTATACAGTGGTGTGAAAAACTATTTGCCCCCTTCCTGATTTCTTATTCTTTTGCATGTTTGTCACACAAAATGTTTCTTATCATCAAACACATTTAACCATTAGTCAAATATAACACAAGTAAACACAAAATGCAGTTTTAAATGATGGTTTTATTATTTAGGGAGAAAAAATCCAAACCTACATGGCCCTGTGTGAAAAAGTAATTGCCCCCTGAACCTAATAACTGGTTGGGCCACCCTTAGCAGCAATAACTGCAATCAAGCGTTTGCGATAACTTGCAATGAGTCTTTTACAGCGCTCTGGAGGAATTTTGGCCCACTCATCTTTGCAGAATTGTTGTAATTCAGCTTTATTTGAGGGTTTTCTAGCATGAACCGCCTTTTTATGGTCATGCCATAGCATCTCAATGGGATTCAGGTCAGGACTTTGACTAGGCCACTCCAAAGTCTTCATTTTGTTTTTCTTCAGCCATTCAGAGGTGGATTTGCTGGTGTGTTTTGGGTCATTGTCCTGTTGCAGCACCCAAGATCGCTTCAGCTTGAGTTGACGAACAGATGGCCGGACATTCTCCTTCAGGATTTTTTGGTAGACAGTAGAATTCATGGTTCCATCTATCACAGCAAGCCTTCCAGGTCCTGAAGCAGCAAAACAACCCCAGACCATCACACTACCACCACCATATTTTACTGTTGGTATGATGTTCTTTTTCTGAAATGCTGTGTTCCTTTTACGCCAGATGTAACGGGACATTTGCCTTCCAATAAGTTCAACTTTTGTCTCATCAGTCCACAAGGTATTTTCCCAAAAGTCTTGGCAATCATTGAGATGTTTCTTAGCAAAATTGAGACGAGCCCTAATGTTCTTTTTGCTTAACAGTGGTTTGCGTCTTGAAATCTACCATGCAGGCCGTTTTTGCCCAGTCTCTTTCTTATGGTGGAGTCGTGAACACTGACCTTAATTGAGGCAAGTGAGGCCTGCAGTTCTTTAGATGTTGTCCTGGGGTCTTTTGTGACCTCTCGGATGAGTCGTCTCTGCGCTCTTGGGGTAATTTTGGTCAGCCGGCCACTCCTGGGAAGGTTCACCACTGTTCCATGTTTTTGACATTTGTGGATAATGGCTCTCACTGTGGTTCGCTGGAGTCCCAAAGCTTTAGAAATGGCTTTATAACCTTTACCAGACTGATAGATCTCAATTACTTCTGTTCTCATTTGTTCCTGAATTTCTTTGGATCTTGGCATGATGTCTAGCTTTTGAGGTGCTTTTGGTCTACTTCTCTGTGTCAGGCAGCTCCTATTGAAGTGATTTCTTGATTGAAACAGGGGTGGCAGTAATCAGGCCTGGGGGTGGCTACGGAAATTGAACTCAGGTGTGATACACCACAGTTAGGTTATTTTTAACAAGGGGCATTACTTTTTCACACAGGGCCATGTAGGTTTGGATTTTTTCTCCCTAAATAATAAAACCATCATTTAAAAACTGCATTTTGTGTTTACTTGTGTTATATTTGACTAATGGTTAAATGTGTTTGATGATCAGAAACATTTTGTGTGACAAACATGCAAAAGAATAAGAAATCAGGAAGGGGGCAAATAGTTTTTCACACCACTGTAATTTATTAGCTATGTAATGCTAACAACAGGATTTCAAAAGAACAGAAATGATGCAGGTCATCAGAATATCCGTACCCCGGGTTAATTCCATTTTCTGCCTTTGAGTCCCCTCAGTTGACACAGTTTGATGCTTCTTGCAAGGGCATATCAGAAAAAAAGCTGCTAGTACTGTAAGGTAAAGCATCCTTCGGAGATTTGCAGTTTCTTATATGATGTGTTAGCAGCTCCTCTTCCTTGGCTCTGACCACCAGGTTATTTAATAATGCTAATAAACTCTAGCTGGGCTCCAAACTCTAAAACTCTGTACCAAAAACCAAATCTCAAATATCTATTAATTAAAATATTTCAGGATTCAGGCAACCGCTTCAGTGGTTTGAATGTAGCACTATTCATGGATCATAGACATTCTTTTGCTATTGTGTGGCTGATTTTTTCAAATGATAGACAACTATGTAATACTATCCAAATCTAAATTAAGAACAATTAGATAATTTAAATAAATTCATGGGACCACCACAAAATAAATGATACAAAAAAAAAATCCTCAAACAACAAAACAAAATTCAATCAAAAAAGAAATGATCAAACAGTATAAATCCGAACACCAAGAAGAGAGCCACTGTCAAGTCTCAGCAAAACACTGAGGCTGCAGCAGCTTCTTAAACAGAGCTGCTGGCCAGTGCCATGATTAGCAGAGCATGTGAGGAACAAGTGATGAATAAAGGCAGTGTGCCCTCAATCTGCCAACGTGGTTCTTCAGAGAGATGCCATAGGGGAACTGTTTTGGGTTCCCAAAAGAACCATCCATATATAGATTACAGAAAGAACCTTTATGTATTTGACCTGTAACAGGTTTTGATCTGTAACAGGTTCCATTAATAACTATAAATAGATGATAACTGATTTATGAAATGCCAAAGGGTTCCTGATGTTAAGAGGACACTTTGTTACCTAAAATGTCACTGGCTAAGTTCAGGTTTTCTTGATCTGTCAGTATCCTGCTAGGTAGCATACTACATATTAAAGATTTTTGGTTTGTTCACATATTAGGAACCTTTTCAAAGCCCAATGAACCGATTTGAGATGCAAAAACTCTTCCTACAATGAATGCTTCTTTGTCAAAACACTGGTTTTGAGAACAACCACAAAAACCAGTTAAGTGCCATTACAAAACCGTTATTTGTATGAATGCAGGAGAAAACAAATTTAAAAAAAAATAAAGGAAGGGGAGGCAAGGAAAGGGTCGGGCACCAATTATATCCTAGCACTTGTCCAACTAGTTGACATTAGAAGTCAATTAGTTGAAGGGAGTTTACTTGATGAAGTTGAAGTGTATCGCATGAGTTAAAATTTTAAATAGTTTTTTACCGTAAAGTACCACACCTCCTAACAAAAACTACACCATGAGCCACAGGATAATCCAAGCAAATAGATTAAAATTTTGCCACACAGCAAAAAGCACTGGGATGATAGAATAATGCATTATAAAAAAAGATGGAGAAAATATATTGAAGATTTGTAGAACGGGGTTTAATCCAAATGTGAAAATTTGTGGTAGAACGCTTGTTTTCCCTTATTCTTATTTTAGTCTTAAACGGCTACCTTCACCATATTGAATGGCTTCTTATTAGCAATAAGATACAAATGACAAAATGACCAGAAGTTCTCCATCTAACTTGTTTCCATTTACACCTTTCTGTGTTCATTGTGAACTATCAGGGTTAATAAAATGCTTGAATGGAAACTGAAGAGAAATAAGCATAGGACAGAAAAATACTAATCTGTTTCAGGCTATAAATCATTTGAATGATATCCTTGGAAAGAAAAAAAAATGTACGATATAAGCATGGCCTGACATGGCAGAATGAGAATACTTAATAACCAATAAAATAAAATAATATCTTTTATTAGCAAGGATTGTTGTCTAATTAAACAATCGGGTTGCAACAAAAACCTGCAGCCGTCCATGTTCTAGTGGTTTTGTATATCAGGGATTCCAGTTTTATTACTGATTTCCCAATTATTTGTCATTGTGTTTTTTTTAACATTATGTTTTGTGTTTATCACATTGTCATTTTTGTTTTTCATGGGCACTGCCATTTTGGGCTTCCGCTTCTGAAGCATTATGTTCAGTTGCTAAGGGAATGATTTGTTATACACACTATACTTAATAGGTGTTCTGAAATGGTTGAAGATAACTGACAGTCAACTTTGGCTGTGTAAGTAAATAAGTAAGGACTAAGAGAAAGCATAGTCAAAAAATGTACAAGGATGTTAGGGTTTGCAACCAAAGAAAAGCATTAAGCAAACATCATAGTTAGCTGTGGCTAAATAACAGCAAGAGAGAATTCAATCAGAGCTTTTAAGGAAAACAGTTTTGGGTTTAATCCACAATCTAGGATGATGCAGAAAATTTGATGTTGGCATTAATAAATTCACGCTTGCGGCACAACATTGCACACACTTAGAAACCCCCATGTCCCTAGCAACAGATGATCGGTTCATGACGACGGTACCACATAATGACGGCACCCACAGGAAAACAAAATGGTAACATGGAAAGCAATAAAGCAAAAATAAATTTTGACTTTGTTCTGCACAATTTAAAGAAGGATAATAATGATAAAAATTAATTTTGTCATGATTTAATCTCTCCAAAACTATTTCTAGATATTAACAGAAAAATGCATCCGAGAAGAAATACATTTCAAAATTGCCATGAATCATAACAATAAGTTGATGCCGCATGTTAGCTGATGATTCAAATTGTGAATATTTCCTTTATTAGTGAAGATTTTCTGGTTTAACTGCAGACTGCTGGCTAGGATCTTCAGCGCTGATTTTGTTTTGGGATTTGGTTTTGGCATAAAAGCTTATTTGTCCTTCCAATTCTGACCTTGCTATTCTGGCATTTGTTCACCTCCTGGCCAACAAATGCTGCCCTTGTACATTTGTCCAGATCTAGTTAGAATAAAAAAACCCTGAATAGAACATGTCATGTGTGAATTGTTTCAGCGGGTCCTAGCAAAAAGTTTCATGCTTTCATGAACCGTCCCTGCTATCACTACCACCCCAGCTAATGTCTACCCTGCTTAGTGACTTAGTTAAACACCTTCTTAGATGTTCCTCCTGAACCTACAAGGAATGAAGCGCTAAAACTGGCCAAACTCACAGCATACTTCCCCTAATTAAATAAAATACCAGGCAACAACTTGGCACTCTCCTGCCTTTATTTTAATCTGGAAGGGCTACCCTTTTACTTTTCATTTACTTATATAATAAAAGGGTCACACAATCTCAAACTAATTCCACACTTTTTTGAAAGCTAGCTTCTGCAAGTTCAATATATGTTTCCTAAAATCAGCTAAGCAGTCAGTTAAGTACATAAAAGCCCACAGTTACAATAATGACATTGTCAATTTTCCAATTACTACATAGTGACATTCCATTATGCTGATGCATTTTCTGAACACGCAGCATTCATTCTGGCTAGTTTGCTAAACAGACGTCACCATTTTTATATTCTTGACATTTAATTTAAAGTGTTGCCCACTGCAACAGCCCACTTTCTCTAGGGGAGTCTGTTACTGAAGATACCTGAATGTGTGTATGTGTGTGTGTGTGCTTGTGGTGGGCTTGAACACAGAGGGTATGATGATTCTTCACTGCAGACTTTCTGCTGCATGTTGGTTCTTGCCTCTGTTTTCTGGACGCTGTCTCATTTGCCAGCAGGCTTTTTTCCTGGGCACAGTCTAATTTTGCAGCCTGATCTTTAATTCTTTCCTTCAATATTGCGGACTGCCTTAGTGCACATCCCTGTGGGCCTCAGTCTGATTACTTTAACTGCTGTTGGGTTTTACCCATAATATTAAAATATTACAGATAGGCTGCTGGAACTGCCTACAATCTGATTTATATCTTCCCAAACAGCTGCAGTGTGTTAAGTCAAAGCGGAAGTGTTACCAGTGGTTATTATAGCCGTCATGCACATAATAAAGGGGTCACACAATCCTGAGCTGCAACGGATGCTGACGCAGACAGGCTTTAATCAGAATTTTAGCCCACAGGCCATTTGTATGGTAATTTCTAGCTTGGACATTGCTTACAGGTGTAGCAGGCTTTGTAGATTCCAGTTATTTGAATGGAATCTTTTTACCCGGACTGATTTACAACCAGATGTTGAGTATTATGACTCATTTTGCTCATCTTGACTTTTCTCCTGCCTTTCATTATGGGAAAGCTCCTCTGGTTGAATGTGTCTGCTTTCAGTTTTTTTGGATATTTCACACTAGGTATGATACAGTCTGTAGTCACATGAGCAGTCACTCCAGTGTCACATGGATGGCGAGAAAATAAACATTTTGATAAGAAAGTTGAAATATTGTTTGAACAGGAAATGCGACTGAAATACATAGGAAAATCATTTATTTACTCAGCTTATAATAGCAACCTTAGTCATTTCTTACACATGTACAAAAGTAAATATTAGCTTTTCAGTAATAATCTGAAGATCCAGGGGTTATCAGTGAAACTGACTTCACACAGGCATTCTTGCACTTGACATGAAGCAACAGAATTTGCTGCTCAGTGAGACTTTCACACTAGAAGCCCTTTGTCTGTATGTGAATCACATTTCTTTTGCTCTTTTCTTTTTCTTCCTGGTTATTGGGGAATGTTAAAAAGTGAGGTCTGGAGGTTATTATTCTTTGAAATCAAATACAAGGAAGTGTTGTGTTGAAGATAAAATACCAGTAGAAATAGCTGTCTCACAGGCCACAGCATGGTAAATTGCAGTTTTCAAGGCCTGCCTGATTGTTTCCGTATGTCCCAGAGAAAGTTCACTGATGGAAAATAAATGTTTAATTTATATAAAACCTTTCTAATATAAGCCACATCCTAAATGCTTTATAGGTTTAGCATAATCCGTTTTCTTAAAATCACAGCACTAGAAGGTTTGGTGGTTGGTTTAGGATTACACAGTGAGCTAATTTCAGGGATTGAACCAACACTCTTGTCATTTACAGCTGATTTCTGATACATCCAATGATGCCCTTGGGAATATCATCAGTAATGTTATCTACGGTCATCAGGTGTTTCAGGTTTTTTGAAAATCAGATGTCTTCTCCCATGAGACCCAGCCAGGAGTGATCAGATCCCAGCTTATGCCCAAGTAGCTTGTATTCACGACTCACTCATCTTGATGCACAGCCACCTCGAGGCCTTCTCTGCTACCTCTGTACTGGTCCTGATGGCTTTCTTCTTTAGGATGCCTGTGATGCCTAGGAGATGGTACGCCTTACACAAGGATCAAGCTGCAAGGTCTTTGCAGCGCACCTCCACTGGGTCACAATGTGCTCTCCACCCCTGTTTGTGGCACTCCTTCAACAAGCCTCCATACTTGCCTTGTTTCCTCTCATTAACTTATTCCATCCTCTCCTCCAAGGAAACCACCAACTCCGGCATGACCAGCTCCAGCATGACTACCTGATTCTTGATTCTAAAAAAAGCACTATGTCTGGCCCGAGAGTCATCTCTAAGATGTTTGCTGGGAAGCCTGTCATATGCTGTTCCAGGAATCTCAACTCTTGCTTTCGGTTGAGGTATGACACGACATCATACATGACATCAATCGTGTTGCTGGTTGAAGGAGCTTTGTCCAATGTATCAGCCTAAAAAATCAATCAGCCAATCACATCATTTAGTAGTTTTTGGTTTTTACTTGTTTGGTTTCCTCCACCACTTTTAGTTAACTGTTTCCTAAGAAATAGGGTTATTCAGATTTGCAAGTTATTTTATATCATGCAACCTAAGACTATGTTCTTAAAGAAGTTATGAGATAGAGATGGCATCTGGATGGCACATGGGTAAGACCTGGCAAAAAAAACAAAAAAACAAGAGAAAGCTGTGCTGACAGATGTAAAGTTCTGTCAGGGTTTAATCTGTGCTCTGTCTCTGGCTTTAACTTCATGTCTTTTTTTATTTTGTTTATTTTCTTTTTTTATTAAATATTTAGTGTTTAATATTACTTACTTTGTTTTTTCTTCTTGTATTGCTTTTTTGTGTTTATTAATCTTTTTTTTTTTAATTCTCACCTGATTTTCCTTGGTTTTTTATATGCTGAACCCAAGAGGGGTGGGCCCCCGTCACTTCACCTTTGGATGCTTATAATCTATACGGACCTGTGCTCAAGCATTATCCCCTGCTTGCGCTGTACAGATCACCTTTCAAAATTTTGTTATTTGAAGATTCTGTTTGATTATTTAGTGCTTGTAAATTTGGTACCCATTCTTAGATTTGGCTATTCTCTTTCTGATGCTGTTTTTGTTCCCTTTTGCGTTGGCTTTTTGGATACAACATTTTGTAAATAAATGATATCACAAAAAGCATAGGACTTACAAGAGTCATAAAAAGGTTTTGGGCAGCCACCCGTACAATATTCCCTGACTGCAAATGGATAAATTGCTAGTACTGATGTGCTCAGAATGGAGTCCAAAACAGAACTGATTAGGTTAGTCAAATATGGCGGTTTTAAAGACCAGAAAAAGAAGTAAAGTCATCGAGGGCAGAAGCAGAAGGATCCTCTTCCATATGTTCAGACCCGGATGTGATGTCATCAAAAGGGCCAAAACAGGAAGTCTCTTCAGTCATGGGTTCTTCACTGGAAGTGACGTCATCCAAGGATATGGAACCGGAAGTGACGTCATTAGGGCCAGGTGGAATTTCCCGTGAACGGTCAGCAGGAAAGTGAGAAAACAGGTCAGTGCACTCTGCCACCCCCTGGTCTGGCATGATAATTACTCTCATTTAGACCCTTTTGCTGCCTCCCATACACATGTGTGTGACACTGAATATTTTTGAATACTCAATTTTATGGTTTTACTTTGTTGAAACTTCTCCTTAATAAACAATCATATTCTAAGAAACTGTAGTTTGTTCTTTTTGTCAGGGATTTTTTACAGTTTCCCCTCTCCAATTTGGGATTCAAAGTCTTGGCCTTTTTGCAGGTGTAGGCCACAAGCCTGCTTTTCAGTTTGACTATTCAGCAGGACTATTCTGGGTCGAAATTCGCAGGCTCTTCCATACTCCTGTTTAGTTAGAAAGTCAGCTTCTTAAGAAGCTCTGCATAGATCCACATAACTGATATTAGTTTTAGACATTCTAAAATATAATTTTCCCATTGGGTAATGAAGGGTGTGTTAGAATTCTTCCAAAGAGAATTAGTTGTCAATTTACTGTAGGACATAATGGTCAGTTTATCACCAGATAGTCTAATGTTGTCTTAACTTTAAAGACTGCCATGAAAGGATTTGCAATGATCGTAATATAAGACAATCCCAAAACATATGACCGAGTGAGGTGGGAGCTATCTTCGTCCTCCACAATTAGGGTCCAATATCTGAAAATTTTTAGATAGTTTTAATTTGGAGTGGTGTGTGAGGAAGATGATTTTCAGATGGATTACAGCGTGTTTTGCACAAATTTAAGAAGAATGAATGTTTTGAATTATCACATTATCCTTGCCAGAGATATACAATAGATAAGAGTGGTCTCTTTCTTAGCACTGACAAAAGTGGTCTGGGAAAATATTTGATAAAGTCTGGAAATGCTGCCAATTTTTTTCTCCTTACTAATTATAATATTTTCTAGTATGAGTACTGGCGGTGGATTAGGGAACTTTGGCAAATTCTTTTTTGCAACGTTTATGACTTTTAAATAGAAAAATTGGAGGAATCTCATGCTTACAATAAAGCTGATCATTTTGCCTAGAGAGCTGTCGCTGAGCTCTGCACTTGCAGTTGGTGAGGAGTGGTGTGTAAGAACAATGTAGTTTGTACTGCTGTATTGTATTCCTGAGGTGCCAATGCTAAGTTGGCTATCACCTCTGTGAAGAGGATTACTTGTGTTCTGTTTTGTGGGTTGTATTTACCACATTTTTTTTAACACCCATTTCTTGCTTAACCCTACCTGAAAGGGGGACTTTCTCTGAATTGCCTTTACCAAGATTTCATCCATTTTTTTCCAATACCAGTTTTTTCATTTTTTTTTTTAATTAGGAGTTTTTTCTTGTCTTCTTAGGGTGTCAAGGCACATGGCTGTCAAAAACCAGGGCCTGCTAAAGACCATTGAGGCATTTTTTGTATGATTTTTGGCTATACATGAAATAAGAAATAAATTGTTGTTGTTGTAAACAGAACATAGTCACAACAATTGGTATGAATGGTTACTCAACTGGTGGGGAACAAGAACGAGATATGGGCTGTAAAAGATAACCCGGCCACAGACAGACACAACACCAGATGTCCACAACATCCACGTTTATTTTGTGACACAACACACAACTACAGTGCACAACCACAGCACTAAACTCAGTCCTTTCCTCTCTTCAGCTGCCTCCACTCCCCTCTCACAAGTTCTGTCTTCCTCCTCCCGACTCCGGCTCCTCGAATGGAGTGAGGCGGCCCCTTTTATCCTGCCCCGAATGTGCTCCAGGTGCTCGGTGATGATCTTCTGGCAGCACTTCCTAGTGTGGTGGAAGTACTGTCCTCCTGGGCTCTAGGACTGTCCAGACGTCCCCTGGCGGTGGCCACGAGTCCCGACAGGGTTGAGCTCCTCAGCTCTTTCTCCGTGCCCCTGATGGAACCCAAGGTGGCTGCCCTCCTATGCACAGGGAAAAACAGTGCCCCTCCAGTGGTCTAACCCTCTTCCAGGCATCCCGGTGGGGCAAGATCCCTGGTCGTCTGCCATAGGGTACTTACTGTATTTGTACCATTACTCTGTTACTTGAGTTACAGGCAAATATGCGGTTATCATGCCTGTTATGAACTAAAGAGTTCACAAGCAGCTAAGTTCCAGAAAAATCCCAAAAATGCCAAGTAGAGGGGGAAAATATCAGCAACCTGGCTAGTAACAAAAAGGGCAGTGAAGAATCTTTATTAGCAAAAAAAGATTTATTTTAACAAAAATCCTCTGTGGCTCAAATCCTCTGATAGAGTACAAGGTAAAAGGCACACAAGGCAATGCCAAAATAAGTAATAACAAAAGCAAACACAGTCTCAATACACAAAATCCAAAGAATAGTCAAAAGTCAGAACAGAAGGTCTCCAAAATCTAGTAAATCAAAAAAGTATCACAGGAGAACTCAACAACACCATATCACATTCGCAATTAACTATGAGGGACTGTGGATTATCTTCAGCTTTTATAGGACAGAGGGGACAGTCCATGGACGGTGACGGACAGGAGGCCCCTCCTATTAGAGAACCACCCACAAAACACATGGCACATAGTAAAAGATGGCTAAGCTTAAAGAAACCAAATAATCAACAATGTTAATATAAACAATGAACAAAATAGATATAATAGAGATATTTGAACCCCAGCCAGTGAAGGAACAATGCTTATTACACTGCACATAACCTACTGACTATTTGACTACTGACTAGTTCAAATATTCAAATGTTCAAATATTGCTGTAGCTTAAATTGTTGCAAGAATACTTTATCCAAGATTATTAAACTGTCTTTAGAAATTCTTTTCTAGATGCTCATGTTGTCTCTAGTTTCATATTCCCCTAATTTCTGAGTTTATATGGCAACTACCAAAAAATGGGGAGCAGGGATTTGTAGCAAAGTGTTACAACAAGGCAACTTCTATTAATGGAGATAAAGTCACAATGTATAAATACTTATAAATACAAGAAACATTAAGTGAAAGGAATTTAAAGAGGCAACAAAATTAGGGGCCACAACATAACAATGGTTCTCACTACAGAAACCATGAAAGGGTGGAAGACTTTAGGGTCTGTTATCTCCATGTATAATGAACACCTTGGGAAGGAGTTTGAGCGCATGCCTTGCAAGTTCCTTGAAAGCTCCTTCTTACAATGATTTTCTGAATCTTTCACAAACAGACAAAGACCCTTGTGAAGAAATCAATTTTGGCAAAGTTTTTGTCACTTATTAGACTAAAGACAGAGACAGCTGACATTACCTTCTTCGATTTCTTTTAGTTAAGTAAGTTGCGCCACCAGGAAAGGGTTAAACGTTATCTGCGTCTAAAGCAGGAAGTAATTCAACGGCAATCTGCAGCAAATGAACGCCCATTGATTTCCTTTCACCAAAGAATTCCACCCGCAAAATATCCAGGCCCCTTTCAGATGCTGATCACCTTACATGGCTAAGCAAAATTGTTACCTCAGTAAATTACACAACGCTAATTGCTTTAAAACCCACCGCACCTTAGAGAAGCGACAGCTCTGCTGTGGAGCTGACAAAGAGAGAATAAGAGCTCCCTCCCCACAGGCACTCATTCAGGAAGTGGAAACAGCAGTTTTGGAGGGCAAAGGCAGCTTTTCTCTGTTGGCGTACGTTTGTACAAGAATTTGTGAGTAGTGGTCAATTAATTTCTCACATAAACTTACAACTAGGACATAGATTTTATGTAATCATCTGACCTCTACGAGGCACCATGGAACCCCAAACCTCAGACACAACCACACAGAAGTAAATCTGGGATCAAATGTAAGAAAAATTACCACCCAAATACCTTTAAGAGGCTGCTTTACCAAGTCTGCACAAGCAAAATCACAATTTAAATCTTTCTTTCTTTCTTTCACTCCAACCAGGCAAGCCTTGTCTTCTTTCACCCGACTCCAACTTGCCAAGAAGAGGCAGAGCTGCTCCTCTTATCTGAGACCTGGCAGCACATCCAGGTCAATTGGAAGTCCCATAAAGTAGGATTTACAAACCCCCGCAGCCCCCCCGGCAGCACCCACGGAACCCAACCAGGTTCTGCGAAACTACAATTCCCAGCATACCATGCAGGTGGTCGAATGGATACTGACGCTCAGAGATGCCGCCCTCTAGTGTATTGGGGGTGCAAATAGTCAGCATAGATTTCCTCCTCCCTGTCTCTTCATTATACTGGCCTATCAGCCGGGTAAGAATCTTTCGTCTATCCCAGCTGGGATGCCAGTGTACCCACTTCCATACGCGCATCTCCTGACCATGGTAGGGTGTTGTTCTGTCTAGCCAAGAAAGAAAAATCTGCCCATCCTAGCAGTGATGCCTGCCCGTATATGGTGTCCATCACTCTCTCTACAGAAATAATGCAAATGATCTTAAGCAGAAAGTAGAACAAAGGCTGACATCCTGGTTAGGAGAAGATTGATCTTTGATCAGTAAAACGTAACAAAATATAACATTCACAGGCTTGCTTAATCCAAACTGGAGGTCTATCTTGGCAGCTCTGGTGGCAAGACAGGAAACATATTGGGCAGGGTGCACTCATGCACACACATAGCTATTTTAGACTTGACCATTAAATTAACACATAATTTTGGAGACATTGATGAAAAAAAAGGGAAGGACCCATAGCAACACTGGGAAAATATGCAAACTCCACACAGACAATGACTGGATGCTGGATTTGAGCTCAGAATAACATAAAAATGATTTTATATTATATGACAGTTTGTAAGGCACTTTGTCCATACAGCTGTTAAAATTATTTTTAAAGCTGCAGCACAGGCAGTTTAAGAGATTTCCTGGAGTAAGTTAGAAACTCACTGGCAACCTTAGGCCTAAAATCCACTGCCTTATTCACTGGGTCTGTTGGCAGCAGTGACGATCAATCCGGTGTGTCACTGTAATCTGTGCATTCAATGTACTTTGGACGTATAGCCTGCTTATGAATTATTAGTATTTCTAAAACATCCATCCATTTTTTTTCTAATCCAATTGTGGGGCAGCTGAAGCCTGTCCCAGCAATTATCAGGTGCAAGACAGGAACAACACTTGGACGGGCCACCAGTCCATCGCTGGGGGAACCTGCGCACACCCATACATACATTAGGTCAAGTTTAACAGCGCTAATTCACTTAACCTGCATGTCTTTGGGCTGTGGGATTAAACCTTCCAGATCACTCAGAAGTAACCCACAAGGACTTGGGGAGAACGTGCACACTCCATGTAGGAAGTACTTGTGACCACTGCACCCCCAAGTCACCCTTATTTGAAACGCTACATATAGTGTTACTACTTAACATTATGATGCATTGCTTGTTTTTCTTTTTTATTATACACTCTTGCTTTTTGTTGTCAATATTATGCTGCATCAGTATATAAAAAAGTATTTATTGGGTTCTGCTTCATTTAACATAACAAGTGAATACACTGCTGGCATTATTTACCAATTTCAGCTTGTACCACAATAGTGTTAAGTGGTTCACCATGAGCACACTGGATTTCTATAATAATAAAAAATGATTAAGAGCAGGCATATTGAAAATCATTTGTTGCAGTTGTGATAGACGACCGGGGTATCAACAGCAGTACCTCCCCTGTGACACGAGAGAGCAGACCCCCTGGGTTGCATCGGGGCTTGGAGCTTAGAAGCTCAACCCTGCTGGGACCCGTGGTCACCGACAGGGGGCATCTGGACAGCTCCGGAGCCTTGGTCTGCAGCACTTTCACCACACTCGGAAGTGCTGCCGGAAGTTGATCCAGGAGCACCTGGAGCACTTCCGGGTGCAGTATAAAAGAGGCCACCTCACTCCATTGAAGGAGCTGGAGTTGGGAGGCAGAGGACAGAGCTTGTGGGAGAGAAGTGGAGTGGCCAGAGAAGAGAGAAAAGAAAGAAAGGATTGAGCACTGTTGGTGATTTGTATATTGTATGGTGCCATAAAGCCTTAGAGAATAATAAATGTGCGTGTTGTCGGACATTGTGTCAGTGTCTGTCTGTAGCTGGGCTGATCTTCTACACAGTCTAATAAAAGAACTATTGAGTCTTCAAATAGAAATCAGTGTCTTTCTTAGTCAGATTTGTATTTAATTACCAGTTAGAAATGGACAAATAAATCCTTGAAAAGTTACACTAACATTTCACATTTTGCTGTATGACTAAATATGCAATTTAATTGCAACTTCACAACTTGCTTATCTTTCAAGAGTACTGGACTGTCAGAGTTTTACTACATTTTAAATCTGTGTTGTTCAGAAAGAAAAGTAGTCATAAGCATAGAATGTTAAGCTTTAGACTTTAAGACGAAATCCAAATAGGAATGGTGGTTTTTAATTGTAAAAAGGGGGTACTCTGATTACTGAGTTGGCACACTCCTCAGCATACAACAGTCAAACTGCACTTTCAGAAGAGGTAATGGGCATTTCATCCTAGCCATAGTGTAGTGAACCCATTTTAAAAATATGTTTTTTAATTTTCCTTTTATTCACCTCCCTGGCATCATCTTTCTTAGTTGGCTCCCTTTGTTTTTATGTTCATCCACACAAGCTGCCAGGCAGCAGTACTTTAATTTTCTTAAAATGCAATCTGTTGTCCCATTGCTGTATTTGCAAGCATACATAACTATGTCTTTAAATTATTTTGTTATATCAGATTTTTACCAGAATGAAAGTAACATTTTAAGATTTTTTCTTCTTTATTAACTTTATTAACAGATCTAGCTGTTTCAAGATTCAAGGCTTCCATTCACGTCACTCGTTATTCCAATGGCGTGAGTTACTCTTACACAACCAAGCTGTACATTTGTTTCCGACTTTTAGGAAACAAGGTTATTTAAGGAATACTCCACCAAAAATGATATTTTTTTATATGTTACTTACCCAGTGTGGTTTGTAGTGATGCATTTTAAATGTAATGTTTTCATGGAGAACAGAGATAGCAAAGTTTCTGATAGAATGGGCAACTATAGAGACCTACGCTGGACCACAGCAAACAAAATAAAAATATCCAGTAAAAAAATCTCATGGTGTTAATCCACCTTAATAAAAGGACAAGTGACTGTGAGTCTGTGTATCTTCCTGTTACTATATCGCTGTAATCCCAACAGATGGCACATCACAAACATTTGTAGTAATGAAATGCATTCCATTTGTCATTCCAACAGGTGGTACATCAAAAACATTAACACTGCTTTTACAAGTCCTATACCAAACGGCCTATGACAGAAACATATCCATTGCTTTTGTGATTGCAACAGATGATGCATCACAAAAATAATTATTCACTCATCTATCTATCTATCTATCTATCTATCTATCTATCTATCTATCTATCTATCTATCTATCTATCTCATTTCAGCTACTTTCTTAATTAGTAACCAATTATTGCTACTAATGGAACAAACTTATACTTCTTTTGTCTTAATTTTAAATTATTCCTTTTTTAAGAATGAGAACCCTTAATTACCTTTTTCAGTCAAACAATAATGAGATGCAAAGTGGATCAACATATGACCAGTTAATTTGTTACCATTTGCACTTACTGTGTGTTTCCATTTTATAATAAATTCTTGAATAAAGTTTTTGAAAAGGAAAACATGAAGGCCCGAGAATGTTGATCTGCTGTGCCCCACAAATATGTGGATGGCACAATTAGACAACAGAAAATAAAATTTTGGAAAAATCTGGTGTAGCAGAAGGAGGGCACTAAATAGCCATAGAATTACATAAATTTGTTTCATTAAAAGAGAAATAACTTCTAATTAAGAAATTGGCCTGAGTGAAAATTGACCTGAGTGTTAGACCCCTGAGAGAACTGATCATATGTTGGTTCAGTCTGTACCTCATTATTGTATGACAACTGATTAAAGAAAAAGAAACAATTAAACGTTCTGGATCTTTAAAGTTCCGGATCTTAAGAAGCAATTCAATTAAAATTAAAACAGGGGAAGTCTGTTAAAATAGCAGCGGTAATTGGTTGCTAATTAAGAAAATTGCTTGAATGAAAATTTGTAATTACTAAAACCCCAGAGGATCTGATTTTGACACCCCTGTTCTATAAGAATATGTATGTACTGAAATGAGCAGAGTAATCAACTAATGAACTAAGTGATTAACCAACAATCACTTCTATATTCACTTTGTGGTTTTCATTCTTTAATTTACTTATGAAAATATGGGCGGCAAAACACAGATATGAAATGTGTGTGAAACCCTTTCTTCCTTGTAGTTTAATGGCATACATTGTGTTCATAAGAGCTTCTTGTGAGGTCTTGGGATTCAGAGGCTTTCAATGGCATGGAGCAAGCACCATTCCAGGTGATATTCTGTCTTGTACCGAGAGACGCTGAGGCACCCCCAAGGTGGTCAGGTTTGGGCCTGGATGGCCACAGTAGTTGTTAAATTTTTGTTTTCTTCAGCATCTCCAAGACATGCAGGGTAAGTGAGTAAAACAAGTATTTTTGTGTGAAGAAAAGACTCATGCAAGGCTACCTTCTCTGTCTTACACATCAACTTGCATGGCAAAGAGATGATGAACTTTTTGTTTCTGCAGCCTTGCCAGATATGCAGGTTAGGTTTATAAGTGACTCTAAATGTGTGTCGCATGTAAGTGTGTGATTGTGCTCCTTGACAGACAAACAGCCTGTCCATGTCTGACTCCCTCCCTGAGCCTAGAAATACCTAATCTAGCCTCTTGTGATCCTGAACTATAATCATCAATGTCTTTTTCAAGACTTACATAACAGGAGCATGCCGCTACATCCATGTCTGCAATGTAATATATCGATAACCACTCAATTCAAATGTATCTTTATTGAGTGCATTTTCTACTTGTGAGTCCAGTGTGCTATACCTCCCTATTATATTAATAAAAGTTTTCTGTTGTGTCCACGATATTCAGACTTGACCACTCCCCTCCACATCACTCGCCCACTCGTTACTCCTACTGCACAAATCCTCTCCCCGTGACACTCTCAGTGCTAACTCGCCCTTCATCATAATCGTTTATAATAACAAGGCAGAAAAGCAAATTATCTATTCAAGAATGTCGAATTTTACATTGCAATAGAAAAAGAGTTATAATACCTGATAAAGAACATTGAAAAATGAAAATGAGCAAATAAAACCTGCATATAATAAAATGATTTTTTACTATATTTTAGTATTCTTTGGTATTTAAAATAGACAGTTGTACTGAAATACTTAAGTAACTGACTTTCTCACTATAATAACTAAGGACCAAACCGTTTTCATCCCATGCCACGCATGCTCTTCGATATACCAGCTCTTTAAATACAATTGCTGTCTCGAACGGAAGAGCGCCCCGACACCCTTCAAGTGGCTCAGATGCAAGACAGCAGGCTCTCTGGCGCCTGCTCCCAGGGGTTGGCAAGCAAAGTGAGCAGGGTGCAGAGCCTCCTAGTGATAATTATAAATACTGTATAATATAGAGAATTGAAATGCAACATTAACATAGCCAAGTCTACTTTGCATTTATTAATTCACTAACTAATAATGTCATTAAAGGAAGTTGAAGCAGTTGCCATGACTTCTGATGAAGTGATGAAAATGATGATTCTTACCTGGTTTAAGACCTGTAGTGACTCAGTCTTCTGCCCATAATATTTCAGAGTGATGTGTAATGGAAATCTCATTTGCCACTATGTATTTTTACTTAGCTCTCTCTGGTCATTGACATGCCCTTTTTATGCCATCTGTATGTCACTGCTACAACAGAAAAGATATGTGTTAGGATTGCAAGGTCATACCCAGGTTTGGACTTTGGTCCATTGGTTGGGCCTCAGTTTCTCCGTTTAGGCAAGACCCAATTAGAATACGTGTAGGATCAACCCTGAGAAGTTCAGTTCCAGGTCATATCAGGTTAGATTTGTAGTGGAAGTCAGCATCAGGTTTGAGGCCCTAGGCCTACTCAGGGATCTAACAAAAGACATATTCTGCCCAAAGGCTAGACAAGGACCTAGAGATGAAATGTAGTTAAAACCAGAAACAAGTCGAAACCAAGAAGATGAAAACTATTGCACTAAAGCCTGATTGCTAATCAGAAAGTCAAGTCAGTGGAAAAACTGAAAACTCAGAAACTAAAAATTTAAGAGAGAAATGCATTACATTAATTTAAATTTTTTATCCAAATCATGGATACGAATGAATCGTTATGCTGGTATTTAAGGGGTAGCACTGATCACGCAAGGTGCAGCGCAGTATGAAACCACGTTCCTTGGCAACCAAGAGCATCATGCCCATAACAGGAATCACAACATAGCAGCGCCCTGTTATATGCAAAACAAAATAACTTTGAAACAGCACAAAATAAATAATCCCTATGATCAGTAAACATCCATCCATCCAACCATTATCCAACACGCTATATCCTAACTACAGGGTCACGGTGGTCTGCTGGAGCCAATCCCAACCAACACAGGGCGCAAGGCAGGAAACAAACCCCGGGCAGGGCGCCAGCCCACCACAGGATCAGTAAACATTATAATGCAAAAGTAACTGCACAGAAAAGTTCCAAAGATAAAGAATTCCAATATCCCAATATTACTTTTACTCGAGAAAAGTTATTCTAAGAAAAATAAAGTTTTAAAGTGAACATCTCATAACAAGGGCAAGACAAATGAGTAGACTATAAACAGTCAATTCTTGAAAGCGCTCATAACATTTTGGGATGCAAAAACAAGCCTAGGAGATCAGACAAATCACTGACGCTGGTGGACAGAAAGGAAACATCTGAAGGCAATAAAAAATCTTTCATTTGAAGCTACTCAGTGGTACAGGGAAACAAGAGCAGGTACTGTAAGAAAGACAAAAATAAAAGGAACAAGAGTGCACCAAAGTTGAAGCAGGTATAAATGGGAACAACAAAAGGTATTTTTTTGCTGTAGTCAAGAAAGTGAGAACAGGCAAGGAAACATCCCAGAACCATTAATGAAGGCTGGTGACCAACTTGGAAAATATTATTAAAAGGAGAAAGGAATACTGTGTGGATTTGTACACAGGCCATGACAAACATGATTCATCCGACAAAACAGATAAAACAGACTGTTGTCTGACAATGTTAGGCAATGTTAGAGGATGAACTGAGAGATGCTATCAGAAGGCTGCCAAATAGAAAGACAAGTAAGGTTAATGACCAGCTTGCCAGACTGGTTAAATGTACAGTAGCATTCTTTACATAGCTGTGTAATGAAATCATGCAGTCTGAATGATGGCTGTAGGACTGGAGATATTCCATATTTATCACCTCCACAGTAAAAATGCCTTGTCAAATGCAATGACTCCAGGTTGATCTCCTTGATCAGCTTTGCCAGAACCCAGAAAAGGTGATTGAAGAATGAGAGGTGGCAAAAGGGCAGTTGGGATTTAGGAATAGTGTCACAAGATGGCTGAGGTTTTCAACCTACACATTCTGATTGAGAAAGCTGAAGAGTCCAGCAAATCACTCTACCTTGTTTTATAGATTAAAATACTTCATTTGACTTTTAATAGGAGATTGTAGGAAATGCTGAGAAGGTTGGGAATAAATGTCTACAACATCCAGTTGCTAAGGCAACTCTGCCAGAATCATAATGCATCAGTGTGAGTAAAACAGGAACGTTGTTCATCTTTTACTGTAAAGAATGGAAAGGCTTCCTACTCTCTCTTATACATCAACTTGTATTGCAAAGAAGTGATGAAGAAGTCTGCAGATGAGATGGACTAGGTAGGAGTATGGGTCAAATGTTGATTTGTCAACAACATGAACTATGTTGACAACGTTCTTCTCATAAGTACATTGTCAAAAAGATCTATAAAAACAGCTGGATAAGGTAGATGATGTGTCAAAATGAGTATGACCTCGAGATCAGCAGTGCCAAGATGAAGCACATAGCTGTGACCCAAGCAAAATAAGATACCTTCATAAAGTGCCAGGGTGTATGGTTAAACGAAGTTGAGCTCTTCAGGTATCTTTGTGTTACCATCCACAAGTAGGCAGCTACAGCACAGAGATCTGCTCAATGTTTGGGGCTGCAAGATCAGTTATCAGGTCACCAGCTACCCTGTGGATAAAATGGGCAGTCAGTAGATCCATCCAACTATTAAGGTCAATGGTATTGTCAGTGGTGACTCACGGAGCAAAAACCTGGACTCTGCAAATGGACACCATCAACAAGATAGAAGATTCCAAGATGTAAAGCTACAGAAAGACTGGAAAATCTGGCTGTATATAATGACATACAAATATCTCCATCTTAGAGGAACCAGGGAGTGACCACCAACACCTGAGTCTTTAGTAAATCTTGAAGGGTCCGGCACTTTGGCCATAACATTGGTGCTGAGAAACTATCTGGTCTGCTGCTCTTAGGGAAAGCAGATGAATTGAGAATGCAAGGAAGATGGAGAAGATGACAAGAAGATGTGAAGGACTGGACAACTTTGTTGGTGATGGAATTCATCAAAGTGAAAAAAGAAGGTGATGGGCACAAACAGGCCCCTTGAAACACCTTGTTATCTAATTACAGTATAGAGTTAACATTATTGTTATTCAGCAAAACGGTTTTTTAACAATTTCTACAGAAATACACATTTAAAAATGAATAGATTTGATTGTTTTATATTTTGTGCCTAAATTATAAATACTGGAATGTAGATGAAAGTGTAACTAATATGGTGGTTAAGTTTGCAGATGACACTAAACTCCAAAAACTGAACAATAACATAGAATCAGCAAAATCATTATTGGACAAAATTCAGATATGACTATTCAACATATAGATAGCAAATGATGTTTAATTTAAATAACATTACACACAGGAAGTAACAATATATTATTTGAATAGACATGACATTTGAAACTGCACTTTATGAAAAGAACTGAGGAGTTGTGGTTGTCTCATCACTGTCTTCATCCAGACAGCATGCAAAAGTAATTAGGCAGGCTAATAAAATGCACAGTGTGAGGAGGCAATTCAAGAGAGGGTATGCTTTTTAACATTTGAGTGAGGCCTCATCTGAAATATTGCGTGCAGTTCTGCTCACCAAATTGCAAAAATGAAGTAGCAGTGCCAAGAGACGAGCAACTAGACTGGTCCCAGGACTCTGTGGGATGAGCTCTGAGGAACGATTAAAGGAGCTGAGCATTTTTATCTTAAGCAATGGATTTTAAGTGGGGACATGACACAAGTGTTCAAAATTATGAAGCCAATTAGCACGGTGAATTCCATCTGTTTTTTTAAAATGAATTCTTCAGCAAAGACACGATGGCACAGATGGAGGCTGGAAAAGGGTAAAGTTTGTCAAAAGCATTAGAAAGTTATTCTCCACTCAGAGAATAACAGATATGTGAAATAGGTGATTGTGGCATATAGTAGTCCTTTGGGAACCTTCAGGAATGTTGGTGATATTTTAGAAAAGTTAGAAGAATAGGGATGTTGGGCTGAATGACTTTTTCCCAACAAAACCCTTTTTTATATTCTTATGTATTCTGCAGATGCACCAACCCACGTACTTGGTGATTCTTTTCAAAGGCATATCTATGATTCAAAATGAGTTAAACATTAATAATGAAGCATGACGCCTTCTTTTAAAGCTATGCCTGATACCTGGATATATAAGAAAATTAAACTAAAGGCAATTTGTAGATAACAGTGACTATTATATACTTCCATTATTGACTTTGACGAAGTCAATCCATAGTAGAAGGTACTAATGAATAAAATATCTACATGAATTAGACATGTAGTATAGATATCCTCAGCAATGAGAAGAATAATTGCTAACATTACCTCTCTGTGTTACCCTAAACTCCAATAATGCACACATTTACTTTGCTAGATGCTCTTTAATGCTTAGTGATCAGGAAAAAAAAAGCCATGTTAAACAAATACTGACTTTTGTCTGTTTGCAAGGCTCCTTCATTTTCAGCATTCAAATCAAAGCTGAACATGCCGGTCTTGAGCATTGCAGTCAAAAATTAATAAGGTCCAATAAATTGCACTGTTTTCATTTTTTAATATTAATCAGTTTTTTTGATTGCACATAATTTTTTAACACATTTGCTTTAAGCTGACTAATTTAAAATTTGTATAAAGGATTTATTTTTCACTTCCTTTGCATTTCACTTCTTTTATATACAATATATTTCGACCACCTGGGGGCACTCAAGCAAACAGATCATGAGGACTTTCAGTGCCTTCTTTATGCTAGATATAAGGGACATAAAAGATGCTTTTATTAACAGGAGATTGAGAACTCCATGGTGATGTCACTTAAAGTTCAGGCCCCTTCACCCTACTTCTGTCCTTTTAATATTAATGCCCATGTTTATTACTAGATAAATTGCCAGAATGCTCTGCTTACCTTGCAGTCAAAGGGACTCATTTAAATTACTTTAATTCACCAAAAAAGGCTCAATGCCCTGATGTGGAGGTTCCTGCTCTTGACAGTTCCTACTGGGCAGCCAAAAATGGTGCATGTGATGGTGCACAATAACACCCTGTATGCAACTACGAAAATTGACTTTACCAAACTTAGAACTGAAATTGCTGGTAAGGAGGAACAATCAAATATTACTGAGGAAGTTAGGTTTACCCAATCTCACATCTCTTTTCGTGACTCAGAAATGCACACTCTCTGGCTCGAACCTAGCACCTTTAAAATGAAAATGAATGACGAAGAAGGCAGGGAATGACAAGGTAACATTCCGATTGTGGGCTTTAAAAAGGGCACAGAGAGTGACAGTTTCATCTTCTTCTTTATTCACTGGCTGCTCTGACTCACCAAGGCTTTGTCATATTATCACTATACTTTTAAGATTCACAGACTACCACCTCATTCTGAAAGAACATTCAAGACATCTTACATGAAGTCTCCTGACTTAAGCCCTTTAACAGTGCAATTAAGAAGGCAAGAGAAGTCAGTCTTCTGCCATTTCTTTTATAACTGGCAAAGTGGAAGTTAAGTCACAATTCAGTGTACTCCATTTATGACTCTCCAGAGAAGGGTTTTACAGTGAAAGATAAATTTGTCACCTTTGGTTCCATCCAGTACTCATCCATATCATTTTATTTCCCTTTTTTGTGTTAATCCTTAGCATGTTAATTTGTTTCTGATTGTAGTTAAAGTGCCAGTTTTATTTAATCCTATTTGCAGTTCCTGTACTGTTTGTAGTTTATTGGGACATTATTGCACATGCCATTCTTGACTTCTGTTTCTTATATTCATCTGCATTAAGTTTATCTCTTTTTTCTGGCAATCATTTTACATGATATGGCTTCCATTGGGGTATTGCTTGTCTGGCTTTCTTCAAATGAAGAGATGGGCTCTGGGGACCCTGAATCTGAGCTGTTGGTTTGTCACAGTATCTCCTTGGATTGCCAAGTGTTGCTTCACATTCATCTACGCAGTTCAATTACTGTGCTTGTTTATTTTATCAGCAATGGATTCAATTTGCCTCAGTCCTTGACTCTTTATCAGTTTTATTGCCATAGGATCCAAACTCAAGGGTGTGTTGGAGCAGTAGTCTTTGGCCACTGATTCTCTTCCAATCAATTACTGTTTTAATTTGTATGCAGTTTATACTGTATGAGGGGCAGGGATTCATGGAGGTGATGTTATATTATTGTTCGGGGATGGAGTAGGGTCCAGATAGAAATATTATGGGTACTCAACGGAAATGGTTTGTTGGTAGGATCCTCATTATAGTAAACCTTTTCTAAGTTCATTGATATTATTAATTATTACAATCTGTACTCCAAGCCCATAAATTATTGCCTTAGAAAGTGTGATACATTTGATATATCCCTTTTATTAAGACTAAATCAGGGTCAATATCTGCTGATCCTTTAAACTATTAATAAACAGATGAACTCAATAAGTTCTTGGACTCCATGGCTGTAGGTAGGACTCAGGGTTTAGATGGCCTTACACCAGAATTAATTGCTGTTATTTTGAAGTAATTATCTTTTTATTATGACATCATCAAAGAGGACAACATATCAGGCTATCTGAATCAAAAAAAAAAATATGTCTGTCACTTAGCTATTTTTAAAGCAAGACAAGGATCCTATGTTACATCAAGGTTTCAGGCCCCTCTCACTGACAAACTCAGATGCTAAACTCTTAGCTAAATTCTTTCCCTGTCAGTTAAAGAATATTATTCATAAACTGACATGCCCTGATCAAACTTGCTGCACTAGCTTCAAGCTAACTTTTTATCATTGGGGTATTCAGCAAGTTACTATTTTGTCCCAGAATTTAAAGACTCCAGCAGTACCTGTTTCATTTGATGCCAAGAAGGCTTTGACCAAATGGTGGATGATGGAGAGTATAGTATTATATAAAGGATGTCTAAACTTGGTCAAAATATTAAAACCGTTTCCCTCACATATTCTCCAGTTTGTTGACCATTAAAAAGTGTTATGATCAGCTTCTCTATTTAATGTTGTTCTACATTTTGCTTTGATTTTTGCATACAGATTTTGAAATCTAAGGAGTTCATATTTAACCTTTTCATTTAATTTTGAATTATTTGTAAAAAGGTTAAAATTATTTGTGTTCCCCAGTGATGCCATTTTGTTTTTTGAAGTGTGCCCCATTTTTGCGATTATTTATTTAATGTCAATATGCCATTGCTAGGTAGAATAAAGAAAATGTACAGTTAATGACATCACTGGGTCAAATGTATGAAAGGTCAGCATTATGGGCTTCCTAGTTGTTCAAAATTTTGAATACCCAAAACGTTTCTCTCACGCTTTTTTTGATGCTTGATTTCCAGCCTTTAGACTGTATTTAGTGTCTTCTTGACTATGAATTAAGCTTTTGTTTTTGGTTTTGACACTTTGATTCATCCTTTAGACCAGCATATGTTCTTCCATTGCAGGGTGGGCAAAAAGGGGCCGAACAGGGATGCCCACTTTCCCCTCTCCTTTTCCATTCATTCCTTGAACAACTGACACCTATATTTTATCACTGTTCATTTCAAATAATTTCCCTATATGTCCTCCTTTCCCTAGGTAATGTTTCTTCAGACATATAGTACCTGTTGTTTGGGACATAACTAAAACTTATGAAAACTGCACTGGTTACAAAATTAACTAGACAAAATCCTTCCTCTTACCATTTAATAATTGTTCCCAGCTAGCCTGATACTCCCAATTAATCTCAGTTAATAAGTATCTAGAAGTGGAATAAGTACTTTTAAGTACATGGGCTTGACCTTTCTGCATCAGTTTGAGCAAACAGCCTCCTCTAAGTATCATTGAATATATAAGTCAGCACTTCTATCTGATGCTTGACAAGTCTCACCTAGCTATGATTAAAATGAATGAAGACCCCCACTTTAACTTTGTAAGCTACATTATTTTACTCTCTGTCATTTGTGATCCCTTATTTCCAAATGTTTATGGAATGGCAAAAGACTCAGTCTTAAACATCTATCCATCCATTATCCAACCCGCTATATCCCAACTACAGGGCCACGGGGGTCTGCTGGAGTCAATCCCAGCCAACACAGGGCGCAAGGCAGGAAACAAACCTGGGCAGGGCGTCAGCCCACTGCAGAGTCTTAAACATGCAAAATAAATTCAAAGAAGGTTTGATGGGGGTGTCTCTACCTGGTATAGAATATTACATTCTCTCCTGTTCTCTGCCATGTTTGCATATTGAATATTCTAACCTCGCTCCTCATTGACCAGAGGGATCTTTGTTGACTCCATTGAAGAGTAACTCTTTTATGCTTTATGCTCCGGAAATGTCAATTATCAACATTCAAGTAAGTTCCTTTACAGACTTTACACCACTCCCTGTATGTTTTACTTGATTGGCATTTAATCCAGTTCTCCTTTGTCACTTTGGCCCATGGCTGCCCTAGCACTTTTCTGTATATGTTCTTGTTTTGCTCAACTGTTTTTTTTAACCTGTGTATCTTGCTCCTTGTCTTCCTGTTCTCTTTCTTGTTATTGTGAAATTTCCTTCCAGAGTATTTTACATGGTTTTTGTCCCCCTGTTTTTCCCAACCTTCCACATATACCTACTTCCAAGCCATCTTCCCAGGGTCTGTCCATCTGCCGGAGCTTCCATTGGTAGGTCACAAGGGAAGGACAAGGAAAGTAGAGAAAAAAGAAATCACTGTCAACAAATCTGGCAGTGATCAAATCCAAAATATATACCAACAGACCAAGTACAAAAATAATGGGCAAAATCTTAACTCCCTAAGTTAATTTTTTAAATTTTTTTTTAATTCTAAAAACGTTGATGTTTTTAATATTGCACCACCATGTTAAATATCTTCATGCCGGTACCAAGCCCAGATAAATGGGGAAGGTTAGGTCAGGAAGAGCATCCGGTGTAAAATTTTGCCTATTCAATAACCGGAGCAGCTAAAAGAAGAATAAGAAGATGTTAAATATCTTTGAGTCATTCACATGATAGCAATGAGAGAATACAGAAAATGGTGGGGACCGTGACTGCAGCAACATAAAGGTAATAATGAAAACAAAAGTACAAAATACCTACAAAATGCAATTTGCGTCTTCCAAAAGCCTTAGAATTATAACAGAGGAAGAGCTAATGCTGACGATATTAAAGATTGTTTTTGAAAACTCATTTGGACAACACAGTCTACATATTTCATTGTTCAGCGATTAATTATTGGATAGATATTGCTGGGCTCCATTTATGTTAATCATCTTTGAATGACCTTGTTTCTTGTGTGCTTAAACTAATCTGTGCCCTTATGTGCAGTCATTATGTAATTAGTCATTTTTAAACTTTGATTATTTTCCTTCCAGGATGAAAGTTTGTTTAATTGTGGATGGAAGACTGTATACTGCCCTTAGATTATGCTGAGAGATGCTATGATTGGTTTTGACTGCCCAGAACACTATAATACAACAAGTAGGTTCAGAAACATACATATAAATAAGAAAAAAAGCAGTGAAAAATGATCTGTCTATCCTTTTATTGAATTCAGGATCTTGAATGGGTGAAAACAAACACCTTCATTTTTCAACAAATACAATGTCATGTTTTAGTCTATTTTCATATTGAGCCAGAATGTTATATAATTTTAAGACAGCCACATGTGTGATCAGATTTGGCAGATAAATATATGTTTCTGTAAGATTTTCAGTTTTGAAGATGATCCCTGGTAAAATGAATATGACTTTGTGGAGCAGATCAGTATTTCAGTAATAGTATATTGGTTTTTACATGTGTGTTAAAGAATACTAAGACTTATCCTCAAAAAATAAATATAATCAAAATGTAGAATGAGCAACAAAGCAACGACTGGTGATGAGATTATAAATAAATACAATAAATGGTGACATGGCTCATTGTGTCCTCAGTCACAAAATACAGTGTGTAATTAGGTACAAATATTCTGGAACAATGTCACATAAGTGATTAGCAATGCTGTTAAACAAGTCGTACCAAGCAGTTAGATGGCTAATTAGAGTGTAATTGTGCCGTAGTTAAGGGCACGGGTTAAAGATGGCCAAGATGAATTTTAATTCCTGCCAATTAAGCAAATAACATGATGTATTTTTGCATTAATTGTAGGTATTCAAATATCAGATACTCTAAGCTACATGGTATTGCTCGCTAATATATAATATTTTAATTGGAAGGAGATATAAATCTAAAAATTCAGCAGCTATAAATTTTGCCATTTCTACTTCAAATTTAGTCACAATTTTGCAGATTCAAAATAGGAATGCACTGTGACACATTTAAGGAATGTGGACTTTGGGAGAACATTTAAGACTTTTTGGTTTTTAATTTTTATATTACCTAACACCCTTAAGTAACCATTCTTCTTGCATGTTGTAAAGGGTTATGAAAGGGCAAAAATGTTCTACTCCAATGCCCCCCTTTGAGGCGGGCATTCTAGATGAGCCCAGAAAATGGATGTTAAACTGTATAACTTTGTATATTTTGAGCTATAGGAAGCATTGATAATTAAACCTTGAAAAATAATTCAAAACTTGACTCTGTTTATCCCCTAAATTCCAGCCATTTGAATGGGTGTTAAAATTTTCCTCCAACTTTCAGTGGTGTTTTGGATTTATTAGATCAGAATTCTAATAAGGAAACTGCTTAGTGTAACTTCTCCATTACACACCAAAGTATCAACCACCCTGCAGCAGCCAGATGTCCATTGGCTGAACACTGTATTGGTTAAAGAAGGCCAAAATAGGTGATTATCATATAAAAAGGCAATAGATAAGAGGTTTTCTGCTTTAAAATGTATGCAATACTTTTATTATATATTTAATAAGTGGTGAATAAGTGGATCGCCGGTACACTGACACAGATTCATGTTGAGTAGAGCACAGCGCAAATCATAGAGGTGATTTTTCTTCATGGCTAACCAGCAGATGTGTGTTTTCATGGACTTCTGCCAATGTCCAGTATTTTATATCTGCATACCAATAAGAAAACTGAAGGTTATCGCCATGCCTCCTTCAAATTTAGATCTCTGTAGAGTTGACTTTTATGCACGACCGTATTGAATTCAAGATTAATAATGTTACAACTGAGTCTAACTCTTCAAAGAAGAATTTGGTATTACGCAAAGTTTTTCAGTAGTATACTTATTTTGATAATACTAATTCTACCAGCTAAAGTTAAATCTATTAACTATTTTATTTACATCTTGTTTAACACCTAAGGGTCTCCACTTAAACTGAGGAAGTTTGGTGGTGTGGCATGCTTTAATATGTTTTTAAATTTCACCAACTTCACGAGCTGCACAAGCTTGTCTACAATTGTATCGAAGCAGCCTGGATATCATGATCATATGCAACTGTTTGTTCAAAAACACACAAATTGAAAAGGAGAGTTTTAACATGTGTTGGAATATTGTGATAATATACACTAACCTTGTTTTGGTCACTGAAGCTTGTTTAGCAAGGCCCTTGGTATGTAAAGATGACAATGTATGTCATCAAATCCAATTAGACAGATAACTGCTATAAAGCACTGCTTTTTTGTCAATAGACTTACAGCACTGAATACTTTGAGCTATTCATATCTGAGCTCAAGTTACACATTGGGAGTAATGAGCAAGAAGGACACTAAAATTCTTTTTGTAAGCAACTTTGCAATTGCAAAAGAAAAGACTCACAAAAAAGAGTTTTTTGAAGGTTTTAAAGATATCTTGGGGTGGAAAACAAGATTTGTTGCTCCAGAAAGCCTTTATCCTTGTTTACCTGTGCTTTTTTCTGCAACTGTGTACTGTATGTTATCTGGTGCCCACCTGTAAAACTGCTTCTGTTTATGACAGCAGTTCACAACACCATGAAAGAGTGCAGTGAGTTTTTTAAAAACTGTGACACACTGCACATTTTCCATATGAAGACACACTAAATACACTATCGTACATATTTCTGTGTTTTCTTCAGAGGAAATCTCACTTCACCCCTGACTTCTCACCATTAATACCTAGCAACTTCTGCCTCCAATGAATCTTTAGGATTGTGACTGCCAAAACCGTCATGTTAATTGTAAAAACTGGACATCATATTACCAGAGCACGTCTAACAGCTCAGCAAATTGTCTGTACATGACAGGAAATGAGTCCGGTGATTTGTTTTTTTTTCAGTATAGATTTTTACTTAATTACTAAATGACAGGCAGATGCATGAAGAATGAAATGTTTCCAGACAGGACTAAACATCCTTTATCTTGTGTCAATGAAACTTCATTGTAAGGAAAGTACAATTTGTTTTGACATGGTGTTTTGCTTTAAATTCAGTTACACGAGATTCACTACATTATTAGCTACTCACACCTGTGTCCAATATTCAGCCACACAATCATAGTACTGTACAACCAGACAATCTAAGAATTACCGTATATACTCACGTATAAGCCGGGTCTTGAAAATCAGACCCCGATTTATATGCCCGTTCAAAAATGTGACACTTAATTTTTTTTTTTTTACATCTTCTTGCCTTCTCCAATCTCGCACCAGTTTCTCAGACGCATCAAATTTTGTTGCAGCAGCGCAGTTACCAATTTCTTTCACTACTTCAACAACGTTTAATTTAAAACCAGCTTCATATTTTCTTCTGATGGAACGCTTCATCACAGATGCAAAAAACACAAATCAGTACAAACGTTACCGTGTGGTCACGTACGCTCAATAGATAGGAAATAAAAAGGCAGTGTGCTCTGTGGTTACTCTCTCAGGTCGGCGTTAGCCTATCATAATCTCTTGGACCAATAGCGTGAGATTTCTGCATTCGACTTATATGACTTACATTATAAAATACCAGAAATCATACAATAAAATCAAGTCCTGACTTATATGTGGGAGAATTTATCTGCGAGTATATACTGTACGGTACACAAACCATCAATGATAATGAAATCATATGTCACTCATTCCAAAACACAGAAAGTTCATTAGAATCACTATTCTAGCTAAAGCTGGTATGATTTTGGCCAGTTTATTATATATATATTTTTTTTGCTTCTTATAAATTGCTTTTTTGTGGTCTGTTAGTAGCCGTATACTTCATAGTGTTTTGTATATGGGTTATCTGTGTTAGTAACTTAGCTGGAGATAGACATAAATAATGTTTGTCAATTAACTTTAAGTGTATCACGTGGGCATTTCAAAATATCTACATTTTTTGTGACTTGCTGGGATCAACTTGGGAGTGCTGCAGACAGCAGAATTCATGTAAATCAGACAAATTATTTTCCAGAAAACCTGAATCTAGCCAAACCTGCACTTCTGGAATAGATTAAGTCAGAATCAAATGATGAGTGAGATCGAAGATGTGATGAAATCTGGCTCAGTTAACTGGGGCAACCAATGCACTGAAACTAACTTTCATATAGCAGGTTTAACATGAAGGATTACCGCTTTGAAGTTGCAAAAATTAAGGAGCAGAGGATTAAATCTTAAAATGAAAGTCTGGCAAAGTCCTGTCGGAAATGGTAATGCCAGCCACACTATTAAAGAAGCATAAAAAGTAACATAAGTTTGAATATGTCATGCACCTTCCTGAACAAAAGATAGACACAGACGCACACTCCTTTACCAAATTCTGCTCAGAAAAACATAATTAACCCAGACATTCTGGCATGTCCTGAGAGGAGTCTGCATGCATGTTACCATTTTACATCCGAGGCTTTAATATATCTAAGAAACCTTGTAAATCATAATGTGTACAGTGTCACTCATAGTGGATTTTAGCTGACTTCAATGCAAATCGTGGACATTTTCTGTCGTTTCTCTCTCTCTCTCTTTTTGGTTTTTTACAAAATGCAGTTTTCTTCACACCATTGGAATTGCAATCCACATCGTAAAAGCAAAAGTGTGCCTAACTTTGAAATGATACATGCTACACACACATAGGCCATCTTCCTGTGACAGAATAAATAGCCACCATCAAAGAAGAATTCCACAGAGTCACAGAAAATCAATCAAATTTAAACAACTCCGACATCTTTGAGCAAAAATCACTGATAATAGACATGCTGGTGGAACAAGCTGCGCCTCTTCAGTACTTCTGTGCAGTTCCTCACCTTTTAAAGAAATGCCTATAAAGTTTCTCCTCTTCAGTGGTGTCACACACGTGCGCATGGGAGGCAGCTAAAGGGCTTAAATGTGGCAGAGTTCACTGACTGTTTTTCTGACTTCCCTGTAGACCATTCCTGGGAGACTCCACCTGGCTCTCTTGACATCACTTCCGGGACCGAAACAATGGAAACAGACCTTACCAGCTCCGACCCCCTGATGTCATGTCCGGGCCTGATCCAATGAGCGATGAACATATGCCCGATCCTTATGATCTCACTTCCTGTCTTCCTCTTTAAAAGCCTGCCCTTTTTCCCTTTTCCCTCAGTCTTGTCTTGGACTCGTTGTATGCACTTCAGTGCTGTATCTTTATAAAAAGAAGGACTTTGCAGCCGGGTTACGAGATTATACAGGTGGCTGCCCCAAACCTTTTCTTGAGTATGTCTGAGCTTTGTGACAGTGGCGTAGTCGGCAGGATCGAGAAGTCCTGGAAGAGAAGGGGACAGGACCTGCAACCCAACAAGGTGGGAGCGTACCGGGGCCGACTTTTCAGGCAGGGAGGGTGTCCCGTGTTTCGGAATGGCCCGGTACAGGCTCTGCTCCCGGCAAGCTCTACTAGGCAGGCCAGGGAGTGTTCGGGAGGGGCTCACAGATGTGGGCTGCCGAAGGGGAGGCAAAGAGGGCTGTTTGTGCTCTCTCGGAGGAGAGTGCCCGCCTCCCTGTAAAGCCAGAGCCCTGATTTCCACCTAGGGGTGCCCCAGACTGGCAGGTGAGTAGCCTGAAAAACTGGAGGTTTGACCCAGAGCGGCCCCTTTTTGCCTATCAGGAAGTCCCACAAGCCTCCACGGGGTTCTCCCCTTTTGAACTACTGTATGGGCGACAACTTCGGGGCATATTAGATATTTTAAAAGAAGGGTGGGAAGAAGAGGCTCTTCCCTCTACAAACATACTAGAGTATATTGACCAGTTACGCAATAGATTGGGAAAGATTCGGCCTCTCCTTAAAAGTCACATGGAAGAGGCTCAAGCAGCACAGGCCCGTTACTACAACCGCGGGACGTCTCTTCAGGAGTTCCACCCGGGAGATCGGGTCATGGTCCTAGTGCCTACCTCTCACTCTAAGTTGCTTGCCCACTGGCAGGGCCCCTACGAAGTTAAGGAGAGGAAGGGATTGGTCAACTATTTGGTGAGTCAACCCAATCGTCGGCCGAAGTAGCGGGTTTATCATGTGAACCTGCTGAAACCGTGGAAGGACAGGGACCCCGCTCCCTCCTCCGGCCAGCACCGCTCACTCTTCGCTCACACACACAACCTTAACTTCGGGACGGACTTAAGTCCCAGACAACGGCAGGAGCTGGAAACAGTTATCCGGACCGTTTGGGAGGTAGTCAGTGAAAACCCCGGAAGGACCTCTCTGATTGAGCACAACATCGTGACAGAGCCAGGGTTATTGTCTGAGAACGCCTGTATCGTCTTCCCGAGGCAAAAAAGGCTGAAGTGGAGCTTGAGATCAAGCGCATGATGGAACTAGGTGTAATTGAGGAAAGTTATAGTCCCTGGTCCAGTCCCATTGTGCTTGTCGGTAAGCCTGATAGGAGTTGGAGGTTCTGCAATGACTTCCGTCAGCTTAATCAAGTCTCCCAATTTGATGCCTATCCAATGCCACACATGGACGACCTCCTCGAGAGGTTTGGACAGGCTCGATATCTGACCACACTTGACATGACAAGAGGGTACTGGCAGGTTCCATTAATGGACTCCGCAAAGGAAAAAAACGCGTTTAGTACCCCTAGTGGACACTGGCAGTATCGTGTCCTTCCATTTGGGTTACACAGGGCTCCAGCAACCTTCCAGCGTCTGGTGGACAAAGTGCTAAGGCCTCATAACTCATACAGTGCTGCCTACCTGGATGATGTGGTCATCTATTCCAGTATATGGAGGGAACACCTACAGCATGTCCGAGCGGTATTGCGGACACTTGGTGAGGCCGGGCTCCGGATTAATCCCAAGAAATGCTTCTTTGGATTAAGCGAGGCCAAATATTTAGGCTACCTGGTGGGTCGGGGTACCGTAAGGCCACAGTGCTCCAAAATTGATGCCATTTTGAAATGGCCCCATCCGAGAACCAAGCGACAGGTCCAAGCCTTTCTCGGGTTAGCCAGGTACTACCGCCGGTTTGTACCCCGGTTCTCGGAGAGAGCGGCGCCCTTGACTGATTTAACAAAGAAGAGGGCCCCGAACATTGTGGTATGGACTGAGAAGACAGGCGCTGCATTTGGTGACTTAAAGCAGGCCCTTATGTCCGCACCTATTTTGATGGCACCTAACTTTTCTTTGCCTTTCATCCTCCAGACGGACGCTTCGGACACAGGCCTGGGCGCCGTGCTGAGCCAAAGTGTCGATGGTGTGGAACACCCCATCATGTTCCTGAGCCGGAAACTGTTGGACCGGGAGACCAGGTATGCAGCGGTGGAAAGGGAGGCTTTGGCGATTAAATGGGCGATTACTCAGCTACCTGTTGGGCCGGGAATTCACCCTTGTGCACCCTTGTGCACCTCTACAGTGGATGCCTCTGCACAAGGAGTCAAATCCGCGGGTCACCCGGTGGTTTCTTGACCTACAGCCGTACAAGTTTTCGCTCATTCATCATCGGGGTGCTCTCCATGCCAACGCTGATGCTCTTTCTCGGGTTCACGACCCGATGGGTCTGGGCTAAGGTGGTGGGCTTTGTCATACACGTGCGCAAGGGAGGCAGCTAAAGGGCTTAAATGAAGGCAGTTCGGAGGTACTGACTCTTTTTCTGACTTCCCTGTAGACCATTCCTGGGAGACTCCACCTGGCTCTCTTGACATCACTTCCGGGACCGAACCAATGGAAACATACCATCCAGCTCCGGCCCCCCTGATGTCGCGTCCGGGCCTGATCCAATGAGCGATGAATACATGCCCGATCCTTATGACTTCACATCACTTCCTGTCTTCCCCTTTAAAAGCCTACCCTTTTTCCCTTTTCCCTCAGTCTTGTCTTGGACTCGTTGTATGCACTTCAGTGCTGTATCTTTATAAAAAGAACGACTTTGCAGCCGGGTTACGAGATTATATGGCTGCCCCAACCCTTTTCTTGAGTATGTCTCAGCTTTGTGACAGTGGATACCTATACCTGATATACTTATTTAATGCATTTCAGTTCAATGTTTTGTATTGAAATAAGGCAACAATATAAGTTTTGCATTGTTCATTTGTGTGATGGCTTTTATGAATGAAGCACAAGTATGTATATCAAATATTCAGTACAAATATCAATGTGTTCTCTTATCCATTCTTAAAAGAATATGAGATGCCATGGACATAATTTCTGTTCAAATGTTGAGGCCAAATATCTAGGATGTCAGGCCTGAACAGGGTAACCATTCAAAGACTGGACACTGTGAGTATTATGTTGCAGATTTGTACATGACAGTAATTAATATTTAACATTTGGTTTCTTTTGACAACACAGGGTTCAGTGCAGACACAATAACATTCGACATCTTTCACAGTATGACTAGAACTACTCTATGTAGGATGAACACTTATTGTCATGGTCATAGATGTTTTTGCTGTCATTGCATATTGTAAAAATGGAATACAATGCTTACTTGAGGGCATGTTCCAAGTAGAGTAATATAGTCAGGGTACTTTTTTATTAAATGTAACACTTTACCCCACAAGTTTTATACAGATTTCATCGTTTACACATTCACAATATCAGTCAAATTCTCAACATCATGTCCATCTCTTTGGCACCTAGTATCTTTTTCATTTTATTTAAATTACTGTTACTTTTCTATATGTTTTGTCTTCGCTTTGAATTTTTTATTTGTCTTTTTTTATTATTTAAGTCAATTCTTTAATTATGTAATTGGAGTGACCAGGGGCCTCATGCATAATTCTGTACAGAAAAAAGAAAAAAAAATAGGCACAAAGAGGGAAAAAAGCACATAACTTTAATCTCAAAATTTCCAATTTAATCACATAGTTTATTTTGTCATTAAAGTAGAACATCATAAATTGTTTCTGAACTGCGATGTTCCTACAGGAAAGTCTCTGAGGCGTTTGTTGTATGAGAGCAGATCAAATAGGCAGCATGGCTGAGGATGCATGTGCTTGATGCTGTATACCAATAATTCTCTTTGCGATCAGCTGCTGTAGATCTGTGATTCCACACTCAGATACAATGATATTAATACTCCGAGTGATGCAGTGAGAGTAATATGGAAAAAGATGATCCAATGTGGGATCTGAAGTGCAGTGAGAGTAACAACGCTAAAACAGCTATGGTATTTGGAATAGTTTGGCCATTCTGTGAACCATTATATTGTTACAGGTTAATTACAATCAGATGCCTTAAACTAATAAACAATATGCGGTTAATTTCAGTGTATATGATAAAGCCGCGTCAGGGATGTGGATCTAAAAAAGAAAGGGAAACCACACTGGAACAAAAGCACTGCTTTGTCACTAGGTGCCGGCAGTTTTCAAAACAGAGCAAAAAACTTGCTTATGGCAGGGTTTAAGCTAGTGTGAAAATGTGTGTGGCTTTAAGTCAAGTTTAGGTTTTATACATCACAATGTGTTAGTGGAAAGGGGAGTACACAACATTTTTGTGCGTTCGCACTGTTTATACATGAGGCCCCAGGGGTTTTCTACCTGGCTTCCCTGGTTTTAGCATTTTGGTAAATAGCTTCATAATATTTTGCAAGTCTTTAATTTCTTTGGAAAAAAGCAGTTGATGCTTGTCATAATTTTTTAGTGGAATTAAATTTTCTCTTGTTTCAGTAAGCATTTCTATCAACAATGGCATTAACTCAATTAAAAACTTTGTGTAAAAGTCCATCTGGGCCTGCAGCTTCCCTTTCTTGTAATGAATTTATAGCATCTTTAATTTCAGAGATCTTCAATGGTTTATCAAGCTTCTCTATGCAGGAAGAATTAAGATTGTATCAGACACAGTGAGTAATATAAGAACTTGCAGTATTCCAGTATTGTAGATTTTATTTCCTGCTATATTTTTAATCTCCGTAATTGTGCTCTGAATACCCTGTTCATGTATCTGTTGTGCTACAATCTTAGTGCCATTTTCCTCATGCATGTAGTGATAATGACATGACTTAAATATAAGTTGTTCTTTTCCTATAGAATGCCTCAATCTTGGATATTCCAGTAAAAGAAACTGCAGAAGTTAAGCTTTGATTCCCGTTTTGAATGTGATGTATTTTTTTATGCGAAACATACACTACAGGATAATTTGTACTTTTAAAACTGCATTAGGTGTTTCCCAGAGAAATCCACAGGGGAACATCTACCTCTAAAAATATCAATTTGTGTGGAGATTCATTTTATAAAGTTATCATCAGCTGGCATTAATGGATTATGTTGTCAGGTATGAGTTGGATATGTGGAGCATAATAATTTGAGCTCCAAAATAAGAGGAGCATGGTCAGAGATAATTTTGCATTTGCAATATTAAGCAAAGGGTAGTAAGTTATTATCGATAAGAGAATCAACTCCTGAATATCTACAAATTTCCTTTTTTTTATTATTATATTTTAATTAATTTTATTGCAATCCATATAAATCAATCAAGTTTTTACAAAAAGAAAAATTAAGTTAAGAACAGATCGACCCCCACCCCTGAGAGAGAGAGCAAGCCAAACGGCGTAAAATTTAAGGCTTGTAAACATACCTAAATTAATAAATTCTCTGTCCTTTATGAGCTTATTTTAAAATATTACTGATTAGATCCTGCCATGTTTTGAAAAAAGTCTGTACGGATCCTCTGAGTATTTGATTTTTTCTAATTTCAAATAGTATATCACATTGGTTTCCCACTAACTTAAAAGAGGAGAGTTTGGGTTCTTCCAGTTTATCAGAATAAGTCTGCGTGCCAACAGTGTAGTGAATGCAATCACAATTTGTTTGTCTTTCTCCACTTTAAGCCCCTCTGGAAGAACCCCAAACACAGCTGTTAATGGGTTAGGAGGGATTGTGAGTCCAAGGCTGTCTGAAAGGTAAGTAAAAATGTTTGTCCAGAATAATGTTAATTTGGTGCAGGCCCAGAACATGTGACCCAGTGAGGCTGAGACTTGATTGCAACTTTAACAGGTTGGATCTTGTCCTGGAAACATTTTGGAGAGTTTTAGTCGAGACAGATGTGCTCGATATATAATTTTAAGTTGTATAATTGTATGCTTTGCGCATATGGAGCTCGAGTGAATTCTCTGCATTGCTACTTTCCACTCCTTCTCTGATATATTAATTGAGAGATCTTTTTCCCAGTGTCCTCTTGGATCTTTGAAAGGGAGGGATTGTAAAAGGATTTTATATATTGCAGAGATGGTGTCTAAGTCCTTGAGATTGAGCAATTTATCTAGGAATTTCTAATGACAAGAATTATTATTTTCTTGAGCTTAGATCTAGAACTGTCCATGAGTCACAGAAATTATGATCCTTAATAAAATGTGAAATTACCATAGAAGTTTTAAATGTTATAGTTGCAATTGCTGAGGACCTGTCTAACTTTGGTTTTAATATACAATTATAATATTCAGTCATTATGAGGTTATGAGTGCTCAGAATGGGATTTAATGTACAGCATAATTACCTTGAGCATGAATTTTATATCATCCTTTTTGGGTGCATATATATTACCTAGAAATAATTTAGATTTATATGGATTCCTAACCACCATAATATGTTGCCCTTCAGAGTTGGATGCTAAATCAGTTATTAGAAATATAATTGTTTTGTAAATAAAATTTTCCCTGCCTCTGTTTTTATTACAGTTAGAATGAAAGTTTTTCTCAGCCAAGATTGATACATACTTTATAAAAGGGTCTCCTGTGAAAATACTGTCTCAGACATTAATGAGTTCCACTTCAAATTCTTGTTTTTTGTCTTTTGTGTTTGTTTTGGGGTCTTTGGTTTATGTTAATGTTACTTTTGCTTATTATTTGCTGTATTTCTTTTTCATGTGTTATGTTCCTTGTGCTTTGTGGGTGGTTCCCCAAGAGGTGGGACCGACTGCCTTCAGCCCTATAAAAGCAGGGGCAACGTACAGTCCTTTGTGGTTCATTTGAATGTGTTTGGAAGTGGTGAGTTTCTTGGTTTGTGATTTTATTTGCTTATTGTGATTAGTAGATTTTTGATTTCATGTCCTATTTTTGACTTCATTTCTAGATTTTGTACTGGACTTTGTTTACTTGGATTGCTTTTTGTTTCAGGCAACTCCTTTTTGAATATTTGCGCTCCACAGAGCCTGCTTTTTGTTCAGAGCATTCTTGTGAGAGATAAATCTTTTTATTTATAAAAATTCTGCCCTCAATATTACTAGCCAGAGTTTTTTAATGGTGTTCCCCTTTCCAGTGGGCATTTTTGGAACTGCTCAGGACTCTCAAGCACAGAACAGGTGAGATGTGAGAGTACTTTTTTCCTCTTAATATTGTGATTGAACTTCTGAACATTGCAGGTGGCAAATATTATTGTTTGATCAGAGTTATACTGATGATGCCTTCTAAAAATATTTTCCAAAATTAGATGAGAAAGGTGAGATCTTTTGAATTTTATGTTATCAGCAATCTTTCGTTATCAGACCTTGCAATCAGTAAAATGGTCAATGTGTTACAAAATAAGAGAGTGGGGAAAAACACAAAAATAGTAACTTGCTCACTTTTTCTTTACCTCCACACAGCCTCTTAAATCCTCAGAGAAAGAATATTTTTTGTTACATTTTTACTTGTACTTATTTAAAGATTCCTTCCTGATAGATTGTTGAGCTAATATTTCCGTATTTTAGTGAGCAACTTTTACATATTCATTTATATGATTAATTTAAGTAGGGTGAAGAAGACCCCTTGGGGATACTGTCTAAATCATTTGACTTTTCTTAATGTACTAATGTGAACTGTCAACCTCAGCAACTCATGAGGAAATGTCTGCTTCTCACATTTATTTAGCCAGCTGGTTTCCTATTTCAAAACACTGATGCTGCAGCTCACATTTGGCTGTACATGTTACTTCCTTTTATGGAAAGCTGAATGGAGGCCAGGTCTCCTTAGTACACGTATTATCCATTTCCTGAGTTCCCAAATGCCTTAAGAGACATTCAAAAGTGAGTCAATGACTGTATAATTTACCAAATGCAGCACACTAGGGCTCTGTCTCGCGCCTGATGACTGGCTGGAGACGTCACTGCAGCTTCCTGTGCATAGAGGCTTTGAAGAATGTGTCGATGTCCTGGAATTCCTTCTGCTGCCACATTTGGGAAGCAGGGGGCTAGCTGAGCCAGCGTAATACTGTAATAGTCAGATAGCTGAATGGAATTCTGTGTATGATTAACTTGATTTTACTGATGGGGTGTGCCGATTCTAACGGTGGTGTACAGTACATGCTATATAAACTGTGACATCATATGACAGCTGGGAATGCCATCTGCTCATCCTAACCATTCTTGGTAGACCTACCCTAAGGCTGTGAACACATTTCTGTTGAGATATCTGCTGCAGAGTCATCAGACTTATTTATGGTGGGCAAGTGTAGCTGTAGTAAAAAAGCAATGAGAGACTCCCTCACAGACCAGCTAAACTAAGGCCTTCTGAATCACTGGCTGCATGACTTCATCAGTGTGCAGAAACAAACCCAGGATGTCCCAAGCATTGTCTTTATTTTATATATTACCTTTCATGGTGAGCATTGCATCTGGAAACTTGTAGAATGCTCAGTACAACAACAATGGGAGAAATCATTATTCTGAAAATTAGAACACATGCAGGATAATGATTTGTTCATAATTACACAATGAATCTAAAATGGGATTTTAACCTAAAGGCATACTGTTTCAACTGTAAAGCCCTACTCATTACATCAGGTGGATTGGATTCAGCTGCCAAATATTACTTAATCCAAAGATTCAGTTAACCTCTCATAATAAGAGCACATAACCTATTTAGTGAAAGATGAAACTGCTGAAACTTAGGTTGTGTATGGTGAACTAGCTCCATGACTGTCAAGCAAGTAATTTATTAACTGTCTTTAGGTTGTAAATGCTTAAACAAATTGACTGGTATCCTGACTGGGATGGAGATTGATGTCTTACCCTGCCTGGAGACAATAATGGATGAAATACAAAAGTATAGGTACAATCTGGCCCATGATGGCTGTAGGTTCCTATCCCATTTGGGACAATCATATAATGATCGGATAAGGAGAGACTGGTTATTGGGGACAATTTATCCCCCAGTGTGAAAGGTGGCAGTGCTACTCTGGTACTGTCTCAGTTTGGACTGTTGTTCGGATGGGCAACCCTGTCAGGATCCCAGGGTGACACGAGAGGGCACTACTAGGAGAAGGTATCCCTATCTATCTATCTATCTATCTATCTATCTATCTATCTATCTATCTATCTATCTATCTATCTATCTACTTTGGAGAGCTTCCACTTGAACCAGAGGTGTATCTGGCATGTCATGACATTGGATGTATTCCCATGTCTAACATAAAAGGAGCCATCTCACCTCAGTTAGGTGTATCAGAGTTGGGATGCAAAGCTCACTAGCAGGAGCAAAAGAAGTAGACAAGGACTATTTTTATTTGTAATTGTGGTATTTGATCTTTGTACACCAAAAGAAACTTGAACTTGAAACTGTGTCCGATCACATATGGACTCAGTGGTAGCCCCTTGTGGTTACAAACTTATAAAATATCACCAAAAAATAAATAAATCAATAAATATTACTTTAGAACAAAAACTCATGCTTTTAGATCTTATAAACTTTCTGTAAATTTGAGTGCCTTTACATTCACTGGCTGCTAATGGTTTAATCTGAAAACCTGGGAAACTACAGATGGCCAACTACCTTGCAGTGGACTGGTGCCCACCCTTTGCTTGCAATTGATGCTGGGTAAATAAACTTTTTTCCTCATGACTCTGAACTGGATGAATCAGAATCAAAAATGAATGACTGGATTAATGGAGAGATTGCCTGGCTTTCATACTTTTTAAATAAACTAAAGGGGATAACAAAAAATATGCTGAGTAAATGTATGTGTGTACAATGGTATGTTTTCAAGAATTTACAAAATAATGAGAAATAAACCAAATCATGTATTTTTGAATATGTTTTATGGAAATGAACGTTGTACAGCACTTCAGGAAAGCCATCCAATTTGCAAGAAAAGAACGTGTGTCAGAATATAAAGATCCTCTGAGCGCTTATGAAGATTTCATTCCAAAATCTGCACAATATGCTGTATAGAGAATAATAATATGAGTGCCTTAAGCTGCATTATGTTTATCAGTTTATATTAGCAGTAAAATATTGTAGGCCAATAAGCTCAGAAAACACAAAATCATAAGGTTGGTTCATTATCACTAACACTTACGAAGTCCGTACTCAACCTTGGGGTGGTGATCGATGACCAGCTAACCTTCACTGATGTCATTGCGACTAGGGGTGTGTGTTATTGGCAAAAATGCTGGGACTTTAGCAATAACTTAATTAGATAATTTTTTGCATCCCTTTAAAACATGTTTGTAAAAGTCTTATTGATCAAACTTGGTCTTGTTAATAGGATATTAATTGTAGCTTACTAATGATATTAATGAAAACAACAATTAAGGAAAACATGACTTCAAACATGTACTTAAAACTGTAAAATAGCACCAAAACAATTATGAGTAAATCATTTCAAAGTTGTTTACAGGATGTACACAAAATATTGTACTAAGACCAACAAAACTATTATACTGTAATGAGAGCATTTCAAACAGACACTTACCCTTTATGAAAACAAGATATGAATCCAAAAGGAATACAACACTAATATTAATTAAACACCAGGACATGAACATTACAGTCTGGATAAACATAAACTGCTCTGATGTAAGGTGAATTGTGCAGCATACAATCAAGAACAAAAAAACCTAACATACCTGTTCTGTACTATAGTATAAAAATCCAAAGTTCTGTCAAATACTCTATATAAAAAACAGAAAAAAAACTACAGCATTTGTAAACAAGGTCCATCATATATTGCACAGAAATACAAAAAAAACAAACCTATAACATTTTTAAACAAATTCCTAACTTCAGGTTCTGTCTAATATTGCACAAAGATATCAGAAAAAGTAAAACAACTGTAAAATTCTACTGAGGAATTTTCAAGTTGTGTGACAGAAACACCAGTCAGTATCCGCAGTATCTGCAGCACAGTTTCATGTTACAACATTTCCTCCAGTGCCGAAGGCCCTATCAGAAGGGCTGCTTGAGACAGGGATGCACACACCTCAGCTCCATACACTCCTTGTCGCTCTCTGAGGTCCTCGAGCAGTAATCTTCTTACTGTCCCATGCACAGCAGGTCCTTCAGTGTTATGGACCCTCAACTCTAGAACTCTCTTCCTCAGTCTTTCCGAGATTGCTCCTCTTTTTCCACCTTTAAATCTCAGAAAACTTTCCTCTTCTACGAACTTTGTCTTCTGTGTAATTTTCTTTTTTTACTCTGTATGTAAAGCGACCTTTGGTTTGTGAAAGGCACTTTATAAATCCAACTTGTTATTATTATTATTATTTTGAAATAGCTGGCAAAAGGCGTTTTTTTCTTTTTCACCAAACCATGGTCCATTCAGATGGATACATCAGTTTGAATAGAGCAGTTGGGATTTACAGGCAGGCACAGGGTCTCCACTCCACTATCACTGCTTTAACATTGTTGTCATTATTGTACATACTTTATACACAAGTTGGGTTGAGATGGAGAGGAGTGAAGAGGCAGGGATCTGTGCAAGTGTTTCAAATAATGAAAGAAAAAAAGTGCTTTGGAATCGAGGACGAGCAACCAAGATGGATTGCAAAATATGCTTCTTAGGGAGATGAAACTTTTTCTTTTTGTTTTTGCCTGATAACTACAGGGCTCCATACTTCCGGTACGCTTGACAGTGCACGTCTATGCGCTCATTTTGCACATGCGCAGTAGTCTATCCGGTTAGGTTACATGAGAAAGTGAATGCGTCGACTCTCAAACCGTGTTTTTGATTGTTTTCTGCAAAGTAAGTGACATAATCCATACTTTCTGCTCGCACACCACTAAAACATCAATTAAGAAATTATCGTAGATGATACATATTGCACACTCCTAAATGCAATAAAATCTCACTTTTGCAGGTTTACTCTGTATAACAAGATCAGGGTTCATCTCATAGAATACGCAGCACAACTCTAGTCCAGGCATTGATCTTGTCATGTCTGGACTACTGCAACTCCTTAACTCCATTGGTAGTTGCGAGTGCTATCAAGCCGCTACAGAAGATTTAAAATGCAGCAGTCTTTCTGGTGTTCAACCTGCTGAGACAGGCGCTCCTCTTTTCAGGTGACTACACTGGCTAACTGTAGCAGCAGATATTAAGTTCAAATCCTTACTGCTTGCCAACAGAGTAGTCAATGGGTCAGCACCTATGTATATGGAGACACTCATAAGTTCCTATGCTCTTTCTCGTCCACTCAGGTCTACTGATGAATGGCATTGTGATAAAAGCTCCATGGTGAAGTGTGATTTTTAAATAAAGTGTGGAGTGTGCAGACTGATTGTGGGTCATTCAAGTGCCTCGTTTTACACCTCAAAGTAGGTGGAGAACAGCACCTGTGCCCAATCAGACAGTATATGAGGAGCCTCCATGGTAGAAGGAGGGACTTCAAAGCAAGAAGAATGAAAGGCAGTGTCGGGTGCCTGAAGAGAGCCAGTGAGTGAGCAAGAGAGAAAGGAGGCAGAGCGGTCAATAGCTCCAAGTGCTCTAGAGGCAGATTTTCACTGCTTTATTGGAGGAGCAGGTTCAATGGTGGTGGAGTCCTCCTTACTGATCAGAGGGTTGCCAAGAGTGCAAAGATGAATGATCTGATCTGGTCGATGCAACAGAGGCAACTAATGAGAGGGTCAGTAAGGAGGACTGCAGCTGCTGGAGTCTCCACCAGCTAAGAAAGCTATGGGTGAGCTGGGGAGATAGAGAGGAAGTTATGCCAGGCTCAGTTGACAAATGGAATAAAGATTAAGGACACCATGACTCTAATTTTATCTTTGGATTACTGAAATTTTAATTCACTGATTTTACTGGATTGCTTACTTAAAGAAGATCATTTTTTGCACTTAACTATTGGACGCTGTTTGCTTGTTGGATTTTAAGAAACTAACTTGTCACTTCTGCAGTTGCTGACTGTTCTAGAAGCTCCTGGAGCCGTCCCAGACCATTATGGGCCTCTGGTCATACCACCTCTGCATGGCATCAAATCAAACTGCATTCCAAAGTCGCATTTCATAGCAACTTTCCACTTATTGTTCTTATTACTAATCATGTTTATTTTCTTAGTGTCTTCTAGAGGTACACCACAGGATACTGCATCAGCTCTACTATTTCTGCTTTTTCTTTCTGTGAGTAAAAAATGCCTACACGCAGTGAAGAGACATTAAAGGGAGATGATTAAAACAATGTTGTGTAATTAAATGCCTCTGAGCAGTGTCACTCTTTCTGACTTGTAATCCTTTTTTCCACTGTGCTGTCTATCTATCTGTCCATCTATCTATCTATCTATCTGCATAGTATATACACCTCTACTATCATACAACAAAACAAATAACAGAAACCCCCATAGGAGCCATCTATTTTCAAAAAGATAAAAGACAGATCCATTTTAGTTAGCCTTATGCTGTAATACTTGAATATCATTGTGCCTTTCTGTCTCTTTTCAAAGCACTTCTGCCTGGGGCCTGATATTGTGGTGGTGGTGGTGGTGGTGGGAGTGAGGGGGAAATATGCAAGACTGTGGGCCCTGCCGGAATGAGTCATACCCCCCTCAATTTCTTTGGCGGAAGAAGAGTTTACAAGCATGAAGAAAAAAAACAGAGTGAAATAATAGATTTTTGCTCTTTCAGTTTTTGTGTTCTTGTTTTGTCTTGAAGAAAAATGTCAGATAAATCCTGTGCAAATTTTCTTTTCTTTTCACAAGGCTTTCTTTTGGGCTCTGTCATTCTGCTTGCAAGTGGTTTATTGTTGCACTGTCTTTTCATTCGGGTTTCATAGGAAGCTCATTTTGATTTTTGTTGCCCACACTCTTATCAGCTTTGTTTCAGGCTTTTTGGGAGTGCTTTAATTTTATTATCTTGAACAGTTTGTTAATGATACACTCTGGGCAGACAATAGTGCCAATGTTGGCAGCTGTATCCTCATGACTGCAATTCTGTAAGCCTAAAGCTTGTCTGACATTCCTCAATTTTTGATTTGAACTAAAGTGAATTTTAGAAAATGTGAAAGGTGAAGGCAACTTAAACAGGCATACAACTTTTACATATTTCCCTGTCATCAGTATGTAATGCTTTGAATGGTCTTCTATCATTGCTGAATCATCTTTTCATCATCATGCAAATGTAAGATGACAAAAGTGAAATGAAAAAGGCAACGCAATCCATCGCATGTTGAAGTTAAAGTTTAATTGGACTTTGTATTATCAGAAAGCTGTCTGACATTTGAAAGGCAGAGAGACACAATTCACTCCAGAGGCTAAGGGCTCCTGACAAAACGAAATCCTAGAAGTATATCTGTCACAATGAATTTATGTGCGGCTTTTTTGTGATAAATGTCAAGGATAGTACTGAGTCAGGGTTTCCTTAGTTGGGGTACTTTTTTAAACATAGGGTACTACCAAATTTAATATTCTATTTTTTTCCAAAATTAATCAAATGTCTGTGCAGATTTTAATGATGACTCAGTTCAATTAGTTCAGTTCTACCCATGAATTTTTGCTATCCCACATTGAATTCATTCAGTCATTTTGTTTTACCACTCCCCAGTGACACATTATAAATTTACTTACTCAAACCAGCTCCATTCATGCTCGGATGATGAGTTTTCCTAGAAATACAAACAAAAGAAACACAAGGCAATACACAGGGAAACATCTGTACACTTCCTCATAAGGAGATCTATGAGTGTTGTGACAGATAGGGGACGCTATTGCTCCCATGAACCCTTGTCCAAGACGTCAGACACCAGATAAAAGTCTAAAAGTAGACTTTGTTCATAAACAACAGTGCACAAAGCACCTCCTATCCACAATACTCATTAATAATAAAGCAATAATCACAGTAATCAATCCTCCACACTCCCAGACGCATTGCCACCCTTCCACCCAGCTCAGCTCGCCATCTTGAAGCTCCCACAATCCTTTAATTATCCCTGACCTGTAAGTGTTCAAATCCCCAGTCCATGTGATTTCCTATCACTGCAGATCAAAAGTCCTTTTCTTCACCCCGGAAGCACATCATTCCCCTTGTCCATGTGACTCTGACGTACTTTCGGAGCGTATGGCAAATAAACATCATTCCTCCCTGCAGCGTCTCCTAGTGGCCCCCATGCTGGTCTTCGGGGCACCTCCATACTGCAGGGATGGCTCCACCTGGCGGCGCTGGGGTATTGGCCGGGATGAACGGCCGGCCATACACCACAGTGTATATCAATGGTAATCTCATGTGGTCCTTTATTGAAGCACTAACAGAGCAGGCTTAATTGCTGACAACAGGAATACAATACACTACAGAGGGGACTGGGCAGTCTAATGGTCTGGAATCCCTACAGATTTTTTTTGTTTGTTTGTTTTTTCTGTCCACCCTGGCCATTGGACCTTACTCTTATTCTATGTTAATTAATGTTGACTTATTTTATTTTCTTACTGTGTCTTTTATTTTTCTATTCTTCATTATGTAAAGCACTTTGAGCTACTTTTTATATGAAAATGTGCTATATAAATAAATGTTGTTGTTGTTGTTGTACAAATGTCTTTTTTATTCAAATTGCTCTATTGAAATAAAGATGTTGGGTATTGCAGTAGAAATATCAAAGAATATCAATTGTCCAGTTGCATTTCTCACCATAGGAGCTGCCAATGATGGTCAGAAATCCGAATATGAATTTCAACAAAACAGCTTTTCACAAAATGGGACAGACTGCACATAATTTGCCAAACAGCACATTATCTGAACATTGCTAATCAACTTGATGACAATTTTTGCAATTCAGGAGGAAACCAAGTTCTCTGAGAAAGACAGTGAAAACATGCAGATCAATGCCCAATTCAGATTCAAACCGTATACCCCTAATTTTTTGGTGAAAAGAACATTGCAGAAAATTATTAACCCTGTAAAGCCCACTGTTGCAGAATTACAGCATCACTTTTAACAATTCTAAAAAAAGGCCAGCAAATGTTTTTTTTTTTTCTCAAAACCACATTTACATATTTAATGGGTCCTATTGTTTGTACTCATGATGCTATTGGATGGAAAAAGTGTTTATAGGTCTGGTCATCTTGCCGTGAACTTACTCTACTTGCAAACTTCGCATTGAGCTGATCTCCTGTTTTTGCACGCCTGGATTTGTCAAGAATTAAGTAAAATCTCTAAAATATTTTTTTGTGTGTTTATTACAATGTCTAGAACATATACATATTTAGTTATTTTAGAAAACATTGATCAAATTTGATTTAGAGCTTATTATGTCTATGTTGTAATTCTACAATGTTGGGTCAGAGTGGTAGCCTGTTGCATTGTTTAGGGACAGGAGTGAATGGTCTTGAATGTGAACCTGTTAGTGCTCTGGGGGGGATGCATGTGTCCCTTTTAGTATGATAAGTAGACTATAATAGGCCAATTAGACAGCATTGTTTGAATGTTTAAGATTGCCTGTTCTTCACATGGTTTATCACTCGTAAGCGCACGCATCATTCCCAGCATTCATTTGACACGTCCTCTGAGTACGATGTCAGAAGTTAACACGATGCGTGTGTGAGATGCAGTACCAGCAAAAAGTCCGGGGGTGCAGTCTGATCAAGTTGGAATGTCACGTCAAAGTCTCCATTTACTATCAACATGTGACAGAAAACTGCTTTGCGGATCCTACGAGATCGGTGTGCGTGCTTCGATGTTTGATGAATGGTTCAATGTGGTGAAGCGAAATGGCGACATACAAAAACATTCATTGTGCTTTTATGTTCAAGCGTTGCATATTCCACAACGTAATGACACGATACATTTTAAAAGTCTCACATACCTCTTCTTTGTGGTGAATAGAATGGAGTTTTTACTTTTTTGCCATTTTTTTGGAATGTGATTAAGAAGAGAACAAGATGGTGCTTTTGAATTACTAACTTTTGGAATTTTTTTTTGGTAGATATTTAATATTTAATCAATATAACTAAATACTGAGGGAGAACCAATTTTAGGCTTTGATGTTAATGGAGAATCAAGATTTTTTGCTGTTTTTAGCTTTGAATGAATCAACTTTAAATCACGTTTGTAACATTACCAAATACAGCTTTAATATGCAGTTTTGCTGAAATCACATTCCCACCAACACCACCAAGGGCTGTATGTAGAATAATCAACAGTAAGCAGTTCAAGTGAACTAATAACATTAGCTCCTGCTGCAAAAAAATACAAATATTGCATACAGACAAGTACATAGTTAGTTACATAGTAGTTCTGATGCATTAACCAATGGCACTATAACTGAGCCTCACTGACAGAAAATTTCCTGAGTGAAACAGAGTAACAGCGCCAATTATCAATACATTGCTGACAACACCCTCTTGGATTCCAGCTTCTCTGGAACTGCGTTCAGCATCTGCAGTACATCCCAAGCCGCATAGCCATTTGCATTAACAGGCGTTTACAATTTTCAATAACTTTGATTCTGAGCAATAATTAATTTCTTCTACTACAGCAGTTATTTGCTCCTTATATATCATCTGCTCTGTACACTTCTTTTCATGAGAAGTAACTCTTTGATGGAGTTCAAAGCTGCCTTCAACTCAAATGGCCAACTGAATCTTGAGTTGGTAGATATGGTCATTGGTAGGAGGAAGAAAGGCCAAGACATAACGTTGCAATTGCCGCATGTTTTGGGCATGTACCAGATTAACGTCATTCTGGACAAACATTTTTAAATGCCTTTCAGACAGCCTTGGTGTCACAGTCACTCCTGATCCGTTAACTGTGGAGCTGTGCTTGGTGTTCTCCCAGATGGGCTTAAAATGGAGAAGGGCAAACAAACTGTAATTGCCTTTACTTCACTATTGGCACATAGACTTATCTTGCTCAACTGGAAGAATCCTAACTCACCTCTTTTAGGTCGGTGGATAACTGATGCTATATATTATCTGAATTTGGAAAAAAATCTAATTCTCACTTAGAGGATCTGTATGAAACTTTTTTAAAACCTGACAGAATCAAATCAATAACATTTTAGAATAAGCTTTTATATTGGGGAGAAGGACTTCTTTCCTTCTTTACTACTCTCAAACGTTTTACTCTGGCTATTGGTTTTCCTCTCTTTTTCATGGGAAGGGGTTGAATTAAATTTAGTTTTGTTAAGTTTTTGACTTGATTGTATGGAATGTTAAATGCTTTCGATAAATCCGATAAAAGATAGGCCAAGGCGTGGGAGAGAAATGGTAGTTTTGCAAGGTGAGATATGTCAGTGCCTTGTGGAATATTAGAGGCAAGCAAGTGGGTTAGCAACAAGGCCCAGTAGACTGGACCTGAAACCTGTATAGGAAGGCCCAAAGAGTCTCAAAATGTACTGTTTTGTTTTTCTTTTCTGTTGCTGTTTGAAATTTGCTTGTTCACGACTTACTCATTGCCCTGCATAGCCCAGTCATTTCGTACATCCCTTTCACGACCATTTTAATCTACTTTTTACCATCCAGAGCTGGTTCTGTCCACAATGGGCACAGGGCAAAAGCAGGTGCATCACTGGTCATGTTCTATAACACACACACTCGGGCATAAGCATTCAAAGTCAATTTGGCGTGCACATTCCATCTAACCCTATAGATTTTTGCAATATGAAAGAGAAACTGAAGTCCCTGTAGAAAAAGGTGTGATCAAAGTTCACAAATTCTACATTACTGAAAGGATACACTATGGCTGCCTTTTAATGATGTTGAAGAAAACAAGGCAGGAGATAGTCCTGGATGTGATGTAATAGTGCATGTGCACTAACTAGGCCTTGTCCAGCATTAACATTCAGTCTGGTTTAGAATTTCTGGCTAGTACCTAAAACTGGCTATCAGCTTAGAACATACCGGTACAGCTTATTTTCTGTGGCACTGTTTGCTAGAGTTCATGTGGAAACTGCTGCCTATCTAAGACGTGATGGCCCAAATCAGGACAGAGCTCTGGACAGTATCTATCACATTTAATAACTGTTGATAACTAAATATTGGACATAGAAATACGACCAAATCTACACTAATATGAAAATGCATCTTTTTTATTCATTTTTACCTTCTGCCCACACTGAAACAGTATTTTCAACCATCAAAAATCTCATTTTGAACAATTTGCCCAAAGTTTGTAAATCTGAAAATGTAGGACCTCACATAGCAGTGTGGATGGGTATAATATATCCATCCATCCATCCATCCATCCTCTTCCGCTTATCTGAGATCGGGTCACGGGGGCAGCAGCTTGAGCAGAGATGCCCAGATCTCCCTCTCCCTGGCCACTTCTTCTAGCTCTTCTTGGAGGAATCCTGAGGTGTTCCCAGGCTAGAGGAGAGACATAGTCCCTCCAGCGTGTCCTGGGTCTTCCCCGGGGCCTCCTCCCGGTTGGACGTGCCCGGAACACCTCACCAGGGAGGCGTCCAGGAGGCATCCTGATCAGATGCCCGAGCCACCTTATCTGACTCCTCTCGATGCGGAGGAGCAGCGGCTCTACTCTGAGCCGCTCCCGGATAACTGAGCTTCTCACCCTATCTTTAAGGGAAAGCCCAGACACCCTGCAGAGAAAATTCATTTCAGCTGCTTGTATTCACAATCTCGTTTCTTTCGGTCACTACCCATAGTTCATGACCATAGGTGAGGGTAGGAGCGTAGATCGACTGGTAAATTGAGAGCTTTGCCTTACAGCTGTATCGGTCTGTCGTTGTGAAAAAGGGGTAAAATATAGATTTTCAAAAATGCTGACATATGATTTCCAATACTGTGTGGATAGTCCTTTCCTAACATTTTTGCATCAGCCAAGAGGTACTGCACCTTGAAACACCCCTGTATTTCACCTTATTTATTTGGGCAGAGCCAAAATACAAGAAGAACCAGTATACTACCTGCAAAATGTTTACTCTGTATTCTGCAATTTTCAAATTTTAGAGTTAGAATATGAAATCTTAAATTAAATATAAAATTGTAATTTTTGCAAGCATATAAAGTTAAAGTAGAAAGAAAATACTAAAGAATACTGTATGTCTCTATTTGTCATGCTCAGATATTAATAAACATGAAAACCTCATGGAACTGAAAATGTGGTTCACATGCACAAAGTATTCTTATTTCTCACTAAAAGCGATGAAAACCTAATGCATTTGCAAACTTTTAAGGGCTGATGTGTTCAGCGTCCACCTACTGCTTTATTATAATCTGACCTGGCTCTAGCACAGCATTTTCAGTTACTTAATTAAAATAAAAAACGCCCAAGATAGAAAATGTCAAATGCATCACTCAGGCCCACATGGATGATTAATATTTATAAGAAGTTACAGCTTTGTCAGATTTTTTTTTTTTTTAATTTCCACTTCCATTTTATTGTAGGCTTACTTTGTGACAGAATCAACAAAAACACTTGGAAATGAACTCACTGAAAAGGATCATTTCAAAGCTATGAGACACAGCCTTATGTAAGTACAATTGCCATTATAATCATAAAGTCGTAATTGGCTCTCATTATACTATAGGCATTCAGATACAAAAAGTGTTATGCTTTCACTGACTGGTATTGTATGACTTATTATTATTGCTACAAAATGTTTTCAAACGGCATAGCTGTGAATATACTTGTGTGAAAGAAAGAAAGAAAGAAAGAAAGAAAGAAAGAAAGAAAGAAAGAAAGAAAGAAAGAAAGAAAGACTGAACAGCATAAGGGCAAATTTTTATACAAATTCCTGGCTCCCCATCCATGGGTGTTTGCTGCCTTATGTTTCCAGGAAAGGCTCAGCTTCTGGTAAGGATTTTGTGCATTTGATAATAAATGCATGTTATATGTGCAGGCTGTAAAAAATATATCTACCATATCCCAACTTTCACTACCTTCAGTTTTTATTCCAGAATTTACCATTTATTATCCTTTAGTATGCATGCAGAGGGTAGCTGTTTTTTTTATACCTGTCTACTGGTTGCCTGTCTTGACGTTTTGATTGTTACAAAATGTGTGACACCAGCCTGTGCTATATGGCTGTCTGTGCAAATCCTCATGTAGGATGCATGCAGATCCCTCCATAAATTCAAATCATTTATGTCCACAGTTTTCCTAATCGAATAGGGTATTTATACTTAATCGTAAAATGTCATTGGTGGTCACTCGAAGCAAGAATGGTGCTAATGATGCTTACTTGTGTGACTTTAAATAATGGAGAGTTCAGTCCTGTAACCAGAGATCTTGAACAATGGGGACAGAAGGGTTCCATTTGTGAGTGGCCTCTACATACCCATTCCTAACTTAGGTATCTTTTAGATGAAATTGTGCTATTGGGAACATTCCATAGGTAGGGTCTACCAGACTTTCAGGGTGATCGTTGAGCCGCTTCTTCTGGCCACACTAGCATCAGCTCATTGGGTGTAGATGACTTATCTAGAGTGATGGACAGTCTCTCATTAAGAGGCACATAAAACAGGATTTGTCCTCTAGGATCATAGCTTTGACTCTAGTCTTATCTGTCTTAGTGAGGACACTGAAATGTGTGTCATGATCCTCCTATATAGAGAAGGTCTTCAATTGGGGAGCCATCTGGAAGATGTCCAACCAAATTTATCCCTATACTGAGGTCGCTGAATGTCACATGACTGCAGTTGCTCTGCACAATGGCAAAGACGCAGATCTTTTTACCATTCAAACAATAAGCACAAAATGGTTGTGTCATCACTCTTTACATCCATGTTATTTTGCTTCTGGCAGTTCTGTTGCTCTCTTTGTACTCTGAAGATCAAAACCAGTTTGACAGTAAGACATTCAAGCCACCATGCTGTAAAGTCAAAACAAAAAAGACAAAGTCATTGGCCTCTAATTGTTATGGGTTGGATGTATCTGTTAGGTTAGCGTTCTTATCTTTGGTCTGGAAAAATTTACGACTCGCTACAATCAAGATTTCTAGGCACAAACTCAGATAACCAGGAAGTCTTCATGCTGACCTTTAAACCCACATTCCACTGACATCATCTACTGTCATCCACGCCTAACAACATTGTAGTTACTGAAACAAATGAAGCAAAAAAAAATAGCAGAAACTGGACTTGTCTGACAACACAGTGGCACTGTAGAAGAAGTGTCAGGGCAGACTGTAGTTGCTAAGGAGACGCAGGTCTTTTGATGTGTGCAGCAAACTGCTGAAAATGTTCTACCAGTCCATAGTAACCAAGGTGCTGTTGACAGGGGAAGCAGCCTGAGCTCAAAAGATCCACAGTAGCCAAACAAAGTTATCGAGAAAGCCTGCTCCCTTACCATGGACACACTAGAAGCTGTAGTGGAAAAGCGGATGATGGCAAAATTAGATGCCACCATGAAAAATCCTGTCCATCCCTTCCAGGAGGCGCTGTTTTGGAGTAATTTTAGCCACGGGCTCATTGCACCATGGTGTGCCAAGAAGCACCTCTGGGAGTCTTTTCTGCCTACTGTTATTAGGCAATTCAGTGCTTCCACCCAATGTACTCATTAGGTTTATTTATTTATTTATTGATTGATTAGCTGTATTATCTGTCCTGTGACTCTGTATCCTTATGTTTCTGCTACTGTATAAATATGAATGTCCCCATGGGATTAATAAAGTTTATCTAATCTAATCTAATCTAAGTCCATAATAAAACAATATGGAAAAACATGAAAATGTTTGAAAATCTTTAAATTAATATTTAAACACACAACCATCATCAGAAACAGATTTTACATAATTCAAAACCACAACGTAAAAAAAAAAAAATCCAGAAAAAATGTAATATAATGTGAAAAAGAATTTAAAACTTAAAAAGGTTTCACTTCTCCTGATCCATCTGTGTCTCTTCTGTTCTATCCCTGTAGCGTCCTGGAACGACAGATTTTCAATTTTAAAATGTAGATTTGTATATTTTATTTTTTCTTAAAAAAAACAAGATGAACTCAACTCTTGCATGGATAATTAACATCACAGCATCTTCTCTTCCTGAATTGTAACATCTGGTTTTGATGGTTTGCCTTAGGCTGTGTTGATTACCTTATCACTTGGAAACAGAATTTTGACAGCCAACCAATCAAATATGTGTAATATTCCATATCATGAAGCCCCAGTCATGAAGCACTATATTAAATGTAATGAAGCACCATGCAAAATTTTAATATAAATAGGGCTTCTTCAATGGACCTGGGGGGTATTTTTCATACGTGGATTGCTCGTTTAGCCGGATGTAATTGTTGACGATTTGGCAGGATCCTGGATCTGTCGGTTTTTCGAAACTCTTGCTGGATATGTTGTCATAGCAGCACACCCAAATCCTCAAACCTGCTCGGAGCAGGCTTGTTCTGTGTAAACAAGGATTAGCTCACACACTTAATCAGTTTCCGTGCATGGAATTCATTCAGTCATGGCTTTGCCGTTCATGAATGAGCGACCAATTGATATCGGTGTGAACATTATAAGAAGAGAATTTCATATAGAGAGGGTTTTGCGTGATCTGCAAGATCCTTTATTGCTGCCGGAGGAAATTCTTCTCGAAGGATACTGCTTTAGCCGAGGGAGAATATTGTACCTTAAAGATTTATTAGCTTCTTATATTTGAAGTTAAACTAGGTGAAGTCAGGCTGTCACAACCACACAGACAGTATGCATTGCTTTGGGGTTTTTTGCAAGTGGCACTTTTTTATACACTGTAGGCGATGCGGAAAATCTAACTAAAAGTGCAGTTTGCCAGGCAATTCATAAAGTCTGTTTGGCTCTGAAATATTTCTTTCGGGTTTTCATAGTGTTTCCTGGACACTTGCGTGTCCAGACAATAAAAGATGCGTTTCATGCCATTGCAGGTACACAGGCAAAACACCCACAGTTCCATAACGAATCTCACAATCAGCCTAACATTCTCATTTTTCCAAATGTGATTGGGGCACATGGGACTGATCAGAGTGGAGTTTGAGCAAACATTATTTGGAAAATGTACCTCTCCTCCTGTTGAATAATCAGACACAGTGTCTTCATCAAATATTTGACCTTCGTCAATATCTCGTTGGTCAGACACAAGTTCTAGGGATATGACATTCCCTGCAGCTGACCCATCAAAAAAAATGCCCTCAGAAACAGGGCGATGGGCATTTTGCTGGAGAGCCAACTCTTCTGCAGGGGTTAGGTCTGGACTGCGTGGACCTTCACCTGTTTTTTGCTTGTCTGCCTTCTTATTAGCTTTAAAATTAATGTTTTTTATACTATATATGATTCTTTATGTCAACAATTCTTTAAATAGTTATATACCAATATTTACCAGTATATTCTTGTACTTCACTTTAACCTGTTCCCATGTTCTCCTTGTGCTCACATTTGATCTGGAATTATGACATATTAAATAATAATTAATCTGACACAGGAAATGAAATGCTGCATTCAGTAGTACAATGCACACTACTTAGCGTTTAATTTGTCGGCCACTTTTTGCCAGCCGTCTTTTCTGGTTTGGGCTGCTTTTGCAGTGTTACCCCTTGTGCATATTAAATATTGAAATTCTTCATATCCTTCAAATAAAAGGTCCTGCTCCATTTGTGTGAAAAAAAATGTGCCTGTTCTTTCATCATTTTGTTACAGCCTATAAAAGACTTGCTGATCATGTTTTCTAGACTCAATATATATGGGCTTTTCAATCAGTGCAGGAGCGCACATTCATCTCGGATGATTAGATCCGGCTAGACTAATCTACTACACGACTGTGTTTGAAAAACTGACTTATCTCGGATGAGCTTCACCGGCATTAACTCATCCAAGATGAGGCATCTGATCTCGGATCTGATTTAAGCGACGTACGGAAACTAACCCCCAATAAAGAAACAGCAATGACAAAAGAGACAATGGGAGAAGGCAAAGAAACATGTCAGAAAAGGAGACTGAGAGACATCTGTTTCATCTGAATTTCAGCAAAAGCATCTTATGAATAACACCAATCAGTAGATGAAAAGCCGCCCCAGAACAACTTCCAATCCTTGACATTCTTTGTCTTTTTCTAAATGCTATATATATATCAAGACTTTGCTATTTATGTTTTCTTTTCTGCTTTCTTCTACGGACATTATTATTATTAAATAAATACCACATTGCTTTTAAATTTCTATACTTTGTCTTTATATCTAGAATATTTTAAGTATGAGGGACGTTCAAAAAGTTTCCTCACTTTTTTAAACACTGTTTATTAAGAATTTCAAAAACAAATTACATCACTTTTCTTCATAGTCACCTTCATTTGTGATGCAATTTTCCCAGCGTCATACCAACTTTTTATTGCCCAATTACTATTCCTTCTACCTTCATTGTTTGCAACGAAAATATAAAAGTGCGGAAACGTTTTGAACATCCCGCGTAATAAAGTAAATATTAAGAGCACGCAGAGCAGTAAGAAGTTGCCATTCATTCCTAACTGCAGGGTTTATCAGGCTGTGTAGGGGAACTTCATCCAACAGAAGGAACGGTATGGTGAAAATAAGACATCAATGGCTTATAAATGGCCTATAGCCAAGGATGTTGACCAAAGTGGGATATATCTATGTTTTTATACATTGTTTGTGAAATGATGAGTCTGTTAAAATGGTACGGAGTGACAGGCTGTGTATGCGTCATTCATACGGGACTTATGTGGTTAAGGTCTGTTTGTATGTGTGTATCTATGTATGTGTGTGTTAAACTTAAGGTCCAAGAGTTGACCAAACTGGTAATGAATCTGTAGAGTTCACTTATCCATGGAAAATAAATCTAGGCACTACAAGAAAGCAAATAAGGGTAGTTTGAGGGTAATATTACGATAATAAACCCAAAGATATTGAAAGAAAGTATAACCAAGAGGTGAAGTCTTTGAGAGGAACAGGTTACAGGTCAAAACAAGGAAAACCATGGAAACTCACAAAGGTCAAAATGAAAATACAAAAAACAAGACACCACAACCAAAATAACCTGACCATACCTCCAAGTTTCTTTTTACCACCTAATTAAGGAAGCTTTTGAATGTTTCTTTGAGACAAGGTGGGATGTTTGAAGATGCTTCATACTGCAATCTCTTTAAATTATTATTTACTTTATTGACTAACACCTTTATCCAAAGTGACTTTCAATATCTGAGATACAATTGGTCACATTTCTTTTTCTTTTTCAATTGGTGACGTGATATGCTCATAGTCATACACTGCTATTAGCAGCAGCCTCAGGGTTTGAAGGTCAAGACCTTAACCACTGTGCCACACTGCTTGCTTTATAATGGAACCATGATGACATCATGCACTGTGAAAATATCCAGTCTGTAATGGCCAGGGGTTGCTTTACCAAAATAATATGGAACTTCTCTGGGAGCCCAAAATGGCAACTAATACAATATGTTACTTTTTAATATTATTAAAAATAATAAATGCAAAAATGTACACATAAAAGAAAAAAAATACAGTGCACAGAGCGGAAAAAACCATTCAGACCTCTTTACCCTCCATTGAAGATATCTTTGTAATGCATTGTATCTGTAAACCTTACAGCATTGTGCGGGACCACTCTCACACCTCCCATGCTCTGTTTGTTCCACTTCCATCTGGCAGAAGCTTCTGTAGCACCCACACCAGTTCTGCCAGGTTCTGCAACAGTTTTTTCTCTTATGCTGTCTGGACTCTAAACTCTGTGCTGCCCCTCGGCCTGAGATCTGCTCCTAGAAGTTTATTTATTTTCAGTACATTTGTTAAACTTGTTACTTCTGTTGTTTTTACTATTAATTATTGCTATTCTTTATTTATTCATTGTTTTGGTACTCACTATATATTTCAATTTATTCCTACCCATTCCTTTAGATTGTTGGATATTTTATTTACCTATAGTTCTTTACTTGTCTTGCACTTTGTGCTTACGGATATGTTGCACCAGAGCACTGAAGAATGTTATTTTGTTCTTTTGTATGCTGCAAAACTGTGTATGGATGAGATGGCAATAAAGCCACTTGACTTGACTTGTTGACTTGAATCTTCACTAAGGCATACAAGAGCACAGAACTGTCCTTCAGCATAAGGAAAAACAAGTTCTGCAACAAGATGCCTCTGGTCAGGTACCTGTGCCCCAATAATCATCATCTGTGAAGAAAAAATAGAATCACTAAGTACTGTAGCTGACATCCCCAAAAGGCAACCACCGTGAGCATTGGGTAAACTGTGCCAACACCATGTCTAGGAAACTGCACTGGTTCTTCAAGACTTCAAGGGGTTCTCAAGAAGGGAAAACAATCTAAAAGTCTAAAAGACCAGAGGTTACTGTCACAATCTCTTGGATTGTCTCACATTTTGTAGCATTTTAATGCTACATCTTAATGTATTGAGATTATTGTCTCTCTTGATTAAAATAAAAAAAATGCTCAGTGCAAGCAAGTGAACCAAAATTTTGGATATCATTTCAAATTAATCTGATGTAAAAATAGGAAAAAAAGGATTCTATTGGTTTTGTTTTCCAAATATGAGCCTTTAAGACTTTATCTCATCAATGGAGGACGGGTTAAAAAGTTTCCCTCTTCATCTCTACAAAATAGTTCAAGCTTCCTTCTCTATTTACTTCACCACACCCATTTTTGAGAAGCTCTGAGGCTGAGAAGTCTTCACATCCCATGACGTTATCACCACCAAGTAGGTTTCATGTTGACACAATGCTTTTTAGATATACAGTATGAACTGATCGCCATTGCATCAAACACTTTTCCTATTCAGCCAATAATGATTAACCTTGTAATCATCTCACTTGCTTTCTGGTAAATGATGATTGATAAACTGTAATTTTTTTTCAACAATGGCTTTTAAATTATTGATCACACAAGAAACCAGTGGTTTCTGTTGCTTGCGTAATTCTATTTATCACAGCCATTGAAGGCTTTAATTCCTTTAAACATGTCAGTAGCCTTAGTTTGTTTGGCCTTCTCAACCTGTTCTGTTCTTACTTATATTGTGATTGAGGACAGCCTTATCACATCTTCACAGCAGGACCATACTGAGCCAGCAATATGGTGTAGTAGCAAAAGAAATCGACTGACGCTTCTGGATCAGCTCCTAACTCAAAATCAGTTTGTAACCCTGAGTAAGTCTAATGGCCTGCCTATGCTGCAAAATTAATGCCTTGCAAATTTTCTTCAGCATTTCTCCTGATTGGTGGTTTAATATCCTTATCTCAGACGTGTTTTGAATTTTCAACAGTGTTCGTGATGTTCATATTGCAGAGTGCTGTAATAGCAAAGTGTAAGGCTCTCCAGGGAGTAGTGTATTCCCTAATTAAAGATAACTGACTGCACCAGAGCCTATTTAATGATGACACTGAAAAGGGAAGAACTCTTTGTTTTGTGTTTTTTTTTTTTAATGGGCAATTAATCCAGAACGCTCTATATAATTTTGTTTTCAGTTTGACATTTTTGTTTTTTTTATGCTGTCAAGTCACCATAAGTAAAATTGTTTGCCAAATAAAGAATAATAATAGTAATGATAATTAGCACTTTATGTACTTAGGGGGCTGTAACAATGCAGTTCTAACCATTACTGCTCTCCTGTTTAAAAATAATAGTCGATAAAAAGCAAGAAAATAAGTGGATGAGAGCATAACTATTTAAAAAAGCATATATCTATAAAATTATAATCACTAATCTCTCTATTATAAAAAAAAAATCTTGGGACGAGACAAGACTTTTTTTCCTGGTATGAGACTTGATCTTTTGAAAACAGATAGAGAGACACTTTCACGTCCTGTGAGACAGTCAAGTCACATCATACTTACACCTTTGGAAGTAAGTCTCGTGAGACAGTGACTTTTGCAAGTCACGCCCTACTTACAACCATTTTCAAACAAGACCACGGTCATCTAACCTCTCAGTTGTTGGAATGCCTTTGACAAACACACTTCCTGTGCTCTCTTTGTGCCAAGAGATTTAGCCACACCCGGGGCCAGAAAAAAAAAAAGTACAACGTCATAAAGAATTCAAAAATGTTGCCGCAATACACATGCAGAGCAGGTTAGAGATAATGGAAGTAGGAAAATTCAAATTTCTCAAAAAAATTATAGTAAAAATTGTATTAGCGCAAACAAACGGAAAATATTACTCTGTGAAATAACGGAACAGCGAAAAGAGATCGAATAGTGTTTGAGGATGTCTGGGGGAGAAGAGAGACAAGGCAGTGAGACAAAAGGACAGCTGCTGTACAGGCTTTTAGATGTTCGAAGTGCTATACGAAATGCAGATCACGTGGCACAGCAGCAGCAGCAAGCCAGCAGCTGATCGAGCAAAGAGGAGGTAAAAAAACAACTATTTGTTTCCCATTATATCACTGTTTAAGAGGGGTTTTGGAGGAGCAACCACATCTCCTTAGGGTGCATTCAGTCACCCTCTTCACAACAGTGTGTAGTGCTAGTGGTGGGCTTGAGGGGTTGGCGAGCAAAGCAAGCCCCTAGCAATTAGTATAATAATAATAGTAATAGTAATAATAATTACTACTTGTTACATTCCGTAACATACAGTAGGCTGAACATTTCTGTGTCTTCTATTAACTTATGAGATGGCGGCCTATTGAATTTTTGCATTTTTTATTGTTGCTTTTGCTCATTGTAGCTATTGAGTATGACTGAAGCTAGCCATTTTGGAAACCTTTGTTCTGTTATCCTAAATTCTGTAGGTCAATTGCAAGCAATCAATGTTATTGATAAGATATGATGCACCCCAGATATGATGTGCTTTAACAATATTTCTACTCTAAGTAATTTATATTTCTGGTCTCTGAGTTATTGCCTGTTATCCACTGGAGTTTCTGGCCTTGCTCCTGCTGCGTGGATTACCGCGGTATCATTCCTAAAGACAAGCAGGACGGACTAGTCGGTAGCTTCCCTTTAGTTTTGTGTACATGAGTATGGAGTGCACATTAATGTGCTCTAGAATTGATTGGTGCCCCATTCAAAGCTCATCCATAATGAAATGGATTTAGGTGGTTTGACAAAAAATGGAATAATTGCTTTGAATAGATACTCCTATACAATCAGAGGTCTTGTGCTGCAGATTTAACTTTGGCCTTTGGTGTGTTCTGTATGAAATTTGTATCCATGCCCAGTGCTTATGAGTGCATTTATTTTACAGGGGACAAATGTATATTAAGTTGTTATCTTTGGCCTAATGCTAGCCCCAAAACACCCACACACCTCAAAACAGGCATTGGAAGAGGAAACAGATGGACACTTAAGAAAATACACTCAACTTACCTTTTAATGCTGGTTTAACATCTTGAAAGAATCAGCTTTGAAGGCAGAACATCAACAACATATAATAAAAGTCTCTTCTACAACAGAAAAAATGGAAGGTTTTTTGTCTCCCACTGAGTTTTCTCAACTTTTCAGCTGTGGGTTTGGAGAAGAGATCCAAATGCTGGATGGCATGATGACTGAACAAGACAGTGCTCTGATGGTAACTGATGAAATCGCAATTAACCAGCAGCAGAACTGGATAATGCTTTCTCCCTTTACTCTTCATATTCAAATCTTATTCCCATATTTGCCCAGTAACTGACACATCTCCATACTCATCCCTCTTCACACTCTTTCTCAATCTGCCTCCAATATTCTGGCACTTTATGGTCCTGCAGATGTAGTCTTGTTTTTCTACTTTCTCTCCAGATGTTTGCATTTCAAAAGGCTTTGTTTTGAAACTCATTATAGTGTCTCATATTCCCAGAACAAGCAAGCTAAAGTACTTTTTTATGTCTATGTTTAAAACACTGAAATTGAGCAAAACATATAAGGAGAGCAAACATAAAAATATAAAAAGTAGTAATTAAAGATCCTATAAGTTTGATACCTAAATATAAACCCCAAAAATTATGGTAAGAGAAATTAAAGCAAATGTTCGAACTGGGAAAACTTTATATCCAATTAACATACGCACAAAGATAGGTTTTTCTTTAATATTTTGAAACTCTGATAGTGGACACATCTGACATACAACAACAACATTTATTTCTATAGCACATTTTCATACAATGTAGCTTAAAGTGCTTTACATGATGAAGAAAGAGAAAAAAGGCAAAATAAATAATTAAAATTAGGGAACACTAATTAACATAGAATAAATGTAAGGTCCGATGGCCAGGGAGGACAGAAAAAAAAAACTCCAGACGGCTGTAGAAAGAAATAAAATCTGCAGGGGTTCCAGACCACAAGACCACCCAGCCCCCTCTAGTCATACCATTTTTTGTATTGGCGTATTGATGATGTCAACCACATAACTTCTGGGATTGCATACCATAGCAAACATTGTTTATTGTCATGGTTGAAACCTTGAAAAATCAAAATGGTGATACAAAAGTTGAAAAATTCTGATAACTGATAACAATTTCTATGATAAAATACGTGCAGCAATTAGAAGAACCCTAACTGGGAAATGTCATTGACTGATGAAACACACATATCCACCAACGAGATATTGGGGTATCAACCATGTCGATCCTTTCAATAACTAATACGTCCCACCAAGTAAACAGGTGTTTAATGGCATAAATAACAGAAACAAAAAAGTAAGGCTTGGGACTGATGTAAGGCTCTGTAGAGCTGTCACAATGGCAGGTTGGAGCTCAGTCTGGCTGTCTGTTCTTCCTGGAATGAGATGACTCCTGTGAAGAGCGTGTCGGTTTTATAGTCACTGGACTGGAAGGGGTAGAGTCATTTACCCTAATTGGCAACATCTCTGAGTTATGAGTGTAAAATGAGACAATACCATCAAAAACACTGTCCCCTTGTGTTCCAGAGTGGTAGTGCTTGCCTCTAATGAGCCTGGAAGGTGACCCTCTGATGCACAAGGGTGACAAAACTAATCATCAATAAAATTGTAACAGTGGGTGAGTGTGCTCTGTGAGAAACAGACACCTTGTCCCAGGTTTCTTCCCTCCTTCCAGTCTTGCCAAAATTGGTTTCCATCTGTCAAGACCCAGTACTGGTGTGAGTGGGTATGGAGAATAAATGAATTAAAGTGTGACTATTATTTGACTTTATACAATCATTTCAAGTAACAATTATTTCAGGCGTTTTTTTCAAAGTACTGCAATTCTCCTTCTATAACATTAGTGTTGGGTCAGACAGTCACTCTTTGCTTTCCTACTGCAGAACCGGTAGCCACTGTAGACTTGCTGCCCAACACAGTTCTAGTAGACTGCAGTTAAACTCCAAGATCATCCAGTCCACTATTTGTGAAGTCTTAAAGTAGGCAGTGGTTTTGGAATCAAAGTGCTTCACTAGTGTGCAAAAAATAAACTGTTTTTTAGAAGACGATGTTTGAACAATAAAAGATGGTCTATATAAACTTTTTCTAAAAAACCTAAACAAATAAAACCCACTTCTTTTTATTCTCTGACAAGATGTTTCAAGTCATATATTCCCATTCTTCACAAGTGGTTATGTTTAGAGCTCGGTTAGGGTTTCCAAGAGTCATTCATTATGTATCACAGATACATACTCTCATCTTTTAGAATATTAAAGTCTCTAATTGTTTTAGAACATTAATTTCCTTAACTACAACTACGTACAATGATGTACATAAGGTAGCGATTAGCTCCATTGTAAATGTAAGGCTGGATTGGAAGATTTCTCCTTCTGTTAAGCACATACAGGAAAGTAATTTAAATTTTGAATGATAAGCAATTCACACTTTAAACAGATTATTTTGTCCCCTTAATTGCTATAGGAAATGGATTGAAACAAAACAAATCGTATGTCAAAGCCCATGCTTCCTTTTCAATGATGTGCCTCTGTCACTCGCTGGTCTGTTTTGAAGTCATCTCATTTTATCTTCGGAGCAAAATACCATGAGTACATACCAGGGTCAATGTTACTGACAGGTTGGCAGAACTCTTCTGAATTGTATCCCTCCTGGCTGTATTAAAAGAAGACAAGAGTGAGTTTGCAGTGTTACCTCAGTATCCCTCCATGATGTCCCCTCTAAATCGATTCCTACAAGGCTGGTAACATCAGTTCATATGATCAATTGTCATACGGGGTGGCAACATCAATGACACAAAATGGTGAAAAGTGGTCATAAGATCACAAATACCAGACCAAGGGCTTCATGCATAACACCATGTGAAGAACTCACACTAAAACATGGTGTATGGACAAAAGTGGAAATGTGCGTACGCACAAAAAATTCAGATTCACAAAACCATGCGTAAGCCAAATTCCACACACTTCAGCTCCATAAATCCCAGTCAGCATGAAAAGTAATGCACGTGCATGCCCTGCCATCCCACCCCAACTCCTCCCAGAATATTGCATATTTTAATATTCAATTCAATATAAATATCACCTTCCCCATTCAGTGGAGGCAAGGGAAAAACATACTATTTGTTAGCTTAAGCAGTGGTATAAACAACAAAAGGAGGCTGATCGAGTGAAACAGAGTGGTGGAAAATCTCAGAAGTTCAAGTTCAGAAAGTCACACAATGCTCAAAATAAAAAATAAGTGGTCAGGTCAAAGTGAAAAGGCAAGTCATAGCCCGTCTCAGGGTCTTACGGAAGCGTATTAGGATACAGAGGAAAGAAACAAAATAGGGACAAAGTGAAAAAAAAGGTTGAAATGTCCACTTTAACCCGGTAGTTTATTTTGTCATTACAGTAGAACATCGTAAATTTAATCTTAAAATCAATGTTTTATTTACTAGAGTTTCTCAGATCTCATTGTAACTAAAGTATTACATTAAATGCTTCATATTGTATTGTTCTTCTATGTGTTCTTTGTGTGTGAATGAGTACGTGCTTCTTGAATGGGCTTTCTCTCATGCCAACAGAACACAGAATACATTACATTCGTGACATTACAGCTCTGTGAACAATTTAAATACTTAGATGTATACTTGATATCATTTTCACAAGGCGCCCCATCCAGAGATTGTTCCTGCCAACAATAAGATGCTTGCTGGGAAATGCGTGACCCTTGATGAAATAACTTAATGCAGCAGTACTGTCTTTTTCAAACGTACTAACCCCCAATTCCTGTCCTTCCTTTTCTTTCTCTATTTTCTTTTTTTTAACCAATCGCCACACAATCAGCTCTTTAATAAAAGTAAAACCATCTCTAAGCTTGGAATGCCAATTCTTCAAAACTTTTGAGGAACATTGAAATGTCTTCGTAGTACGTGTTTAATTATTCCATCCATCTCTCCAACCAGGGTCATGCCAGTTCCTGCCTATTTATGACAAGCACACTTATTATTAAAAAAGTAAATTTGTTTAAGAGATTATTAATTTAATTAAAAAGATCAAATTACCTCAAGCCATTTTTCTGAACCTACTTTGGAAATTCCAAAGAATTACTGCAGTTGGTATTCTAGAAGCCAAGATGTAGTGCTCAGTTTCTTCTTTGCCCCTTTAAGTCTACAGTGTCAAGAGGTAGAAGTCAGAGAATCACCTGGTTGCCCTGAAAGCAGCAGGAGCTTTTTTTAATTATTATTTTTCAGTGTAAACATTTGCTGTGCAAAGTAGCCACTTTAAACAAAGCAGCTCTTGTTTAATCACTACACATGGCAAACAAGCTCACTGATAACAGTTTTATGAGTGCAAACACACCCCTTAGTTTTATGTTGTGTCTTACTTTGTGATAGTAGAATAAAATGAAATCCATAACTATTACGAAAGTCCTCCAGGTAGTTCACAAAAAATGAACTAGCCTGATGCAACCTTCACTCCTGAAACCTGCCAGATTCTGAGGACCACATGGTATCAAGTGAAGGCCTCTAATTTGGTTTTATCTGGAGGCTTGGCTTTAAGATACCATTTTGGATGATTAGTCAAAGGGAAGAACTGATACATATTATACCTGACGTTTTTATGTTTTATGCATAGTGTGTTGCTACCACTACCACATTCAGCTACTGCTGTGACTGGGTTTAAATGGGTACAGACCATGAATGCCTGTGAATCACACTGTGAAAATATGTACATTGCAGAGTTCAATCAGGAACAAAATGAACGGTTTATTGGCTTCATTTTTGTATTCAAGGTAGGAAGGTCAAGATGACACTAGTCACTTTCCAGTGGAATAAATATATAAATACAGCAAACTAAAACTCATCTTTTGTTATCATTTGTCCATTTTGGGCAGCTATTTTTTTTAAAAAAAAAAACAAACTATTTTTCCACCTTGTCATGGCCTTTCAAAGAATTGTTGTAAAGTCCTGGTAAATATGCTGTTCCTGATTGAGGTACCAGTCATAAGAAACTTCTTCCCAAAAAAGGGAGAGGGTTCCAAAAGATTATGGAGCCTTTTTCCTTCTATAAAAATTCTGTAAAAAATAACCCCTGGTTAAACTAGTCCAGTGCGAATCAACATGTCAGTAAACTTCAAACTTTTGAGCAGATTGGACAGGTGAACTATTACAGAGGTCCTCTGGTAATTATTACTTTATTCATGACCTGAAGTGAAAAAAATAGACCTGTGAGTACTGTGTGCTGAATAACAGGGATTTACCCAAAGAGGTCCGAAGGTGTGCTGATATGCATTATTTATATTGAAATGTAGGGGGCATCCTCCTTATAGGTGTGAAAGGATATATTGTTGCCATTAATAAGGGTTGCTAATGTAGTCCAGACTGACAGTACACACAGGTACACATCCATCCATCCATTATCCAACCTGCTATATCCTAACTACAGGATCACGGGGACAGGTACACATAAATTAACCATTGGTACTCGTAAGGTAAGAACGGGGAAAGGGCTCTACTCTGTTATGTCTCCAATTATTACTGTTTGCAGTTTTTCCTTTGGTGTTACTACACAATGCACGTGTATACATAAAGTAAGTAGCAGTTCATATCAAGTACCCAATTTTTATGCCTAGCACTAGGGAACACAAACAAAATGAATGAAAATGACCAGGAGAGGAAGCATTAAACAAACCAGAAAGTCATTATCAAGAATCAAATCTGTCTTTTATCAAATCGAAATCATAAGCCAGGAATCAGAAACAGTCAAGAACTGCAAAATCTAAGTAGCACTAATAAACACACACATAGAATTTTGGTTTTATTTGTCCGTAAACTCGGATGTTGACACATCTAACTCAGATGCTCATGACCGCATTAAATAGCAACCATCGTCACATCTTAATGATAGCGACGCAAAATGTTGGTGCTCCAGGAGAAATAAAATGGCACTGGAAACAATATAAAATCAATTTTAATAATTAAACATGATGTCCACATTACAAATGAATGCCAGAATATGAACTTGTGCCCATAACAGACTTCAAAATTGAGAAGAGACCAAAAAGTAATCGCACCAAAAATTGAAAACACCCCAAATCATACATCAATCACATCACACTACATTATGTTACACTAGTTAGATGAGATTGAAGTCATTGTATAAGCCAAAAAATATCTGACATTTGAAGAAGCTCCAAAACATACACCTGATAACATGTAATACTTTTAATTCATTGATCAATTTAAAAGTTTATTTAGATTGTGTGTCTTTTTGTCACGGTTTGACAATAACGTTGTATGGCACCATTAGCTTTGCATTCATGCTTTGGTCGTAGTGTAAGAGCCCTCAGTGGCTTGCACTTCTCAAGCAAATCTATTTGAACTTTGTAACTATTGCACTAAAATTCATCTTACTGAAAGTTTAGGTTTCTGAACTCTTCTGGCTTTGTTTCTTTATTTCTTCGAGTACAGTCTAAGAAAAGAAGTTACAAGTAAGGAATACTAGAGAATTTTGGTTTGGTGAAAAGAAGCTGTCAAATTTGTGTAAAAATACATTTCTGAAAGTTATTAATGATGTAAAATGAAACAACTAGCAAAAGCAAAACAATATGTTTATACCTGAGATTCAGCCAGCCATTACCCAACCCACTATATCCTAACTACAGGGTCACAGGAGCCAATACAGGGTGCAAGGCAGGAAACAAACCTTGAACAGGGCGCCAGCCCATCGCAGGGCACACACATACACACCAAGCACAATGTAGGATTGCCAATGCACCTAACCTGCCTGTCTTTGGACTGTGGGAGGAAACCCACGCAGACAACATGCAAACTCCACACAGGGAGGACCCGGCAAGCGAACCCGGGTCTCCTAAGTGTGAGGCAGCTGCACTACCCACTGCGCCACCGTGCCGCTACCTGAGGTTCAGAAAATGCAAAATATGTTACATAATGCTAACATAGCATAGCCAGCAATTATCCAACCCACTATATCCTAACTACAGGGTCACAGTGATCTGCTGAAGCCAATCCCAGTCAACACAGGGCGCAAGGCAGGAAACAAACCCCGGGCAGGGCGCCAGCCCACTGCAGACATAGCATAGCATAGTCCCTAAATGTTGCATTTCACACAGATTATACTAGAAACACCTATTTTTCACTTAAAATATAGCAGAACCATTCAGCTTAGATTCAAATGCAGCTGTTGTGTTTGATGGGCTACTCGTTTTGTTCCCTTTTTTATCATTTCTTTTTTAGTGCGGACTTCTTTACAAAACTTCATAAGCAAAATGGGGGAGGTTTACATTGTGACAACTATGCATTCTTGTAGTCGTGTCTGCAGGATTCCAGTGACTTGATGGGTGGGGAGTAGTGTGGGATTGTGGTCAGGAGATAAATGGCTACAGTTTATAGCAGGGGTCTTTCATTTTCAAACTGCATGTAGCTACTTTTTTACGTCTGGGTGGGTGTCTTTTACTTATGAAGTGGTGCAACATTTATTAGCGTTGTATGCCACAGATGACTTAAAATATTTGTCTATAACTAACAGTATTGCACTGCTGTACAATTTTATTTGATCATTTAATATTTGTTTAAGTATGTGTTGTGGCGACGCCCAGGAGGACCGAAGGAGGGTTTGTGCCTCCTCCAGACCGCGAGTGGGCGTCTGCCCTGGTTATGTTGGGGCCCAGCCCTGTAGGGACCCATGGCCACTGCCAGGCGGCGCCCCAGTGCCTGTAGAAATCTGGAGCCCAGCACTTCCACCACACCAGGATGTGCTGGGGGAAGAAGACAGGGGACACCCGGAGGGCTTCTGAGTGCGCAGCCGCCATTTCCGCCACACTGGGGCGTGTCTTCTGAGGAGTGCCAGGAAGCAGCTGGAGCCCATCCGGGTTCCTATTTAAGGGGCCGCCTCCCTCCAGTCATTGGTGGAGGCGGCCAGGAAGGCACAAGGACTGTGAGGCCTGGACATTGGGGAATCGGTGCAAGAGGCACTGCACGTGACTTTATTAATTGTATATATTGTAAATAAACAGTGTGTTGGGTGCAAGAACGATGTCCATCTGTCTGTGTCCGGGCCAGCGTCCACAGTGTATACAGTCTGTTTAATTTACTCAAGAATTATCTAAATGTTTAAATAAAAATGGAAACTTTTAATGGGCCCAAAGTACATTTTTCACTTAAAAATTTGGGTTAATTATACAATTTTGTTTTGTTAATGAACAAATGCATCATCATAAGCAAACATAGCTGATGACTTTAAATTGACCCTGTATGAATAAGTGTGGGCATGTTTGTGACAATGTCCTGCGAAAGGGGTGTTTACTGCCTCGCACTAAGGGCATCTCACCAATATTCACGAGTGGGAAGTGTGGGCAGAATGGCATGTAAACGAGGAGCTGTAAAGCCCGTTTAGAACACACTTAAACTGAACCATTAGTTGAATTAAGGCAGCTAAAGTGACGACAATGTGAATCAGTCATCAGACTTTGGTATGGATGTTGAAACTGAAGCATACAGCACTGTATGACCGAGCTGCCATTATATATCTGGTGAAATCATTCACCTGAAATTTCCCTGTTTTGCAAGTAGCATGGCAAAAAAGGCAAAATGACTGCAATCTAGTAGAAGAACAAGAAAGATGTTAAGCTGCCCAAGCATTCTTCACAATGCAGCAACTGTTGTTCGTGTCATGAGAAATGTGCAAGTCACTAAGCCTTGCGCTGTGGTAGCCTCCATTAACACAAGGGGTATATTGATCACGTGGATCAGGCATTGACATTCTACCCTCACATGTGGAAGCAACAGTAAAAATATTGTAAGGAACGTGCTCATAGAAACCTGCTTGTACTGTTCCGATTGTGACATCAGAAAGTGCCGTGCTGACTGTTTTAAAATGCATTACACGAAGGAAGTGTACTAAATCTGTGTCAGTACAGGAATAAACACTAGACATACCTTTCCTAGTGTATTTATGTTGATGTTTTCATATTTACATGTTTCTGTTACAAATAATAATATTTTGTGTTGTGAAAAAAGTTTTTGTCTCATTTTTCTAGGGGTAAACATAACGTTAAGGAGGCTACAGACGCTATGAGAGAAACACAATTTAGTCTAAAACAATAGTCTAGCTGGGTATTGTCTGCATACAAGTGAAAATGAATGTTGTTTTCTAAAAATAGTTCCCAATGGAAGTATGAAAAGTGAAAACAGTACTGAGTCCTTCAGGATAACACAAGACACCATCAACTCTTCACCGAGTTCTCTTTTACGGTGTGTTTTTATATGTGGTGTATTTATTGCATAAGGTTGAAGCAATATGTATTTGTTTTATATTAATGTTTCATTTCTGTCTTCAATTGCATTTTTAATGTTTGTACAGTAATTAGGCTTTTAAGTAGTGGTGTGCTTAATAAGAATAATATAATTGATTTCCTTGTGCACTTCAGATGTCATTGGTTTGTAACAGTAGTGCAAGGTAGTGAAAAGGTAAGTTGAAATTGCCATTGAGAAGTATGTCAAAATAACTATAATCATCTTGTATCAGGGTATTTAACGACTCATTACAAGTCAAGTTTCAATTTTTTCTGCTAAATTCAATTATAATATGAAATTATTTTGGAAATATAAGGAAAAGATTTAACAAGAACTCATCATTCACTGTACCATTAAGTGTTATTTTCTGTTTACTTAGCATTTCCAAATATCACTGACTTACATTTTGAAGATGTGCTGCTTTTGGTTCTTGTTCTGTACTGCACCGAGGATTCAGTTACGCTGTGCCTATCGAAATGCGCATTGTCTTGCATGCATGCACAGGGGATAGTTTAAGAGCTCTGGAGACATTAATCCTCCACCACTCCAAAGGTTGGCACTTTATGATAACACCTTCTACTTTGTCTATGAAGACTGGAAGATTGATGGCTTTTCCACCACTGACATCACTTCCTATGTCTGTCCAGTTGGACTCACCTCTTTCTGCCTGAAACATTCTTAACTGGAAGGTCTGTCTTCTTTGGTAGTCATACCCAGATATTCCTGCCTGAAAAGACATAACATAACACTATACCCGCATTTTACGTATCTGTTTTTGAGATGTTAATTATACATGGTTTGCCTACAGGTGTCCCAAAACATCTCACTGTTTCTGCTTCGTTATTACAACAATTATAATGAGACGTTAAGAAAAATAATGGAAGGTAGTCGTATTGATGGAAGTTATAACTACAATGTGAGGAATGCAATACAGTAATCCCTCCTCGATCGCGGGGGTTGCGTTCCAGAACCCGCGATAGATGAAAATCCGCGAAGTAGAAACCATATGTTTGTATGGTTAGTTTTATATATTTTAAGCCCTTATAAACTCTCCCACACTGTTAACATTATTAGAGCCCTCTAGACATGAAATAACACCCTTTAGTCAAAAGTTTAAACTGTCCTCCATGACAAGACAGAGATGACAGTTCTTTCTCACAATTAAAAAAATGCAAACATATCTTCTCTTCAGGAGCAGAGAATGTCAGAGCGAGAGAGAGAGAGAGAGAGCGCTCGCAAAGAAAAGCAAACAATCAAAAAATCAATACATGCTTTTGGGTTTTTAAGTATGCTGAAGCACCGCGATAAAGCGGCATTTTTTAGAGGAGCGTCCGTATCCTCTGTGCAAACAGCCCCTCTGCTCACACCCCCTCCGTCAGGCAGAGAGAGTGAGAGAGACAGAGAGATGCAAACAATCAAGCACTGCGCGGGAAGCACATCGTATATCATTGAGGAGTTTTAGAGACATATCATCCGATCAGCTACCTCCAGCCCAGCTGTCTGAGGTGGTCTCATAAATGAATGCCACTCACTGCCCCGTAGACATTATACCTTTCCATATTTTTAAGGAAGGTTTTTTTACATTCTGCCCCCTTATTGTGGCGATAATTAAAAGCTCATTAACTGGCAGAGTTGTACCTTCCAGTTTTAAACTATCGATTGTGTAGCCTCTATTAAAGAAACCTAGCCTAGACCCTAATGACCATTTAAACTACAGGCAAATCTCCAAGCTACGATTTATTTCCTGGAAAAAATTGGATTCTCCCAGATCTCCTCCTATTTGAACATGTTTAACATCTTTGACAAATTCCAGTCTGGCTTTACAGTATTGAATGGCACAGAATCTGCCCTGCTGAAGGTACAGAATGACATCCTTCTCACTGTGTGTTCTGGTTCTTGTGCAGTTTTAGTTCTGCATGATCTTAGCACAGCTTTTGATACAACCGACCATGACAGTCTTTTAAAACACTTGGAGACAGAAGTTGGTTTTCAGGGCCCAGTGTTAAAATGGTTTGCCTCCTATCTGAAAGAAAGAAGCTTCTCAGCCAATATAGGTAACTATTCCTCATCCTCCACTCCCATTAAATGTGGTATTCCCCAAGGTTCGATTTTAGGGCCTCTTTTGTTCTCACTATATATGCTATCCCTTTGCTGTATCTTTGAAAAAAAACATTTTTTATAATTGTTATGCAGATGACATAAAGTTTTACCTACCAGTTGCAGCTGATATTGCCTGCTCTCTGAAGAACCTGTTCACTTGCTTAGATGATATTAAATGCTGGATGGCAAGGAATTTCCTTCAACTAAATGAAAACAAAACTGAAGTATTTGACTGCTGTAATTCCCTGTATATGAAGCTGTCCCATTCCATACTTTCTAGACTTCAAATGATTCAAAATACAGCTGCTAGACTTTTAACTGAAACAAAGAAAAGGCAGCATATCACTCCTGTTCTAGCTCATTTGCACTGGTTACCTGTGAAATACAGAGCTGATTTTAAAATTCTGTTATTTGTTTTTAAAACACTCAATAGATTAGGCCTTCAACACATGTCAGACCTGCTATTTCCAAATTCAGCCCCCCAGTCACTTTGCTCATCCTCACAACAGCTCCTCACCGTTCACCAATCATGTCTCAAAACCAAAGGTGGCTGAGCTTTCTCTGTTGCTCCCCCTAGACTTTGGAATAGTCTCCTGTCCAACATTAAGTCCTGCCCTACTATTGATGAGTTTAAATCTGAATTACAGGACCAACTTTTTCCCTTGCTTTCATTTGAGCTTGAAGTTTGAGGCTGAGGGTCAACTCCTGTTGATTTTAAATGTGCTATATAAATAAATGACTTGACTTCGGACTGTTGGGTATATCGGGTGCTGGTAGTGGAAGAGTGAGGATGGCCGCCCCAGGAATTTCAGAGGGCATTCCAGACCCTAGGTTTAATTAGAGCAGTCACCTCGAAGTGATCTCTGGTTTTGGTTTCAGTCATCAGGTTCTTGTATGAAATTCATGACAAACACTAGGTAACACTTGGAGATTTCATTACTCATCTTCCTACAAATTCATACAAGTACATAGACTAACCCGTTATAACCCTCTGACCAAACAGTGTAGCATTCAAATATATTCCATATATTGTTACAGATTGAGCCTAAAAGCCCCTTGTGTCATCAATCTATTAGACATGGTGTTGGGAAATGAGATGGACAAGTGTTCCACTGGTGGGCGTAAGCATGGCCAGAGAAACAGAAGGTGTGGAAGGAGTGCTTAGCTGTTGTACAAAGGTTATAACTAGCCCTACACACATGTCTGTATATACATTGGATGTGCGCTGGTGTATAAGAAGGCCAAAAACGCATCAGTGTTCTACCTTTTATTTATATGTGTACTTCATATTTCAGTTCACATTTGTTGCTATGTGTATGCATTACTATAAAAAGTCTGTCTCCCACAAACTCTCACATAGACTTTTGTTGAGTTCCTTGTATGCTTTGTATGTAATAAAGATCACATTTTTGTATTACCTGGTCTCCTTGGGCTTCATGCTAAGTTTGGGAATAAGTAATAGGTTTAATATGTTTGTCACGTCGATGCTCATTATAATAACGGCTCAGTGATATGAATTATATACATATCATTTATCATTTAGCTGGTTCCGCTGCATTTCCCTGCTTGATAAAGGGTGTAGTTGTTTCCCACTTTCTTTAAAATGTTGTATATGAATGTGTCAGAGTTGTTGTTAATGTACGCATGTTTTCTCATCAACGTTTCTTTTATAAATCCTAAAGTTGTGTAAGAACATTTTGAGCCATTTTTTTTGTACATATGCAAGTTGTATAGATATGTCCCCTGGTCTCTAATTTATTCTTAAATGTGTCCAAAACAATCTCTGAAACAGAAAGGTGCACACAACAGCACAATTGTGCCTGCCAGTGCCCTGCAACTTCCTGTAATTCTACAAATATTCAAAAATTTGTTTCCGATTCTAAAGAAACATATTGTATATAAGACACACCGTTAATTAATAGAAAATATACTATGATTAAATTATTTACTGAGTGTAACCAGAAATCAGTTTGACACCATGGAATAAACAGAAAAGTTAAAGGCCAGCAGCACTTTCTAGAAGACTTTCTATTTAGCATCTAAGAGGACATTTTGGTTGTAAGAGAGGACATTCTTCTTCACGGACAGAACAATAAAATGTATGGATCAGGGAAACAACCATTCGAGGTCCTGCACTTCCTTGATATGCTAGGTGACGGCGCTCATGCACCAGTATGCCAGTGCATACATACACCTGCAGGGTGTGGTAGGAATCATAGTCTTGTGAGACAAATCTGTTGGGCATTTTGGAGTCACCAGGGGGAGCTGTATGAGAGAGCTATCCCTATTTTGAGGGGCTTCCACCTAACCAGTAAGCACCACCATCAAGGCAGTGTGGTGGAGCTGGAAGTGCTCCAGGTTCTGGCATAAAAAAGGACCACCTACCCTCAGATGGGTCAAGTTGGAGTTGGCAGGAAGGGGACAAGGCTTGATAACAAGACAACAGCAACAACAACAACATTTATATATATAGCACATTTTAATACAAATAATGTAGCTTGAAGTGCTTTACATGATAAAGAAAGAGAAAAAAGACAAAGTAAGAATTAAAATCAGAGAACACTAATTAACATAGAATAAAAGTAAGGCCCGATGGCCAGGGAGGACAGAAAAAAAAAAAAAACTCCAGACGGCTGGAGAAAAAATAAAATCTTCAGGGGTTCCAGGCCATGAGACCGCCCAGCCCCCTCTAGGTATTGTACCTAACATAAATGATCAGTCCTCATTGTATTCAGGGTTCTCATGGAAGGACTTGATGATGATGGTCACGTGGACTTCTGGCCTTTAATCCATCAATGTAGGGAATGTAGGGAAGACTGCAGAAGGATATGGTTTTATTTGTGTTTGAAGAACCTGGATAAGGTACTTTTGTGTAATAAATTATACTTTATTTCAACCCTTGACTGTCGGTGCAGTTGTGTGTGGGGTACCGCCTTTTGGTCACAAGTGAAAGAAAATGTTTACATGTTTTGATGTTTTGCTTAAAGTATGAGGGGGTGGATGTGAATGATTCATTTAACTTATAATTATTATCCTCACTGTCAGCAGTCTACAAAACAGTCAGCCGATCAGTTCCGCTGTCTCTGTGATCTTTTGCTTGATATGGTCATGGTGTGAAAGGACAAATCAAAAGGACACATCTTACACAATTTCAAACTCACATTATATGTTTTGCCACAAGACCTTTCAGCCTGTGTTCACATTTACTATTTCTATTACTTTTATGACCAGTTCAAATAATGCAATTCTCCACATTTAAAGAATTCTGAAACTGTCTGAGAGCAGAAAAGAGTGTCAGGCTCTGTGAAGGGAGTGAAAAAATGTCGCCTTTGTCATTTAGCCTTATTTTCCCAAGGCTGTTTATTTAAATAGATGCTTAGGTTTGTAAAGTGTACTATGTTGTGTATGTATATGTTTCTGTATGCACTCTGATCCTATGTTTATTTTAAGGCACCATTTAAGAATAAACTAAATTGAACTGAATTTGAAGTTATTTGTTCTGTAAACTCACAAAAGTGCTTTTATCTTGTGATTTCTGAAAACTTTACACCACAAGGGGATTTCCTGTTACTTTCATTAAGTTTCAACAAAAAGCAAAAGGAAAGAGATGAAGCAACCATGGCTTTTGCCCTACAGCAATGAATACTCGGAGAGAATGAGTTTTGCTACTAGCAATTGTGTTTAGTTCTACTGCATAAGCTACCTAGAGACAGAAGAGCCCAGATTCCGCTTAAACCGATTTGCCTTCTTTGCTCTTAATGTCACCTTTATCTAGGTGTCTAATGACTAGAAAAATATTCACTTCTATAAGCTATTTAAAAAAGCTCTGGCTCTTTCATTAAAATGTTTACCTCACTACTAGCTATTCCTCCATTACCCCCAAATATCTCACCACTTTGGCTTCTTTTCTAAACTGCTCTGAAGGTTGTAGGTTGTTGAATCTAAAAAGGTTCAATATAAGCGAGCTGAACAACAGATTTTATACGGGGTACAAATGGAAGTAGGCATATCAGCAAAATACATGCCAACAATCAACAACACAGTGAAAATGTGACGTTGCTCCATTCTTCTTTTTCCTGCTCAAGTACTGCATAATGTACACCTTGGAATCACAATAATGTTTAATCAGTTTTAATGGCAAGTCTATAAAGAAGTATTAATTTCCATCAAAAATATTAACATTTCTATTTGACTCCAAACTTTCGTATATTTACATAATTGTCATGAATTTAAGGATGGTCCTCTAAAAAATGCTTAATTATAAACTCCACTGACTCACTGGTCTGTCTCTTCTTCTTTCTGATATCAGTTTCAGTGATATCATTCTTCTTGGAAGAACCACTTAGAAGGTCCTGTTGTCGGTGATATTCAAAAATATGTTGTCGTTGTCTATCATATTTAAAAATTGTATCATAAAGTACATTATGAAAACTAAAAACTAGTAAAAGAGATACCAGGTAGCTAGATGAATGATGAAAGTTTTTCAATTGATGTTGTCCCACACAAGTGCTTCAGAGGCAACTTGAGGGCTCATCTAGTTGTAATTCCACCCCGAAGCAAGGGTTGGCACTGTCTCCTAATGCTTTACCTCCTTTCCTTCAAACAGATTGAACGACCACTAGTGATGCCACTTCCAGGTTCCCATCTCCTGGCCCCACCTCTGCCCATCTGGCCCCCTCTTAAGGGGCAACACCGCCATCTTTGGATCGCTCAAATTCTGACTGTCATCTGGGAAAATACTCTTTGCTTGTTATTTTTTTTGCCTTGCTTCCTTTTTCTTCTTTTGGCCATGAAATATATGGGGTTTGTCAACAAGGTGTCCCAAGTATCAATACATGTGTTTTTGATTTTGTTACAAAGTTTACCCAGTTCCCATTTCTGAGCTCTAAGCTCAGTGATCCTTCAGTGCTTTAGTTAGTTCAGTAGTAGGGTCTTTTGACCATTGCTTTTTAACCACATTGCTAAAGAAAGTCAGAAATTGATCAAAAACACTTTGATGGCTTCTGGTGTCAACAGCAAAAAAAAAATTATCCATGTTCTCAACTTAATTACTGCATATTGTGACCAGTAGGGGGCATTGCAGCACCCCATACCTCAACTACACAAGTCCCAGTACAATAAAAACAGGTTTATTAACCCAAATACCTTACAAAATGGTTCTTACATGATATATAACCACAAATGTTCTCTTCTCTTCTTCTATCTCTTTCTTATTCCTCTACTGCTCCCAGGCAAGTGTTGTCCAGATTATCTCTCAACTCCAACTCAGTTGGATGAGGTGGAGAGGATTCATTTAGACCCAGGAGTACTTTCAGTGCTAGGGTATAGCCTGACGGAAACAACTTCCAGGTCGAGTGGCAGTTTCCTAGAGTAGGGAATCATAAATTCTCACAACACCCTCTGGTGGCCCTCAGGAACCTAACAAGGCTGTCCCAAAGGACTACATTTCCCAACATGCCTTGTGGGTGTCCATACTAGTAGCGCTGCCCAGGGATACTGATACCTAACATATTGGGGGCGCATGTAGCCCTGACCATTTGTTTCCACTGGTCCTTCTATCATATTCAATCCTCAATCCAACCCTGCCGGGATGCCAGCATACCGAGTTTCAAACTGCCACCTTATGTCATCTTCCTGGCCAAGGTTGAGGAACCCCCTGCTTTTCTTCTTAAGCTTCCAACATGCTGGCCTCCCATTCAGGTAAGGAATGTTGCCTCATCCTGGCCAGGATGCCAGCCCATGCGAGTCATCCAATACATTATGTAGAGACAGAAACAACATGTCAGGGCCATGGCAAAGACTTATGGCATATTGCTTTTTGAAAGTGATCTTGAACCATTTATTAAGGAAGAAAGAGCAAGGGCCAGACTTCTGCGTGATATGTTGGGCATCACATTAGTTTAGTTCCCTTTGAATTCATCTAGTCTCCAATCTACTAATAGCTAACTTACTTAAACTGGACTTTTCCAGATTGGCATAGAAGTTAAGTGATAAGCGATGTTGCTTCAATACAGCAGGGTTTAAATCAGCACATTCTTTATCTGGGTGGAGTTTACACGTTCTCATTATGTTTGTATATTTTTTTTCTGGGCACACACCAAAGATGTGTGTGCTAGGGTAATTTAAGTGGAAGAGATGGGAGGTGAAAAAAGGAAAAGTTTGCCATGCAAAAGTATGTAAACTATTATAAGAAATAAATTAGAAAAGTACCTACTGTTAATTAAAATAATATACTAAATACTGTAACAGCCAGCATGAGTTTATGAGAGGAAGATCTTGCCAAACCAATCTTTTAGATTTTTTGAAGAAGCAACTGAAATAATCGACAAGAACAAAACATACAACATAATTTACTTAGACTTTTAAAAAATCTTTAATACGGTCCAACACCAAAAATAAATTCTAAAACTAAAGGCTGTAGGCATCATAGGTAACCTACAAAACTGGATCTCTAGTTATTTAACCAGCAGAAGACAAAGAGTACAGGTAAGAAGAGAATGCTGCACTTAGAGCAAGGTCATCTGTGGAGACCCTCACAGGTCTGTCCTTGGTCCATTGCTTTTTCTGTTTTATGTTAATGACATTGATTCTGGTATAGTTAGTAAGCTTGTGAAATTCGCAGCTGACACTAAAATTGGTGGGATGGAGGCACTGAGGAGACTGCAAAAAAAATTCAAAAAGACCTGGAGAAGCTTCAGAACTGGCAAACACTTGGAAAGTGCAGTTAATGTAAAAAAGCACAAAGTACTACACTAGGACAAAAATAATGTCAATTACAAATACAAGATTGGAGACATAGTCCTACAGGACTGTGAAAAGGATTTAGGGCTTTATGTTGACAAAAAATTTCACTTTCTAAGTAATTTGCAGAAGCATTTAAAAATGCAAATAAAATGTTAGGTTATATCATAAAAACTGTTGAATAAAAATCAAGGTACCTTAGTACCTTGCAGTAGTAAGACTGCATCCAGAGTGTCGTGTGCAGTTCTGGTCACCACAATACAAGAAAGACATGACAGCATTTGAAGCTTTGCAAAGGACCAGAGCCAAGTACATCCCAGGACTTAAGGACATGTCCTACTGTGACAGACTCAGAGAATTAAACCTGTTTAGTCTTGAGGAGAGGATACCTAATCCAGGTATTCAAAAGCATCAAAGGCATTGATAAAGCTGATCCAGCAGAGTTCTTTCAGCTTAAGGGTGAATCACGTACTTGAGAACATCAGTGAAAATTAATGGGAAGTGCTTCTAGGACTGAAGCCAGGAAGCAGTTCTTTATGCAACGCAAGTTGTGGGAATCCAGAAAAAACTATAGAGACATGGAGTTGAAGCAGAAACCTCGACAAACTTTGAGAAGAATGTGGATGAGGTATTGGGATATCCTAGCTATTAGCTAAACAAACAGGCTTGATGGACTCAATGGTCTCCTCTCATATCCCAAATTTGTTATGCTCATCCACTCACTCATTCATTTACTCAACTATACATTTTCTGAACCCACTTATTGTAGTTCAGCGTTTCTGGCAGTAGTGGGGTCCTGGATTAGAACCAGTCCTGATTTGTAAACCAGAAGAACATAACTGCACACTTGCCCATACCCTGGCACAGTGAGCCAACTAACCATCACTTATCAACTTAACAAATATGTCTTTGTAATGAGGGATTAACCTAAAAAATATGTCTTTGTGATAAAGAAAAAGGCCAGAAAGCCAATATGGGTACATGGAGATTTCAAACACAAGTTCCCAGCGTGAGTTTTACAAAAATATTACTCTAGCTTTGTTTTATTTATGTGCTTACATTTAAGGAATTTTCTGTGTAATATCATTTTGTTTCCATGCTGTGTATTTGTTTTTCACAGACATCATGACTTTGTGTTTCTGAATTTGCAGTCCTATTAAATACATAATTCTTTCTTTCATCTTACTCCTTATTTCAGTTTTGATCTCAGCGCTGACTATGGGTTTCTCAGCCCACTCCTTATCACCCACAGTATACAGTGTCAAAGCAACTTACGCCCCACCTCTCTGTTTCTCTAACATACAATCAATAATTAAGTTACTTAAAAGTTTAACAGCAAACAGGAACTCACAGGTCACAGTCATGGGTGTCATTTTTTTCAGAAAGCATCATATCATTTTCATGCTGTTTCAAAAATGAGGGATGAGATTTTTGACACTTTCCCTGATTCACGGAAATTAATGTCTAACTACGCCAGTGGATTTTATGCTTGTCTATTTGGTCTAATTCTTAACAATATGTTTGCAGAATTTCAAGACAGCACAGTCATATACTGGCAGCATCACACACCTGAGCAATATGAGGAAGATAATGGAATTCATTATGTCTCATGAACACTGCTTTAGTAGAACAGATGGGAAATAAGAAGAAGATAAATGGAAGCACCCACTCAGAAGACAAGCACAGGCTGTAGCAATCTGGTGGAATGTCTTGTTATTGTTGTGTGATGTGTCATCAAGTTAAATGCCATTTTGCAGAGACTGGTGCTTGATTAAGTACCACTTCCCTGCAGAAAGCAGCACCATTTGCAGTCCAGATTTCCAAAAATCATTTACATGCTTATACTCTCCTTTATATGACCAATTTAGAGATGCCAATCTGTACACCTATGGAATGTCGTTGCAAAATGCCATAGCTGGAGAAAACCTACTTAGAGAAAGGGGGGTGGGGGGCGGGTGGCACAGTGTAACATGAAGAAAGAGAGGCTGCTATGTCAGATACTTGTGAAGCAACCAATCGAGGGAAGAGTTACAGTTTCTCACATTCCTTGTGTTTTTTTATATTTTACTGTTTGAAAAAAAGACATTTTGTTTCCTTTGTAGCAAAACTCTTTAAGAGCCTTTTCCTTCACATATTTAAAGTTTCTGCATTTCACACGGCATTGATCAAGCAAATCAACACATTAAATTAATACATGTATTATGTATATTTATATCTGTGCTTGATTTATATTCATTTATGTTATTAACTGGATTGAACATTAGGCAGCACAGAACAATGGTGCATACTACTGTATCTTTTCTTAAATTACATTAAACAAATTAGTAAAACTATGCTGTCAAACCTCTAGTAAAATTAGAGCATCATCTATCTATCTATCTATCTATCTATCTATCTATCTATCTATCTATCTATCTATCTATCTATCTATCTATCTATCTATCTATCTATCACATATTTCTGTTTTCTGTGTCTGTAGTTTGTGAATTCACTTCTTCTTCTTCTTCTTCTTCTTCTTTTTCTTCTTCTTCTTCTCTGTTCCCCTCCAAGTGGGATTCAATGTACTTGATCAACCTGCTCCAAAGAGCTCAGTCTTGCACCTCCTCACCAGTCAAGCCCTTTTCCTTCAGATCTTCTTTTACTTTATCCATCCACTTCCACTTTGTCCTCCCTTGTTTTCTCTTCACTTTTACTCAATTCCCATCACTCTTTTGCCCACATATTCATGGTCTCTTCTCATCACATGAAAATACCACTTCGATATGCTTTCTTAGATATCTCTCCTGCTTTTGTTGTACCACTAATTATCTGTGCTTTCTTTTTACCACTCCACACATTCATTTCAAAATTGTAATTTCTGCCACATCTAACTTTTTCTCCAGCACTCCCTTCACTGCCCATGTCTCAGCTCCATACATCATTGCTGGTGTAACGACTGTCTTAACCTTACTTTTAACCTTTGCCTTAATTCTTCAATCACACAATACTCCTGATGCTTTGTTACAATTGTTATATTCACACTGCACACTATAAGTTATCTCTGCATCTAGTTTTCCATCTTGGCCTACCAATGATAAAATAATTTTTCCTCATCGTTGAGTGATTCCATAATTTTTAACCTACTTGATCTGAACAAAAAAGTTGACATTATTACACCAATTTCATTTACATTTTTTGAGGTTTGTTTTACAATGCCGGAATGTTCAGCTATTGAATAAAATAGTTTTGTGTCATATCTGTATTTTGTTTTTTTTGCAACAAAGTAAAACATCTAAATAAACATCCTCCAAGTGTAGTGACTCCATAATTTTTTCCAAGGGTTGTAACAAACTGTATTACCTTTACCCCATTATTAGCACATAGACATTTATCTTGCTCAACTGGAAGAATCCCACCCCATAATCTTTAAGTCAGTGGGTAACTGATGTCCTGTACTACAACGTATTTGAAATTGGAAAAATATCAAATTCTCATTCAGAGGATCTGTTCAAAACCTTTTTAAAATATGGCAGTATCTAATCAATAACATTTTAGAATAAGCTTCTATATTGGGGAAAAGGATACTCTTCCTTCTTTGCTGCGTCAAAGATTTGCTTTGTTGGCTGGATCTCCTTTCTTTCTTTAGGGAGGGGGTTGAATTTTGGTTTGTTAAGTTTGACTTGATTGTATGGATTGTTATTTGCTTTTAATTAATATCAATAAAAAAGAACAGGGTCCAATCAAGTGCTTCATCTTCAAACACGTCTGTGCAGTATCAGTGTATCATGCCACGGACAAAGGACATTTCAGAGGACATCAGAAAAAGAATTGTTGATGCTCATTGTGCTGGGAAAGGCTACAAAGTCATCTGTAAAGAGTTTGGACAGCATCAATCCACAGTCAGACAGACAATTGGAGGAAGTTTAAGACTATTGTTGTTAGATACAGGAGTGGTCGACCAACAATGATAACTCCAAGGGCAAGGCGTGTGATTGTCCGCAATGTCACAAAAGAACCAAGAGTAACTTCTAAGCAACTGAAAGCATCTCTCATGGATCCACCACAACGAGAACACTGAATAACAGTGGTGTGCATAGCAGGGTTGCAACCCATGTACAGTTTGCTGAAGAGCATGTGGACAAGCCTAAACTTTATTGGAGTAATGTTTTATGGACAGATGAGACCAAAACATAATTTTTTAGTTCAAATGAGAAGTGTTATGTTTGGAGAAAGAAAAACACTGCATTCCAGTATGAGAACCTCATCCCATCTGTGAAACATTGTTGCAGTAGTATCATGCTTTGGGCCTGTTTTGCTGCGTCTGGGCCAAGACAGCTTGCCATAGTGGATGGGAAAATTAATTCTGAATTATACCAGCGAATGCTAAAGGAAAATGTAAGGACATCTATCTGTGAACTACCAAAGAGTTCTACCAAAGAGTTATTGAAGAGGAATGCCCTGTGAGACTGATGTGGCTATACTGTAGATGTCAGATGGCTGAAATGTTGTCCATGCATTTAAACACTCAACATGTTCACTAGGGGTCACCACATAGTCCTTTCTCCCAATGGCTGGTCTACCTGAAATGATGAACTGGTATTATTAAGCTCAGTATTACCAGGCTTCACCTGAAGTCTCATGATCTTAGAGTACAAAACACAGTGTAGTCCAATAAATACTAAAGTGACCTAACATTAAATATTAATCATTTTTTTAACCTGTCTATGTCATCATTTGGCATACTGACATATAATTCAGCTGCGTTAGATATAAGGCATGAGACAACCCTGATACTCCAACATTCACTACCTCATACCAAGGCCAAATTTAAAGTCTCCAGTTATCTTACTCCTTTTGGGATGTGGAAGAAAACTAAAGCACTCCATGAGTACCTGAGGACAACATGTTTATTCCATACAGATAATAATCAGATCAGTAATCCCAGATCCCTACAGGCATGAGGGAACAGCCCTGACCAGTGCTGCTGAGCTGCTCAGTTTTTGGTATAAACAAGTTAAAGGATTGCTATTTTCTAGGATAGGAGTTGAATCTTAAACTTTGCTTTGTTTTTTTCCTTTGTATTCACAATGCTGTTATTTTATGTATGATAGAGTTGCATGTCATTGTAATGTTCTTTTTCTTAAAAATAAGATGAATTGCTATTTGCTTCATCAAGAGAGCCTACAGGCCAAATGAGGATAATAAGATAGACCTTGGATAGATAGATAGATAGATAGATAGATAGATAGATAGATAGATAGATAGATAGATAGATAGATTAGTGTTTCTCAGCAATTGGGTCTAGGACATTGGCTACCGCCAGTGGGTCATGGGTTGCTGTCAAGTGGTATTTATCCCCGTTTGGGCTCCTCCCACAAACCCCACCCCACCCATATGGCTGTTCATTTCACCAAGGGCGACCCCCAACTCTTATATATGTGCTTGATTAACAAAGGGAAAACCCCACCAACTCTTACACTTGTGTTCATTTCACCTATGGGATCCCCTGCTTGTGGGTCATGAATAAAGTTTTACAGCTAAAACTGGGTTGCAAGACTATAAAGGTTGAGAAACAATGAGATCTATACTAATAAAAGGCAAAGCCCTCACTCACTCACTCACTCACTCACTGACTCATCACTAATTCTCCAACTTCCCGTGTGGGTGGAAGGCTGAAATTTGGCAGGTTCATTCCTTACAGCTTCCTTACAAAAGTTGGGCAGGTTTTATATCGAAATTCTACGCGTAATGGTCATAACTGGAAGCAGTTTTTCTCCATTCACTGTAATGGAGATGAGCTTCAACGCCGTGGGCGGAGTTTCGTGTGACATCATCACGCCTCCCACGTAATCACGCAGTACATGGAAAACCAGGAAGACCTAAAAAAAGCGCTGAAGAAAACATGCATTATATAATTGAGAAGGCAGCGAAACAATAAGAAGCGAGCGAGTGACATATACAACCATATTCATGACTTCTGCTACTTCGGAAACAAAGCACGATGTAAACCTACACTTTAAATTAAGTTCATAGACAGGCTGCGCTGGCGTTTGTAATTTAGTGCCGTCCGTCTCAGCGGCAATCCAATAGCAAACTCCCACTAAATATTCACGGGTGAAGGACTGTGCTTATGGAGAGGAAGATGAGATGGTCAGGGTGGTGTTTGACACAAACTCAGCGAAACTGCGAGAGAAAGTTTTAAGTGCCAGGACTAAGGTAACATTAAATACAGCCATGGACATAGCACGAGATGGCACCAGCACAGCTGGGAAACTTCGATGCATGTACACCGAGCGGCTCACGTGAACTGACGCAGTGCACAGATAAAAGCAACAGTTCCAAAGAGCTGAACAAAACCGAATTACACAATTGAAAAGGCAGCAAAAAATATGAAGCGTCTCATACATACAAGCATATTCATAAATCCAAAACAAAGCACACGTTGGAAAAAGTCAATGTCCCACTAAAGGAAGACAGTGTAAAAAAAACCGTGCATGCAGTGTGTCAGGTCTCAGATAAAGAAGAAGACGAGCTGTTTATTGATGCAGTAAGAAACGAATCGATGAATGAAACCTGTCATCTTTACAACGATTGACAAACACGGAATGTAACTTGAACACAACACATCCTACAAATACGAACCTGATTGAAAGAAATAATGATAATCAAATCCTTGATGACAGCAACACTCAGTAACACTCACAAAACAAATACTGTATATTGACAGTCATGTTACGTTATTTTTAAAAATGTTCCCTTTTCTTTTTCATAGCTTATTTAACACACTACTTCTCCTGCGATATATATATATATATGTATATATATAACCCGATCTACATACTCGAATAATGGATACTTTATTCGCCATCAATGATTGTTTTGGTAAAGCCATACTCAGTGTATTCATTAGATGAACGGTAAAAAAGTAAGAGCGAGGGGAGGATGACTTATTGAGGCATGCAGGCTGTAGTGCGCGTCAACTCTATCTGAATTGCGCGATCACATTTGAAAAATATATCTTTTCAAGTTCTATTTAGTCCATATGTGTCAAACTCAAGGGCGGGCCACATCCGCCCGCGTAATTATATCCGCCCCGAGATCATTTTATATACTGTATTATTGTTATTAAGCCGGGTATATGAAGCGCTGGTAACACAATAAACTACAGATCCCATAATGCAGCGCTTCAGCTGCCTTGCCAACACTTACCGAGTTAATCAAGTTATTGCGAAGCTAGCTCACACGATGCTGAAGAGAAAAGTTGATTCTGAAAATAGAGCCTTTAAAAACCGATGGGAGGCTGAGTATATGTTTACTAAACCCGTGTGTCTCATTTGTGGAGCTAATGTGGCTGTAATTACAGAATTTAATCTAAGACGGCACTATGAGACAAAACATCAGGTTAACCTGAATGCAATGCAGAAGATACAGAAAGCAGCATAATTAAATAAGAATCTGACACTTCAGCGGACGTTTTAACCGTGCACAATCACAAAGTGATTTCAAGTGAAGCTGCTTTTATGGGAGACACAAATGCACCAGTGCACCTTGCCTCACTTTCCCTGTTGCCAAGTAATGTTAAACCAAGTCGTCACTACGGTGTTCCCAAATCGCACTTTGCTGATAAACTGAGCGCACTGAGTTTGCACGGCGCTTTGGTGACTTTGAAGAACAAAAAGTCCGTCTACATGCGGCTCGAACCTTGTGCATGTTTGGTAGCACATATCTGTGTGAGAAGCTCTTCTCAGTGATAAAGACTAACAAAACAGCACACAGGAGTCGCCTCACTGATGAGCACCTGCAATCCATCCTGAGAATCTCCACAACACAGAACCTCACACCAAACAGAAACGAACCTGTGGCCAAAAAGATGCCAGGCGTCCAGCTCTAAAATGACATATGAGCAAAGACAACTGAATGATTTGATTTGTTATTGCTGAAAGAACACATTTCATTTATATTTCCAGGTTTTGTTATGCAGCATGTTCATATTTGAATTTGTATCATTTTGACAGGATATATTTTTATGGAGAGCAAAATCTTTTGGGATATTTAAAATCTAAGTTTATTTTTATATAAAATTACATAAGAGTAAAGAAATGTGAATGTTTGTTCTTTTAACGCTTACTTTATTTCTAACTTGTATAATTTAGACAGGATAAATTTTTATGGAGAGCAAAATATTATAAGTTGTTTAAGGTTTGAGTTGATTTATTCACGAATAATATTCCTGTCTGTTTTTACCATTCCTACCAAAGATATTTCTGTCGACTAAATAAAAATTCCTTCTATTTAAAATTTAAATAGAACTTGAACAAATACGATAGTTCATAATATCCACGCAGACTTGCACGTAAGGCGGAGTTATCCGTTTTAACAAGCAGCGTATTGCACTGATCTGAAATAGCTGTGTGTGTATATATGTAGATATGTATGTATATGTATATATATGTTTATATATGTGTGTGTGTATGTATGTATATATATATGTATTTGTGTGTGTATGTATGTATGTGTGTATGTATTTATGTGTGTGTGTATATGTATGTGTATATATGTAGATATATATATATGTATATATATATGTGTATATGTATAGATATGTATATATATATATATGTTTATGTATGTGTGTGTAAATATATATATATATATGACAACAACACTCATCACTCACAACAGTGACAAAACAATTACATTGACAATCATGTTACGTTATTTTCAAAATGTTTCCTTTTCTTTTTCATTGCTTCTTTAACACACTACTTCTCCACTGCGAAGCGCGGGTATTTTGCTAGTATAAGATATATGAGATTTTAGTTAAAAAAGAAAAAACAAACTTTAACTCCACAAATTCCACACACAGTTACAGACAAATAGTTTACAACACATCAAAGGATGAATCACTCAACTAACTTTATTCTTGAGGCAGCATTCAACCTGAGAATTAGAACTGCACCATTAGGCAGTGAATTAGTCTGTTTATTGTTTCAGCTTTTCAGTTTTTTAACTTTGCCTGATCAGATGCACTCAATTAAAAACTATAGTTTACACTTAGATTTTCTATTTTACAACATAAATTAAGATTCCATTGTCAAATGTAACATTTATTTATTTTTTGCACAATTAATGAAAATAAAGAAATAAAATTTGCAATCTTCTACAAAAAAGAAATAAATGAAAAGCAGTCTCCTTTTTCCTCACAGGAAACACATGCATCACCTACATCATTCTGAATTTTATTTACAGTAAAAAATAAAGTTGCATTGATCTCAATTAAGATCCTCCACTGCATGGTTCCCACTCTTGCTATCAGAAGGCATGTACACTCCTCTCCATGCTGGTCTGACCTACCTACATTACAACTTACGATTTGTCCCTCCATTGTGTTTCTGGGGTATTTTTTACAATCTGTACAAATGAGGCACAGTACTGACATACAGTAAGTCCATCCATTTTCCAACCCACTGAATCCAAACACAGGGTCACGGGGGTCTGCTGGAGCCAATCCCAGCCAACACAGGACACGAACCAATCCTGGGCAGGGTGCCAACCCACCGTGCTGGAGCCAATCCCAGCCAACACAGGACACGAACACCAAGCACACACTAGGGCCAATTTAGAATCGCCAATCCACCTACCCGGCATGTCTTTGGACTGTGGGAGGAAACCAGAGCGCCCGGAGGAAACCCACGCAGACACGGGGAGAACATGCAAACTCCATGCAGGGAGGACCCAGGAAGCGAACCCAGGTCTTCTAACTGCGAGGCAGCAGCACTACCGCTACGCCACCGTGCCGCCCCATACAGTAAGTCTTTCTTTGATAAATATCTAAAGATTACAGTTTCTTTTTATCAGATAGATAGATAGATAGATATGTTGCCCAGCTGATCCTTGCACTTTGCCATTTTTGACATGACGTTATTAATAATATTAATAACAATGTTTTATTTATGTAGCGCCTTTCATACACTCAAGGACGCTTTGTAATTCAATAAACACATTAACAAGACAGTAGAAATTACATACAAGAAAAATAATAATACTCATTGAAAAGATGTGTTTTTAACAGAAGTTTGAAATTAATAATAGATTTTTCCTCACAAAAGCTGAGAGGAAGAGAATTCCAAATTTTAGGGGCTATCACACTGAAAGCTCTGCCCCCATAGTTACTAACCTGTGTTTAGGTACAGTGAGTAAGTTAGCGTCTGATGATCTTAATGCGCGGGCAGGAGTGTACGGAAACAGCAGCTCTGACAGATAATGAGGGGCTAACCCATAAAGGGATTTAAAGGTGAGAAGAATAATTTTATATTTGATTCTTGAAGAAACTGGTAGCCAATGTAACTCATATAGGACAGGAGTGATGTGAGCAGATTTTTTAGTGTGTGTTAAGTAAACGAGCAGCATAATTTTGAACATACTGTAATCCATACTGTAATACTGTAAACATACTGTACCCTTCAACTACCTTCACATTTTATCGCATCACATTTATCGAAAGGGGTTTAAAAACCACAAGTACAAAGTACAACATAAATCCACAAACTGTGAACAATGGCTTAATGGAGGTCTTTGGACCAGGCACCTGGAGTTTTTCAGTCCAAACTCTGTTGCACACTGAAGCATTGCATGAACTGCTGTTTCTTCGAATGTCTCTACACCGTTGACCCCCCATTGCCTGTTGCATCTCTAAGGTCCTTCTTTCTCTTACTAGTGAGCCTGTCTCTATTAATTAGGCCTGACTGCTACACCAAGTCCTATGCAAATCTTATTTACTAGCATTTAAAGTGAAAGACAGCTGCACAAACCCAATTTGAGCCTCCTTGAGCTCTCTTATAGCTCAAAGGTCTTCCTTCCATGAACTCACACGATCGACTACTCTTTGATTTTGATGATTTGCTATGGAAAAAAAAATACTCAGAGTAGCAGAGAAACACAATCAATGATTTACACAAAACAAGAATGAACACTGACAAGAGAAATTACTGTTATTCCCGCATTTTCCAGCAATACAAGTGGCATGTATGCAGCGGCTGGAAACTCCACAAGCAGGGTGGTCGTAGAAGAACTGTTTCCTAAAAATAAAAGACAACAAAAATAGAAACAAATTGTGTTTTGGAAACGGCTTACACTACATTCCCTATGTTGAATCATACTACAGCCATTCTACCTTCATATTGCCAGCTTTGAGGTCCTTCAATAGGATCCTGCTGCCTCTGGAATATCTGTATTACGTGCAAATTTTCATTATTAGGCAATGTAATATTCACAATCCAGCTTAAACCAATTGAGCATCATGGGGGACAGAGCCTTTCCTGGCAGCTGTAGATGAAACCACGAGCCAACCCAGCACAGGACGCCAATCCATCACTGGGACAACTCTTACACACACCCACACTCACAACTGACAATTGCCAGAGGCCGACTCCACACAGACAGCTACCAGGACATGGGATATGCTACCAGGACACTGCATCTGCTTAACACTACACCACCCAAAATATTTCAGTATCAAGGGACATAAGAAACCGCATATATGTTCTGGCAATGTTTAATTTTGTTTTCCCATGTTCATCATATCTTCTAATGAAATGTCTCAAACAGAGTAAGTTAGAAGCCAAGCTGCTGTCTGCTGACCAAACCCACTTGTGTTTCTCTTTACTGTACTTTTGCTCTCAGCTTGGTGGGTGTTCTGCGCTTTAATGGGTTTATTCACTTTCAGACATGCAAGCCATTTTTGAATTAGATTTTGTAGATGCACCACTGTCATCTAGTTCGAGCTGCTCTGCTTTCATTTCTTTTTCTGCCTGTTTTAATAACAAAATTAAGCAGTTTGGGATTAAACAGCGTTAGAAAAATGTGTTAATTTGTATAGCAATTTATACTAAATATTCAATTAAGGACCGCACATGTGAATTTGTGAAAAAAAGCAGTATTTAGAAACAACCATAATTAGCCAGCATGGTAACTGTGTTTGTGAAATTAACATACTGTAATATTAAGCATTGACTGAAGAGCAGCACAGGAGGAGAAGGTGCAAACATCTTGAGGAGGAAATATGGACAAATGTGGGTTTGGTGAAGCGCATACAGCAGCATTAAGTGAAGATTAACAAAGGGAGAAAGGACAGTCCACCAGTAATAGTAAATGAAAATGGTAAAGACTACAGAGTCTGTCCACAGCAAGAGTGAAGGGGTGATCTATAAAAGTGGAAGAGTGCAGTGTCAAACCCTTACCACTGACTTACTGTGTCAACTTGAAGGCACATGCCATTTTGTATGCCAATAGCACATAAGAGGGGAATGGCCTAGCAGGAACCATATGTTATAAGCATGATCAACACTAGTATCCTCACCTATTCTGTTTCTCTTCTAGGTACTCAAATGTGGCATTTGGTGCCACTGTCCTACTGCCAAGTTGTTTTTACCTGCCTAAGGTAAAGTCATCTCTGATGGAGGATCACAGGAATCGTTGGGTAGAGGGATCATTTCATTGGATTGGCTGGCCCAGCGCTGACTCAGCTGTGGAATGGCCAATAGGGGGAGGCAGCTTGATGGCTGAGGTCTCCAGGACTCTGAACAAATCCAAATCATATTATGTGATATGATTTAGTGTTGAATTCTGCTCTGTACTTGTAATATTTCTATTGCACTATTATATTCTATTGAGGATTACTTGTGTTCTCTTCTGTGTATTGTATTGTATTGACCCCCTTCTTTTTGACACCCATTGCACGCCCAACCTACCTGGAAAGGGGGCGCTCTTTGAACTGCCTTTCTCAAGGTTTCTTCCATTTTTTTTCCTACAAGGGTTTTTCTGGGAGGTTTTCCTTGTCTTCTTAGAGAGTCAAAGCTTGTGGGGCTGTCAAAAGGCAGGGCTTGTTAAAGCTCATTGCAGCACTTCTTGTGTGATTATGGGCTGTATAAAAATAAATTGTATAAATTGTATAGTGGCTGGTGGTCTCTTCCAAATGTCATTGTAAGTGATCACCAGGGTATAATATGAGAAACCTAATCTGTGGGTACTGAAATAAGACAACTGCCTAGTCCACTTGGTAGAAGCTACAGTTTTCCTGCTTGGAACTTACAGACACCTGCTGCTTAGCATGGCGAGCTGGCTGCCAAAAATCTACCAAGTTTGGTTGGTTATCTTTTAATTATGAAGTCTCGCTCTAGGATGTTGTTGTAAAGTGAGGTCCACGGCTGTTTGGTGTTTTAAATAAATAATCGCCAGACTCTTGTCTTCAAGTGGGAGCGTAATAGCGTGGCGGGAGCATTTCCTGTGCACGATGCCCTAATTGACTCCAGGAACTGATGATTGCCGTAGCTATAGCACATCCCCGCATTTAAAAAGTGAAGGGCAAGTGTGAGAGAGGGAAAACAAACTAAAGGAAAAAAAAAACAAGAAAAGAGAACAGAAGTTAAAGTGAAAAGAAGAGAGGCAGGAGAGTGAGAGAGAGAGCTGGTGCAAGGAAAGGAAGCAGATGGACTGGCATGGAGCCCCAGAGAGGAGCATGTGTGGCCAGCACTCAGGACTAAGTAACCAAGTAGCAGGGACAACCATTGGACTCAGTAATGTTCTCTCGCCTGGAGGAGCAGACGGACTGGCAGCGGAGGGAGGACAGGGTGCTCTTGATGAGTGGAGCCAACCTACACCATCACAGATGTGGAAAAATTTGAGACAACTAGAGGGAGCTGTGGGCTGAGGCTGTGCAGAAGTAATACCACAGAATTCAAATCAGGAGGTTTCCATCTAGATATAGAGACGAGGGGAGAGAAAAGGTGAGTGGAGGAGGTAATTGAAGCACTGTTGTCAAGTGGACAAACCCTCCCATCTGGCAGACGAGGTACTACGCCTGCTGTATTAGGTAAACTGAAGTAGCTAAGGTAGGGTTTCTTTCTCATGTTACAACCAGGGTTTGTTCTCTGGCTTATTTGTATTTTCCTTTGTTATGTTTATTTTATATTTTGCATTTCTTGTTTTTATAACATGTTTGCATATATTGTTTTATGTAATAGTGATAATTTCCTATATATTGTGTACTGCTGCATTTAAAATACATTTCTTGTGTTTTGTGAATGGAACCGACCATCATGATGTCACTACTGTGGGACCGCAGACAAAATGGTTCCAGCAGAGCATCACTGAGAGCTGTTGGAGTGTAGATCTTTTTGAAGAATTGCTTGGCTTTTTATAGTCTCACAGGGTCAGATGTGACTTTTAAATGAGAATCAATGTCTGGGGACAACTTGTTAAAATGTTTCTAGCAAACAGGGCTGAAATCCACTGTTAAAAAGGCAGCGCCAACAGGGTTTTGTTCTAAAAAACCCACCCTCAATTTCCTGAAATCTGTGCACTTTAAACAAAAGCAACTAAGAAAGCAATCGATTGAAAAAGAAATTGAACAAAAGACTAGACAAGGGGTACTCAGTTCTGGTCCTGGACAATCGCAGTGGTTGAAGGTTTTTGTTCCAACCAGTTTTGTAATTAGAAGTCAGGCCTGGCAGATAATGAAACTTGGTATTTAATTAAATGGTTGGTGCTTTTACTCTTTTAAGACAAATGTTTATTGCATTGTAGATACAAAAAATTGTATTCATATGAATACTTCATGATGCAGATACACAGGTTTAAATGGAGGTACGGTACCTGAACAGCTGGTGGTTCCTTTGTCATTTGCACATCATTATCCTATCAGGACTACCCACGAAGGACACAAATCGACTACAACTTGTCCAGAATGCAGCAGCAAGAACTTTAACCAAAAAGAAAAAATATGAGCATGTGTCCTCAATATTACAGTTGTTCCCAATTGCTTAAACACTGTATCTTGAACAGTCGACTAGAAAACCATTTGCTTAAATTCAGTCCTGAAAATTATCACACTATTCCCAGAATTACAAACTGTGTTCCTGTTGTTAGTGTCATATCACACATTGGTTGCTCCATTTGAGCAGATCTTCAAACACAAATCCCATTGGTAAAGCACACTTATCACCATACAACCAATCTGAAAACACTCCTCTCACAAAATAAACATAAGGTGTCAAAACTTAAGCTCAATTAGCACTCAACTCTCCAGATGCAAACACTGCATGTCAATTTGCTTCACACTTGATGCTAAGCTACTGACTGTTTTTAAATGCAGCTGTGTGTGTGTTTACTGTAGCTGTTTTTGCCTGAACCTACAATGTATAATAGACAGGGAGCCAGAAAAGGACATGGACACGGACACTGATGCGGATGAGAACAAGGACAAAGAAGGGGAAAAGGAAAGCAATGAACTGTAATATCAGATGATATTCATGCCATGTGCTTGTCCATGGTTTGACAATGAGAGAAGCTGGACAACAAGCGCTTCTGGATCTCAGTCGCTACACCGTGTCCTCCATAGTCTGTAGCTTCAGAACTGAGAACCAGTAAAGCACTTTACCTTTATGGCATTTACAGTTTTTTCCAATTGCTAACACACTAAAATCTAATGCAAAGCTCAACTGCAAAAACTGACACTCAGAGAGCAAAATCTCTCCTCACATTTGTTATATTCAAAACACAAATCACACCTTTGAACACAAAAAGCAATTAACTTGACTTCTTTTGCATTAGAGTGTGCACACTTTCCTACAGAAAACACAGGAATCTGACAGCAATAAACTTTTAGCCATTTCTAAACACACCCATTCAAAAAGCCACACCCATGTACCAATTAGGCTAAAACAAGTGTCACCCGGTCAAGCACCTGACTGCTTATTAGTTAACTCAGCAATCAGAATGTGAGAACTATAAAACTCCACAGATTTACCAACACTAAAGAACAATGGAAGCTGGAGGGAGAGGAAGAGATGGTAGAGGTAGAGGTAGAGGAAGAGGTAGAGGAAGAGGTAGGGGTGCACAGAGAGGTGAAAGAGGACAAAGACAAAGAAGACAAGCACTTTCAAATGAAATTCGGGCAACATTAGTCGACCATGTTATAAATCATGGATTGACAATGAGAGAGGCTGGACAGAGGGTCCAACCCAACCTGAGTCGATTTACTGTTGCCTCTGTCATCCGGACATTTCGGCTTGAGAACAGGTATGTTCTGTAACACCCACTCTGTACTGTATATATACAGCAATTCAAAGTATTCTTTACTTGTACAATACTACTGCATAATCCTCATTAGAAACAAGAAAGGCTACATACCAATATATACATTGTTGTCTTCTCCAAGGACTGAGAGACAAGTAGGACGTGGTGGAAGAGGTCGGATGTTCACAGAGGCACAGGAGGTAGAAATCATAAACATGGTTTTGGCAAATAATGCCATAAGACTTAGGGAAATTCAAAGCCACATCATGAGGGACGACACAGTTTTTGGCAACATTAGGTGTGTTGCCTCGTCTACCCTTGCTCGTGTTCTCCAGCGACACCAAGTACGAATGAAACAGATATACCGGGTTCCTTTTGAGAGGAACTCCGAAAGAGTCAAAGAACTGAGGCACAATTATGTGCAGGTAACTATTAGACTACAGCATGTTACATATAATGCTGCGTTTTTCCAGTACTAAACATAAACCTAAACCACTGCTTATGTAATCTTTTTTTGTTCTCAGACAGTGCTGGAAATGGATTCAAATGTGATCCCACATGAGTTCATTTTATTGATGAGGCTGGCTTCAACCTTACCAGAACCAGAAGAAGGGGAAGAAACAGAATAGGTCACAGAGCTATTGTGAATGTTCCTAGCGTACGTGGGGGAAACATCACAATGTGTGCTGCCATCACAGGACATGGAGTTCTATACCACCATGCCATTCTTGGTCCATATAACACAGAGTTGATCCTGACATTTCTGGACAGAATGCGAGACATCTTACAACAGGCAAACCATACGGACGATGAAGGGCAGGAGCACAGATATGTTGTAGTGTGGGACAATGTGGCTTTTCATCGTGCAGCCATGGTGCAAAATTGGTTTGCCAACAACCCACATTTTATAGTGGCTTACCTTCCCCCTTATTCTCCATTTCTGAACCCCATAGAAGAGTTCTTTTCAGCATGGCGGTGGAAGGTCTATGATTGTCAACCCCATGTGCGTGAGGGGCTTCTACAAGCAATGGAGGAGGCATGTGAGGAAATTGACGTAGGAGCTATCCAGGGATGGATAAGACACTCCCGACGCTTCTTTCCTCGCTGTCTAGCAAGGGAAAACATTGCATGTGAAGTGGATGAGGTGCTGTGGCCAGATCCACTGAGACGACATGACCCTGCATAAATCTTGTTTTGTTGTTCATTTGTTTTTTCACTTGTGCATGTTTGGGTTTTTCTGTTGCAAATTGTAGCTAAATAAATTATTTCTTTGAACCTAATTTATTTCTGCACATATGTCTCTGTGTCCAATTCTCAGTATTTGCAGTTCTGACAGTCCCTAAAGAGATAAAAGTGTTTTGGATTTTACAGAGTGGTGTTTGGTTGGTTGGAGGAAAAATTTAGGCATGGGACAAAAATGTTTACAATTTGGGGCAAAAGTTTGGTTTTGATAAGTGTTTATATAGTTTTGACTGCAGAGCTTCATTTTGCAGGATATGTGAGGTGTTTTGCTCTTTGGGTGAGGTGTTTTGTGAATTGTGCTAAATGATTTGCAAAAATGAGCCGTGTTGTCAAAATTGTGCTTTAGCAATTGGAAAAAACTGTAAGTGAATAAAGCTGTCCTTCCACCTGCATGTGGTAGCCTCGCAATTCTACAAAAAAGTAGATGTGCAGTTACAACAAATATTCATGCAGTACTGTACATACAGTGATGAACTTTACAAATGTCTATTGAAACAGTTGAATATAGTGTAGTACAGTAAATTTGCAATTACAAAAATATAGTATACTGTACCTATTCTCTTCTCTGAACGTCCTTACTATGGTGGACACAGAAAATCGGCTAAAATTGGGTTGCACTCTTAGTCCTGCTTCCCTCATTGTCAGTCCATGGACAAGAACATGGTCTATGACTGTTGCTCGAATTTCATCAGATATTTCTACTCTTTGTCTTCCTCCACCTCTTCCTTGCCGCCCTCCTCCTCTTCTTCTTCTTCCTCGCCCTCTTCCTCTTTCTTGTCGTCCTCCTCCTCCTCCTCCTCCTCGTCCTCGTCCTCGTCACCCACCTCGCATACGCACTCGTCCTCTCACATTGTTTCTTCTATCCATGCTCAGACTTTCTCCTTTCTACCTTCAGCAACCTGTTTGCTCTCTGAACTGGCTTATATTGGTTGTGTCACATCATTTGAAACAGGTGACGTCAATTTTGAGTGATTGTGTTCAATCAATGACATGTTTTCTCTAATTGTATTTGAGCGTTGCTACTTGTGTTTACCAGTATGGATGACGTGTGCATTAGAGTGTAGAATGTGTTTTGAGAATGAGAATGTGTTTAGAGTTTTGCTGAAAAGTCTAAGTAAGATCTGCATATTGTGTTTTACCATGTGATATGGTTTAAGGTATTGACAACAGACTGCACAATTAGCTAAATGAGGTCAGGCAACTGAGAACTATCTTCAGCCAATGGGTTTTAGTGTTTTAGTAATTGAGAAAAACTGTAGTAGACTTACATTGCAGTTTTTCTGAATTGCTGAAACACATTTCCTAAAATCTCATCTCTTCGTCTCAAAACACTAAACAAAAACTCTAAAATTCAAGCTACACTCACAAAACCATCGACTTGTCTTGCAAAACCAAATATTTGACCCAAAACTATTTTAACTTTATTCAAAATCAAGCACTACTGTCAAAAACCACACAAAACCAGCCAATGTGCAAACACAACTTAGCAACGATTACACACTACATTAATAAATACAAAACACTGTTCATTTATTCTTGTACTCACATTTTAACAAAAAAAGCACTGCAGCAAAAAAGTTATATATATATATATATATATATATATATATTGTCACGCATGCGCGAGTAGGAGGTCGCGGACGGATCCTAAAACACATCGAAGGGTGTTCGCCGGTGGGGAAAAGCGGGGTACTAACCTTGTTTCTTTGTTTTACAGAACCAAAGACACTCCGCCATAAGACCTGACCGCACTACGTATACTTCCGACCTCCCTCCGCCATCTTTGATGACGTCATGCCTTCCCATCATTCCTCACTTCTTCCCAGCATTCCTGCACTTCCAGCTCCTCCCCTATAAAAATGGCCGCGACGCCCAGTATGGCGTCGCACATGAATTGTTTATGTATGACCGTATTTTTGTGTTCTGAAAATCTGGAGTGTCGACAAAATAAGGGGCCGGAAAACCCCAAACCTTTTTGTTGTCTGCTTCTCAACTTATTACATTGGCGTAGTCGGCAGGATCGTTGTCCGAGGGAAATGTCGGAAGGACAAGACCTGAACGCAGTATTACAGGGCATGAGCGCCCAACTTGCTGCACTGCAACAATCACAGGCCGCAACTACCCGGGAGTTGGATTTAACAAGGGCCCAGCTGGCCGAAGCCCGGAGAGCTATAGCGGAGCGTCCACACCATACACCGCCACTCCTGGTTCCCATGACGGACTCTGATGACGTGGAATCCTACTTGGGGATCTTTGAAAGGACAGCCACCCGGAACGAGTGGCAGCGGTCCGAGTGGGCGTCCATCTTGGCGCCCTACCTGAAGGGACCCGCGCAGCGAGCCTATTACGACCTCCCCGAGGAAGAGGCCGCCAAATATGACGTTCTTAAGAAGGAGATACTGGCCCGCTACGGCATAACACCGGGCCAGCAGGCGGCGGAATGGAGAACCTGGCAATTCGACCCAGAGAAGCCGGCCCGAGCGCAGGCATTCGAGTTCTGGGGTAAGATCGGGAGGTGGCTATGGCCAGAAGGCCCCCAAGCCAGGAAAGTGGTAGAACAAGTGGCCTGTGAAGGCTTAGTTAACGCCCTACCTAGTTCTCTCGCTCAGCAGGTCCGGTCACATCCTTACAAGGAAATGTCGGGTCTCCTAGAGGTATTAGAGCGTCAACTGGCGGTCTACCGATCCGGGGGATCGGAACGGCAAGCGCATGGGAACCGACAGGGACGGGTGGCCCACCCCGAGCCCTCTCGACGCACTGCGGAAGCGCCGCAGAAACTTAAAGACAAGCCGGCCTCCCCACGCTGCTACAAGTGTGGAGAAACCGGTCATCTACTGCCAACCTGTCGCCTCAACACATCATCAGAGCCGATGGACTGCACCTGGGCTACGAAGGAAAGGTACTGTACTCCGTCTCACCCGCTGGCAAGTCCGAATATGGGAGTGGTGTTGCTTAATGGGCACTCGGTGGTGGCTTTGTTCGATTCCGGCAGTAACATTACCATTGTTTCTCGCCGTTATGTCTTACCGCGACAATGGCTCACAAAACATTTACAAGTCACTTGTGTACACGGTGAGACCAGAACGTTTCGATCTGCCCAGTGTTACGTTACCCGGAAGGGGCAGGTGTCCAGTATGACGGTCGCGGTGTTGCCTGAACCTCCCTATCCGGTAATCTTGGGGCAAGACTGGTACAAAATTAGCTGCGGTAGGATAAAACTCCCAAACGCTCCCAAAGCCTCCTTGGGTCTAGCCATGAGGGGACGAGGTGCCCTTCCCGCGATCTCCACGCCATGCACAGGGGCAAATCAAGATGGCGCAGGCGTGTCGGGAGTGGGCTCTCGAGCGACATCCTCTGACCTGGAAGTGACTGCCGGGGAAGGGACAAGCCGGGGGACACTTCCGCCAAACCCACACCAGGATCCCGTTGACCTGGATCATCAATTTCGGTCCACGCCTGCGTCCTTTAAAAGAGAGCAGTGGAATGATGATTCCCTAAGGTTTGCCCGGAATGCAGTTATTCTTCCTGGTAGCACGAATGCTGATGGTTCCATGCCACACGAGCCCTTCTTTCTGTTAGAAAATGATCTGTTGTATCGGGTGGCAACTCACGAGAGTGAGGTGCCCAAATTGTTGTTGGTGCCACGTACCTTCCGGCGGGAGGTGTGTGAACTAGCACACGCTCACCTCTTAGGCGCCCATCTGGGGGCCGAAAAAACATTGGAGAGGGTTAAACTCCGCTTTTATTGGCCTGGGATAAATGAGGAGGTCCGGCGTTTCTGTCAGTCCTGTCCGGAATGTCAGATTCGCCAGATTCCGAGGAGGGACCGTGCTCCTCTTGTCCCTATTCCTTTAATAGATGTCCCGTTTGATAGAATTGGGGTAGATTTAGTGGGACCCCTGGAACCCTCAAACCGTGGCTTTAAATATATATTAGTCATGGTTGATTATGCGACCCGATACCCAGAGGCGGTTCCCCTGCGCTCCGCTACTACAAAAAATATCGCACGGGAATTGGTTAATTTATTTTCAAGAGTGGGTATTCCTAAAGAAGTCCTCACGGACCAGGGTACACCATTCACTTCGGATACGTTCAAGGAAGTTGCCAGATTACTCAGGATAAAGCACCTGAAGACGTCTGTATATCACCCCCAAACGGATGGGTTGGTTGAACGTTTTAACCAGACGCTCAAACAGATGCTCCGTAAGGTAGTCAGCGCCGATGGCAGGAATTGGGACCAGCTCCTACCGCTCGCCCTTTTTGCCTACAGGGAGGTACCCCAAGCGTCCACGGGTTTCTCCCCTTTTGAATTATTATATGGGTGACAGCCCCGGGGACTTTTGGATATCCTAAAAGAAGGCTGGGAGGCAGAACCTCTGCCCTCCACAAATGTACTCGAGTATGTTGCGCCAATCCTCAAAGATCACGTGACTCGTGCACAGGCAGCTCAGGTCCGGTGTTACAAGCGTAACTCGGTCCTCTGAGAGTTACGTCCGGGGGATCGAGTTATGGTACTTGTTCCCACATCCCACTCTAAATTGTTAGCTCACTGGCAAGGGCCATACGAGGTTAAAGAAAGAAAAGGATTGGTCGACTATTTGGTTCTCCAACCTAATCGGTCGTCCAACCGAGAGAATCTACCATATTAATTTATTAAAACCTTGGAAAGACCGGGAAGAGTCTCCCAACGTTAGTAGGTCCCTCTCCTTATTCGCTGGCGGGAACGCCCTTAACCTCGGTAAAGAGCTTACCCCCTCACAACGGTAGGAGATTATTAACACTGTCCATGCCATCCCTGAAGTGGTGAACGAGACACCGGGCCGAACCAAGCTGATTGCGCACAACATAATCATGGAACCCGGGATGATCGTTCGGGAGAGACCCTACAGACTCCCCGAGGCAAAACGCGCCGAAGTGGAATTGGAGGTGCAACGGATGTTGGATATGGACATAATCGAGGAAAGTAACAGCCCTTGGTCTAGTCCAATCGTCCTCGTCTCCAAGCCTGACGGCTCATGGACATTCTGTAATGACTTTAGACGTCTGAATCAGATCTCCAAATTCGATGCTTATCCGATGCCCCGCATTGATGACCTTCTGGAGCATCTGGGTGCCGCCCGATACTTGACTACCCTCGACATGACAAAAGGGTATTGGCAGATTCCTTTAACGGCATCCGCAAAAGAAAAAACAGCCTTTAGCACCCCTAGCGGGCATTGGCAGTATAAGGTCCTCCCATTTGGGCTGCACGGGGCACCGGCTACTTTTCAACGTCTGGTGGATAGAGTGTTGAAGCCCCACCAGTCCTATAGTGCCGCCGAAAATGTTTCTTTGGCTTACAGGAGGCCAAATATTTAGGGTACCTAGTGGGACGAGGACAGGTGAGACCGCAATGCTCCAAAGTTAAAGACATCCTAGAATGGCCCCGTCCGAGTACCAAGAAACAGGTGCAGGCTTTCTTGGGGCTAGCTGGGTACTACCGCCGGTTCGTACCACGTTTCTCCGAAAGAGCAGCACCCTTGACTAATTTGACAAAGAAAGGTGCTCCTCTCCACGTGGTATGGACCGATATGGCAGAACATGCATTCAGTGACTTAAAAAAGGCCCTAACGTCAGCGCCTGTATTGCGGACTCCGGATTTTGGAGCTCCGTTCATTCTCCAGACCGATGCTTCGGACACAGGCTTGGGTGCCGTGTTAAGCCAAAGTATCGATGGTGTTGAACACCCCGTAATGTACCTGAGCCGGAAACTGCTGGACCGGGAGACCCGTTATGCGGCGGTGGAGAGGGAAGCCCTGGCCATAAAATGGGCTGTGACTTATCTCCGTACTACCTGTTGGGTCGCGAGTTCACTCTGGTGACTGACCACGCCGCGTTGCAGTGGATGTCCTTACATAAAGAGTCGAACCCGCGGGTCACTAGGTGGTTCTTGGACTTGCAACCTTATAAGTTCACGGTCACTTATCGCCGAGGCGGCCTTCAGGCCAACGCTGATGCTCTCTCCCGTATCCACGACCTCTCGGTTCGGTCCGCCCGTCCTGACGGTTTCGGGCTGAGGGGGGGGTCATGTCACGCATGCGCGAGTAGGAGGTCGCGGACGGATCCTAAAACACATCGAAGGGTGTTCGCCGGCGGGAAAGGCAGGGTACTAACCTTGTTTCTTTGTTTTACAGAACCAAAGACACTCCGCCATAAGACCTGACCGCACTCACGATACTTCCGACCTCCCTCCGCCATCTTTGATGACGCCATGCCTTCCCATCATTCCTCACTTCTTCCCAGCATTCCTGCACTTCCGGCTCCTCCAGTATGGCGTCGCACATGAATTGTTTATGTATGACCGTATTTTTGTGTTCTGAAAATCTGGAGTGTCGACAATATAAGGGGCCGGAAAACCCCAAACCTTTTTGTTGTCTGCTTCTCAACTTAAAAAATACATATATATATATATATATATATATATATATATAAATAAATTATATATTTTTACAGCATATTCAGATAATTTATTCTGCCTCAGCATCACGCCTCTGTGCTGGGTCAGGCCACAGGACTTCATCCACATCACATGCTATGGTCTCCCTTGCAAGGCAACGATGAAAGTATTCTTTAGCATGCCGAATCCAGCCCTGGCAAGATTCCACTCCTATCTCACCACATGCTCCATTCATTGCTTGAAGTAGATTTTCCTGTGTGTAAAGGTTTTGTTCGTATACTTTTCATCTCCATGCTGAGAAAAACTCCTCAATGGGGTTCAAAAAGGCAGAGTATGGTGGAAGAAACACATTCATAAAATGCTGCTCATTGTGAAACCAATCGCGTATTCTTGGACCACGGTGAAAGCTCACATTGTCCCAAATCATAACATACATGGGATACTCTGCCTGCTCTCTCTCTCTCTCTCTCTCTACTCAAGCAAAGTATCCCGTAGATCATCCAGGAATGTTACTAGAAGTTCGGTGTTTTATGGCCCAACAGTAACCTGACTGTGGAGAACCCATAGATGCTGATGGCAGCACAGATAGTTATATTTCCACCATGCTGGCCAGGCAGTTCCATAATGGCACGTTGACCTATAATGTTGTGACCTCTTCTCCTTCTTGCTAGATTGAATTCAGCTTCATCCACGAAGATGTATTCATGAGGCATAACCATTGAGTCAAGCTCAAAGATTCTCTGTACACAGTGACAACAAACTACATTTAGTTCTGTAAATGAGACATTATGATGTATAAATATGCTACATCCCAGACAATACAGTATGCATTCTAGTACTGAGTTTACTGTAAAAATTTACTTACTTGCACATATTGACATCGTTGCTCTTTCACTCTCTCACAGTTTCGCTCAAATGGTACCCGACAAACTTGTTTCATCCTTATCTTGTTGCGTTGCAGGACACGGTCAATTGTTGACAGACTCACACTATTTATTCCCTCAAAATGTATGTTGTCTTCTATAATCCTCTGCTGTATTTCATGCAGTCGAATTGCATTATTTTGACAGACCATATCCACAATAAGTGTCTCCTGGTGTTGTGAGCACATGCATGTTCTTCCACCCTCATGTGGCCATCTTTCAATTCTAAAAAAAATACCATTTAGTTCTAAGTATACTTTATATATATATATATATATATATATATATATATATATATATATATATATATATATATATATATATACATACACATACACATCTATGTTTTCAGTACCATGGAGAAATTATTTTTCATTGTCCCCTTACTGAGACAAGTATACTTTTTACCTGTTTTCTTCTCTGAAGGTCCGGATTATAGTAGCCACTGACAACCTGCATAGGTTTGGTTGCACACGTTGACCTGCCTCCCTCATAGTCATGACAGTTGCTCGGTTGTCATTTGAAATTATAGATCTTCTTCTTGGCCTTAGTCCTTGCTCACCACCTCTGACACGGACTCCTCTTCCTCTTCTATTGTATTGCTCAATTGGTGGATTCACTCATGCCATTTGCTTTTCACTAGGCGTATATACTGTTTACTAATGGGTTTCACTGATTGGACACATGTGTTTTCAATTTTGAGTGGTAGTGTGTAAATGATGAAAACAGTGTGTTAGTTGTGTTTAACTTCTGTAGCCTGTGTGCACCATTCTGGGTACAAGGGCACCACATTGCTAAATGTGTTTTGTGTTTGAGAATGTGTTTAGAGTTTTGGTAAATGGGAGATTCAGATTTGCAAATTGTGTCCTAACCAGATGAATAGTGTTTAAGATTTTGAAAACTGTGGGACTGATTTGATGAAAGAGTTTTGGTAGTTGACAGTTTAGTTTTTACAATGGGATTTAGTGTTTTAGCAATTCAGAAAAACTGTAAATAATTACAGAGACAGTCTCTCTTGATCTTTAGAATAATGTTCATATTGCCAGTACTGGATATATCCTACACATAAATTACACTGTACAAAGTAAGATCTTACACTGTGGTTTGTTTTTTTTTTGTACACTGGACATTGATTCAAGCTCCCAAAAATGCATTGTGTGTGTGTTTTTTATGTGTGTAAGAACTGGAAGGTGACCTCATAGTGGAAACAGACAACGACTCCAGTTGGGTGAACAAGAAGTTGTGAATGTAGTCGTGGCCAACAACATTATTCACTTACAGGAAATTCAGAGCAGAATCACAGAAGATGAGCAAACATTCCAGGGTGTAAATCAAATCAGCATTTCTACTATTGACTGTATAGTTTATTATAACATCGTGAACATGAAGCAGGTATACAAAGTCCCTTTTGAAAAGAATTCAGATCAAAACAATGCCTACAATATATACACGTAAGATCATTGCAACCTCATATAGTATGTAGTACCAGGTCATGATACAGTAAAAACTACAATACTGATTTGGTGTGCATACAAAGTTCACACTTTTTAGTGTACAGTGTGCTTATCTCTGCCCCTTCAGTGTAGAGAATTTTTGAGCTCGATGCCAGCGACACGCCACATGAATATATCTTTGTTGATGAGGCTGAATTTAACTAAAATGAGAATAGGCCACAATATTATTGGGCAGTGTGCCACTGTGAAAATCCCAGGGCATCAGAGAGGCGATGTGACCATTTGTGCAGCCATAAGTGAACATGGGGTTCTCCACCAACATGTCATTCAGGGCTTTTACAACATAGTACATCTGTTAAATTTCCTAGATCACCTTTTGGAGAATGTTGAGTGACAACGCAAAATGGGGACGGAACAATACATTGTGATTTGAAACAATATTAGTTTTCACCGTGCTGTATCCATATGTGACTGGTTCATTGATCATCTCAGGTTTTCCAATTTGTTCCCAATTTGTGTCCAATTTGTTCTTGCCAGCATATTCCATATTTCTCAACCCCAGAGAAGAATTCTGCTCAGTATGGCGGTGGAAGCTTAATGACCAGAATCCTTATGATGCAGGGACTCTTCTGTGGGCCATGGAGGAAGCCTGTGGGAGATCACTTTAGAGTCCATCCAAGCCTGGATGAGACACAGCCAAGTATATTTCTTTTGCTGCCTTAGAAGAGCAAACATCTTGTGTGATGTGAATGTGGTTATGTGACCTCACCCAGCCCAGAGACATGATGCTGATGAATAATGTCAGTAATGTACAGCATTTGGCAGACATTATGCATCATGTTCATTTTCTTACAGTTTTGTTTGATGGACTTTGTATTTTAGTTTTGCATACTGTTGCACTTGGAGCAGTGCATTTGAGAAAAAGTAAATTTTGAAACTTGGTCATGCGAAATCTTGATGAGTTTGACATATATGGTTCCTGGTTGTATCTGGCTTTTAGAGTAGTGTTCTGAATTCATCCTTGTTTTGTCTTGTGGTCACTGTACGTGTGTGTGATCATTTATGCTTGCTTGTGTATGTCTTTTGAGTGAAATGTTTGCTTTAAGTGGCAGAATGAATGATTTTGAGTAGACTGTTTGCATTTGGGCTGAAGTCTGGGATTAGCACAGATGAGTGAAATGTTATGACATGGTGTTTAAACTTTTGAGGGAATGGGGGCACTTTCAGTGAAATGTGTTTAAGCAATTGGGAAAGGCTGTAATATCTTCACATTAGCTGCCAGTTTCCTGTAGAATCGATTTTAAAATACTTCTACTTGTACATAAGGCTCTTAAGAATCTTGCCCGTCCCTACGTTTCAGAAGGCCTGTTTCATTATATACCAAATTTCAATCTTAGATCTGCAAATACTGGTTTACTCATTATTCCAAGATCTTAGCGTACGAACTGGTGAGGCAGCTTTCTGTTCTTATGCACCTAAAATTTGTAATCATTTTCCAAAAGAAATATGCCAGGCTAAATCTGTGGAACATTTAAAAAAACTTCTAAGAACCATTTATTTAAATCTGGTTTTCTAGTAATTAAAACATAACACAGTGAGCTGATGATAAGTTTAGCTGATGGATAAATAAGTAATGGAAATTATTCCATTGCTTTCTCTGTGCTCAAAGTATTCTATTCTGCAGTCACCTGGGGTACTGGAGGAAAGGAGGTCTTTTTTGATGACTGTATCAACTGTGCCCTGTGGAGGTTGGGTGACCCACTTGCCAAGGTCATTCTGACTTCTATGATGCAGAAACTGACCATCAGACTTCACTATTTGGTTGCTCGCGTCTGTCTTCCAACCGTGGCCATCAGGTCACATCAGGTTGTGGAGCATGCACTGGTACAGCATGTTGCCGCACCCTCCACATGATGAAACTGCTCAGGATCCTGGTTGGCAACCCCCCAGGCAAACATGCGGTCCAGTCCCAGCCTCCGGAGATGACTCTCACTCTGCCGCAGCCAGGTGTTACGTGGGCGTCCCTTTGACCTGGTCCAACCACTTGGGTCCTCACCCTGGGGAAATCGCGCCACATGGCCGTAGTGCCGTAACTGATGCTCCCTCACAATGCAGATAATGTGCCTCATTCGGGACTCCATTGAGCAACTGCTCACTTGACACAAAGTCAAACTAGAGGTTCCCAAGGATTTGCCAGAGAGACACAGTACTAAAGGAGTCCAGTCTTCCTCTCAGGTCATTGGGTAGCATCCATGTCTTGCAACTATATAGCAAGACAGGAAGCAACAGGACTCTAAAAATTTGGACCTTCATCTTTTTGCATGTATATTGGGAGTACCACACACCCTTTTCCAGCGACATCATGACCCCTTGTGCTCACTCAATCCGTCTACTGCCTGCATAGGAAGAGTCACCAGAGACATGAATGTTTCTACCGAGGTAAGTAAACCTCTCGATAAGGTCGACACTCTCTACAGAGATAGACACACTGCTGATGGCTGTGCCCAAGAGGTCATTAAAGGCCTGGATCTTGGTTTTTATCCAGGACATTTGCAAGTCCAGACATTCAGACTCCTCGCTCAGTCTCTCGAGAGCCCAAATCAGAGCCTCCATTGACTCCGTGGAACCTCCAAAGGTTTATTTTTCCACTATTGCCCCAATCTTGGGAGTTTTTTTGTTTTCCTCTCCTCCATGTCTCCTCGTCCACAAAGTATTTTGCTTTACACAACTGGCTTCAATCTCTCACCAGGTGTAAATACTATTTTTGCCATTGTTTGCACCTAATTACTCACACAAGCACATAAAATCTCACTGAAACCAATGAAGCTAACTTTCTTTTAGCAAAGAGAGATCAACTAAAACATAACAGCCGGTTTTGTCACAATCTGCAGTTGATTACCACTGTCAACCTGTCCTTTTGACAAAAGTCGACATCTGCACTGAAAGATTTAAGTCAGAAATTTAATAGTTTCTTATCCTTTGAAGGACAACTTAGTTTATTTTGGATACTTAAAATTATTTTTGTCCAATTTTGGGTCTGTGCAGGCCCAAAAGCCTGCCTCTTGATTTTGAGATCTGGCTGCTTGGGAATAGGCCTATTTTGGGGCTGATTAGTGACGTCCTGGTGTGGACTTTTTGTGCATTTTGTGGCCTGCACCATTTTTAAACTCTTTTGAGCTATGGCTTCATAACACTGTTTAACTCCATATTTATGTAGTCTATACTCTTGTATGGGGCAGATCTCACTATTATTGTTCCCATTACAGTGTTTTCAGAAATATTGTTGAACCTAGCCATGTAAATTGGGCACAGTAGTTGTGTGTCTTTAGGTTTGCTAATTTATTTTAATTTTATATTTGTGATATGTTTGCAGCATCATTTTTTTTTCCTTTCTGTTGTTGCCATTGCATGTACACATTTGCACAGTCGTGCATGATTGTTTGTAGTAACAACTTTATTTGCCTGGCACACTCTAGGCATATGATTCATTACCTGTGATGATTTCATGATTCATTACCTGTTTCTTTTTGACCCCATATAGAGGTGCACATAGACTGGTGTCTCAAAAAAGAAAACTCTCACTGTCATGAATCCTATTATTTACACATTGGCGATGATTTTCACACATTATTTTTTAATAATAATCAATTTTCTTAATATTTGTTTGTTGTGTATTATTATGACATTGACATTTTGTGAGGTGATTTCATTGCAGGATGCTTCAATTGATGCAAGCTTTCTCGACCCTGGCCATAGTGTCTAGAATCCCATAGGTAGTTGTTATGACATGACCAACAGCAATGTGATTCATGATGTCATCGGCCGATGGCTATTTAAGATGTGACGTGATATGCAAAATATCCTGGCTTTTGAATAATTTTAAGATTTGTCTGCGCTCTTGTTTATTTTTGGGTTAGACCTCCAAGGAATTTTAGTTTGGCTTTTTGACATTTTCTTTGTTTCCTGGTTTCTGAATTAGTCTTATCCCTTGATTTAGTTTGCTGTACTCTTTGATGTTCCTGTTATTTAAAACTTACCAGTCCTTCTACCATGAATTTACATTTTCCCTTTAAAAAGAAAGAACTCTTCTCTTTCTTGATCAAACCTTTACAAAAATGTCTTTTATTCAGACTGCCTTTTGGTCTGTCAAGAACACTCACAATTTAAAAAGCACAACATATAAAAGAATTTAGAATCAGCACACTTAGTTTGTGTTTTTTGATTCAGCTTTTTGGTAACACTTTGCCACTGGCATTTTGACAGCTCTGTCTCTAGTTACTAACCCCTCACTTATCTGATTATTCTTTGAAAAATGTTTTAAACTAGGTTGCATTCTTGACACTATTAAAATAAAACCTACAAACATTTTGGTTTATCCTTCCCGGCATTTATTTTAACAATTTAATTCAATACAATGGTGAGATCTAATTATTTAATTGTAAAGAAGGACTAGGTTTTACAGTCCAGGCTAATTTTCATTAGGCTTTCTTACTACTCCATTTATTTATTTTACTATTGAGAACTGCAGCTGTCTTTCAAATAATAACTATTTACACACTCCGTAATCACAGGGGTTTTTGTCCCACACCCACTTGTTTATAGTCTTCTAAAGCTTTGTTGTTTTTTGTTGTGTTCTCAGTCTTGTGCTTTACTTTTACAATTTTTTTTTTTAATATTTTAGTCTGATTTATGCCAATGCATCTGCCTTATCCTAACTGTAGTACATCCTCATCTTAACACTGAAACGAACATACCAACTGGAAAACAGAATTAAGTCGGTAGAGAAAGCACAGTACTAAAATCTTTGTGGAAATGCCTTTTAGCATCCTCTGCACTGAAAAAGAGATCAAGAAAGAAAGGTACCTGGTGTTTGACACAGAAGGATGCAACCAAGTGGAAGTACAAGAAAGGAGCAGGCAGTAAGAGCCAGAAACCGAAAAATAAGGAAGAATTGAGCATCAAAGTCTAAATACAGAATCAGAAAAATGCTGTTTCTACCCTTACCTAACATAGGTAGGAATTTAAATCCAAAGTACACATAATTTGTATTGTACACAGTTGTAATTAAATCGAGGGTTTGTGAAATCAATGTCATCCCACACTTCTGGCAATGGATTTCATTTTTATAAATCATATGGCCATGGCCATTAGAAAAATATCATGAAAATAATATTTTAAAAAAGTGCCAAACTGAAGTCAGTGGCATAGTGCAAAAATATCACAGTGTCCATATGACATCTCAGCACACACAACTATAAAAATGACAACTAGAAGTGGATTAATGTTTTTCAGGACTGACAGAAAAAGTAGAATCAAAAAGCAGTTATATTAGATGGGCTGGGAAGTGAAGACAGATTGAATGGTTAAAAAACAAAACATCTGGATCACAGACAGGGGTCATAAACCAAAAATAAAGGTTTAGAAAAAACAAAAGCCAAATCCATGTAACATTTAAAAATACTTAAAGTTGAGATACTCAATCCCTAGTGTATGTTCTTTCATTAATACAAAAACTACTTGAAAACAAAAAAGTGTTATCTTTGAAACACTATGTGGATTACAGTAAAGGTAAACAAGCCATCAGCTCTTTAAAGGTAAGTATAGTGACCAATGCTGGTGACCACGGGAATGACAGCAGAATGTTGTTGCTACCAACAACATGGCAGAAAATGAAGCAAAACGAAAAGGCTAAAAACATCACTGTCATAATAATCAAAATATTGACAGGAAAAAACAAAAAGTAAAATCATCCAGAAATAAGACAAAACTCCAGATTGCAATATACACTATATCGATTACAATAGCTGCTCCATTTTTCATGTTTTTCTGCACTGATGTTCTGCTGGTTAATGATGTTAGCAATGTGAAATCATTCTCATCACAAAAACAGCAAAATGCAAATTCATTGAAAAAGACATCAAGAGGCAGTTCTTCAATAGAATATACAGTAAAATTGCCTGGATCATTATACATTACCAACCAAAGTACCCATTTGAAGACAGGTAATACAGACAGTTAATAAAATAATTTAAAAATATTTACCATCCTTTGAGCCTAAGTTTACTTTCAGCACGTATCCTCTACATTCACATGTGTCTGAACTGCACTTCCCCAACACTCGCTTTCTCAAGCGTCTTCCCGTAAAGCCGGCTTCTCATACTCAGACTCTGTGATTATTTCTGAGGTGCCTTACTAACCTCCTCCTGTCGAGTTTTATAATTTCTGTGCTTGAATGTGACTCTCTCAGCGTGCACCTTGACTCCTTCTTATGCATCTCACACTGGCACTTCCTCTTTGTTTATGTCACCAAAGCCAAGGGACTCAATCACATTTCTCTGAGGGACTGGACACATGGAACTTAGTGTTTTATTACTTAGTAGATTTCACTGAAGTCGCCACATAGGTATTTATCTTGAACAGCTACTTATAGCAAATGAGTAAAATGTTTAACAAACATCCCAAACTGTTAAATGGTGTGAATGATTGCTTCTCATCGTCTTTTAGGAACTTATGGGGCCAAGACAGAGATTCAGAGTATTTATAGTTCCAGAAGACGGTGGCTAAGGTTCCAGAAAGAAGGTATGATAAATGATATGGTGGGTAAATGTAACTTCTCCTTGTTATTTCTACAAAATCTATCTTGTATATCTTGTAGAGCACCTCCATTTTTCTTCCTCCATACCTTTCAGTAATTTAACATAAACACTGTCCAGTCTGCCATTACCATCAATATCTCCATTACAGCTTTATATTAAAATTGTGAAGACACAAAGAGTTGACACGGCCTTGCTAAATCATAATCATAAGCTCATTAGACTATGAACAGAAAATGCACATATATCTCCCAATGTAGGGCTATGTTCTGAAATCCTTTCCTCTACTCTTTATATCAAAGCTTATGCAAAGTCTATGAAGTTGAATCACTTTCCTACACAAAGCAAACATTTAGACAGTTTACACAGGGAACCACATGAGACCACAGCCTGAAAAGCATTTGTTCAGAATTTTCAAACAGAACTTAGGCCCATATGCTGTATAACATAGAGCATTATCACGCCTGACCCATCTGCCTCGAATTAGACTGGCCAGAATATTTCCTGTCCAGCCCTTCACCATAAAAGCAGACCCTTTCTGTGGAGCCCATATGTTTTTAACTTTTCTCAGCTTGGGTCCATGTTGGACAGCTGTTTTTGGATTCTAGCCCAGTTTCAAAGACTGTGCATGCATCCATTCCCATTTAGAGCATATTTACGCTTCCTCAGATGTCATACATATTTACTAAGGCACTCAGTTTTACAGAGGAGCACTAAGCAGATGCATAAATGCCTGGCTTCAAGTCAGACTAAGCTCTGTCCCATGGGTGCTGAAATGATGACATTTAGAAAACAACAAGATGCACTGCATGGGTTTTTTTAATACTTTTCAAAGAACTCATAACCACCTGGAAATGATCTGCATGTTTGCCTCTGAGGGATTTTTTTTTTTTTGCTACATGTTGTCATTTTTGCTTTCATTCAATCATTGTTTTATAAAATGAGTCCTACTAATTTGAAGCTAATAGAGCACACGTGGAGCGAAAATAATGAGATGTTTTTCACATAGTAGTATTTCTTTCTTTACCACAATATTAGTTCTGCCAAGCTTCCCTTTTCTTTCAAATGTAATTTCATTTTTGTTCTCTCATAGTTTTTATTGTTTGTTGGAAAGAAAATGAAGGATTGCTTTAAAATGTACCCATCCATCAATTGTGATGTGAAATAACTGGTGCCTATATGGAAGCAATGGGTGTAAATGAGGAACTACTTTTGCATGTCTCAGTCCAGTTCAGAGCTCACACCCACATGGACCTGCATCACACCACCATTGGGTCATCCATCCACCTAATATCATGTCTAAAATTTCCTCTAGAGCATTGCGGTGGGTGGCCAGAGCCCTTACCTTGTTAATACAAACAGCATCGGAGAAAATAGGCACAGGACATTACCTCCTACGGATTGCTAGATGGCAGCCCCCCATAGGGCACGCTGGGAGTTGGAGTTTGGTGTTTCAGCTCTGTTGCATTCTGGGGTTGCTGCCAGGGGATGCTGCAAGGATTGCAGAACCCTACTTTGTTAGGCTTCCACCTCACCCGGGCGTATTTCTGGGTCATTACTGGAAGTGCTCCTGTGTGAGGCATAAAAGAAGCCTCCTGCCTTCATTCCAGGGTCCAGTGTCAGGAGGGAGAAGACAAAGCTTGCTGGAAGAGGAGTGACGGTGGAAGGAGATTGAGACAGGGAGAGAAGAAGAAGCAAAGACAAACAAAGAAGTCCTGTGTGCTCTTTATTTGTGTTGTGCATTTGGTACAGTGCTGTGAGAAACAAAAGAAAAGCGTTTCCCACTTGTAAATAAAAATGTGTGTTGTGCTGGAATTTGCATCTGTGTCTGTCTGGGTTGGGCTTGGGTTGTCTGGAGTACCCTCTGCAAGCCACAGCATGCATGCATCACACAAAATAACCCTGGATAGAAATGATTCAGGATACAGCATTTCAAGCAACATGTTACTCATAATTTATATTTAACTCATATTTATTTTTAAAAGGGATTAACTTTCACCCAGATTTTAATTATGAGGTCAATACAATGCAAGTCCTGTATGATTTTAGTCTTTTTGGAAGCTGGCTTCAAGGAAGTCTGTTCCTAGGAGTTTTACATCAATGGGAGATGTTAGCGAATCCAACACATTCAGCTCAGGGTCGCTGAACTTCAGGAGCAGTTAACTTGCCTGCATTGTAGTAAGGAATTGGTAGATCTTGCCCAAGTGTCTTTTAATGAGAAAATACACACCCTGAAAGTGTTGTGGTAGGAGACTCAAGACCAGAGAGCTATGGAAACAGGTGAATCACAATGGGATATAAGCAAAGGACAAGATGTGTGCACTGTTCAGGGAAATGAACCCATGGAGTTGGAGATGACATACCATTTTCAGGAACTTACAGAGTTAGACAGTGGAGGAATGAGAAGCACCAACAAGTTACCTCAAAACCAGTCCCCAGTGGGTTTGGCCCGAACATTTGTGCATGGATCAAACTACTGTATACCAATCCAGAAGTTTCAATTTGTATCAACAACATCTGTTCAGACTAGTTTAAACTAGAACGTGGTACCAGACAAGGATGCATCTTGTCACCGCTGCTGTTTGCAATCGCCATTGAACCACTGGCGGTTCACTGTCGTAATACACATCAGATAAAGGGGATTATCAGAGAAGGACTAGAACAGAAAATTTCTCTATATGCAGATGATATGGTACTGTATATATCAGACCCACAAAAGTCTGTGCCTTAACAGCACTCACAGAATTTCAAAAGATCTCTGGTCTCAGAATTAATCTGAATAAAAGTGTACTCTTTCCAGTGAATTCTCAAGCATATAATATTAGATTAGACACCCTACCTTTTATCATTGCAGAACAGTTTAAATACCTAGGGGTAAACATAAACCTCTTTACCAACAAAATTTTGCCGTCTGCATGGAAAAAAATTAAGCAAGAGTTGCATAGATGGTCAACCCTTCATCTCACTCTAGCTGGAAGATTTAACACTGTTAAGATGAATATTCTTCCTAAGTTCCTTTTTTTTTATATTTCAAAATATTCCAATATACATCAATAAATTATTTTTAAGTAATTAGATTCAACAATAACATAATTTATTTGGAACTCAAAACATGCACGTATCCAAAGAGCGACCCTACAAAGACAGAAGACAGAAGATGGCATGGCTCTACCTAACTTCCAGTTTTATTACTGGGCAGCAAACATACAGTACAAGCTATAAAAACCTGGACACAAATAGATAAACTACACAGGCCAGGTCCGCAAAAGAAGTAAAATCCTGCAGTACTTCTTCATATTCCCTGCTCTGTGCCTGAATAAATGCAAGTTGTCGGCAATATAGCCTACTAATAACCCAATTGTGATTCACTCACTCAGAATATGAAACCAATGTAGAAAGCATTTTAAGACGGAGAAGCTTCTATCTGTGGCACCTCTGCAAGAGAACCCCCTCTTTCAACCTTCGCAAACATATGCAGTTTTTAATATCTGGAAAAAATTTGGGATTAAATTGCTTAGAGATCTTTATATAGACATCGTCTTTGCATCCTATGAACAATTACATTCCAAATTTAACATTCCAGCTACACATTTCTTTCACTATCTTCAAATCAGGAACTTTGTTAAACAGAACCTTCCAGATTTTCCTCATCTTGCACCCCCATCCATGCTGGAAAAATATTGCTCAATCTCAAGGACTTAGACACCATCTCTACAATATATAAAATCATTTTACAATCCCTCCCTTCAAAGATCCAAGAGGACACTGGGAAAAAGATCTCTCAATTAATATATCAGAAAAGGAGTGGAAAGTAGCAATGCAGAGAATTCATTCGAGCTCCATATGCGCAAAGCATACAATTATACAACTCAAAATTATATATCGAGCACATCTGTCTCATCTAAAACTCTCAAAATGTTTCCAGGGCATGACCAACCTACGAACGCTGCAACCAAGTCCCAGCCTCACTGGGTCAAATGTTCTGGGCCTGCACCAAATTAACATTATTCTGGACCAAAATTTTTAATTACCTTTCAGACAGTCTTGGACTCATAATCCCTCCTAACCCATTAACAGCTGTGTTTGGGGTTCTTCCAGATGGGTATAACGTGGAGAAAGACAAACAAATTGTGATTGCATTCACTACACTGTTGGCACGCAGACTTATTCTGATAAACTGGAAGAATCCTAACTCTCCTCTTTTAAGTCAGTGGGAAACTGATGTGTTACACTATTTGAAATTGGAAAAAATCAAATACTCAGTTAAAGGATCTGTACAGATTTTTTTCAAAACATGGCAGGATCTAATCAGTAATATTTTAAACTAAGCTCTTAAAGTACAGAGGAAGCAATTATTTCTACATTTCTTTTTCTTCTCCATTCATCTCTTTTGGCTTATCAAACTCATCAATTTAGGTATGTTTACAAGCCTTAAGTTTTACTCTGTTGGCCTTGCTCTCTCTCTCTCAGGGGTGGGGGTCGACTTGTTCTTAATTCTACTTTTTGTAAAAATTGACTGATTTGTATGAAATGATTGCAATAATTTTTTTTTTATTATTTGTATTAATTTTATTACAATCCATACAAAGCAATCAAGTTTTTACAAAAAGAAAAATTGAGTTAAGAACAGATCGACCTCCACCCCTGAGAGAGAGAGCAAGCCAAACGGCGTAAAATTTAAGGCTTGTAAACATACCTAAATTAATAAATTCTCTGTGCTTTATGAACTTATTTTAAAATATTACTGATTAGATCCTGCCATGTTTTGAAAAAAGTCTGTACGGATAATGTGAGTATTTTATCTTTTCCAATTTCAAATAATATAACACATCGGTTTCCCACTGACTTAAAAGAGGAGAGTTTGGGTTCTTCCAGTTTATCAGAATAAGTCTGCGTGACAACAGTGTAGTGAATGCAATCACAATTCGTTTGTCTTTCTCCACTTTAAGCCCCTCTGGAAGAACCCCAAACACAGCTGTTAATGGGTTAGGAGGGATTGTGAGTCCAAGGCTGTCTGAGAGGTAATTAAAAATTTTTGTCCAGAATAATATTAATTTGGTGCAGGCCCAGAACGTGTGACCCAGTGAGGCTGGGGCTTGGTTGCAACGTTCGCAGGTTGGATCTTGCCCTGGAAACATTTTGGAGAGTTTTAGTCGAGACAGATGTGCTCGATATATAATTTGAGCTGTATAATTGTATGCTTTGTACATATGGAGCTCGAGTGAATTCTCTGCATTGCTACTTTCCACTCCTTTTCTGATATATTACAGTTTTTCTCAATTGCTAAAACACAATTTCTGAAACCTTGCTCCATTTTCTGAAACCATTAAATGCAAAACCTTATCTTCAAGCACTATTTACAAAACCTGACTCCTCTTGCAAAATGAAACTTTCGCCTAAAAACAGTTTTACCTGTGTTCAAAATCAAGCACTGCTCTCAAATCAAAAACAAAGTGATCAAAATGATATACACTATCAAGCAGTCAGTAAAAAATACAACAGAAAACACATTGCTCAAAACATATAGTTCTCAGGGAGAAGCAAATTTTAATCTCAATGTTTTGGGCCATACAATTTGTGCATTGTACAGTAAACAGCATACAATGCACTGTACTACAGTATACAATACTAAAAGGGACAAAAATCAAAGGAGTAAACGTGATCAATTTGCTTCTTCTCGTCTTTGGCCTGGGTTAGGCCAGAGCACTTCGTCAACATCACAAGCAATATTGTCCCTCCTGAGGCAACGGGGGAAGCAGCCTCTTGTGTGCCGTATCAAGCCCTGACATGATTCCTCACCTATATCACCACAAGCTAAATCCATGGCTTGCAGAAGATTTACTCTGGTGTAGGGTTGTCTATTATACACTTTCCATCTCCAAGAGGAGAAAAACTCCTCAATCGGATTCAGGAAAGGCGAGTATGGAGGGAGGTACAAGTTCATAAGCTGCTCATTGATGTTAAACCATTCCCTTACCAGAGCAGCTCGGTGGAAACTGACATTGTCCCACACTATCACATAGGTGGGAATGGGATTCTCATTTAGCTCTTGACCCTGATGGTATTGAATCTGCAGCTCAAATAAAATCTCTCTTAGATTGGCAATAAATCTTAGAAGGTGCTGGGTGTTATATGGCCCGAGTGTAACATGGTGATGTAGAACACCACGGTTGCTAATAGCAGCACAGATGGTGACATTGCCACCTCGTTGACCAGGGACTTCAACAATGGCCCGCTGTCCAATGATGTTTCGGCCTCTCCTTCTCCTCTTTGTTAGATTGAAGTCTGCTTCATCTACAAAGATGAAGTCATGGTGTCTGTCTAAGGATTCCAAGTCAAATATTGTCTGTGTAGAAATACAATATACTGCATTTAGAATTTTGTTAGTCATACAGAGACAGTGCTATACTGTAGAGTACAATTAAGCCTACTGTATGCACTTCTGATTCACATACATTGTATGTACTGAAGAGTAATGTCATTCACATAGTATGTATTAGTACTGTACAAAATCTGGATTACAGTAAATGTTTCTGAATGTACACTTGCTTGCACATACTGAGCTCGCAGTTCTTTCACCCTTGGTGAGTTGCGCTCAAAGGGTACTTTGTATACTTGTTTCATTCGCATCCTGTTACGATGGAGGAAACGGTCAATTGTGGAAATGCTCACACTGTTGATTCCCTGGAAGTGTGTGTTGTCTTGTATCACTCGTTCCTGGATTTCTGAGTCTTATTACATTATCTTGAAGGACCATGCCCACTATAACGGCCTCTTGCTCTTGAGTGAATAAAGCTGTCCTTCCACCTACATGTGGCAGCCTCGCAATTCTACAAAAAGTAGATGTGCAGTTACAACAAATATTCATGCAGTACTATACATACAGTGATGAACTTTACAAATGTCTATTGAAACAGTTGCATAGTGTGTAGTACAGTAAATTTGCAATTACAAAAATAGAGTAGTACACTGTACCTGTTCTCTTCTCTGAATGTCCTTACTATGGTGGACACAGAAAATCGGCTCAAATTGGGTTGCACTCTTAGTCCTGCTTCCCTCATTGTCAGTCCATGGACAAGAACATGGTCTATGACAGTTGCTCGAATTTCACCAGATATTTCCACTCTTTGTCTTCCTCCTCCTCTTCCTTGCCGCCCTCCTACTCTTCCTCGCCCTATTCCTCTTTCTTGTCGTCGTCCTCCTCCTCCTCCTCCTCTTCGTCGTCGCCCACCTCGCATACGCACTTGTCCTCTCACATTGTTTCTTCTATCCATGCTCAGACTTTCTCCTTTCTACCTTCAGCAACCTGTTTGCTCTCTGAACTGGCTTATATTGGTTGTGTCACATCATTTGAAACAGGTGACATCAATTTTTCTCCTCCTTGAACCGTCACCTTATCGTGGTGGAGGGGTTTGCGTGTCCCAATGATCCTAGGAGCTATGTTGTCCGGGGCTTTATGCCCCTGGTAGGGCCACCCAAGGCAAACTGGTCCTAGGTGAGGGATGAGACAAAGAGCGGTTCAACAAACCTCCAATGAAGAAAAAACTTTGGACAACGCTTTCCCTTGCCCGACGCTGGTCACCGGGCCCCTCTGGAGCCAGGCCTGGAGGTGGGGCTCGATGGCAGCCTGGTGGCCGGGCCTGCACCCATGGGCTCGGCCGGGCACAGCCCGAAGAGGTAACGTGGGTCCTCCTCCCCATGGGCTCACCACCTATGGGAGGGGCCAAGGAGGTTGGGTGCAGTGTGAGTTGGGTGGTGGCGAGGCGGGACCTTGGCGGTCTGATCCTCGGCTACAGAAACTGGCTCTTGGGACGTGGAATGTCACCTCTCTGAAGGGGAAGGAGCCTGAGCTAGTGCGCGAGGTCGAGAGGTTCCGGCTAGATATAGTCGGACTCACCTCGACGCACAGCTTGGACTCTGGAACCAATCTTCTTGAGAGGGGCTGGACTCTCTACCACTCTGGAGTTGCCCCCGGTGAGAGGCGCCGAGCAGGTGTGGGCATACTTATTGCCCCCACTTGGAGCCTGTGCATTGGGGTTTTACCCCGGTGGACGAGAGGGTGGCCTCCCTCCGCCTTCGGGTGGGAGGAAGGGTCCTGACTGTTGTTTGTGCGTATGCCAACAGCAGTTTGGAGTAACCACCCTTTTTGGAGTCTCTGGAGGGGGTGCTAGAGGGCATACCTTCTGGGATTCCCTCGCTTTGCTGGGAGACTTCAATGCTCACGTGGGCAATGACAGTGAGACCTGGAAGGGCGTGATTGGGAGGAATGGCCCCCCCGATCTGAACCCGAGCGGTGTTTTGTTATTGGACTTCTGTGCTCGCCATGGATTGTCCATAACGAACACCATGTTCAAGCATAAGGGTGTTCATATGTGCACTTGGCACCAGGACACCCTAGGCCTCAGGTCGATGATCGACTTTGTGGTCGGTCGCCGGACTTGCGCCATATGTCTTGGACACTCGGGTGAAGAGAGGGGCGGAGCTGTCAACTGATCACCACCTGGTGGTGAGTTGGCTTCATGGTGGGGAAGATGCCGGTCAAACCTGGTAGGCCCAAACGTGTTGTGAGGGTCTGCTGGGAACGGCTGGCAGAGTCCCCCTGTCAGAAGTAGCTTCAACTCCCACCTCCGCAGAACTTCAACCACGCCCCGAGGGAGGTGGGGACATTGAGTCCAATGGGCCATGTTCCGTGCCTCTATTGTTGAGGCGGCTGACCGGAGCTGTGGCCGCAAGGTGGTCGGTGCCTGTCGTGGCGGCAATCCCCAACCCGCTGGTGGACACCGCGTGAGGGATGCCGTCAAGCTGAAGAAGGAGTCCTATAGGACTTTTTGTCCTGTGGGTCTCTGGAGGCAGCTGATAGGTACCGCAGGCCAAGCGAACGCTGCTTCGGTTGTTGCTGAGGCAAAACTCGGGCATGGGAGGAGTTTGGAGAGGCCATGGAGAACGACTTTCGGACGGCTTCGAGGAGATTCTGGTCCACCGTCCGCGCCTCAGGAGGGGAAGCAGTGCAGTGTCAACACCGTATATGGTGGGGATGGTGCGCTGCTGACCTCACTGACGCTAGGGTCGGTGGGAGGAGTACTTCAAGACCTCCTCAATCCCACTAACATGCCTTCCACGAGGAAGCAGAGCCTGGGGACTCTGAGGTGGGCTCTCCCATCTCTGGGACTGAAGTCACCGAGGTGGTCAAAAAACTCCTTGGTGGCAGGGCCCCGGGTGGATGAGATACCGAGTTCCTTAAGGCTCTGGATGTTGTAGGACTGTCTTGGTTGACACGCCTCTGCAACATCGCATGGACATCGGGGACAGTGCCTCTGGATTGGCAGACCGGGGTGGTGGTCCCCTCTTTAAAAAGGGGGACCGGAGGGTGTGTTCCAACTATAGAGGGATCACACTCCTCAGCCTCCCTGGAAAAGTCTATTCGGGGGTTCTGGAGAGGAGGGTCCGCCGGATAGTGAACCTCGGATTCAGGAGGAACAGTGTGGTTTTCGCCCTGGTCGCGAACAGTGGACCAGCTCTTCACCCTTAGCAGAGTCCTGGAGGGTGCATGGGAGTTTGCCCGACCGGTCTACATGTGTTTTGTGGACTTGGAAAAGGCATTCGACCGTGTCCCTCGGGAATCCTGTGGGGGTGCTCGGGAGTATGGGGTACCGGACCCCTGATAAGAGCTGTTCGGTCTCTGTACAACCGTGTCAGAGCTTGGTCCGCATTGCCGCAGTAAGTCGAGCCCGCTTCCAGTGAGAGTTGGACTCCGCCAGGGCTGCCCTTTGTCACCGATTCTGTTCATAACTTTTATGGACAGAATTTCTAGGCGCAGCCAGGGTGTTGAAGGGGTCCGGTTTGGTGGACTCAGGATTGGGTCACTGCTTTTTGCAGATGATGTTGTCCTGTTTGCTTCATCAGGCCGTGATCTTCAGCTCTCTGGATCGGTTCGCAGCTGAGTGTGAAGCGGCTGGGATGAGAATCAGCACCTCCAAATCCGAGAGCATGGTCCTCAGCCGGAAAAGGGTGGAGTGCCCTCTCAGGGTTGGGGAGAGATCCTGCCCCAAGTGGAGGAGTTCAAGTATCTCGGGGTCTTGTTCACGAGTGAGGGAAGAATGGAGCGTGAGATCGACAGGCGGATCGGTGCGGCGTCCGCAGTGATGCGGGCTCTGCATCGGTCTGTCGTGGTGAAAAAGGAGCTGAGCCGTAAGGCAAAGCTCTCAATTTACCAGTCGATCTACGCTCCTACCCTCACCTATGGTCATGAGCTATGGGTAGTGACCGAAAGAACGAGATCGCGAATACAAGCGGCTGAAATGAGTTTCCTCCGCAGGGTGTCTGGGCTTTCCCTTAAAGATAGGGTGAGAAGCTCAGTCATCCGGGAGGGGCTCAGAGTAGAGCCGCTGCTCCTCCGCATCGAGAGGAGTCAGATGAGGTGGCTCGGGCATCTGATCAGGATGCCTCCTGGACGCCTCCCTGGTGAGGTGTTCCGGCACGCCCAACCGGGAGGAGGCCCCGGGAAGACCCAGGACACGCTGGAGGGACTATGTCTCCGGCTGGCCTGGGAACGCCTTTGGGATTCTCCCGAAGAGCTGGAAGAAGTGGCCGGGAGAGGGAAGTCTGGGCCTCTCTGCTTAAGCTGCTGCCCCCGCGACCCGACCTCGGATAAGCGGAAGAGGATGGATGGATGGATGGACATCAATTTTGAGTGGTTGTGTTCAATCAATGACATGTTTTCTCTAATTGTATTTGAGCGTTGCTACTTGTGTTTACCAGTATGGATGACGTGTGCATTAGAGTGTAGAATGTGTTTTGAGAATGAGAATGTGTTTAGAGTTTTGCTGAAAAGTCTAAGATCTGCATATTGTGTTTTACCATATGAAATGGTTTAAGGTATTGACAACAGACTGCACAATTAGCTAAATGAGGTCATGCAACTGGGAACTTTCTTCAGCCAATGGGTTTTAGTGTTTTAGCAATTGAGAAAAACTGTAATTGAGAGATCTTTTTCCCAGTGTCCTCTTGGATCTCTGAAAGGAAGGGATTGTAAAATGATTTTATATATTGTAGAGATGGAGTCTAATTCCTTGAGATTGAGCAATATTTTTTCCAGCCTGGATGAGGGTGCAAGATGAGGAAAATCTGGAAGGTTCTGTTTAACAAAGTTCCTGATTTGAAGATAGTGAAAGAAATGTGTAGCTGGAATGTTAAATTTGGAATGTAATTGTTCATAGGATGCAAAGACGTTGTCTATATAAAGATCTCTAAGCAAGTTAATTCCAAATTTTTTCCAGATATTAAAAACTGCATATGTTTGTGAAGGTTGAAAGAGGTGGTTCTCTTGCAGGGTGCCACAGATAGAAGTTTCTCTGTCTTAAAATGCTTTCTACATTGGTTCCAGATTCTAAGTGAGTGGAGCACAATTGGGTTATTAGTGTATTGCCGATAACGTGTGTTTATTGGAGCACAGAGCAAGGAATACAAAGAAGTACTGCAGGATTTTACTTCTATTGCGGTCCAAGCCTGTGTATGTTCTTCTATTTGTGTCCAGGTTCTTATCGCCTGTATATTTGCTGCCCAGTAATAAAACTGGAAGTTAGGTAGAGCCATGCCGCCTTCTGCCTTTTGTCTTTGTAGGGTCGCTCTTTTGATGCGTGGATGTTTTGAATTCCAAATAAATGAGGTTATTGTTGAATCTAATTGCTTAAAGAATGATTTATTAATGTATATTGGGATGTTTTGAAATAAAAAGGAGCTTAGGAAGAATATTCATCTTAACAGTGTTAATTCTTCCAGCTAGTGTGAGATGAAGGGTTGACCATCTATGCAAGTCTTGTTTAATTTTTTCCATGCAGACGGTGAAATTTTGTTGATATAGAGCTTTATGTTTACTTGTGATGTTTACCCCGAGGTATTTAAACTGTTCTGCAATGATAAAAGGTAGGGTGTCTAATCTAATATTATATGCTTGAGAATTCACTGGAAAGAGTACACTTTTATTCAGATTAATTCTGAGACCAGAGATCTTTTGAAATTCTGTGAGTGCTGCTAAGACTGCAGGCACAGAATTTTCTGGGTCCGAATATACAGTACCATATCATCTGCATATAATGAGATTTTCTGTTCCAGTCCTTCTCTGCTAATCCCCTTTATCTGATCAGTATTTCGACAATGTATTGCCAGTGGTTCAATGGCAATGCAAACAGCAGCGGTGACAAGGGCATCCTTGTCTAGTGCCACGCTCTAGTTTAAAGTAGTCTGAGCAAATGTTATTGATGCAAACTGAAGCTTCTGGGTTAGTATACAGTAATTTAATCCATGCACAAATGTTCGGGCCAAACCCAAACTTCTCCAATGTAGTAAAAAGGTATTTCCATTCAATCATGTCGAATGCTTTTTCTGCATCCAATGATAATAATATTTCTGGGGTGTTTGATTTAGTTGGTGAGTATATTACATTAAACAGGTGTCGAAGATTTGAAGATAAGTGTCGGCCCCTAATAAATCCAGTTTGGTCTTGTGATATTACGAGGGAGCACTTTCTCCATCCTTCTAGCTATGATTTTAGAGAGTATTTTAACGTCGTTATTCAGAAGTGAAATTGGTCTGTATGATGCACATTGTAATAAGTCCTTATTTTGTTTTGGAAAGACAGTGATTAGTGCTTTGCGAAAGGTTTGTGGAAGAAATTGGTTATCTCTGGCTTCTGTAAATGTTGCTAATAGGAGGGGAGCTAGCTGAGCAGAGAATTTCTTGTAAAACTCTGCAGGGTAGCCATCAGGGCCTGCTGCTTTTCCACCTTGGAGTGACTTTATAGCATCTAGTAATTCTGATAATGCCAGAGGTTTATCAAGTTCCTCCACACTAAAAGCGTCTATTTGTGGTATCTGTAATGTATCCAGAAATGCATTAGATTGTATATTGTCTTCTTTAAACTCAGTAGTATATAGGGATTTATAGTAGTCTCTGAAAGTGTGCATTATATTTTTGTGTTCGATGATTTTATCTCCGCTCGTGTTAGTGATTACCGAGATTGCGTTGCGCACTTCTTGCTTGTGAATTTGTTGAGCTAAAAGCTTATTAGCTTTCTCTCCATGTTCATAGTAATGATGTTCAGTTTCTTTAGTTGTCAAGAGGTTTAATTCTGAATGTAGAACCTACCTCCTCCTATGTAGAGTCTCGCTTGGTAGTCTGGCATGTTCTTCATCTATTTTAGTAATTTCGCTTTTTATCTCTGCTACTTTCTTCGCGGATTTATTTCTGTGGGAAAGATATGAGATAATCTGTCCTCTTAAGAAGGCCTTAAGAGTTTCCCAGAGTATTCCTGCAGAGATCTCGGGGATGTATTTGTCTCTAGAAAGAATTTGATTTGTTTGGATATAAATTCAGTACAATTCTCGTCAGCTAATAGAAGCTGGTTGAGGCGCCATCTGCGGGTGAGTGTATGGGGCTTAGTAATTTCAGCTCCAAGATCATAGGTGCATGGTCCGAAATAACAATAGCATCGTATTTACAAGATTTAATCTTAGGCAAGAAGTTATTGTCTATAAAGAAGTAATCAATCCTTGAGTAGCAATGATGTACTGGTGAGTAGAAAGAATATGTTCTTGAATTTGGGTTTAAAAACCTCCAGGGATCTGATAAGTTGTGATCAGTTATAAACTTTGTAATTATCTTTGCAGTGTTAGATGCGTTCCCCCTGTGGAGGAAGTCCTATCTAAAAGTGGATTTAAAACACAATTAAAGTCCCCAGCCATTATAACTTTATGAGTGTTCAGATTGGGAATGGATGCAAATAAATTTTGTATAAATTCCTTATCATCAACATTAGGTGCATAAACATTTATCAAAATCATTTTACAGTTAGATAAGTCTCCCATGACCATTACATATCTCCCTTCAGGATCCAATACTACATCTGATGCTACAAATGGTACTGTTCTATGTATGAGAATTCCCACACCTCTAGTTTTCTTTGTAAAACTAGAATGGAACATTTGGCCAGTCCAGTCTTTTTGCAGCCGGAACTGATCCTTGCTTAGTAAGTGGGTTTCCTGTAAAAATACTATTTTAGCATTTAGACCTGTTAGGTGAGAAAGTACTTTCTTTCTCTTTAATTCGTGATTCAGGCCTTTAACATTCCAGCTTACGAAGTTAACTGTCCCATCATGGAGACACTGATTCTGAGTTTTTGATGTCATTTTATAGTCTTAACTGGAAGTGATATAGTTTAGGTCTTATTTCCCCAAGAGTTGTTGCCATGCAGCTTATTATTGCGTTGATAGTTATAATTATAAAGATTGAGAGGATAGATTAGGTATAGATCAAGCCTGCTCTCTTTCTCTCCCCCCCTTAACCCCCCACCCTCCCTTTTTGCCTCCCCAAGTGAGGCTAAAACCCACTTCACGCAGTCCCAGTCCTCTGACATACCCAGAGACAGAGCACGCCCAAAGCAAACAAGCCCCATGCAGTGGGCTTTAGGTTAAAAGATAGAGATATCTGTTACCAATATAGTCTTTAAAAAAGAAAAAAGAATTTTGCACTTAAATATATATATATAGTCTTCAGCAATTTTAGTGCATTAAGATGATACACCCAGATAATAAACCCGGGTGATGGTGTTAAAGATGTGTCCAAAATAAGCATAACAAGTCTTAATGCAGTAATAGCAATAACAGTAAACCAAGGGTATGATATTGAACAGTCTCATTTAGGGTAGAGATGAAATAATTAGAAAAGAAAAAGAGAAAAAAAAAAAGGAGGAAAAGTAATTAAGCACAATAAAACATAAACAGATAGCCCTAGTAATACTAAGTAATAATAAGAATATATGAGAATATATGCTGATAAAAAACCCGTATTTTAAAACGAATAGATCAGACAGTAGATTATTAATCCTAGCTTTATCATTTACCGCCATGACTCACTATTATGTATCAGAATAGTCCCGGGATCAGCTTTCTTAATTCATTTTCTGCTTCTTCCTTGCTAGCGAAGACATAGAATTGACCCTGCCATTCCACTTTCAGTTTTGCCGGATACAGGAGGCTGTATTTGACACTGGCTTGCCGTAACCGCTGTTTAATATTATAGAAGGCTGCGCGCTTAGTAGCTGTTGCTGGAGAGAAGTCAGTGAAGATACGAATGTGGTTATTTTCATATATAATATCTTTCTTGTTTCTGAGGAGTGCCATCACCTCTAGCTTAAATGATAATCGCTCAAAACGAACTATAAAAGATCTTGGTCGGGTCTGACGGTGTTTGATCACGACGCGTAAGCGCTGCTATCTCAGATTCTGCTTTAAAGTCGCCCGATTATTTTAGAAAAAGTTCAGCTGCGAATTTCACAGGGTTTGAACTTTCTCGATTCTCCGCAGACCTTCAATTCTGACATTATACCTTCTACTCCCATCTTCTAAAGCAGCCAGTCTGTCTCCAAGTTTTTCTCCGAGTTTTTTGCATTCGGAACTGACATTTACTGCTCCTTCCTCGGCACTGGCAGCTAAATGTTTGGCCATTTCAATCCGATTCGTGAATGTCTCCAACTGATCAGTAAGCGTGCTCAGTTTAAACGAGTTTTCCTGAATGCGCTCTTCAATTTTACCCAGCACCTGTCGAAGTTCAAGTTGTACCTCTTGACGCAGCCTTTCATTTGCCTGTTGGAGTTCCTGCCGCAGCCTTTCATTTGCTTGTTGGAATTCCTGTCGCAGCCATTCATTGGCCTGTTTCATCTCCTGTTTCAATTCCTGTATCAGTCTCTCAAGTGCCTTTGCCGTTGCTTTCTCATTAGCCTTCTCGCTTTTCTTTATATCTTGCGTGAGCTCAGCGAGCAACACCTTCAGTTCAGATAGTTCAATTGTGCTTTCTTGTACCGTAGATGAAGCAGCAGACTTGCTGAAGCTGGTGTCCCCGCTGCTCCAGGCTCGCGTAATTGAAGCCGCGGACTTCACGGCCCTTTCCAGTTTCAGGTAATCTTCTCCAATCGGCGAAGCTATCCAGATCTGCACGCACGATCGCACCTTCGCTCCCCTTTTCGCTCTCAGCCGGCGACGATGTAGCGGACCGTGGTCCCGAGGAGTCTGTACTTTCGACATCTGATCCAGGTCTGTCTCTGAAAGGCCGTATATTGAACTGGGGCTTGCTAATCGCAGCTTGGATGTAGCTTTAGTTTTCGATTCTTTGGAACCCCCCTTCTTGTTGGCCATGTTTATATGTGCTTACATATACTGTAGCAGTCCCTCTCGGGTTGAATAAATACAGGATATCTCAGAATAATAAGCAAATAATATGAAAAGTAACACCACTGTTAGCGGAGCTCCACTTCTGACGTCCATCTCTGGCATCGGACGAGACCAAAATCTGCAATAAAATTAATAACATTTCAAAAAAAAAAAAAGTCCCCAGAAAGATATATACATATATACATAATAGTGTGGGGGTTCAACCTCAAGGGGGATTGTGACGTGGATTTGCTCCAGGAATACAGAGTCTTGTAAGGTGTGTTGTTGTCTAATTGCAGAGGTGGGAGACCTCACTGAAAAGGTGGATAGGTGGATCTCCTCTTGGCCGGAGCAGATGTAGATTCAGCTGGTCACTGTCTATGTTGGGACAAATGATGTACATAGGGGTAGGCTGTAAGTTCTCCAATCCAAATTGAAACCTTTGAACCTGAAAGGCCGGTTTACTGGCCTCCCCATCTACAATCATTACCCGGCAGGCTGCTATACTGGCCAGTGCAATATTATTCTCTACATCGTGCACACCAATGATGCCACTTGCTTTTGCCTATCCAAATATTGAATTGCTTTTGTTTTTTGTGTTTCATTAAATTCAGCGTGGTTTTGATTGCTTTATCATGCTGAAACATAAAAATCAGTCAAGCAAAGCAAAAAAAGGCAGTAAGTAGTACTGCAGCAGATGGCAAGAACTGAGTAGTTGGCTGCTCCAAAACCTAGTTGTAGTAAAACAGGTACCAGAGACAAAACACGGCCAAAAAGGCAGAAATTTACAGCTGAGTAAGCCAAACACTTGAATCTGACTCAGAGGATATTTTAGCTACTGACTACTTTTCAAGTTCAAAATATGACGTTTCAAAAATCATTGAAAATTGTTGGGGAGCCCAGGGTTATGGGCAGGAAAGGATGGGAAAGCTCAGGGTTCAAAGTGTTAAAGAGTTAGACCAAGCTGAGGCCCAAAATTAACAAGGTGGTCTTCTCTAAAGTTCTGCCTGTGCCATTGCTAGTGCGGGTAAGACTGAGTAGGTTTAAAAACCTTAACGTGTGCCAAAATGTTGGTGTAAGATAGGCAGACATAGGTTTGTGGGGAATTGAGAGTCCTTTTGGACAGAACTTAAAAACTCTGTCTATTACAAGCCAATTGGCTCACACATTTATCTTCTCTGTACAGTAGCTCATTCTCTCTACCTCTTACAGAGTATTTTAAACTTCACCATCTCTGCAGTGATGAGGTTAACTTCTGTAATGAAGTCATTGACAGAGGATACCCTTCTAATATTGTGGACTGGATCCCATTCAAGCCAGCAGGAGACTTCACTACATCAACTCTATGAAGAACCCCATAAATGAAACTTATATCCCGCTGGTCCTCTCACTCCACCCTAATCACACGTTTTGAGTCATTAAAATCAAAGACCTTGATTTTAATGGTCAAGGCCTATAGTAGAACAAAACCTATAGTAGAACATCTCAGATCCATTGATCATAGCCACACTGATCTCTCTGTTTGTGCTCTTTCACAGGGCTTCAAAGACACTTTCAAAGAAAAACAGAGGAAGCCAAGTACATTTTCATACAGAGGCCAGACATTTCTCCAAGTCCTAATGACCGACTAATTTTTTAATCATTCCCTCTAATGGCAGCTTGTTCTCAGCTTTCCTCTTTTCATCTGCATGGCTTTCTTCCCTCCTTCCCATCCTATGTATGTTACATGCTCTTTTCTTTTCATTTGCACATCTGATGAAGGTTATACAGCAGACAATGTTGTGTATTTAACCTTCTTTCCTTTTTATTGTGGAAATAACCTTTATCCTTTTGTTTCGATTGCAGATGTGCTCTGTCGCAGCTCTACACTAACTCCATATTATTATTCAATGCATATACTGTAAATCATATAAATGTTATGAAACACTTAGTTATTTTCATATTGCATCTTAATCAATGGCCTGCAAATGTGGTGCCGTGGATAGTAATCCAGCTTCAAAGGCCATTTCTATCTGTTTGAGAAGTGTACGCGCTGTGTGCAATTCTCTCCAGCTACTCCAGTTTCATTCCCACATCCAAAAGACATGTGCAATGTAAGTTAAATGCAACTATAAACCCTGTGAGAGTGAGTAAGTGAGTGGGCGACTAGGCTTTGTGGTTAACTGTTGCTCTGTGTAAAGCCGATTCCTGCCTCAAGGCAAACTCTGGCCCTCACAACACTGAACTGAATTTTGTGGGGTTGAGGATACTCTGCACAGGTGACAATACATTTGAACTCAATTCATGTTACCTTAAACTGCATTGCCCCCTAGTCAAATCTGCTTCATACCTTCAACATTTCTTGTTCTTTTATCACATTCAGCTTTATCATTTGTCGGAATTGCTGTTTTGTGTTTATTAAAATGGTAACCTTCAGCCATCCATTGATTTAAACAACTAAGCAATGCCCCCTGCTACAGTATTAAAGCTTCTTGGAAGAGTAGCTACAAATGATTAAGAAAGAAAACAACAGATCAGTTCTTCCATTTCAACTTGTATCAGTTGTTTAATGTTTCATGTGCCATCGTTTATTGTGGTGCTGTGCTTAAAGCTGCTACAGAATTGATTCAATGAACATGATTGAAAGCTCTGTCTGGTCTTTTTCTGTGTGAAGTTTGTATGATCTCCCTGTGTGCGCTTGGATTTTCCTCCCACATACCTAAGATTTAGATTAACTGGAGACTCTAAACTGGTTCCAGTGTGTGTGTGTGTGTGTGTGTGCATGTGTGTAATGGACTGGTTATTAGTTCAATGCTATTTCCAGCGCTGCTGAATTGGATCAAGCGAGTCCAAAAATGTGTTCATGTACCTTTCACTGAAAGCATCATTACAAGACACTTTACAAATTAAACAGCAAGCCAACACTAAATAAGAATGCAGAAGTAAAAATAATAGCAATTCAGAATACATTGTATTGCTCTCTGGAGTACAGCTTGAAATGTTTTTCACATCAGGTCTGAATGTAAAATAATGAACTAAATGTCCAGTACACAGGAATTTATTAACATTAAAACATGATAAACAACACAAAAGCTTCAAAATGGCAGACACAATAAATAATTCAATACAGGAGCAGCCAACCTAAATAGAAGAAAGAGTTTAAGATGCCACCATACAAATAAATATATGGGTTGATTGATGGTCCTTGGTAAAGGCAGTATCAATAAAGTCAGGTGACACTCTGGCTTATACCATGATGGCAGTCTCGACTGGAGATATAATTTACACTCTCATTAGTCTACAAAAGAGTATGAGGATTGTATATCAAGCAGAAAGCCAGAGTGAATAAGCCAGTAAAGCAGTGATAACTTCATTGGCCCTGACAGCAACATTTTAACTTCCTGTAATCTGTCAATTGTTCAAGCTGGAACATTAGAGAAAGAGTATGGAGCTACAAAGAGGCAAAAATCAATTTCTGCACTGGAGGTCAAAATTTAGGGCTGAACAATATTAGTAGAGGTGATAGAGAATGATAACGCACCCTCACTCTATGCTCTCAGCTCTCCTTCTTTTCAGTGTGATCATTTTTAGGGTTATCAATTATTAGGCTAATTAGGCCAACCACATATTGTTTATTTGGTTTCATTTCTCTTATTGTGAGTTTGATGAGGTTAGCTTCGTTACTATTGTTGTATGCAGTATTTGAAGGGGGCTGATACCCACTGGAATGCAGTAACAGCACCTCTTCCAGTTTCTAGCTTGTGTATTGCACCTGTTCTTAGCATATCTACTCAAAGAGACCCCCTTCCCTCTCTCTTCGATCAAATGTTATTGTATTGCGGCGCTCAAAGTTTACCAGGGGCCTACCTGGAGTACCAGCATCTTTTATTTAGCAAGCCATTGTATCACTTGGTGTCTTGAAGTTTCATGGGAGGGATACTCCCTCCCTGTCCTTTGAATGAATGCTAGTGTATCAATCAATCAATCAATCAATCAATCAACATTTATTTATATAGCACATATTCATACAAAAAAAATGTATCTCAAAGCGCTTTACAAAATGAATAGAAAAATAGAAGACACAAACATAAGTCAACATTAATTAACATAGAATAAGAGTAAGGTCCGATGGCCAGGGTGGACAGAAAAAACAAAAAAAAACTCCAAAGGCTGGAGAAAAAAATAAAATCTGTAGGGGTTCCAGACCAAGAGACCGCCCAGTCCCTCTGGGCAATCTACCTAACATTAGTCAAACAGTCCTCTTTGTATTTAGGGTATTTAGGGTATTTATGTATCACCATAAACAGAACACCATCATTAATTTGGTTCCAATTCAAGCACTGGCTATATATTAGTTTTGGTCTTAAAGATGCTGATTATTTATTTCTCTGTTTATTTTATGTAATTTCCCTTAAAAATAAGTTGTTTTTCATTCTCAAGTCAATGATATTTTTTCACAATTGTGGTGCACATTAACTCCTTCAGGGTGAATGTTGCCTTTTCTCAAAATTCAGGGGTAGGGGACGGTAAGCAGGTGTAAACTGTGACAAAACTCGCCGATATGTTTTAGTTCTGCTCTCTTTAAAGTTAGTTTTGTTGATTTGACTGAAATTTCCTGCACGTGCATGAGTAGCACAGACCAAACAATCTCTAAAAAGGCATTGACATCTGGCGAAAGAGCAAAATAAAATATTCTGTGGACTATGTTTTGCGAATCACTGAATCAGCCTCTCAGTTACCGGATTTTGATGCAAGTGATCTGGGGATCGAAAACAAAATGGAGGGACCAGCATCAGCTGATCAAGGTGCTGAATGTGTTCGAGTAGCGGATGTGCCTATGCCAGCATTCGCCTTTGAGGACTGCCAATTACGATGACAAAAGGTACAAACCAGATTGCGTCACACTGTGACTGCTACTGCTGTGGATTCCTGCTGGTCACCGAGCTGCCCTCGTGCCTGCCAAAGAACACGAACACACACCGACAGCAGTCACAGCACGCAATAAAACTCGTTCTAAGTTGATTTAATGCGTGAAACCATTGCTTTGTGTGCTTTTCCGAAAACAGAGTTTTTTGGAAACATATTCAGCCTTCAAAGAGTTAATGTGCCTCAGGAAAGTGTGTCCTAAATTAAAGCTTCTTTTTGGTTGCCATTTTTTTGCCTAGCCCAGGGGTTCCAAACCAAGGGTATATTTGGCTCCTGGGCATACATTTCTTCTACTCAGAGGGTTAATTTGCTTGAAAAAGCTGAAATCACGAAGATCTCAATTAGTTCCTAAAGATGACATGAAACTTGCTCTTTCAACAATTGTGTCAAGAATATTGGAAACTGCAGGTGAAAAACAAGAATAAGCGTTTCACTGATTGACGTGTTATCAACTCAGTGTGTTTTGTTCTGGTATACCGGTATCTGCTCATCATTGTTTTTTTTTTAAATAAGTGAAACAGCATCATTATGTGCTGCTATTATTGTTATTGTTATTCAATCTTAAAATAAAAATGTTAAAAACAGTATCTTAAAATTTCCCCTTTGTTGATCGCTTTATTATGGCAGAAGTATAATCTCCAGTTACTGAACAACACAGGGTGCGGGTAAATTTACTTTAGAAAAATTGGCATGTGTAAATGTGTAAAAAATAACACGCCCCTGTTATTTGAGCATTCGCTAAGCAATGCCCTTTATGCATCAGTCTCATGATGGAGGCAACAGGTAATAAAGCTTAAAAGCCAAGAGGAGGCCTTCACTCTAACATTGTGCTTTTGCTCCTGCCCAGTGTTTTGAATAAATGTGCCTGATCTGTGCTCTGCATGACCATTGTTGTTTTGGTTTTTTTTTTTTTGGACCGTAGTAAATAGAACACACTGCTGTCCAGCAGCTCAACTTTTCCTGCAAGTAGACCAGGCACTCAATGTTATAATCTTAATGTTTTTGTGTGTACATACCTTTCACATGAGGTGCTTGTATTTTCATTTTGTTTTTGACATTGTTATTAATTTATATTGTTAGTATACTGATGTCATTGTATGGGTTGGTTTCTAGCAGACACTGTCACTTTCTAATTTTGTTAAATGGCTGTGAGCATATTTTTTTGTCAACAACATCCTGTTGCTATCACTTAAATATTGGCAACATCACACATGATGTCATTGCATTACCACTTTAAGATGGTAATGTGCTTTCACAGACATTGAAGCTCTGATTTCACAGTCTAATAAACCATATTATACTTCATAAACTCTATTTGGATGGGATTAGTTTTACACTTTCCATTGTGGTGCTGAGGCGTCACCCTCTGCACTCGGGTCTCAATCCAGGTGGCTTGTCATGTGTTGGGTGCTGGCAATGCATTATCAGCACACGCTCTCAACCTAGGAGATGGGATCAAGTAAGTACTGTATTTCTAAATGACCTTTGTAATTTTAGTCCCATCCGAATTAATCAATGTTAGTAACTTTTTACAGATTGAGCATTCACATCTCTCTAAAGGTTATGGGGCCTCTTACGTTCTATAAAACGTCAGTAAAAGTAACCTCAGGTTAAACTAGTCCAATGCAAATCAATGTGTCAGTAAACTTCTGTCATTTGAGCAATGTGGATAGAAAAACACTTACGGAGGTTATCTGTTAATAATAACTTTACCTAAGACCTGAATTGGGGAAAAAAGAAGTGCCAGTACTTCGTGCTGGATGGTTTAGCCATGGAGGGCTGAAGGCGTGCTGATATGCATAATTTATATTGAAAAGCAGTGGGGTGTCTCCCTTGTAGGTGTGAAAGGGCATATTGTTATAAATTAGGGTTGCTAATGTGGTTCAAACTGATGGTAGGCACCAGCATGCATAGATTAACTACCAGTACTCATAAGGCAACAATGGGGAAATGCCAGTACAGAGTACCAGAGTGTGCCGGCCCATTGACACTGTCCTCACCTTTGCCTCCAGATGTCCTCCAGAAATAATAACATTAATAATGGAGCAAAACCAATCCTGTTGAAATAATGCTTTAGTATAGTTGGGGAAAAGACTTCAAATTAGTATGTAGAACTGTTTCTGTTTTTTGTTGTTGTTGTGGTTGCTTTGCAATCAATTTGTATTGAAATGCAAACCAAACACTTTAAAAGGGAGTATAAGCCATTCTAACAGGCAGTAAAATAAAATTAAACTCCATTCTTGGTACCCACGCCCCATCTTACCACCCCATAACACAGCTCAACCCATACCAACCCTGCTACATTAAAATTAACAGTGGCCACAAAAGCATAAAGGAGCCCAAGAGGACCAGCAAGTGAGGGAGCAGCACAGCACTGACCCCAATAAAGAGAAGAAGAGCTAAAGATTAGGGTTGTAGGGCAGGAACAGGGGGTATCTGTGCTCAGACCAACTTTACCCTATCTGTGCAGTTATTGATATATGAGCCAAACACCCCATTGATCATTGCTGTTGAAAAATTAAAAAAGGATCAGATTAAGAAAAGAAAACTTCCAGACGGAAAAAAGACAAATCAGGAGATTTCCAGTTAGAAGCAAGGGCACCTTGGCCAGAGATTGTCCTTAACACAAATAGCCTTTGCTGGATAATAAATAAATTAAGTGAGGAAAAGTCTAGAAGTAGGAAAATGTGCAGAAGTAAAGTAAAGCTAATGGAGAGCAAGAAAATCAGATACGCCAAATCAAAAACTAAACAGAGAAGGACAGTTCCAAAACATATGCATAACTATGCATGGGTGGGTGTTCAAGGAGCAACAGTGGCAATTTGAGTCAGATGAGAATCCCAAAGCATATTGTTTACAGGGGGTAACATATAATCAATGGACAACTTTAAACTGAGTTTGTTGATGATTAGGATTCCTTGAAACCTTTTTGATGAATTTTTGGTTCAGCATTTTCTGTTATTGTTGATCTTTTTTTCTAGTCATTTTGGTAACAGATACCTGCCTGATAAAATGACCATTGTTTTTTCTCTTTCAAAATGTCTGTTCCTCTGAAGTGGTGGTATGATCTACCAGCCAATCACTAGGGGAAACCACTAGGGCAGTTTTAGAAAGGATCAGGGGATAAACGGCTGTCAAACAACCAAGTCAAAGTCATTACAAGAGAAGTAAAAACCAACACATAAATCAAAACAAGAAAACATTCAGGACCTATATCTAACACAAACAATTTCTGTAACACAGTTTTTGATTTGGATGTATCAACATGTGGTGACTGGTGTGTCAGTATAACAGCCAGTTTTAGGTACTTCCAGTTAGCAGCCACAAACAAAATATCCAAAAAATTGCTTCGCAATAGAAATCCAACAGGGTATCATGGGAAGATGTTGGGGTGGGTGAGTACAAGCAGCTCAGAAATGGTCTATCAATGATGGAAACTTTGGTAGACCATGTGAGCAAAAGGAGAAAGGACCTGGGGCCTCATTTATAAATGGTGTGTACACACAAAAATGTTGCGTATGTCTGTTTCCACTAACACATCGTGATGTATAAAACCTAAACTTGGTGTAAAGCCACGCACATTTTCACACTAGCTAAATGCTTGGTGTACGCAAGTTCTCCGCTTGGTTTTGAAAACTGGCAGCACCCAGCGTCAAAGCAGTGCTTTTGTTCCAATGTGGTTTCCCTTTCTTTTTTAGACCCACATCCCTGATGCGGCTTTATCGTATACACTGAAATTAACTGCATATTGTTAACTAGCAAAATACCCACTCTTCGCAGCGGAGAAGTAGTGTGTTAAAGAAGTAATGAAAAAGAAAAGGAAACATTTTGAAAATATTGTAACATGATTGTCAATGTAATTGTTTTGTCACTGTTATGAGTGTTGCTGTCATATATATATATATACACATATACGGTACATATATATACATATATATACACATATATATACATACAGAGGGCGGCACGGTGGCGCAGTGGGTAGCGCTGCTGCCTCGCAGTTAGGAGACCCGCGTTCGCTTCCCGGGTCCTCCCTGCGTGGAGTTTGCATGTTCTCCCCGTGTCTGCGTGGGTTTCCTCCGGGCGCTCCGGTTTCCTCCCACAATCCAAAGACATGCAGGTTAGGTGGATTGGCGGTTCTAAATTGGCCCTAGTGTGTGCTTGGTGTGTGGGTGTGTTTGTGTGTGTACTGTGGTGGGTTGGCACCCTGCCCAGGATTGGTTCCTGCCTTGTGCCCTGTGTTGGCTGGGATTGGCTCCAGCAGACCCCCGTGACCCTGTATTCGGATTCAGCGGGTTAGAAAATGGATGGATATACATACAGTATATACTGTAGAGGATGGCCGGCCGTTTATCCCGGCCAATGCCCCCAAGCCGCCAGGTGGAGCCCTCCTTGCAGCATGGAGGTCCCCAGAAGACCAGCAGGGCATCATGGACAATGTGGTTTTTATGCACAGCCCTGCTGGATGCCATGGGGGCCACAAGAGGGAGCTGCAGGGAGGACTGAGGACTTCTTCGTGCCCTATGACCCGGAAGTTCGTCATAGGAAGAGCAACGGACTTCCGGGTTGAAGAAAAGAACTTTTACCTGACCCAGAAGTGATTGAGAATCACATGGACTGAGGATAGGGAACACTTCCAGGTCAGGGAATATAAAAGGACTGTGGGAGCTCCCAGACGGCGAGCTGAGTTGGGAGGCAGGGTGCCTAAGCGTCTGGGAGTGGAGGATTGGTTATTGAATTATTGTATTGTTTATTGAGAATTGTGGAGAGGAGCGTGCTTTGTGTACATTATTATTATAATAAATAATAATTGGACTTTTTATCTGGTGTCTGACGTGTGGTCTGAGGGTACAAGGGTGCGAGGAAACCCTAAACTGTCACAATACATATATATACACACATATATATACATATATATATCTATATATAAATACACACACACACACATCCACATAGTGTATATATATATATATATATATATATATATAGATATACATACACATATACATACATATATATATATATATCTATACTAATTAAAGGCAAAGCCCTCACTCACTCACTCACTCATCACTAATTCTCCAACTTCCCGTGTAAGTAGAAGGCTGAAATTTGGCAGGCTCATTCCTTACAGCTTACTTACAAAAGTTAAGCAGGTTTCATTTCGAAATTCTACGCGTAACGGTCATAACGGTCAACAACGTCCGCCATGTTGAACTTTCTTATTCATGGCCCCATCTTCACGAAATTTGGTAGACGGCTTCCCTGCGCTAACCAAACCAATGTACGTACTTATTTCGGTGGTATGACGCCACTGTCAGCCACCATATTGAACTTTCCAACGTCACTAATTCTCCAACTTCACGTGTAGGTAGAAGGCTGAAATTTGGTACTTATTTTGGTGGTATGATGCCACTGTCGGCCGCCATATTGAACTTTTCAATGGTCTTTGTTACTTTTGGGCCCATCTTCAAGAAATTTGGTACACGGGTTCCCAACGCTAACTGAATCCTACTTACGTACATACAGTATATATGTCCATAGCCTGCAGCTTGGTCACCGTGTGAGGTGGTGTTGGGTCCCCCATCCCAACGCCTCTCACGTTGTTGGCTGCCTGCCTATATAAGGCCGTCCGTCGCTCCAGTCTCTACATTCCCTTCCTTGCTTCGCCACGGGATTCACATCTCCCTGCTGATAACTACAGCCTTTTTATTTAATTCACGGCTTCTCCGCTGTTTTATTGTTCATTTATTACCATTATAGTTATTGTGTAGGTATTTTAGACTTACTTTACATTGTTCAGGTACCCATTTCCTTTATCATTCCAACCGTACCCCCATTAACATGTCTATCGAGGTGATCACCATCAATCAAAGTCACTTACCGAGTGGTTTCCATCCCCAGAGATGGCACCTACCTTTTCCATTCGCTTTGTTACATATTGCAGGCTCACTCTTGATATCCGGAGGAACATTGTGTCTTATGTATTGAATGACTGGGACAGGTTCAAGGTGTGGACTGATGACGGTACTAGAGATAATGATACTATACAAGAGCACTAAAAGAGTGAAATGCTTAAGCCCTTCACCTATGGTTCTGCATGTGAGTTGATGGCTGCTGCTGAATTGTTCGGTTGTCGCTTTCAAGTGTTCAAATGGCCAAATATTTTACACCTCGACAACTGCCAATGCCTCTTAAACATCTTAGATTTACAGGTGACAATTTCAGTAGTGGACACTTTGATGTTTATATATGTTTAAACTCTCAAAAGCGGGATGTGAAGTTATCGATGAAACCGGTTGTATGCTTACAACACTTGACAGATGCTGAATGTCACTTCAACACAAGTCCTGCAAATACTGTCATAATTGAAACAAACCATGAAACTCAAACCGATTATGACAGCAGCAATCCAAGCTGTGAGATTTCAAACAAGATTACTGTTCACATGGCCAACTGTATGTTGCATGCTCAAGAGTAAGCTCAGCGCACAGCTTGGTCATATTACAACCGGAGGGCCGAACTGACAATGTGGTATACAAAGAGATCCTTAACAAATAATTATTGATATATTTTCCCTCAGTTTAAAAAGGTTTAATTTTCTTCTTAATAAACATTTTAAGGCAGTACTTCGCCGTTGCAAAGCGTGGGTATTTTGCTAGTATATATATATATATATATATATATATACACACACACACACACATATACAGTATATATACAGTATATATATATATATATATATATATACCCTTTGGGATGCGAGCAGCCGTTGCTGGTGATGCCAGAATCCATCGAGGAAGAAAAATGGAAAACATTATTTGTACAAAATCTTAATTTATCTATCCATCCCTAAATAATGAAATGGGCAGGCTATTTCATATCAGTGCAATACGCTGCTTGTTAAAACGGATGACTCCCGCTCTTACGTGCCCTTAGTGCAGCGCAGGTATTATGACCTATCGTATCTGTTCAAGTTCTATTTAAATTTTAAATATAAGTAATTTTTATTTAGTCGACAGAAATATGTTTGGTAGGAATGTAAGTTAAATGTAGTCATCATCGCATACATTTTTCTTCACCATAGGTCATCATCGCATAAATTTTTCTTCACCATAGAAATTTAAAGACTAAATTCAACTTACATTCCTACCAAAGATATTTCTGTCGACTAAATAGAATCTACTTATATCCAAATAGAACCTGAAAAGACATATTTTTTCGAATCTGATCGCGCATTTTAGATCAACATGACATGCACTACATCGAGCCTGCCTGCGTCAATAAGTCACCGTCGCTTCGGTCTTACTTGTTTACCGTTCATTTAATCATCGCTAGTCATGAAAAAATTAGAAAATGGAAGGAGGATTACACTGAATATGGCTTTACCAAAACAATTATTGATGGCGAATAAAGTATCCATTATTCATAAAGCTTCAATTGGTGATCTGTTTTTCTGTGTTAACCTCATATTTTTTCATACTTCTTCTCAAACCAAGGTGTAAATCGGATCATCCGTCACAGGGGGTGCGAGTGTAAAATGAATCGGGAAGCGCTGATATATATGTATGTGTGTGTATATATAATATATGTGTATATACTGTATATATATACTGTATATAAAAATAGTTTTACTGTCAAATAACACAAAGAGCACGCGGCACATGTTTCACCCTAATTCTGGGCTCATCAGGCATACACACTCACTGCACCCTCTCTCAGGAATCGAACCTCGGACATCAGTGCTTCCATTGCGCCACAGCGTGTGGTTTGTCTATTTGAGAGTATGTAGATCGGGGTATCTATACTAATAAAAGGCAAAGCCCTCACTCACTCACTCACTGACTCACTCACTGACTCATCACTAATTCTCCAACTTCCCGTGTAGGTAGAAGACTGAAATTTGGCAGGCTCATTCCTTACAGCTTACTTACAAAAGTTAAGCAGGTTTCATTTTGAAATTCTACGCATAACAGTCATAACGGTCGACAACGTCCGCCATGTTGAACTTTCTTATTTATGGCCCTATCTTCACGAAATTTGGTAGGCGGCTTCCCTGCACTAACCAAAACCGATGTACATACTTATTTCGGTGGTATGACGCCACTGTCAGCTGCCATATTGAAATTTCCAACGTCACTAATTTTCCAACTTCCCGTGTAGGTAACTTCATGTGTAGGTAGGTGGCTGAAATTTGGCAGGCTCATTCCTTACAGCTTACTTACAAAAGGTAAGCAGGTTTCATTTCAAAATTCTACGCGTAACGGTCATAATGGTCAACAATGTCCGCCATGTTGAACTTTCTTATTTATGGTCCCATCTTCACGAAATTTGGCAGGCGGCTTCCACACACTAACCGAAACCGATGTACGTACTTATTTTGGTGGTATGATGCCACTGTCGGAAGCCATATTGATTTTTCCAACATCACTAATTTTCCAAATTCCCGTGTAGGTAGAAGGCTGAAATTTGGCAGGTTCATTCCTTACAGCTTACTTACAAAAGTTAAGCAGGTTTCATTTCGAAATCTACGCGTAATGGTCATAACGGTCGACAGCGTCCGCCATGTTAAACTTTCTTATTTATGGCCCCATCTTCACAAAATTTGGTAGGCGGCTTCCTTGTGCTAACCGAAACCGATGTACATACTTATTTCGGTGGTATAATGCCACTTTCGGCAGCCATATTGAACTTTCCAACGAAAACAACGCGACGTGTCATGGTTGAGGGAGAGAGCTATCCTGACACCAAGAAATGACATGACTACGACTATAAACCACATTTTACTTCAAGAACTACCTTCACAACCGAAAACATATCAGTCTGTGGATTCAGTTGTAGAAGTGGAAGATGCGGTGCACTATCTGGTAGAGTTTCTCCACACTCTGAATCCTCCAGGCACTCATGAGCATAATCTAATTTTGAAGGTTGGGGCACCAATAATGTTACTGAGAAGCTTACAGCCACTGAAACTTTGTAACGGCACAAGACTTCAGGTCATGTGTCTGGAAAAGAACCTTATTGAGGCAACTATCTTTACTGGCAGTGGCTCAGGGGAGAGAGTTTTTATTCCTCGCATCCCTGTTATACCCTCTGATCTCCCATTTCAATTCAAACACTTCCAATTTCCAGTAAGGCTCTGCTTCGCAATGACAATAAGTCTCAGGGACAGACCCTACAAAAGGTTTTGCATTGATTTGAGGCAAGATTGCTTTTCACATGGCCAACTGTACATTGCATGCTCAAGAGTAAGCTCAGTGCACAGCTTGGTCATATTATAACTGGAGGGCCGAACTGAAAACGTGGTATACAAAGAGATCCTTAACAAATAATTATTGGTATATTTTCCCTCAGCTTAAAAGGTTTACTTTTCTTCTTAATAAAAATTTTAAGGCAGTACTTAGCCGCTACGAAGAGCGGGTATTTTGCTAGTATATATATATACCCGCGCTTCGCAGCGGAGAAGTACTGTGTTAAAGAAGTTATGAAAAGAAAAGGGAACATTTTAAAAATAACGTAACATGATTGTCAATATAATTGTTTTGTGACTGTTATGAGTGTTGCTGTCATCAAGGATTTGATTATCATTATTTCTTTCAATCAGGTTTGTATTTGGAGGATGTGTTGTGTTCAAGTTACATTCCGTGTCTGTCAATCGTTGTAAAGATAACAGATTTCATTCATCGATTCGTTTCTTACTGCATCAATAAACAGCTCATCTTCCTCTTTATCTGAGACGTGACACACTGCATGCACGGGTTTTTTTTTACACTGTCTTCCTTTAGCTGGACATTGACTTTTTCCACTGTGTGCTTTGTTTCCGCAGTAGCTGCACTCATGAATATTCTTGTATGTGTCACACGCTTCATATTTTTTGCTGCCTTCTCAATTGTGTAATGCGGTTTTTGTTCAGCGCTTTTTGGAACTGTTGCTTTTTTCTGCGTACTCGCGCCAGTTCACGCGGAGCCGCTCGGTGTACATGCATCGAAGGTTCCCAGCTGTGCTTGTGCCATCTCGTGTGATGTTCACGGCTTTATTTAATGTTAGCTAAGACCCGGCACTTAAAAGTTTCTCTCGTAGTTTCGCTGAATTTGTGCCAAACACAACCCTGACCATCTCATCTTCGTCTGCATAAGCACTGTCCTTCACCCGTGAAGATTTAGCGGCAGTGTTTCTATTGGATTGCCGCTGACAGACGGCCTTATATGGGCAGGCACTCAATTACTAATTATTAATTTTTACGAGGTGTGGCAGAAAAGTAATGAGACTGATTTTGTATTTACCAAAGTTTTTATTTTTTTCAAACATCAATGTTATCCCCTTCAAAGTAGTTCCCTTGGGCAGCTACACACCGATGCAGACGTTGTTCCCACTGTTGGTAGCAGCGCTGGAAATCTTCAACCGGTATGGTCTTCAGCATGTCCGTTACACTCTTTTGGATGTTTTCTAAAGTCCAAATGACGCCCTTGAGGACATTTTTCAGTTTAGGAAAAAGTCACATGGACTGAGGTCAGGTGAATAAGGGGGCTGGGGAACCACAGGAATGCCTTTTGAGGTCAAAAATTCTGTTATGGAGAGGGCAGTTTTTCGGCACCATTTTGGCACAGACCTTTAGCATGTGCAAATGTTTAGTCAAAATTTGATGAACGGTAAATCTGTTCAAATTTAATTGTTCACTCAACATTCTTAATGTTAAACGACGGTCTGATCTCACAAGAGTGTTCACACGTTCGATGTTTTCATTGGTTTTCGAAGTTGAAGTCCTCCCTGAACGGTGTTCATCTTCAATGTGTTTTCTGCCTTCCAAAAATGATTTGTGCCAGCGAAAAACTTGAGCTTGGGATAAAGAATGTTCCCCATAGGCCTGTTTTAACTTTTCAAACGTCACACTTGCCGTTTAATGGCACAACGTAGCTCCAAATTCCGCTGTTCCATTTTGTGTGATGCACAACCAAAAACACAACTTCGCTAATAGCAGTCAGAAAAATCACGTAGTTAACGGAAGGAGTTGAAACTCGCACTGAGCTATGGGAGGGTACTGATACACGTGCTCTATCAAGGACAACAGCGCAGCGTTGACAGATCGCTTGCAGTGTTGCCAGTCTCATTACTTTTCTGCCACACCTCATATATAACATCTTGGATACCATTTTAGGTCCCACAATCTCCACCATTTTGGATACCTGTTGCTAGGTACACATTTTAAATTTCTAGGGGCATGGCCTCAGTGGTCGTGACCTGTTGGTAATTGATACAAAGGGATAATAGGTTTTCCTTATCCAATCTGTGGATACCTAAAGACTTCCAAATACCTTTGTGAAAATTATTTTCATGAGTATTGTTCAGTTTTGATCTTTCTTGTGCTTTTTGACTTTGTATTTTGTCACACATTTTGGTTTTTGGCTGTTATTTTTGATCTCCGGGCTTTGACCTCTTTTTGCTGTCCATGCATTGATTTTGGTTGCTTTTCTTTTCCCAGCTTTGTCCCTTATTTGCTGTTTTTACATGCATCTCTCAGTTTTTCTCAAAAGTTTGCCTGCCAGTTTGCTGTCAGAACAATTTAAAACGTTAACACAGGAATCAAAATCAAAGAATCAAACCAAAAGGGTCTGAATACTGAGATTTCAAAAAGCTTAGCTTTAACTCCTTAATCTTGGACAAACACTAATTGCTGACACTGGCTTATAAATTGTCTTAGCGATGAAAGTATGGAATTGATCCTCCAGGGCCACATACCTGACAATAGTAATTATGTCTTAACAATGGGAACAGAAAATGACAACACATACTAAAAAGATAACAGTGTTGTTGTTTATCAAAATTCAGAGTGATAAAATATATTAAAAGCCCCAAAACAAAAATAAGAACAAAATGAAAGTGAAACTCAATACTGCAAGGTTCAAAAACTATTGAGAAAAACATATTAGGTAGAATAAAAATGAACAACAAATTAGGAATCACAAGAGGGGTGAATTGGCCTGGGCAAATTCCATGGCAGCGCTTGGAAAAACATTTATATAGAGAAAGTTAAATCTTAAAGGATGACTGAAACTGCAAGCATATCATTAGGGTTCTTTAAAGAATAATGCACACCTTGTCCTAGAAAAGTTTTATCACGACACTTAATGGTCAAACTCGTCCTTATTTCCACCCTGAGCAATACTAATTTCATTCTAAGAGTCTGAGAAATATAAAAACACTGCAATACAGAATATAAACTATGCAATCTAAGAGAGTGCTTGTATCTTTATTAACAAGGAGTTTTAAAAATAAAGTGTAAACCAAAAAGAGTGAGTATGTGTTTAGAACTACTTGATTTTTTTTTTTTTGAGTGATATCTTGTGTTATTAATTCAGTTGATGTTATAAATGTTATTAATTTACGTACAGGGCCAACTGAATTTAGCATTTAAAAATATTAAAATGCACCCTGACTGCCTGATGGTCAACACCCTGCACTAGGTTTGCCATGTTAAGAAGGAGAAGCTCACTGACTTGACTGCTTGTCTTCTTTTTGTGCAGGTTCTCTTGCTAACTAGTTTCATGCAACTTGAAAGGAAGTCAAAAATAAAAAAGAAGTGAGCCAAAACACTGAGTCACAAGTAAACGAGCAGTCAAATAAAATACAGTCTTCCCACTTACTTCTGCTAAACAAGAATATCAATGCCAAAAACCACCACCCTACTTACTCCTGCTAAAGCAAGTGTATATGCCAAAAACCTAAACTGTTTAATTAGTAATTTTGTTTTCTTAAATGTTATCTTATGAATAATGCTTATTCAGCATTGCAAATGTCTACCTCAAGAAACAGCTAGAGTTTTGCTTCACGGTACCTCTGGTTCCATGCCAGAACCCTCTAACAAGTGCAGTGTCTTTGAAACAAATTGGAAGTATGCCTGCTGTTACCTTCCTAATGTATTAAAATGTTTTTTCTCAATTTGAACACTTTTGAATTCAGCTTACTGTACACTGCAAGTGTGGGTTTTTGACACTTTTTAATCACGCATGTCAATGTTGAATGGCTTGGCAATCCTCACAATTGGACGTGTATTTATTTATTCATACTTAATGGTATTTTGGGTTCACAACTTTACATTTAGGTGTAGTTTCCATAGTAGAAATCACTCATAACCTTCTTGGCTTTGTGAGGTGCAAATGAGGGAGAAGAGCACCAAAGAAAAGCTGAGTGAATAATCGGTCACCCCATTTACTTCTGAAATTGAAAAAACAGAAATGAGGCATAATAGATGCCTTCCTAGCCTCTGCAGCTTCTCATAAAATAACGTTTGGATCTATCGAGCAGGTGTGGGTTGGGGAGCTCCATCATCAAGCTGGACTGCATTCCTCAGACTGACACACCATCTTCCGGGGGGCCCTCGAATAATTGTCATTCAGACTAGAAGAGGCTTAGTTTAGCTGGACGGTGCTGTGGTTTAGGTGCCCTTACTGGATGGATTCTTAGAGACTCTAAGTGTTTGGTGCCCCCCTTGCCCCAGCGGAGTACTGCATTACCTTGTCTGAGTATAAAAGGTGATCCTCAAGCTGTGAAAAGCTTGTATGTGTGCTTATCAAGTACACAATTCAGAAATGAATCTAAAAATGTATGCTGCTTTAGTTAAATTGGTGCTTATAGCCCTTTTACCATTTTTATGTACCAGTGATAGATCTATCATGAGTTTGTCATGTTTCATCAGGTCTACGGTAGGCAGATTTTGACTGGGCTCCGAAAGTTAGTTTTGTTTGCAATCTGTTTGGAGTTGGGTTTTGATTTCTATCTCCTTGATTGCCAATTTGTCTGAACTATTTTCTTATTTTATTACTAATTGTCTTAAAAACCTAATTTAGTTATAAGCTGTGTAAGTATACTGTATAAGTATATTTTCTGCACACTGGTTTATATTCATGTTTCTTTCTATTCAAGTTGTTTGTTTTTTTTAAATTATTTTTTAAATGTGTACAGTCATCTGAGCTTCTCAATGAAAAGTGTGGTACTGCATATAAAAAACAAACTGAAGTAAAAGAGTTTTGTTGATTTGTTCTGAAACCTAAAAATCTTCATTAACTTTGAAATGTTGCCACAAATTTAATCTTAACTTATTTGCAGTGCCATATAATTTATGTTCTATTATAGGCTGCAATCGAAGGCAGGGATGAACTGGCTTCCTGAATGGAATAGGTGCACCCCTGCCTGGTGAGAAGGCCCATATAATGGAACAACAGGGGGAGAGACCGCCTATCAGGGTTGTAAACTCCCCCAATGCACTAGATGGCAGCCTCCCTTTGTTGGATTGGCTATGTGCTATTGTAGTGCTGTTGGGCAGCCCTGTAAGGTGCAGTGCCATCAGAGGAAGCTGCTGAAAGCAGCTATCCCTAATTTGGGGGGCTTCCACCTGATCCAGAAGTGCTTTCTCTTTGCAGTGTATTCTGAGCCACTTTACACTACTGAGGGTGTCAGAGAAGAGTATAGGAGGACAACATTTGCCTGGGAGGAATGAAAAGAAACAAATGGAAGAATTGTGCATTGAATTGTGCTGATTGGGAAGAGGAAACTGTTGGAAGGTAAAAAATCTGTTTATTTGAACGTGGGAGTGTTACAGTGCAACTGTGTCAGGGGTATGGGGAACTTCTATGCCCCCTACAGGCCACAATGCATAATAATAATATAGTAGCCATATTGTGCCATCATCTACAGAACAGAGACACCCAAGAGCTGTGGTCCAACCCCATTGCATTTGTCCCACACATTAATCTTAAAAACTATTGAATAAATTGTGTGCTGTGCCTTCAATATGGCTAATTTCAAATAATTGTACATTATTTTTGCCGTCAGTTTCAAACTCTTGGTTTTCTACATGTGATGGGAGTTTATCGTGAAACTAAATTGTACATTAATTATCAGCAAATTCTAGTCCCTTGCAAACTTTCCTCTAAGGGGTTACATTAACAGCTGCCTGCAAATGCATGAGACTCTGTCCAAAAATGAAGGAGCCACTTGACACACACACACACACATACACATCATGATAATGTACTGCAATCAAGCTTTCTGTGGGCTTTTTTCCCCCTTTTTTTTGGAGTACTGTGGCTCTTTGTGACCTTGTTAGCAGGACTGAAAAGTGGGGCTGTTATCTAGTATAATATATTGACTCGCCATGATTTTCCCAAAGGTATCTCTCGTTTTGCATTTAATGTCTTTTAAAATAGCATTTTGAGAGTGGCAGTGTGTGTATGAGGGGCTATTGTGTGTCTAATTTGCAGATACCAATTAGTGCACTGAATTTCCCATCATGCATTAATTTGTTATTTTGTCTCCTGACTTTCATTAAAATTTAACTGCCCTTGAGATTTTTTGGAAAATCATTTGTAATTGACCTTGTTTACATATGAAAATGAGGGCAATTTTCCCAGAATATGATGATGTATTTTCTTCATGCATAATACATAGACTGTTCAGATTGCACGCGTTTTTTTTTCCTAATAATTTTCTTTTCAATGCAGTATATCCTTAATGGTATAAATCAATTAAAGCTCATCATATTTTATTACATTTATTGCAATGCACTCAACATGTGACAATTTTTTAATGATAGATGACAGAGTTAGAAAAACATTACCAATATTTATCTTTGGTCAAAGCATATGATATTCTCTCTCTGAAAAGACTAAATTTTCCTCACAAAGTGACTTCTTAGCAAGTATAACCTTATCACATTTGCAGAGTATAAATCACATCTCACTTTTAATGTATAATAATAAAAAAGCTATAATGTAAAAATGAAAAATGGTTTTCTTTGAAGATACCTTCTTTTTTTTTAAGGAATATGTCTTTTTTGTAGAGTGACACTATGGTGCAGTGTTTAGAGTCCCTGCCTCGGAGGTCTGGATATCTGGTTTCAATTTATGGCATGCAAACTCTCTGTGTGAGTCTGCTTTTTCTTCCTTTGTCTGTGTGGGTTTTTCTCCAGGCACATTACTTTGACTACCGTATCCCAAAGTTGCTTGTATTAAGTTAACTGACCCTCACATATTGGGTATACCCAGCAATGGCTTGCAGAACTAATATCTATCCTGTTTCTAATTCTACTGGGATAGACTTTAGGTTTCCATATATAGTACAGACAAACACAATGCCCAGACATACTCTCATATAGTGCCGGTGAGAGTCAACTTGGTGCATGCTGGTCACTTCTCCTCCCAGGTTAGATTGGCTGGTGTTTGCAAACTGGCCTTGTGCGTGATATCTCAGTGGCTCTGTTATGGACTGGCACCCTGTCGACTGTGACTCCTGCCTTATACACAGTACTGCCATGAGTGGGTGTAAAAATGTAACATTATATTTTGAAGATGCAGATAAATAGGAGAAGTTCAGCAAATGTAACACATCAATACTGTATTTTAAGACTTACCATCTAAATGAAGAAAAAACATTGTTGCCAGAATTCAAGCCACTTAGTATACTGTAGAAGCTCCCTGTTTACGAATTGTTCCTCTTCTTTGCTCAATTCGGGCTGGGATAAGCTCCGTCTTCCCTTCAGCCCGGCCCTGGATAAGCAGGTTAAGAAGATGGATGAGTAATGTAGAAGCTGTGTTCTGGCTGCCTTGATTTCCATTGCCACTGCGTGATGACAACATTAACATACACAAAGTAGACTAAAGATGAATGCATTGATACCTCATCTAGTTTAAGGCAACATGATCACAATAATTTTACCAATGAGATCAGAAGGAAGACACAGGAAGGAAAATTGTTCCTGGCTTTGGGTTTTGTGCTCATTCAGCAGCAGCTGATCACTGTGTTCAGAGATGCCCAAGCATGAGTTTCCTTCCACTAAGTGGAGACTATAACACTGAGAGTAAGCAGGCAGCAGTCTTAATAACCGAGTGTCTGTTAGCAGTGCATGATAACAGCACACCACAAGTTAGAATGGGAAATCGCATAATGCATGCTAAGAAAATCCATGTGTGTGCCAATTTGTAACCAAACATAAATATGCAGAATGGATAAAATATGAAATTTTTACCTATTCTTCTTATCTGGTTGAATGCTTTAACATTTTTTCACTGTTAAAGCAAGTAAGGGATTTGTTTTCTCTTCTTCATTCCTGCGGTGACAATAGCATAAATAGTGATTTGAGGAGCAAGTAAAAAAATTAATGAGTCCAAGTATGCTAGGAGACATCTTTTTGTATTTTGATTTTTTTATGAAACCACATATTCAACCAATTTAAGAGAGCAATTGGCACCATGAACCATATTAAAAGAGAAATCCAATTTTGCCCTCCATACAATCATCAACAGAATGTTATCACCTCTATCTTAGAATCTCTTCTGTTTTGAAAAATAAAATGTTAATAGGTAAAACCATCCTTAAATTAGCCTCCCTGTAACTTTCCTTTACACTGGTGAAATTGTAGGGCATCTGAGTATTTCTGCTCAGGAGTTTGCTCATGGCAATGCCCCCATCTCTTCCACCCGTCCTCCCTGATCCCATGCTAAAGGACATTTGTTTTTCGGACAATAGCATAGGCAGCTGCTTTATAATCTAAAGATCTGTAGTTAAAGCCTTGCCACAGGCATCCAAGGAAGGTTGACGTGCAGACACTACCCTGAACAGAGATACCACTAATCATAAAAAGAGGATCGCCCCCTGAGGGGCCCTTTTTAGTCCACAGTTCCTTTCCATATTGTAGGACCTCTTTAAATATGACCCCTTCCAGCTCTGTGCTTCTGTTGTTCCTGATCTTTCATTGGCATTTCTCTCCCACCATGTCATTTCATGCAAGACTTAATTATGTGAGGACCGACGTTTTCTTGGCTACTCTGCACATGGCAACATCTTTTTTTTTTGACATGCCTTCATACTTCTGCAGAACTACAAAGCAGAATACAGTAGTCACTGGAAAATGAGACTCTTCAGATTTCTCATATGACTGCTGGCTACCCTTCTACATGATCTCATGCTGACACCCCTTAGCATTATGGTGCAGGTCTGAGGTAAACTGCCTTTTCTCTTGCTCTGTTCATTTGGAAATGTCTGCAGTGTAACAATGAGTTAAATGACAAGTTTCTCCTTTCAAGCCAGTTGTTTTCTCATAGCAGATTTTTTTACATATGAAGCAAAACAAAAAAGTTCAGGTTTCACAATTATATTTTCTTCTTCTTATATATGTCAGCCAAATCCAGATCAGAAAGAAAATAAAAACTTGATTAATTCACTTATTTGTTTTTACTGTTTTTGTAAGTGATTACTTTTCAAATTCTTTATGATTCATTTAGGTTGTAGTTATAAGAGCATTTTTGCGTAGTAACTTTAAATATTAATTGAACTTCAGCTCTGCAGTTTCATTAACTGTCAGAATTACTCTTTAAGTGTGGCCAAAGTTAATAAATGTGTTTTTAATGTATTAGAATGTGTCCAATTATAAATGCCATCCCTGTCACCTTAACTCCCACATATGGCCAACTATTAATGACTGCCTGAATTTAGCTGATGGTGTCAGTGCCGTTATACATTTGCTTCTTAATTAGAATAGCTCCGAGACAAACAACACAATTGGGCCATGAGTAAATCTGGAGTGGCTAATCCTGCCGCCCTCATAACTCTTGGGCATATTGTTTGCTGGTACTTTCTGCCTTTGTTAGGTAAGTGGGCTGGTGAATCACTTAATGAGTGGTATCCAAAGGACACATTGGCCCACGAATGTCACTGAGGATGCTGAGAGAAACCAGAACCAGAAATTAGGATTGATTGCTCCCCTTCAGCTCATGTTCAGTGCTGTGTAGACAAAAGACTGTTGTGCATCTCCCAGGACCTTTAAATGGTGCCTCTTCTGTAGAAGACTGATGAATGCCTACTGCCTGAATATAAGTGGAATAGCAGGTACTCGGCAGTCAGTAGAATTGTTTTAAGTGAACATGGACAGAATTCATTCTTGGGCAGATTCACTGAAGATTAAATTTAATGCAAACCAGTGTTATATCTAAGAAATAAAAATATAAAGTGTACTTTATGATAGTACATCTTAAGAATCATAGTCTCCACGTCCCGAAAGAATACTGATACAATAAAAAATGTCTAATAGGAGGTTGGATGAATCATGATGTGTTGAATGCAAATCAAGGGAGGTAGGAACTAACAAATGCCACTGCACTGATGCAGTGACAGTGACAGCAAGGGCATCATTGTGCTACGAAGAGACTAATTAAAGCCCCCGAGTTCTTTCATTCAATTAGGAGTTTTCACTCTCCATTATCAAATAAAGAAAACACTTAACATAAAAAGGAGAACATAGGAAACTAAGAAAAGAAATCAAGGTAGTTGATAATTATTGACCAATTACAGAACAATTATTGAATAATTACAAAATATGTATACAAAATTACAGAATACAGAGCAAGCAAAAAATAAAGCTAAAATAGAACATCACAGAAAAAGCTGTGAAAAGAAAATACAAAAGAAACAAATAACAACGACCTTATGCAGACTACTACAATGACAGTGAAATTCTGCAAAGAATAAAGCAAAAAAAGATTGGGGTTCTTTTGAATCTGGCATATTGGATTAATGCTGACCTTGAAGTTGTCATTAATCTGTATTTTGGCTTCCTTTGAGACAATTCATTTAATTTTTGAATGTTTTTTACATATATTTATTTATTTTTATTTTCACATTTTAACAGTGATGTCACCACGGCATAATGCCAGGTTCTGATTTATTGTGTGGTTGTCTCTGGGAAGCTGTGGCTATGGTGTTTGTTTTCTCTATGCTTATTGTCAGCCACATGTGGAAGTCACATGACATGTTAAGGAATCATTCATTTCTATTTTAAGATGGTGGCTGTTATGTTTTAGAACAGGGTCAGATTCCTGGTTTAAGTACATTTCTTCCTTTTTTGTAATGTCTGCGTTTGAATTATCATTTTAAATGTGTTTTTTTTTTTCATTTTCTAATTTTTGTATGCGATATTGTTTTGTCTGAATGTTGTCTAGTATTTATGTATTGCATATATGTGCTTCTTTATTACAATGCCTTGTGTTCTGCGGTTGGAACCCAAGGAGATGAGTCCACCATAACATCACTGCTGAAGGACCACCCTCAGCCTGTTTATTCCGGCTAAGAGCTTGGAATAATTTATTCTGGCTAAGGGCAGATAATAATTAAGTGATGAGGAATAAAGATAAAGAATTGTGAGTATTGTTTGGATTTACAAAGTACATTTAAATAAACATGTATATGCATGGCAGAAGCTTTTATCCAAAGTGACTTACAAAAGAGGGCAACAAAATTGAGTAAACATCTGATTTCTGAATTTTCTTTTTGTTTTATTACCTTTTGTACTACCTGTGAATTTTTAGGTAAAATGTTTCTGCCTTATTTTTACTCTTTTTATCCCACCTTGCTATTTTGTTCCTCCTTATTGATTTTTTAAAATAAATTATTTATAAAGGGAATATGTTTTCTATAGTCCTTTAAGTCAAATGTTTGCAGTCATCCTCTCCCTGTCCTATCTAAGGAGATATATTGTATTTGATTAGGCACAAAAAAAATGAATGGTCAATTAAACCATTTTTAATTCTAATTTTGAATTATTATTTCTTATATATCTATATGTGATGTTGTAATTATGTACTGTCTCTCTAAATGTAGTTATGCTTTTTGTACTTTGTGGGTGATGCCCCAGGAGATGGGGCCACTCTGACAACTTCTCCCATTAGCCTCACTCAGGCTATTTATACTGTGTGACACAGCTCAGAAGTAAGGATTTGTTGTTTAAGGGTGTTTTGTGAGTATCAATTTTTCTAGTAGGATTTATTGTTTGAGCATTTCTGGCCTGTTTTAAGGATTCTGATTACTGGACTGTCAACTGGGGCATTGTTTGCTTTGAATTGCCTCTGCTCTTTTTTTTGTAATAAATATTTTATTTATAAAGAGTCTTTGTTGTCCTTTTTCTGCACAAGATGGAGGTTGATGGTGACTTTCACTTTATTTTGAGATATTTATGGTAGTTTTGCCAGCTCCTTGGCAAATCAAATCAAGATTGCCTCGGCTGAGCAGATGAGGTAGGTTTCTGGCCTGCTTCCTGGCTTGTTTTTGGAGACCACACATTGTTTTGCCTTTTGTTAAACTCCATTTCATAACACAGAATACAATGATCTAAACTGGGAATTTTTAAGTAAAGATACAAAGAAGAAAAAGTTTTTACTGCAGTCTGCATTCTTGAATAAACAGGAAGTGTGTTGTGCAATCTTTTATACTGTTGACCTGATTATATCACAAGCTGTTACCACTGGTTATCCATCAGTGGCAATCTCCCCAGAAACGTACAAAATAGTGGCTACTATGAACAAAAAAAATATAATGGTCTCAGGAAAAATGTGAGTACTTTGAACTTCAGAATAAAATTAAATATCTGAAATCTGTAATGAAAACAAAATTTTTTTAAGAAAGTTCAGAAAAAATATGCAAAATGAACCCAAATAATAACAATCTCCTGAAGCACTCCGTTCACGGATTGTTCCTTCCTCACACTGTATTCTTGCTGGTGCTGGTGTGACACTGGATGGATAGATGGATAGAATAATTAAACACGTACTATGAAGATATTTCAATGTTCCTTAAAGGTTTTGAAGAATCAACGTTCTAAGCTTACGGAACGTCTATTACAGAGCTGATTGTGTGGCGATTGGGTATTTGGAGAAAGAAAAGTAAGGACAGGAATTGGGGGTTAGTACATTTGAAAGAGACACTACTGCTGCAATAAAGTATTCATTGAAGGTTGCGCATGGCACAGCAAGCATCTTGCGTGAGACATGAACAATCACTGCACCACCGTGTTCCCATGTTTAACAACATGGTTTAACTCCAATCATCATGAAAATGATATCACGTATACTTCTCAGTATTTTAATTATTCAGAGAGCTGTAATATTATGAATGTAATTGATTCTGTGTCCTGTCGGAGGAAGAGAAAGCCCGGAAGCACGTAGTGCTTCACAAACATAGAAGATCAAATACAAAACAAAACATTTAACCTGTTACTTTAGTTATGATGGGATTTGAGAAACTAGTAAATTAAACGATTTTAAGATTAAGTTTATGATGTTGTACTTTAATGACAAAATAAACTACGTGATTAAAGTGGAACTTGCACATTTTGTGCTTTTTTTCCCAATGTGTGACTTTTTTTTTCTGTATCCTAATAAGATTTGATACTCAAACGGTGGGCTACGATTCGCCTTTTCACGGCGACTTTGATATCTGACAACTTTTTTTTATTTCGGGCACTGTGTGACTTTGTGAACTTGAGCTTTTGAGTTTCTCTGACACGCTATGTCATTCGATCAACTTCCTTTTGTTGTTCATATCACTGTTTAAACCAACAAAAAGTATGTTTTTCTTTGCCTCGACTTGGTATTCACTGAAATTCCTCTATTTTCCCTAGTGCTTTTGCCATTGTCTTTTCACAGAAGGCTGGGCTTAAGGGCTATTTATATTGATTTGCATATTCAAAGAGGCGTAATTCTGGGAGGAGTTGGGGCGGGACAGCAGGCGTGTGCATGTGCGTTACTTTTCACGCTGACCACGATTTATGCATTTGTTTTCATCTTTCAGTTTAGTTTTGTCTCATGAGGTAGAAGTACATAATAAACATGAATTCACCCATCCATCCATTATCCAACCCGCTATATCCTAACTACAGGGTCACGGGGGTCTGCTGGAGCCAATTACAGCCAACACAGGGCGCAAGGCAGGAAACAAAACCCGGTCAGGGTGTCAGCCCACTGCACGGCACGCACACACACACACACACCAAGCACTGGTGAGTGAAACATCGTGAGACAAAGGGTTGTCATGTGGTACTTACAAGAATCCCTTGATCTCCCAACAGGAAAACCGAAGAAAAATAAGTCCTTCCATTTCCAGGTTCCAAAATGGCCACCAAGACATCACTTCCGGTGTCAGTTATGACATCACTTCCGGCCACTATGGATGACTTCACTGCTGGGTCCGTTCAGAATGACGTCACTTCCGGCTCCTGAATTTGACGTAATTTCCTGCCAACCACTTCCTGCTTTCAATACCATTCTGTATATATTCATGTACTTTGTCAATTGCTACCATTACAGTACTTTTGATCATTTCAACCGTTTTTTCTGCTTTATTTTTGTCTGTTAGACAATATATGGGGACAGTCCCCAAAACTTCATTTTTGTGGAGCTTCTTTTTTCTTTATATTCCACAACTGATATGAAAAACCAAGGTATTGGATAATGGTGCCTAATAAGGTGGTGTAGAGAGAAGAGTGGAAGTCCCACACCAATCTTTGGGGCGCCCCTATGCAACAGGTCACCTTAAAATTAGAAATACCAAGTGTGGTGAGCAGATGTATTGTGGTTTTTGTAAAGTGGGATTTAGAATGTCAGTCTTATCTAATAGGAGGAATGTTGGTAATCACTATTATAAAAAGAACAAATTGTAACAGTGATTGAAATGGTTTTTGGAGTCTCACTCGGGTGTTAATTATACAAAAAGTAGAGTACATTTCATGTGAGGTTAGTTTTAGTTGAAAATTGTACTTCAAGACACTTCAAGGTGCAGGGAGAAGTGACATGCTGTACAAGAGTATATTAATTTCTTGCCATGTTCATACTTATAAATAGGAACTTCACCATGGAAACGTGACGTTTCCATGGTGGCTAATATTTCCACATTAGCCAGTCTTGGTGTACACCATTATGTGCATATTATAATAATAATACTGTATGTTATAGTCTCTGTTTCATACATTCTTGGTAAAATCTAAAGTAGCTAGTAAGTGTTAATTCTAAATTATTGTTCTTCCTTTTTATTTAGAGACACCAGGGGATGTCAACATATTTAAAAAGAAATGTTCAACTGGAGGTTTCTCTGGGGCTTAGATATGTTAGGCTTGTGTTTGATTCCAGAAGGGTAATTTTGTAATCCTGGAGTTCTGCTTTCCTAGTGATGGATCAGACTATGGTAACAATAAGAATATCTGCTTGCTAGATAAAAACAAACTATAAAACATGTCAAGAAATAACTATAGCTCTTATAGCTCTTGTTTCTACAGTCATATATTGTACTGTAAGAATTGATTTGTAGTAGTAGTAGTAGTAGTAGTAGTAGTAGTAGTAGAAGTATTGTCAGTGTGAGTGCATGGTGATTTAATTGTGCCCCCACCCCCAAAAGGCAAAGGTTTGGATATAAAAATTGTTTAAATAATATTGAATTAAAAAATGAAAAATGTTTGTGTAGAATTAAAACAAGTTTGGCATCGAGACTACAGTAAAATGTTTCATTTTAATAAGTTACTGTGTCTTTTGTCACAATTGGTTCACTGTGTGGCATTGCACAAGTCCATTCCTCTAAACATAACCAAGAAATAATACCCAAGAAATCTCTTCAAAATAACAAAAACAAAAGAATATATCTTTGGGTCTAAGGAGTACTCACCCCTTTGATAATTACATTTTTGACAACAATAATAGCATTATGCATTTTACAACACATTTCTGCTTCTTTGTGGAGTGATGGGAAGTAACACTATCACAAATCCAGGTGGACTCATGCACTTTCACTCCAGTTTCAGCCGAAGAGCATTGCGGACTTCTGAGAGTGACGGGTTGGATTTTTAGTAGCCTTTCTCAGCTGTCAATGTCTTATACTGATGTTTAGTTTTGAGGGACGGCCTGTTCTAGTAAGAGTCTGGGTACTGTGATGAACATTCCACTTTCTGATGATGGATCCAACAGCACATTCAATCTATACGATAATTTTTTTGTAGCCATGCCTTGTGGATTTCAATGACATTGTTTCTCAGATCAGTAGAATGTGCCTTAATTTTTGCAGTGATTGTTCAACAAAGACTATGGCCCTTACAAACCATGCTTACTTTTTATATCCAGAGACATATGAAAGACTCATAAGTAGTACCTAATTGTGTTTAATTATGGTCATATGACTGTCAGCTTTGTGTCATTTGTGATTAGATAGATAGATAGATAGATAGATAGATAGATAGATAGATAGATAGATAGATAGATAGATAGATAGATGTGGAGGATGAATGATCTACTCAGTCTGTCATTGGAGCAGGACAGTAACAGCAGTCTGTTGCTGAAGCTGCTCCTCTGTCTGGAGATGATCCTATTCAGTGGATGCAGTGGATTCTCCATGATTGACAGGAGCCTGCTCAGTGCCCGTCTCTCTGCCACGGATGTCAAACTGTCCAGCTCCGTGCCTACAATAGAGCCTGCCTTCCTCACCAGTTTGTCCAGGCATGAGGCGTCCCTGTTCTTTATGCTGCTTCCCCAGCACACCACCGCATAGAAGAGGGCGCTCACCACAACCGTGTAATAGAACATCTGCAGCATCTTATTGCAGATGTTGAAAGACACCAGCCTTCTAAGGAAGTATAGTCGGCTCTGTCCTTTCTTACACAGAGCATCAGTATTGGCAGTCCAGTCCAATTTATCATCCACCTGCACTCCCAGGTATTTATTGGTCTGCACCCTCTGCACAAAGTCACCTCTGATGATCACGGGGTCCATGAGGGGTCTGGTCCTCCTAAAATCCACCACTAGTTCTTTGGTTTTGCTGGTGCTCAGTTGTAGGTGATTTGAGTTGCACCATTTAACAAAGTCCTTGATTAGGTTCCTATACTCCTCCTCCTGCCCACTCCTGATGCAGCCCATGATAGCAGTGTCGTCAGTGAACTTTTGCACGTGGCAGGACTCCGAGTTGTATTGGAAGTCCAATGTATATAGGCTAAACAGGACCGGAGAAAGTACAGTCCCCTGCGGCATTCCTGTACTGTTGACCAAAATGTCAGACCTGCAGTTCCCAAGACGCACATACTGAGGTCTGTCTGTAAGATAGTCCACAATCCATGCTACCAGGTATGAATCTACTCCCATCTCTGTCAGCTTGTCCCTAAGGAGCACAGGTTGGATGGTATTGAAGGTGCTAGAGAATTCCAGAAACATAATTCTTACAGCACCACTGCCTCTGTCCAAGTGGGAGTGGGATCGGTGTAGCATATAAATGATGGCATCCTCCACTCCCACCTTCTCCTGGTATGTGAACTGGAGAGAGTCGAGGGCGTGGCGTACCTGTGACTAGGACGTGAGCCTCGAGACTCTCCCCTGTTCCAGGTTGAAGATGTGCTGTAGAGGAATCCCCAGCTGCAATGCACAGGCCTTCAGCAGTTGTGGCGATACTCCATCTGGACCTGCTGCTTTGCTGGCAAGAAGTCTCCTCGGCTCTCTACTTACCTGGGCAGCTGTAATTGTGGATTGGGGGAAACTCTCTCCTATTCTGGTAATAGCTGAAGGATTGGTGGAGGGTGCAGTACTCCGAGGTTAGAGTGGGTTAGGGTGATCAAACCTGTTAAAAAAGTTGTTCATTTGGTTTGCTCTCTCCATGTCTCTCTCGATGGTGGCACCCCGCTTCGAGCTGCAGCCAGTGATGATCTTCATCCCATCCCACGCTACCTTCATGCTGTTATTCTGCAACTTGTGCTCCAGCTTTCTCCTATACTGCTCCTTCTGAATGGATAAATTCTGTATGTGTGCAGATTTTGTATCAGGCAGAAAATTATAATGACTTTCAAGGAGACTGAATACTTTTGCATGCCACTGTATATGTCAGTTCAGCAGCTCAGCTAAACAACAACATTTATTTATATTGCACATTTTCATACAAAAAATGCAACTCAAAGTGCTTAACATGTTGAAGAAAAAGAAAAAAGACAAAATAAATAAGAATTAAAATAAGGGAACACTAATTAATTAATTAATAAAAGTAAGGTCCGATGGCCAGGGAGATCAGAAAAAACAAAAAACCTCCAGATGGCTGTAGAAAAAATAAAATCTGCAGGGGTTTTAGGCCATGAGACCGCCCAGCCCCATCTAGGCATTCTACCTAACAAAAATGATCAGTCCTCATTGTATTCAGGGTTCTCATGGAAGAACTTGATGATGACGGGTACATGGACTTCTGGCCTTTAATTCATCAATGTAGGGACATCATGGTGCTTTGATCAGGTGGTGGTAATATAGATCACCACCCTAGAAAACCGGAAAAAGAACAAAAGAGAAAGTAGGCGTTAGTACAGATTTTGAATATGAATACCATAAATAATAATGATAATTAATTGAATACACAGAGAATCAGGATTAAACTAAGATGAAGCTATGAGAAAGCCATGTTAAAGTAATGTGTTTTCAGCAGTTTTTTGAAGTGCTCCACTCTATTAGCCTGGCAAATTCCAATTGGCAGGCTATTCCAGATTTTAGGTGCATAACAGCAGGAGGCCGCCTCACCACTTCTTTTAAGTTTCGCTCTTAGAATTCTAAGCAGACACTCATTTGAAGACCTAAGGTTACGATTTGGAGTGTAAGGTGTAAGACATTCCGAAATATAAAATGGAGCGAGATTATTTAAGGCTTTGTAAACTATAAGCAGGATTTTAATGTCAATTCTAAATGACACAGGTAGCCAATGTAATGACTTCAGAACTGGTATGATGTGCTCAGATTTTCTTTTCCTAGCAGCTGAATTCTGCAGTAGTTGCAATTGATTTATGTCTTTTTTGGGTCATCCTGAGAGGAGAGCGTTACAGTAATCTAGTTGACTGAAAACAAAAGCTTGGATTAATTTCTCAGCATCTTTCAATAATATAAGAGGTCTAACTTTTATGATGTTTCTTAAGTGGAAAAATGCTGCCCTAGTAATCTGATTAATATGTAATTTGAAATTCAGGTCAGAGTCAATAGTTACCCCTAAATTCTTTACCTCCGTCTTGACTTTTAATCCTAATCTAGTTTATTTCTAATAACCTCATTATATACATTATTGCCAATCACTAAAATTTATGTTTTCTCTTTATTTAGTTTGAGAAAATTACTACTCATCTATTCAGAATCACAAGTAAGACATTGTGTCAGTGAATCAAGAGAGTCGGGGTCGTCAGGCTCAATTGATAAGTACAGTTGTGTGTCATCATCATAGCTGTGGTAACTCACATTATGCCCTGAGATAATCTGACCTAACGGAAGCATGTAAATTGAAAAGAGCAGTGGACCCAGGATAGAGCCTTGTGGAACACCATATAGAATATCATGTATCTTTGAAGTATAATTACCACAACTAAGAAAGAATTTTCTACCTGCCAGGTAGGATTCAAACCAATTTAAGACACTGCCAGAGAGGTCCACCCATTGACTAAGGCAATTTCTAAGAATATTGTGATCAACGGTATCGAATGCAGCACTCAGATCTCAGAGGATGAGAACAGATAAACGGCCTATGTCTGTTTTTACCGCAAGTCATTTACTACTTGAACAAGTGCTGTTTCTGTACTGTGATTTGTTCTGAAACACGACTGAAACTTATCAAGAATAGCATATTTATTGAGGTGGTCATTAAGCTGCGTAATGACTGCCTTCTCTAGAATTTTACTTAAGAAAGGCAGGTTAGAAGTAGGTCTAAAATTTTCAAAAGCAGAGGAGTCAAGATTATTTTTCTTGAGCAGGGGTTTAACTACAGCATTCTTAAGATAGTCTGGTAAGACCCCCGTATCTAATCACGAGCTTACTATGTCAAGAATACTATCGATTAGTACACCTGATACTTCTTTGAAAAAACTTGTTGGTATTGGGTCAAGGACGCAGGTGGAGGGTCTCAGTTGAGAAATTATTTTATATAAATCAGGTAAATCTATCCTGGTAATATAATTTAATTTGTTTAAAATGGAGTACCGGGGTTTAAGTGGTTCAGTATTGAGATGTACTATATTATTTCTAATATCATTATTTTTTTGATGAAAAAATACAGCAAAAGCCTCACAAGTTTCACTGGAAGTTTTCTGGAGGCATTCCATTGAGTGAGCTGGATTTAGCAGACGATCAATCGTAGAGAATAAGACTCTGGGATTACTAGCATTGATTTTTATAATTCTAGAGAAATAACAGTGCCTCAAAAGATGGACTATGTTGTTGTATTCTGTTATTTTAACCATCAATATTTCATAATGGACAGTCAGTTTAGTTTTTCTCCATTTACGCTCAGCTCTCCAGCATGTTCTCTTAAGATCAGGCACTCTTTGGGTCTTCCACGGTATAACATTACTAGAAGATTTTTTAACTATCTTTTCAGGTGCGACTATGTCAGTAGGAGCTCTCACCTTAATATTAAAATTTTCCACCTTACTATTTACATTATTCTCACTATTGTAGTAAGCACTACTAAGGGACTGGTTGCTTAGAATGTTTGTAAATTTTGAAGCTGCTGATTAATTTTTTCACAAATTCATGCTTCTCAAGAATATTTTCTATCATTACTTCTTTATTAAATAGTAACCAAAAATGGTTTGATTGACCAATACCAATGATCTACTTCACATCAACTTTTAGTCCCTTAGTAATTACTAAGTCTAACATATGACCTGCTTTATGTGTAGGCTGACTAATGTGCTGGCTCAAATCAAAAGAGTCCCAGAGGTTCATTAATTCTTTTACTTTCATGTCACACTCATTATCGATATGAAAGTTAAAGTCACCGACTATAAGGAGTGTGTCATAGTTCGTAATTACAATTGACACCAAGTCTGGGAATTCCTTAAAGAAAGATGCATTGTATTTAGGAGGTCTATACACGGATAATACTAGAAACTGAGAAACTCCATGAATAACAGCAAAAAAAGCAATGATTGGTAAAATAACTTATCCTAATGTAATCAAAAAGTTCTTGTCCTCTTGCAGGACAAACACCAGATGAAAACTCATAACTCTTGTAAAAGTTATGCTTGTAAAACACAAATTTCTGGATTTCCAGTCTTTTGCAACAAATAAAACATTTAAGGGGTGCATCCTTATCTATAAGATTACCCCTGTTGCTGCCTCTAAGAAAGGTATTCATCTTTGTAGACCTTTCCCTTTCAGGTCTCACTGGATTGTATAAAAGTCCAGCTACCAACAATCCCTGAGACTGATTTCAAAGATGACCTTATTGTGTCCTGTTGACTGAGCACTCTTTTCCTGTGAAACACCACTTATGAGTTCTTCCATGTTGCTGTATCATACCTGCTTCCTGAGCACTAAAGTTTGCCTGCCTTTCTCACAAAGGAGGAGTGAGTATAGACAGGAGGGATGAAAAGACAGACACGGTCATAGGCCTGATCGCCAAGAGTGACAAGACAGCTTACAGATATTACCAGGACAAAATGTCAGAAAAAATCAAGGAGCTGATTGTAGACTACAGGAAACAGAAGGCAAACCACACTGTCATCTACTCAGACATGTTGCAGTTGAAACGGAGAGTGCCGTTACATTTCTTGTAGTGAGCATGCCAAAATCGGCACCACACATTTTTACTTTCTTGTATGCGAAGTATAGGGAAAGTATTGTAATCGTCCAAATATTTGACCTTGAGACTTTGATGAATCTTGACGTTTTAGACCTCCTTGAGTCCGATTTACTTTCTGATTGGGAAAGTATTGTAATCATCCAAAAATTTGATGAATCTTGACGTTTTAGACCTCCCTAAGCTTGAAAATACAATTTTTGGAATTACGTCTGTGCGCCTGTGTGTGTGTGTGTATGTAGACACGGTAACTTGAGTACGCTTTCAATTAGGTCAACCAAATTGTGCATACAAGTATTAGGTACAAAACATAGATTTCTATCAAAATTTGAGCTGTTTCCACTAACCGAAGTGGTACCTTTTTTTTCATGCAACTGGAGAGTCGAATTTATTCATCTTTACCTTTAAAATAATTGTTCAATATATTATTTGATTTGATTTGTTGTTGATGGTTCTTTAATGTGCATGATATAAAAATATCATTATCTTGCGGTTTACTCCTCAAATATCCATCCTTATATCTGAGTATACAAGAAAGTCTTGTGAAAAAGCCCACCAGCATCTTTACTTTCTTAGGCGTCTGAGGTTAGGACAGCTTTAATTGCTCCATCTGTTCTCATGTACCTCTACAGGTACACAATGGATGGAGTGAATCTGGGGGCCCCAGGACTTGAACCACTGCTCAGGCCCTACTTAGGTGTTCTGAGGGAACAGTAAAAAAGCTGTATGTAATATCAAAGCGTAGGAGTTACCTAAACGTGAATAAGCACTAAATATAAGAACAGCAGGTAGTGAAAGAGTACATAATAGGTGCGTGGATAGCAGCAAAAACCACAGAAACAACATCTGATATTGAGAGCGATACAGAAAGGGACAGGGTATGCAGTGTCAAAGCTTAGAAATATAGTTGATAGCCATCAGAGCACAATAAGCCATGAGAAGACAGAAGCCTGGTCTTAGTCTCTTAGCCTGCCTCTGCTGCTCTCACTGACATAAAAATCAGCAAAATCAAAAACCTCCAGTGTCATTTGACAAGCAACAGTGAAAGAGAACAGCGGTGCTGTTATCAGAGTGAAGATTGCCAGGCTTTGATAGGCTTTAAAAGCCAACCAGAACTAATTTTAAATGTTGTAGGCCTCTGGCACATTTGAGCACATTGAACCCTTTGAGCACATTTTTGTGTATTTGTTTTTCAGGTTAGCTATGCCACTGGCAAAGCTGTGCAGATTGGCTGAATGATTGACTGAACGGTGTCCAAACAGCTGAACCTCTAAACAGTACTTGAGTCGCTCCCGATCATGAGGACAAGATGGGGCAGCTCTAAATTCAAGCAAACTTTGATGGTAAAATTGAATAATAAGGGAGCCCAATTCATGACACATTTGAGAGAAATCAAACTGGCAAAGTTACTCATGATGTGTAGGGTTAACTCCTTGTCTTTTAGAGGCCCATCCCCAGGTAGTCCTTACTGAACCAAGACTGTGCACACATTGTTTCTTAGTGGTGAGGTACTAGAATCCTACTGTGATTTGGATGAGCACCTTGCAGGGTATCATAATTTCTTAAAAAAAAATACTTACCAAGTATGGTGTGTGTGTTTACAAATGTGGAGAGTGGCATTATGACTCTGCCCTGGTCCTTACAGGCCCATCTAGTTGATATTTGGGGCAACATATTCAAATGGTGCCATCAGCATAAGAACTTAGCCAAGCAATTGATAGAACATGTGGCTGCAGAACAGCTGGAGTGTATGCTTTAAGAATCTCTCTGCATGTCTATAGTTGGAAGAACATGGAGGAGCTTATTAAGTTGGTCCATTGACGATGTGAAACCTTGCCACCAACACAGAGCAGTATCTATTGAGGAGAAAACTGAAGCTACCCAAACAGCTGTAAGGAGAACCACAAACAGCAGAATAGGAAAAAAGGCCCATTGTGCACCCAATGGTCTATGAGGTGTTTTCCATGTGGCAACATGTCACATACAGTCTCCAACTGCCTGCAATGATAGGAGCCAATGGAGTGTCCCTGTTCCAATTAAATTGGTACTGTCTACATGTACCTCTATCCCTTTGAGGATAGCTACTGTCATGACGTGCTAATTTTTTATCTACTTGTATTTTGGATTTTTGAAATTTTCCTGCAATGCTATTATAAACTTCTTTACAGGTGTCACCAATTTGTTTCTCCTTTGACTGTTAGATGACATCTCATGGAATGTCACATTAACACCACGCAAGATATTCACATCTTCCTCATATTGGTATAAATTAAAAGAGACCATTTTTACTTGTAATTCATCTGAACTTTAACTTTGCATGTAGATATTTTGAATATAACTTGACTTTAGATTGTGTCCACAATCTGACTGGCATCTTTTTGGCTTTTCAGCCACCTCTATAATATCTTTCTATGAAACAGTGTGGTGTGTAGTCCCTGTGGTTCTACTCAAGTGCAGAGACTGGCCTGAAATCGATAGTGATCTATGCCTCTCAGATTCGAAACGTCTCGGACAAAAGGTAGTGTCAGAGGTGACTGGCGTAGCGACCTGGCTGGGATGCACGGGAAGACCAGAAGAGGGCTTACATCCTCCCCAGGTCACGTGGGGGTGACCACCCTGGTTCCTTTGGGGGCCACGGGTACAGAGCTTTGAAGCTCTACCCTGTAGGGGCCCGTGGTCACTGCCAGGGGGTGCCCCTGTGGCTAGAGAGCCCTGGACTTCAGCACTTCCGCCACACCCGGAAGTGCTGAGGGGAAGAGTATCAGGGACACCAGGAGTGCTTCCGGGTACACAGTCGGTGCTTCCGCCACACAGGGGTGTGTTAGCAGAAGGTCACTGGAGGACACCTGGAGCACATCTGGGTGCGTATAAAAGGGGCTGCCTCCCTTCATATGATGGTTGGAGTCGGGAGGAGAAGGAGACAAGGTCTTAGGTGGAGGCAAGGAGGCGGCCTGAAGAAGAGAGTTAGGCATTGTGGTGGCCAGGACTTTGGGGACTTTTTGGGGTTGTTATGCACTGTAAATATGTTCAATAAACATGTGTTGGGTGAGTTGAACATGTCCGCCTGTCTGTGTTCGGGCCGGCTTCCACAGTAGACACTGCAAGTATGGTTCTGTGACAGATTAAATATGGGACATGTTCTCCACATGAGGTGAGATTCATAGGAAAACACAAAGCAAAAAAGCCTGAGAATACAATGTGATAATGTACCATCTGTTTTCACTAGCCACATTCTCTAGCTTATACAGTCTAACCAGGAAGTGGGCTTGCAGTTTAAACTACGGCTTAGCCAGTTTAAGCAGGAGCAATGGAATGATGACACTCTTAAATATACAGTACAATAAGTGCATTAGATTCTGTAAACAGGCTTCCCATAGGGTGTATAATCTGTGCTATTTAATGGTGTATTATATTGGATGGTAGACTATCAAGGGGAAATGTGCCAACAGCAATTGCTTCAGTACTGATGGCGGTCATTATTGGAGCAAACCTGGAGACCAATGAGACACTGGACCAAACTGAACAAAGATTTATTTTGCCTGGAACTGGAGAGGAGGTTCACAGTGTCTAGAAATGGTCTATTTTTAGAGTATACCAGGAGTTTAGCAAGGGGCTGGTAAGTTTTTTCTGTTACCCCCTCTAGAATGGACAGAAAGCTGCTGAAAAACACCTAATGTCACTTCCTACTCAAGCTCTGCCACTTTCATCAGGCTGGGTTAAAAGAGATGACCACCCAGCAGAAGGTGTTATTCGATAAGAGAAGCATAAACTAGATGGACAGTCCTAAAACTCCTCTTCTTTTTGTATTTACTGCCATATTTTTGTGCTAGCTAGAAATAAAAAAGGATATCTTGTTAAGTAATTAATTCATTACATTTATATTTCTAACTACTCAAAGCACTACATGGGCAGTGGGGGGGCACTGCCACTACCACCACCAATGTGCAGCATCCAGGTGGCGTCACCAATTTATTGACAGTATGCTTATCCCACTTCAGCTATTAGGTGGTGAAAGTGTGAGAAAGATAGCCAGTTGTAGACAGAGGATGATTAGGGAGCCCCAAACATTTTTCTGTTTGATGGTGTCCGTATTTACAACTGCTATTGCATCTTCTATCTTGAATGAGAGTTATACCAAATTCACATTCATCAAATGGCTCCCTTTCTGCCTCTCCCTTTAATTGACATCTCTTTCGAGCATATATGTAATGGATGTTATGGGTCCACTGGAGCCCTTCACCCACTGACACAGGATTATCTTCATGATCAACACCTATGCCACTGACATAATGATGCATCCAAATTGAAAAAATCCAAACTATCACCCAATAATTAGCAGGGATTTTGGATTTTTACATACTTGAGAATATATACAGTATATATATATATATATATATATATATATATATATATATATATATATATGTGTGTACAGTATATATTGTGGGAAACAGCCTGGACACAGACAGGCAGACACCGTAGGTACAAAACCCAACAAATGTTTATTCACACGGTCCATATTTACAAGTGCACACAACCCACTTTTACCCCAAAGTCCAGGCCTTTATAATGCCTCTCTCTCTCTTCTGGTCTGCCTCCACTACTCTCCACCGAGCTCTGCCCTTCTCCTCTCCCGACTCCAGCTATCGAATGGAGGGAGGTGGCCCCTTTTATGCTCACCCGGACGAGCTCCAGATGGCTCCCGATAACCTTCTTCTGGCCCTCTGCCCCCTGTTCACTTCGCTCACCAACCCCCGTGCAGGCACTACCCACTAGCCACTTTGCGGCTCTGCCACTCATGTATGGGGAAGCAGATGCACAATTTAAATAGATTGTTATTTTCATGGAAATTGTTACATATGCGTAACAGAACTAACTATTTTACATTACAATGAGTAATTAACCATAGTAAAAAATAGTAAAACGTAATAAATTGAAAGAAAATTATGTTTCATGTTGCTTTAGAGATGTTCGTTGTGTTATACGTTTTTGTTCTGTTTGGCTTTGATATTAACATGCAAATGCTTTTTAAACTTTTACTGTAAAACTTCAATAAAAACAATATTTGGAATTAACTTTTCATCAATTGAATTTTCATTCCGTGTTTGGACTTACATTGTGACAACGCAACGTATAACTGCCCGTGTTTGAATATCGTTTCTTTCTCTCTAATAAATAAACCGACTTTTTCAGATGTTTGTCCCTGTGATTTGTTAATTGTCATAGTAAAAGCTATTCTAACAGGAAACTATAAACGTTTTAATACAAATGGCATGTCAAGATCTCCTTTGGTGTCTAATGTTATTCGCAGAAGATGTACTACATTACCTTTCTTGTTGCCTGTTATCATTTTACATGTTAGAATTGTTTGACCAATTTTGAATACAACTAATCTTGTCCTATTGCATAACCCATCACTCATATATAAATTACGCAATAACATTACGATACATCCTTTTTTCAACAGTAATTTGGCCGGTGGAAAACGGTTGTAGATATTCTATGGGATATTGTAAGCTGATGTTTTCATCTTCTGCGCCATCACCGCCAACTCTTTCAGGATAGTCTATTGATATGCATTTAAACAATCTGCAGTGTAACTGATCAACAATTTTCTTGTTAATTTGTTTGACTTCATCGTATCTCTGTGCTAGGATTGCCTGTGTAGTCATTTCTTCTGTTGATAACCCTTCTGGATGAAATTCTTCAATAAGATTTGGACATAATATGTCTTTTTTTATTGGGAACTTAAAGTGCTGCCTGGGTTTACATGGTTGACAATACATGTGTGTGAATGTCTATTAATGCCGTTTTGAAAAACAGTCTTCTTTTGAAAACTTTAAATATTTTTTTAGAAATATTATTGTTATAAACAATGAAAGATGGCTTTTTCCAGTTTGCCCATCTTTGGTTCAAATTGCAGATTGTTTGTGTAAATCAAAGCTGTGATAAAAGCCAAGAGCACTCCCCGCTGACAAGAGGCATTGTTTAGTGGTGAATGAAAATCAGAGATGCTTTCTTTTCTGTGTCAATTTAGAAAAAGTGATATGTCAAAGAGAAAGAATGTGATCTTAAAATGATTGTTTTGTTACCACTTAATTAAGATAAAAGTGTACAATGGTACAATTGAAAAGAAGAGTCAGTAATAGGTAATGCTTCTGAAAATGTACAGGTATTCCTTTTTTGTTTTTGCATACATTTCTACAATTCTTTTACTAACTATTCATTCAACCTTGAATTTATTAAGAGACAGAATGAAGCAGAAATGCAATGTTAAGTTTATTCTCAGCAAGTGTTTTAAAAAATTAAGCTTATCTTGAGCAAGACAGTTTGGTTTTTAGAAGTTCTCTTGTCCCAGATAAAGTTAGATGTTTGATTTTTAAAAGCAATCATACTATTTATTCATAAATGGGATGGAACAGTGGTACAATCAAATGGTACTCCTACCTTGTAAACTGGAATGGCAAGTGACAATTCTACCTCTGACCATCAGTGTTATCTAACATAACAGAAGACCAAGTAAGGAGACAACTGAGGAAGCTTCACACAAGAAAAGCTTGTGACCATATGGAGTCAGTCTTCGTGTTCTTAAGGCCTGTGCTGACTAACTTTGTGGTATCCTCTGTCACCTGTTCAGTTTGTCCCTAAAACTTCAGAAAGTTCCACTGCTGTGAAAAACATCCTGCATTGTTTCTGCTCCAAAGAAGGCAGGCGCCTCTTCACCAGTTGACTACAGACCAGTGGCACTTATGTCCCACATCATGAAGGCATTTGAGAGACTGTTCTGGACTATATGAGTCCTCCTGGGGTAGACCACCTGGGAACACTGCAGTATGCCTATTGCACAAAGATTGGTGTTGAAGAGACAGTAATCTGTCTGCTCCACAAGGCTTATACTTACCTGGACAAAGTTGGAAGCACTGTAAGGATTATGTTTTTTGATTTCTCCAGTGCATTCAATACCATCCAGGCATCCCTGTTAAGCAGTGTGCTCAGAGAAATGCAAGTTGATGAGTGTTTTGGATAATGGACTATCTGTCAGGCAGACCACAGTTTGTGAGTCTCAAGGACTGTGTTTCTGATACAGATGTGAGCAACACTGAGGACCACAATCAACAGTCCTGTCTCCTTTTCTCTTTGTACACCTCAGACTATAAATATAACACAGGTCATGTCACTTGCAAAAATTCTTAAATGATTCTGCACTATGGGAAGTTTGTTTCTTGGTACAAAGAAAACTGTCTGAAATTTAACATTAGCAAAACCAAGGAACTGGTTATTGACTTTCGCCACACCAAAGAGCCTGTAGACTGGTCATTATTCAAGGAGTGAATGTAGATGTGGTCCACTCCTACATGGGGGTCCACATTAGTGACAAGTTGGACTGGTCTCATAACACAGAGGAACCATATGAGAAATTGATTCTTTTTCCTTAGGAGACTCTGTTCCTTTAATGTGGGAAGTGCCATCCTTCATATCTTCTATAAATCTGTGATGGTCAGTGAAATTTTCTACGCTGTGGCGTGGTGGGCTGGTACCATCACTTCAAGAGAAGCCCACTGAATAAAAAAGTTATTTTAAAGGGCAAGCTCAGTTATAGGACACACTCTGAGCCCCTCGGAGGTCATAACAAACAAGTAAATTAAAACAAAACTGGGTGCCATTATGAACAATACTGTGCATCCTTTCTCTGACAAACAAACACTGACGACTTTCAGTTAACGAATTAATCAGCAGATGTGTGTCAAGAAATGCTACAGGGACTCCTTTATGCCAACAGCATTACATCTACATAATTCTTTTGAATTTTCTTGCTTTACAGTTATTCTGGTGTGTGTTCCGTCCAAAGTGTATGTGTGACTATATTTATTTATTTAATTACTTACCTACCTATTTGTGTGTTTATTTATTTAAAGAGCATAAAGAGTAAAAAGCAAAATTTCCACCTGGTGACAAATAAAGTTGTTTCTACCATTGTTAGTACTTATGCTGCATAACTCCAGACTCCTAGTTTAAACTCATTGTGAAATCTGAATTTTGTACTTGTGTCTGTTTTCTCAGTTTAGTTTGATCTCCCGTTATTCCAAAAATACTATACCTTACTGAATAAGTGAGTGTAGTGGTGTGCATAAGTGTGTCCTGCAATGTACTGTCATCTTTTCCAAGTCTGGTTTCTGCCTTAAGGATAGCTCAGACCCCACGTCCATGAACTGAATTAAGTGTATTAAACAGAGTAAGGATAGATTTGCAAACAACAACAAGAGGTTAGCTCTCCTGCTGATGAGACTTATCTTTATCACCTTTACCTCGGAGGTATTCGATCAAGCAAGCTGATGTCACTCATAAGGATGCCTTTATATTACTCCATTCTGAAATTCAGTTATTGATCTGTTTGAAGTAGGCCTGCCTAGGCTTGGATGGTAGAAGCACGTGACAAGAAATTGCTAGAGCATTTTATGACAACCAAATCAGATCCCATCAGGGGGTGGTGCAATGTATTTGTAAAGCCTTACCCTGTGTTGAAGTCTCCAGCTCCTCATAAATCACAGCTAGATGATGCATCTTTACATCAACATTAGTAGAGGCGCAGCAGGCAGAAACAATTAGCAATAAGCAAAGATACCAAGGTTTGTGGGAGCTTCATTAATTGTGACATGGCATTAATATAATTACATTTTTAATGGTCAAACTTAGAAAATTGAGAAATTATTTTTTGTGCTTTGCGGATTTCAAAATTCTGACTTGTTTTTTCTTATTTATATGCTGAAGCATTCAGAGTACGACAGCTGGCATCTGTTCAAATATATTTAAAAACTGGCAGCATTTTTTAAAACTCAATGGATGTTAATCTATAAAATTAATTTTGTTTCTTCTTCTAGCTTCTCATCGGAGTCTGCAGTTAGCCAATACCTGTCTTGTTACTATAACATATGAAAGATTTCTGAGTGTTTTTGAAACAATACATTAGTGTAGCGAGATAAATTCATCTAGATTTTGAGCAGTCTTGCGTAAGTCCAAGTCTTCAGTCTTCTCAAAAACATTGATCATGTGAATCCTGCAGAACAAGTTTAGTTTCAGGAAAACAGTGAAGTTCATTCACAAAGACACAACTGAAAGGATAAGTTTGATATTTTTCAAGTGAAAGTTATTGCTTCTCAGACATATGTAGCGTGATGATGGATGAGGAAAGGTGAATCCAGGAGTAGTTGGGGTGCCAACCAGGCAAAACCCCATTTAATTTTCAAAAAAAAAAAAAGCTATCTTCTAAACAAAACATACGCTTGATGGCGCTTCAGTCAAATTGCTCTTGCAGCTTTCTCACAGACTCTTTGTAAGGCGAAGTTAGGTCCAAATGAGACGCCACCTTCAGGAATGTCTACCTTTTATACTGGAGGGACAGGAAGGGGCAGGTCATTTGGCTCATTGCCCTCAAAGTGCGGTTTCTTGAGGTTGTGAGGGATAAAGGAGACAAGACTGTTAGTGACAGCACATCCTGGGGAGTTATCACATACCTTAGGTGAGCCCAGAAAGCAATCCTATAATGCGCATGTGTGACACGTATATATTAATTGTATACCATGTAAAATAATGTTGTAAAGTGAAGACATTTTTATTAATATTAAACAATACCAAGCCTACTCTTCCATGTTAAAATGGTCCAAATGTGAATAAAAGCCTACAAACTCACTGAATGCATCCACTTTGAAGAAGCAAAGGTTTTGATTTAAGAAAATGTGCATTTTGCATTTCTGAGGTATGCATGTGAAAGCAAAAGTAAACTGGAAGTAATTCATTTTATCACAGATTCTTGGTAACATTTTCTTGAGGTAAGGATATGTATCTCATTTGTGTTTTTCTGCTGACAGCATCTGTTGTGAGTGGAATTTTGACATTTTCCACATTTGCAACCCCAGATTATTGTAGGTTAATGCTGCATATTGTCCTACTTTTATCTCTGCATTTCTGTCTCTTCAACGACTGCATTCTGCCTTGGCTTTTAACAAATGATGCAGAGCTGCCAGCATATTTGATAACACTATTGGCTTGAAAAATGGACTCTTTGGAATGCAGTTTAATGTAACAAATTAATATACATGTATACCATGATTGTAAAGGAATAACTTCAACTTGAAAAATACCAAACTTATCATTTACAAGGAAAAGTATTCAAGATGGAAACCAAGGCAGGAGAAACAAGAAACTTGAATTGAACTACTAATCTGCGTAACTAAAGTGAAAACCTTGACAGTTTTTAAAAATATTTGCATGCGACATTGGAATAACATAACTATTATCTAATTGCAGAAGCTTGATGGGTGCCCATTCGAGATTTTGCCTGATCAGGTTTAATATTTATGGTTACCTTGGTGTTTTGTTTGATTCATCACTTAACTTTGAGCTACACATTAGGTCTCTTTCCAAAATTTCATTCTATCATCTCCATTACATTGCCCGCCTCCGTCCATTTCTGTCCTTTAATGATGCTCAAACTCTGGTTCTTTGTTTCATAATGTCTTGTATTGATTACTCTAATTCCCCCTTCATTGGCCTACCTGCAAAATCTATACAGAAGCTGCAGTACATTCAGAACTCCGCAGCTAGAGTCCTCACCCATGCAAAGCGTTTGCTCTCATCTCCTCTGTTCTCTCCCAACTTCACTGGTTACCGTTTGCGTCAAGGATTAAATAGGTAGTATACCAGCAGTAGTATACTAATACAAAAAAAATATATTAAAGAGTAATATAAATGCATGTAAAAGCAGACAATAACTTTGAATAATGTTAGCATTTACTCCCCCGGGTAGAATTGAAGAGTTGCATAGTGTGGGGGAGGAACGATCTCCTCAGTCTGTCAGTGGAGCAAGAAAGTGACAAAAGTCTGTCACTGAAGCTACTCCTCTGCCTGGAGATGACACTGTTCAGTGGATGCAGTGAATTCTCCATGATTGACAGGAGTTGGCTTAGCACCCGTCGCTCTGCTACAGATGTTAAACTGTCCAGCTTTATTCCTACAATAGAGTCTGCCTTCCTACTAAGTTTGTCCAGGCGTGAGACGTCCTTCTTCTTTATGCTGCCTCCCCAGCACACCACAATGTAGAAGAGAGCACTTGCCACAACCATCTGGTAGAACATCTGCAGCATCTTATTGCAGATGTTGAAGGATGCCAACCTTCTAAGGAAGTATAGTCGGCTCTGACCTTTCTTACACAGAGCATCAGTATTGGCAGATCAGTCTAATTTGTCATCCAGCTGCACTCCCGGGTATTTATAGGTCTGCACCCTCTGCACACAGTCTCCTCTGATGATCACGGGGTCCATGAGGGGCCTGGGCCTCCTAAAATCCACCACCAGTTCCTTGGTCTTGCTGGTGTTCAGGTGTAAGTGGTTTGAGTAGCACCATTTAACAAAGTCTTTGATTAGCTTCCTATACTCCTCCTCCTGCCCACTCCTGATGCAGCCCACAATAGCAGTGTGGTCAGCGAACTTTTGCACGTGGCAAGACTCCGCGTCGTATTGGAAGTTTGATGTATATAGGCTGAACAGAACCGGACAAAGTACAGGTTCCTGAGGCGGATTTTGGAGCTGTGAGGCAACAGTGCTAGCACTGCACCACCATACTGCCTCATCAGGATCATTGTGAATAGTTAAAAATTGTATTATTATTAGTAGTAGTAGTAGTGGTCTCCTGTTGAGCATCTCAATAATGTATATTAATACAAGATTGCTATTATTATTATTAAATTAAAAAGTAGTACATAGTCATTTAGTATTTCCCTATGTTTTAGTCAAGTTCATCAAACAATTCATTCAGAACAAAGAAATCTAAACACCCATACTACAAAGGGACTGCAACACATCTGTCTTCAGCAGAAAATAAGCAGAAGAGGTCTGGTAAACACAGAGCAACAACGTCACCCTTTAATGTTATTTTTCACCTTCAATTACTGTGGAAAGACATTTGCATAATAATTATAATTGTTGCTGTTTTTTTCTGTAGACGATTGCTTTCTGTGTGGGCGCCGTAAGCTTTTAAAAACAAAGCTCAGTCTCAGTGGAAAAGCCATGCTCGTGGCATTCATGTTTATGCTTGAATTCAGAGGAATCTTCACTCTAGCCCTTCCTTGCTTTTCTCTGTCAGCCTCCTGCCACCCATAATTACAGGCGATGCATCAGAAGTGCAATGCGTGAGTACTAATATTCTGTCTCCAACAAAGTCAAAGACACAGTGCAAAGAACAGAGAGGAGGCAGATGTCATTTAAGTAAGAACAACAAAATACCACCTCTCATGCTTATTAATAGAACCCATTTCTGACTACTGAAATTATGATGGACCACTTTTCTATTTTTAAGGTAATGTTAATTGTTGACAAAAATAATTATAAAAACACATCTAAAATGTTTCACTTAACAAATTCAGAAAAAGATGATGAATGAATCGATTCCTTCATTTAGATATAAGATAAAAACAGTCTTTGCCATAATTAAGCTCTTAAAAATAAAGGTGCCATAATGGTTCTACAGAGTGATGTCAAAGGGGAACCATTCTTGATTCCCAAAAAACCCATCCACATGTAGAACCTTCATTTACTTAGATCTGTAAAAGACTCGATACAGTAAATAAAGATGAATAGATGTAGCAGATTTGTGAAATATCAATGTATCATTAGTTTAAAAGAATACCTACTGCATATAATCCCACAGATTAAGTCCAGGTTTTATTTAGTGTACTGCTAGGTAGCCAACCAAACAATTAATTTTTTTTTTCTACATATTATGTTTTTCAAAGCACTAAGAACCAACATCATATGCAAAGAACCCTTCCCAGAATGAAATGGTGCTTTGTCAAGCAATTGCTGTATGAGGAATATATATATACAGTATATATATATATAAATATATACAGTATATATAGTATATATATATATATATATATATACAGTATATATATATACTATATATTGTGATAATAATAAGTCGCAAAAACAATTATAAAGGTTTGGGGACTGGCACCGTATAATGTTGAGCACTGGTTGGTCAAAACGATAAGCAAATTTTATCAGACATTCGACAAAAAACTCGTGGTTCTGTCGGCTTTTATACAAGAACAAAAATGGCTACAGGAAATGGTTGTAACAGGAAGTGATGTCATCATGACGTGCCCGGAAGTGATGTCGTCCTCAGGCGCCGGATGTGACGTCATCTTGGCGGGATTGGAAAGTGACATCATTCTCAGAAGCCGGAAGTGACGTTAAGGATGCGGAAGTGGATGAAGAACCATTTTCTGAACTGTTGATTGTTGCAGGTATGTAATAATTATTTATCTTCTTTAGTTCTACAGGGTTAGAAAGAGAGGCATTAGCGCCATCATACAACCCCCCATCTTGTAATCATTGACTCACCTCTGGACCTGTTGCCTCCTAAACGCATGTGTGTGACAATATATATATAAAACAACCTAAGAGCTGCTACTATCAATAAGAGCCTTGAAGGTGACAGTAAGACAATAAGAGGTTTACATATAAATGAATTAACATTTGAATACAGCAGGTCCAGCTTGCTGTGTCCACAAGAGGAACGTGCCATTAAAAATCTGTTCCATCCAAAGGTGCCCAGCTGAAGACAGCAGTGTTCAGAATGTCTCATCTTTAAAATGTCTACAATCATTTCTATTGCTGAGTTTAAAAATAAGCATCAACAAGTTGATGCAAAATCCCCCTAGTTGGTAACATGGACAAATTCAGACTGCATTTCAAAGTCTGGATCACACATTTCAGCTTTAATTGTAATATGTGTGCTTATTGGGGCTTGCACTGCACGTGACACTCCAGAATTATTCTGATTTCTGCTTACTCATTGGTTACTTCAGATACAGTACGTGTATGTTACGTTTCCAATAATACACAAGTAATTCAGTCTCAACAAGAAGGTAAATATTCAGTACTCCTTTCAGCAGCCACATATCAGATTTGATTATAATAGTAGCTGAGTTACAGTAATTCTTAAAATTTTATTAAAATAAGCCTCACATAATAATGTGTCTAATATTTTTAAAATGACAAATCAATTTATTTGGTCTTTAGTTACCATGAATCTCAAAATGTATCACATAACCTGAGAGTTTTATTAATGTAATAATGTCTTCTTGACTCCTTTTTGTATATAATACTGTATTATTGAACACACTCCCAGTATACTGAACTGATTAATATTGTTCAATTAAATTAATATGCACATTTTTGAGATGGGGAAGGAAAAGCAAAGTACATGGAGAAAACTGATGTGGAATGGACTGCAAATATTAAAATATAGAAATCAGCCAATGGTCGATGGAAGGTGTAGCAGTAAGCACTGTGCTGCCCTCTCAGCATCACTATGAAATTAACTTATTCTATCTGGGGAGACAGTTTCACCCGGGGGATGTACTGCCACAGGGTGAAAAAGTACTTCGGCAACATGAATTAAGAGATGGAGTGTAAAACAAAAAAAAAACAAATCAATATCAGAAGGGCAAACAATCATATGTCAAAGCCCATTAGAAAAACAAAAATCAAAGTCAAGAATTGTTTAGCCACAATGTGAGTAACCAAGAGATTGAAACTAAACAGAAGCGATTTTAGAGAGTATCTACAATCTTGGACAAACATCTACACGTGATACAAAATTAAACAGCATGTCCCTAATGACACTGTGTGTTGTGACTTCAGGGACATATCCTATAGCAGCAAGTTGTCATGTTGAAGCAACAAGTAACCAAAATGATGGTATAAGCTAAAAATTTGATGAAGTCATAATAATTTCAAAACATTATGAAAAAAATTAAAAGACAACAAAAATGAAAGTGAAACTAAATTCTTTGTACAAAACCTTCATTAAAATTTACTAACTCCAGAAAAAGAAAAAAGATTGAACCCAGAAAAATTCACAAAATGCTGACATTTACTGTAGAGAATACTCTGGAAAGTGTAAAAAATAAAAGACAGAATATATATTCTGCAGAGGACTTAAGCCATGAATCTCTAACCTTCTCACTATTCCTCCTGTTTCCTTAAAATCCCCAAATCTTTCCTGATCCTTTACCATATCATGATGGGAATGTAAATCTTGTTTTTTCAGGTAATGATCTCCTAAGTTCTAGAAGCCCTATGAAAGGTTGGAACAGCTCTTCTGATGACACAGTGTTTCTTCAAATCCTTCCTAAACTCCCTTTTCAATAGTCTCTATTTTTGCCCTTTCCTTCCTCAGCAGCAAATCCTACATCCTGCCATCCTACCTTCATGTGCTTGTTCAGTACTAACCTGAAAGTCTGATTCATATCCTGCCATCTCCTTGCTCTTCCTGGCCAAACTGGCACCTCTTTTCATTTTATTCTTTTCCTTTATTCATGCATAGTCATTTAAATCTTGTTAACACCTCATCTCTAATGTTTTTGTCTGTCATCCTATCTTTTTGTAAATTCCCAGATTCACTTGTAACATTTTAAGTGATTATGTACTGATTCATTAATTTTCAAAACTGGTTTATCCATTTCAAGCTTTTGGAGAGCAGGTGCTCTTCCTAGCCATATCAGATACAATGCTGGGACCAAACCAGGTCAAAATGATAGTGAATGATGTCCTACCATTTGTATTTTCAGCCATGATGGACCACATTGATATTTTTATACAGTAGAAATAGAATATAATAGAAAAATTGCTTTTAAAATGTCCCAGTTATCAGATTCAGAAAATTGACGATGGATGAATCATTTTTATAATTCAGACATAATATAAAGCCAAACACAAAAGTCAGTTAGCATTGTACCAACAAATGTCTAATAAGCTTTTTCAAGTTGAATGAGTGAACAGGTTGGACTGTTTTATGGCTTTTTAACATTGTGGAAAGGACAAAAGACTAAAGGAGTAGAATGTTTCCCATTTTAAATGCTTGTGGAGATATAGCTATAGTATATAGTGTAGTATATTACCTACATATATACATATATATGTATATATGTCACAATAATGAGTCTTAGACATCATGAAGGTTTGGGGCAGCCACCCGTAATGTTGAAGGGCTACAAAATGAGGTTAAACTGAACTGAGATGTTCACAGATACCAAAACAGAACTGAAGTTCTTGAGACAAGATGGCGGCTTTAAAGGCCAGTCAAGGAAATGATGTTATCTGGGCGAAACCAGAAGTGATGTAGTCAGGCCCAGAAGTGACATCATCATCAGGGCCCGAACCAGAAGTGATGTCATCAGTGGTGCCGGTACCCTGCAAGATTTCCCGTGGATGGTCTGCAAAAGAGAGAGACAGTCAGTACAACCCACAACCCCCTGGTCTGGTGTGGAATTGCTACCATTTAGGCCCTTCAGCTGTATTCCAATCACATGTGTGTGACTATATATATATATATATATATATATATATATATATATATATATATATATATATATATATATATATATATACTCAAAAAAAGAAACGTTCTCTGACTTTCAACTGTTTTTACTTTCAGTAAACTTAATGTGTAAATATTTGTATGAACACTAAAAGAGTCAACACCATAAGACATAAACTAAAATGTTTCACAATGTGTCCCTGAATGAAGGGAGGCTCAAAATCAAAAGTACCAGTCAGTATCTGGTGTGGCCACCAGCTGCTTGAAGTACTGCAGTGCATCTCCTCCTCATGGACTGGACCAGATTTGTCAGTTCTTGCTGTGAGATGTTACACCACTCTTTCACCAAGGCACCTGCAAGTTTCTGGACATTTCTGGGGGGAATGGCCCTAGCCATCGATCCAAATCGATCCCACTCCAGGGTACAGGCCTCGGTGTAACGCTCATTCCTTCGACGATAAACACGAATCCGTCCATCAACCCTGGTGAGACAAAACCGTGACTCATCAGTGAAGAGCACTTTTTGTCACTCCTGTCTGGTCCAGCGAAGGCGGGTGTGTGCCCATAGGCGGCGTTGTTGCTGGTGATGTCTGGTAAGGACCTGCCTTACAACAGGCCTACAAGCCCTCAGTCCAGCCTCTCTCAGCCTATTGGGACAGTCTGAGCACTGATGGAGGGATTGTGTGTTCCTGGTGTGACTCGGGCAGTTGTTGTGGCCATCCTGTACCTGTCACGCAGGTGTGATATTCGGATGTACCGATCTTGTGCAGGTGTTGTTACACGTGGTCTTCCACTGCGAGGATGATCAGCTGTCCTTCCTGTCTCCCTGTAGCTGTCTTAGGCGTCTCACAGTGCGGACATGGCAATTTATTACCCTAGCCACATCAGCAGTCCTCATGCTTCCCTGCAGCATGCCTAATGCACGTTCACGCAGATGAGCAGGGACCCTGGGCATCTTTCTTTGGGTGTTTTTCACAGTCGGTAGACAAGTCTCTTTAGTGTCCTGCGTTTTTAGAACTGTGACCTTAAATGCCTACTTTCTGTAAGCTGTTAAGGTCTTAACGACCATTCCACAGGTGCATGTTAATTAATTGATTATGGTTAATTGAACATGCATGGAACACATATTGTTTAAACCCTTTACAATGAAGATTGTAAAGTTATTGAAGTTATTTGGATTTTTAAAACATTATTGTTGAAATACACAGTCCTGAAAAAGGGACGTTTCTTTTTGCTGAGTATATATATATATATATATAAATTGCACAAACCACCACACGCTTATTTACAATATGTACAAACTATGGTCACAAAGACCCCAGTCTATTTGGTCACTCAGACCCAGTTTAGTGCACAATACCCCAAACAGTCCTCAAAGTCCTGGCCACAATGCCTTTCTTGGGCCGCCTCCACTCTCCACTGCTTGTCCTCCTTCCACCCGACTCCAGCCCCGAATGAATGGAGACGGCCCCTTTTATAGATGACCCGGATGAGCACCTGGTGTTCCCGGCATTCCTTCTCTGACCACGCCCAGCGTGGCGGAAGTGTCGGCTGTCCTCCCGGCTGCTCTCCGGGCATCCTCCAAAGTCTTCCCCAGCACTTCCTGGTGTGGCGGGAGTGCTGGGGAAACAAGTCCCAAGGCATTGGGCGCCTCCTGGCGGTGACCACGGGCTCCTACAGGGAAGGGCTTCCATGCCCTTGACCCGTGGCCCCAAAGCAACCCGGAAGGCAAACCCCACGTGATCCAGGCAGGGCTCTGACCCTCTTCCGTCCCTCCTGGCGCCCCGCCGGGTCATAGCCCCTGGCATCCCTGACAGTGCCCCACAGCCAGCGAAGACCACTCGTGGGTAAGAGCGACCCGTCCCACGAGGGCAGCAGAGCCCCGAAACGGGCCCCACTCGAGGATAGCCGGGGTCCGGCCCCGCACTCCTAGCAGGGACAGGGGCGGAGACACAATCCGAGCACCAGCCCTTGGTGCATCACTGTGCCTCGCACAGGTTGTGCTCCCCCCTTTTACCGGCACCCCGGGGCCTCCTCGATCGGCACCCCCTCCGAGGCCTCCACGCCTTTGTTCCGAGCCACTGTTCCCCGTAGGCTCCTCCAGCTGTGCGCACCCGCGCACCAGCAGAGATTATTCCGCAGACGGCCCGACATCAGAGGGCTGTTCCGCCCGGCGGGCTCCTTCAGCTCGCCGGGTCCGTCCCTACAAAGAGAACACAGGGGCAGAACCGCTGCCAAAGCACCCAGCTCGTGCCACGCACGGGCAGCGTTCTCCCCCAATCGCCCGGCACTTGCCTGATCGGCACCCTCTCCGGCTTCCGTGTCCCTCTCAATGATGGAGCGCCGGCACCGCCTGCTCTCTTCCGCCGGCCTCAGGGATTCCCTCTGCTCCCCAGAGGGCAGCCAGCCATACGCGTGCACCCAGCAACGCGTCTCACCATATTGGAGGAAGCGGCACCCAGCCGCTTAATCCTCCCTTCGCTTTCGGACGCCTTGACGGTATGCGACTCCGTATTAACCAACACGAGCCCCTGTCCCGTCTGCGTCCCCATCATATCGGAGGAATCGGCACCCAGCCCTTTATTCCTCCGTTCACTCTGGGACGCCATGACGGTTTGAGACTCCTTATGGAATAAAAGGCGCCTCTGTCCCGTCTGCGTCCCTATAGTGCGGCGCAAGACCGCAGCTGACTTGGGGCGGAGGGCGCTAGGACCCGGGGCACTTAGCAGCCCGTGACCACTCAGCGTCCTCTCGGACTCCCCTCGCCGCGCATACAGCCCATGGCGCCGCACCTCCTGTCGGAGGGCTGCTTACTCGGAACTGATCGTTATCATCACAGCCTTTTTCAACAGACCCTCCCGTATGCTGTACGGAGTCGGCTGTACTCACCGTCTCCGCTGTAACTCTCCGGCTGGAGATTCCAGCGTCAGCGCCGTCCGCTGGTGATCGAAACAGTCTCAGCGCCAACGCCTTCCTCTCCAGTTCCAGCACCTCAGCCCGGAGGTTACAAAGCACCTGCAACACACGCTGCCCGGTGGGCTGAAGGGACACCCCAGCTCCGCCAAAGCAGCCGGCAAAGACGGGAAGTGAAGCGACGCGGAGCCTACCTTTCTGTCAGCCTCCAGCGCCGGCCACTTCCTGTGGGCCTTCTCCTCCGGCCCAATCGGGTCTCCCCCCTGCCCGTGATGGACGTTCCTTGGTCCCGCCTCTCTGCAGTCATCGGCGGGCCCGCAAGACACACCGCCCAATCGCGTGCCTGTCAGGGGAGGGACTTCTGGTCGCGCCATCTTGCCTCCCCTTCTGCGGTGGCGGCGTGCCTGCCGGCAGCCCTGCTGTTGCCAGCACCTTTCGAGCTGCAGCGTCTCCTCCTCCACAGCCCTCGCGGCTGCCGCCACGCTGCCGGAGCCCCGCAGACCAGCATGCGCCTGCCACCGACGTGGATCCGGGAGGTCCCTGCCTGCAAAAGAGAAAACACGCCCGGTCCCTATGGGCCGGCTGCCGCTAGGCAGGGAACTCACCTTCCGGACTCGTCAAACCGAGGACACTTCCTCGGCGTGGCCTTTCTTGACGCCATGCGATCCCGGGCGCCTTCAGCAACGGCCTGCTCGTAGGAGACCGCTGCACTCGTTGTAGGCACGCCACCTGCCCGCATCAGGGAAACATGGCCTTCCTGCGGACCCCTGGCGGTCCGTGGGGTTCCTTTACCCCACAGGGCTGTGTGCACGCAGCACCCGCGGCACGTGGGTGGGGTCCCCTGCTGTGCCGGGCCGTCCACAACAAATTTGTTTGTTGCAGGTCCCCGCCTTGCAACAGGCGGAGCATCCTGCCGACTACGCCAGATGTCAACGGCACCCGGGCACAGACAGGCAGACATCTTGTTTTGCACAAACCACCACACGTTTATTTACAATATGTACAAACTATGGTCACAAAGACCCCAGTCTATTTGGTCACTCAGACCCAGTTTAGTGCACAATACCCCAAACAGTCCTCAAAGTCCTGGCCACAATGCCTTTCTTCGGGCCGCCTCCACTCTCCACTGCTTCGTCCTCCTTCCACCCGACTCCAGCCCCGAATGAATGGAGACGGCCCTTTATAGATGACCCGGATGAGCACCTGGTGTTCCCGGCATTCCTTCTCTGACCACGCCCCAGCGTGGCGGAAGTGTCGGCTGTCCTCCCGGCTGCTCTCCGGGCATCCTCCAAAGTCTTCCCCCCAGCACTTCCTGGTGTGGCGGGAGTGCTGGGAAACAAGTCCCAAGGCATTGGGCGCCTCCTGGCGGTGACCACGGGCTCCTACAGGGAAGGGCTTCCATGCCCTTGACCCGTGGCCCCAAAGCAACCCGGAAGGCAAACCCCACGTGATCCAGGCAGGGCTCTGACCCTCTTCCGGTCCCTCCTGGCGTCCCGGCCGGGTCATGGCCCCTGGCATCCCTGACAATATATATATATATATATATATTGTCCTCCCAAAACCACCTACATGCTTCAAAGTAGGAATGGTGTACTTTTCGTCATAGGCCTTGTTGCATCCTCTCCATTTATGGTTGTGACGATAAAATTCAGTTTTGGTCTCACACCAAAGGACTTTGTTTCAGAAGTTTTGAGGCCTGTCTAGATGCTGTTTGGTATATTGTAAGCATGCTCTTTTGTGGCATTGACTCAGTACAGGCTTTTTCTTGCAACTCAACCGTACAGTCCATTTTTGTTCAAGTAATTCTTCAAACAGCAACACTACTTCTTTGCAGGGAAGTTATATCAGATAGATCAGGTCTGAACAGATGCTTGGAAGATGGCTAGAAAGTTTATTTTTTTATGGTTGGATTAGTTTTGAATAGACTAGCCCAATGTAATATTGGACACTGAGCACATGTGATACACCTTGTGGTGAAGACAGTGGCGTAGCTCGAGTTCGTGCCACTCGGGGCGGGGCGGGGCTTCAATTTGCCGCCCTCCAACATATCTGAATATGTTAAACTATTTAAATAGAAAATTAAAATGACGTATAGAGAAAAATTAAGATACATTTTGCATAGATTTATTCATATATAAAGAAACAGCAATAATTTTTTATATACATTTATAAGCATCAACTAGACAAGAATATAGTATAGACGCACTGATAAGCCGTGTTCTAATTATTAGTTTAATATAATTACGCTACGAAAACCAGAACCAAAGTAATAGGTGGGGATTTTATGCGCAGAGCAAGAACGCATTCGGATTAATAACGAAACGAAATTATAAATTGTAAATTAGTTGTTTATCTTCCTAGAAATTATTATCAGTGTAGCGTTTATGTTTATTTTTGTCATTGCCTCATACATTTCAACTGCTGTGTCTGATGCAGAAGGACAGTCTGAACATTATTTTTCAAGCATTTGTGGTTAAAAATCAGACTTTTTTCATACATGAGTGAAATTTTTCCGAACCCTGCTGCTTACGCACGAATTGTACTTAGCCTTGTGGCCAATAATGCCGCCCCCAAAAATGTGCCGCCCGAGGCAGACCGCCCCCTCTGCCCCCCCCAGGTACGCCTCTGGGTGAAGACTTAAACTGGCTTAATATGAGTGTGCCATATGTCCCATTTAGGACTAGGTAGTGCTTTGTGTTTGATGATCCTTAAGTTTGTACTACCTTATAATAAAAAAAAGTGTTTTTCAAAAATAGATGAATACACAGATGACAAACACTACTTCACAAGAATTAATATCACTAATATAAGTTTGTGTACTGCTATTAAAATAATTCAGTGACTCAGAGACCACATTTCTAATATTAATTTATTGTTTAGGATGTTTTATCAAAGCACTATGATGATAATAATTTACCCTTTGTACTTGCAAATGGCAATACTAATCTATAAAAAAGTAATTAGGCAGCATAACATTGACCTTATTTTAAATTAGTCATTCATATAACCAGCCTCCAAACATGACCGCATGGGAACATTTTTGTATTTTTTATTGGATGAGGGTATTAATGCATTTGAATTGCTGAGAAAGGCTTTCCTTATTGATTGACATTTCTTGGTATAAGAAAAAGGAGGAGGGTGAAGGGATGTCAGGAAGGCAAATAATATTTTTTAGAATTCTTTCCGTTATGAGCATATTTTTTATATTGAAATGTGTTTATAAGATCAATGACTTGTAATAGGCCTCAAATATAATTTCCTTCCGATTTCACTGCAGTATTTGGAGAAATTACTTTCTACTTCACCTGTGACCCTGTTTTGGTATTATTGGTCTGGAGAAAAAATGAATGAATGAATGAAGGGGCTTTCGCCTTTATTTAATATAAGAAAAGGAACATTTATGAATAAAAATAGACTATTCACACAATCAAACTCATATCTCATTCCAACAGTTTTTAAAAATCACTAAAGTTGTTTATAGGAGTTCCATCTAGTTTCAATGCTGAATGATCTTCTTATTAATTTACACTATACTGTAGATGCGATTCAATATTTAATAGAAGTAATTTTATTGGATAAATTTTATCAATGCCTTTGAACTTTTGATAACCAGGATTAGGTCACATATCATTGGCGGTTTTAGATGGGGCCAACAGGGGCCAGTGCCCCTGTAGAACTGGCCCTGGCTTCTGTTATGGCCCCTGTGCTAAAGAGATAAAATTTTAATTAATTACTTATGGTGATATGCGCTGGCACGGAAACCGGAACTAACATGCCGGAGTTTCTCCACATTAAAATTAGTAAAAACCTACCTCCGGTCCACCATTACTGATGAACATCTTATCAATCTAGGGGTGGTAAGCATTGAATCCAGAAGAGCCAAGGCTTTGAACCTTGATGCATATGTGGACCATTTTGCAGGAAATCACAAACGCAGAATACTGTTATTATAATGTTACAGGCTGCTGTGTTGCCAGTGCTAGAGGATGAGAGATTACTGAACAGAAAATGTGAGTGTACATTTAAGTTTCATGCTGTAAAAAAGTCATTTTTATAACAAAAGAAATACATACCTACATAAAAAGAAAAATATGTTGCATACAAAAAATGTTACTCTACAAAAAGTAAAATTTGTTTAAAGGTTTATTGTGCATATGTACAGTATGTGAAATCTTTTGTTTGAAATTAATTTGTATGTTTTATTGTTAAATGTTCAATTCATTTTGTTTGTGCTCCAAATAAATTCACTTAATATATTAAACAATTAAATATTGCCTTTTTTTTTTGTTCTGTGCCCCCATGAAAAAACACTGGCCCCACTCTGGCCCCCCTGGTGAATTTGGTCTGGAACCTCCACTGCACCATATAGACTTCTCTGTTCTCTGTTCAACACTAATGCATTTCATCTTCCTTAGCTTGTCAGGGTACAGCATATATTTTAGAAATGGATTTATCCTGATATTTTCTCCAAACTGTCTAGAGTTGTTATATTTATTTGTGGATAACATTACACTTTTGTTTGAGTAAACAAAAATGACATATTGGAAATACAGATGTAACCATATATTTTCTATAAAGAACACAATCCCAGGGAGCAAATGTCCCATGCTAGAGACAACAGAGTAACAGTTTCTACTGTAAAAAGGTATGTTTTATCCTGATATATACAGTACCTGTATTTAACCTGATATATACATGTATTGATCATGTTTTATGATTGAATTCATACTGATTACTGTGAAAACTGATATTTTTGCTTAGCTTATAATCACATTCATAAATATGGGCCATACAAAGTTAAAAAAAACACAAAGAATAGAAGTTAATGGGCCCATTCCTTCTTCATTTATTATGCTCCAGGAAAATAAAAACAATATACCTGTTGGATATGGATACTTCCTGCTTTTTTCCTATTACTGCATGAAGGGGTTTGCCCAGTTGTAACTTTGGAAAAAACAATTTTTGAAAATAATTATACTCTGACCAATGTACTAAGAAACTTTACTTATTCATAGCACTCACATATGCACACATAATACCTACATGAGCAGGTTTATTCTTCCATTTAAGTGAAATTACTTTCTATTATGCTAAAAATCCTTTATTTTTTTCTTTTTCCCATCTCATAATATTCATGGAATTGACTTGCAGCTTTATGTAATAGTTTATATTTAACCACTTGACCCATCCCCATGACTCCTGGAAATGAGCAATATCCATTATAAACCATACCAGTTATTCATAATAGATTTAACGTTTCTCATCTATGGTCCTATGTTAAACTGGTTCTGTTGGGGTATTTATTTGTACACAGAGGATCAATTCTTAAACAGAGGAAAACTCTTCACACATCCAAGCATGAATAAATTTGTTTGCATTATGTGACTAAATCAGATTAGTTTTTGTGAAATTAAAAGTAAGGATTCTTCATAGTTAACTTCTCTTGACTTAGCAGGGTGTGCTGATGGCTGCCAGCACCATTCACTCTTAAGCTTTCTTATTTTAATATATAGTAGGTTTTCGTCGAATAAGCCTTCAGTTGCTACGATCAGATGATGTGTACTGCATCCGGCATCAGATTAGTCATATGGTTAAGAATGCTGTTATTATGGAAAATATTGATGGCCAGCAGTTGTAATTTTACACACCAAGAAAAAAAAGAAGGGGAAACAAAAGGAAATAAACACAACTTATCCTATAGCCCCTGTAGACCTACCTGTAGAGAGAATATTCCTGACTGTCTCCCACCACACTACTATACAAGCACTTCTACTTTATGTTATCATCTGCACTTTCTCAACTTTCTATCTTCAATTCCTCCCACTAGCTCAACCCACCTGACTTAAAGCTCAGTAATGGGCTAGATGTAATGAGCTTTTAAGTTGTGGCCAATTCATTTTCCAAAAAAAATGCATCAATGGTCAGAAATGTCCTTTCAAACTTCTGAGGCCACCCTTCTATAATTCCTAATACAGACCTGGGTGTCATTGCAGTTGTGAACCACAGTCCACAAAAATGAACAATTTGTGTCTCCAACTCTCTTTTTGTTTGTAGTGATGGATAAGAAAACTTTTTAATGTCATGTTTTAATGGAGAATTTAATTTCTGATACAATGGGCTTGAATGGGAGCCCAGCTAAAGCACCAGTAAATTATATCAAAACTTCCATTAAAAAAATTTCAAATCACTCATGTTGTGAGGCAGTAGCGCTACCCACTGTGCCACTGTGCTGTCCATCATGAATTAAAAGTCCTTTTAAAATCCAGCCACAAAATCTTAATTGGATTGAGATCTGAACTCTGTCTTGACCACTGTAAGATGTTAATATTTTTTGTTTTTAAGCCATTCCTGTGTAGCTTTAGGTTTATGCTTGGGATTGTTGTCTTTCTGGAAAACAAATCTTCTACCAAGTCTCACTGCTCTTGCAGACTGCATTAGGTTTTCCTGCAGAATCTCCCTGCATTTTGCTGCTTTCATTTTACTTCAACAGTGTATACAGCAGAGAAGCATCTCCACAGAATAATGCAGCCTCCAGCACCCTTTATGGTGACATTTTATATAATATGCAGTCTTTGGCTTATGCCAAACATGGCACTTAGTCCAATGGTCAAAAAGCTCAATTCTGGTCTCATCAGACCATGGATCCTTCTTGACTTCAGAGCCTCCCATGCAACTTCACCAAACTTTAGCCAAGATGTCATTGTGAATTGTTTTTAACTTTAAGCTGTGACTGGTGAAGCACCCAGGCAGCAATTGTTATCTGCACAGTTTGTCCAATTTCATCTAATGCAGCTTGTAACTCCTTCAAAGTTTTCTTGGTGGTCTTCTTGCACAATCACTCAGTTTTTGTAAAGAGCCTGATCTAGGCTGATTTATAGCTGTGCATTACTCTTTCTGTTTCTTAGTAATTGATTTTACTGGACTTTGAGGGATATTTAATAACAAAGGATATTTTGTGTCCATCTCCTGACTTGTCCTCTTCAATCACATTTTCAAAGAGTTGTGTGGAGTATTCTTTTGTCTTTGTTGTGCAGGTTAGGCTATAATACTGTCTCATCACTAGCTGGACATTCTAAATACTGGTGCATTTATACTACAGGCAACTGAAACCCATTGACTACAGACAGGTGACATAATGATGTGACATCTAAAGCCTAATTAATTCCAGTGTGATTTAATGTTATATAACAATAAAATGTGAAAGCTTTCAAGGGTTGAGTACTTCTTGTATGTACTGTATATGTGTGTATAGTATCTATTTAATCTATACTAATTTCATATATATATATATATATATATATATATATATATATATATATATATATATATATATATATATATATATATTTATATTGTAACAGACGGCTGGGGTTCTTACCCAGCTGGGATGCCTTGAAGCTCCGGAAGGTGGCAGTAAAAGCTTCCGGGTCAGGAGGACACAACCGCCCTGGAGCAGGAGAGGACCACGGGAGAGGAGGAGAGACTTTCCAACTTGTTGAGACCCGTGGCCACCACCAGGGGGTGCCTTAAGCCTCCTAGAACCCGGGAGAACATTACTTCCGCCACATTTGACAAGATGGCGGAGGAACCTGCCAGGGACGCCCGGAGTGCTTCCGGGGCAAAGGGCAGCACTTCCGCCACACCAGGAAGTGCTGCCGGAAGATCATCATCAGCCACCTGGAGCACATCCGGGCGGGAATAAAAGGCACCGCCTCCCAGCAATCTGGGAGCTAGAGTCGGGAGAGGGAGCAGGACGAAGCTCCCATTAGGAGATTGGCGGCCAAGGACTGAGGAAGAGCAGTCTAATACTGGTGATTATTGCTGAGTGCATTGTGTGTGATGGTGGGACTGTGTTTATTAAGGAAAAATAAACGTGTGACTTTTATAAAGATGTGGTCTCCGACTGGTGGTGTCCGGGCAAGTCTCGCAATGGCACCCGAACAGGGACCTTCTGCCTGTTCCAAGGCAGAGGACCCCAAAAATACATTTTTTGTGAGCTGCTCGGTACCTCAGTCAGCCACACACATGTCCTGCAGGGAGACAGTCCACACACGCACTGCGGACATCCCGCGAATCACCCACTGGCCGTTGGAGAGTCTCCAGAGGGCTGTCTTCCACCTGAGGGGACTGAGGAATGCCAGCCAAGGCCAAGGAGAAGGGGATTCCCCAGCATTTGTCGTCGCCGGAGGGACTGCAGTAGGCACAAACAGATTGCCTGGACTGATGTCACTGTCTGGGGTGTGCATATCTGGTCCGCGAAGCCGGGACCACATCGCTAGAGGAAGGGGAGGATCCGCCACGTCTCCATCAGCCGAGGTAGAGGGACGGCAGCGAGAGTTGCAGTTCCCTTGGGAGAGGCAAGATAGCCGAAGACCGGAAGTTCCGCCCCATGACAGGCGAGGGATTGGACGGTGTGTTTCGTGTTCCCGTCAATGATTGGTTGAAGACAGGGCAGTCGAACGTCCATCTCGATCAAGGGGAGGGACCGGTGAATCCCCGAAAAAAGCTCCAGAAAACACAGCCAGTGAAAAGGACTGATGGAATGGTAAGTCCTTCACTGGCTGTTGATTATTTTCTACCTGCAGGTCCTGACATGTCGGAGAGGATGCTTCGATTAAGGAGGATGGTTAAGCAGGTAGAACACAACCTCCGAGTCTGTATAGACGAGCTAGAGAGGAAGGCGGTCGCGCCACATCAGACCTTACGTCATGAGGAAGAGAGGCGCGACGCGGGAATCTTTGGCCGGAGGATCGTGGGGGTACAGGTGAGTGAAACCGCTACCATAAAGAAAAAGGGAGGCGCGAGCAAACCCGTCCCAGGATCGCGTGGTTCTGGGGACTTAGTAGCTGCATCTCCGACAGCAGAAACGGAGCGAGATGCTGATCACTTGGAAGGGGTGGAGCCAAGACACCGGCTGACAAGTGCCGTGGGTCTTAGTTCCCTACGGCCGGAGCCAGCATCAGTCTCGCATCATTCTGCAAGGGCGCAGACGGCAAAGGGTCTTTTCCTTTCCCGCAGGAAGACCCAAGCCGTCAGATTGCCCCAGAGGAATAGGAAGAATAGAGGGGGGAAAGCCAGTTCTTCCTACAAAGGAAGACGTGAGCCCGTGAGCTCATGTAAAGTGATGAGATGCCCGATGCGAGTGCAGAGGGAAGCCCCGAAGTCAGCGGAGGTGTTTCAAAAAACGGCGGGCCCTGTAGTCAACTCAAAGGCGGGGGCACGAGAGAAACGGAGCGGGTGCCAAGGTTTCGGAGACCAGGGTGCTGATCAAAGGGGGGAGCGTTGGCCCTACTCTAATGACAAAACCAAACAGTGGAGTCAGGGCAACGTCTCCGCCCCTGTGTCTCTTTTCTTTTTTATAGAAACAGGCCCTGGAAGACTACAAGTTGCGTATGCTTCGGGCAAAATATGCCTTCGTGGGACAGGCCGCTTTGACAAACAAGTCTTCGCTGGCGGAAGGGCAGTGTCACAGACGGCTGGGGTTCTTACCCAGCTGGGACGCAATGATGCTCCGGAAGGTGGCAGTAACAGCTTCCGGGTCAGGAGGACACAACCGCCCTAGAGCAGGAGAGGACCACGGGAGAGGAGGAGAGACTTTCCAACTTGTTGGGACCCGTGGCCACCACCAGGGGGCGCCTTAAGCCTCCTAGAACCCAGGAGAACATTACTTCCGCCACACTTGACAAGATGGCGGAGGAACCTGCCAGGGACGCCCGGAGTGCTTCCGGGGCAAAGGGCAGCACTTCCGCCACACCAGGAAGTGCTGCCGGAAGATCATCATCAGTCACCTGGAGTACATCCGGGCGGGAATAAAAGGCGCCGCCTCCCAGCAATCTGGGAGCTAGAGTCGGGAGAGGGAGCAGGACGAAGCTCCCAGGAGGAGATTGGCGGCCAAGGACTGAGGAAGAGCAGTCTAATACTGGTGATTATTGCTGAGTGCATTGTGTGTGATGGTGTGACTGTGTTTATTAATGAAAAATAAACGTGTGACTTTTATAAAGATGTGGTCTCCGACTGGTGGTGTCCGGGCAAGTCTCACAATATATATATATATAGGGCAGCATGGTGGCGCAGTGGGTAGTGCTGCTGCCTCGCAGCTAGAAGACCCCGGGTTTGCTTCCCAGGTCCTCCCTGCGTGGAGTTTGCATGTTCTCTCCGTGTCTGCGTTGGTTTCCTCCCAAAGACATGCGGGTTAAGTGCATTGGCGATTCTAAATTGTCTCTAGTGTGTGTGTGTTTATGTGCCCTGTGGTGGGCTGGTGCCCTGCTGGGGGGTTTGTTTCCTGCCTTGTGCCCTGTGTTGGCTGGGATCGGATTGGAGTGGGTTGGATAATGGATGGATATAATATACAGTATATATTATTTTAATCCACACTCCAAATGTCTTAGGTGAGCACATTTCTGAAAACTGATTGATCTACGAATAAGCAAAGATCATTTTTGCTTTGCCTACTCCCCCATCATAACCTATCATCCATGGGGTGAGGAGTGAAAGCTTTAGATTTGTCAGGTTTTCAACAGATCTCGACATTTTTGGGTTACTTGATTTTGATGATGGGTGTGTATTCTGTCTGTGTGTATGTGTCTGTATGTCACAGTTTCTTGAGGACGGTCTAGAGTTAAAACCTTTGGATGGAAAAATACCAAACTTGAAACTTAAGCCTGTTATGAGATGACGATGTGCTGATTAGATTTTGAGCCAAATCATGCAAGAGAAAGAGGCACTCTAGAGGAACAGAACAGAATAAAACATGGAATAAAATACTGTAAATCTGCAATTATAATTTTATAGTATAGTTCAGGTAACTTGGTTCCTAGGGCGCAAAGCCTACTGACGCTCACGTCCAAATTTTTGTTAAATATAACTCGTCTTTAAAATGCACTTCCTCTACAAGAAGGTAGACAAAACATAATGATAGACACTGTCACGCATGTGTGTCACAAGGTCACCCTCCAAGTATGTATACCTCCAGTTATGTGGTTCCATCCCAGACCGAGAGGGGGTGCTGCCACTAACTGTCATGTCTTCTTTATCCTCCACAGTTTAGAGAAGCTGCCCAGTGAGGGCAACTGACTCCAACTGTTCTGGTCCCTGGGCCATAAAAGCACAACTGCCCAGAAGGAGGCGTTGCTTCTTACCCAAACGACTAGAGCAAAAGAGCTCCTCAATCAACTAAAGATAGAAGAAGCAATTATATTTGTTGCAGCCATGTTATTTTGGTGGCAATGGATTTGTTTCATTTTCGTGCCATCAAGTGATTGTTTTTGCTTGAATTTTTAAGATGGCCAGATTTTGTGTCCCAAAATGTATTTTTTGTTGAGCCTGTCAATCCCTCAGGCAACCTCAGCATGAAGATAAGAATGAAAAAAGTAAAGACTCATTAATGACAAATCCAAAATAAATGCAGTACTATAATTAATTGAAAAGCAAGGTAAGAATGTATATATACATGGTGTAAGAAGCAGTCTTATGCTATACTAAAGTAATAAGCCTTCAGTCTTGTAATTAAATGCTGAGGCAAAGGTAGGGTATCTTGGATATTTTTAAGTAGATAATTTCAGAGTTTTGGGTCCACATAGCTACACGCTCTGTCTCCTTTCTAGTTCTATTTATCCTGAAGATTTTAAATAAACTTTCATCCTGAGATGTACTCCCTAGAGTACAGGCACCAGTAAGCCCTTTAAAGTAAGGAGGTAAGGGGTGAGACTAATCAATTTACTCATTTATTTGTTAGAGTTTTCTCAAATGTGTTCTAACAAACTTTCAACCTTTTAATGGCACCACGGTTTTGTCTGTTAACTATTCTAGTAATCATTATAGGGCCTGCCCATCATTTTTTTTTCAACACATTTTGGAGCTTACTTTTCATTAACTCAGAAATGACAGCTATATGGAAGCCCTTGCTTTCAATACTCTTTATATCTTGGACATTACGTTTTAGTAAAGTACATATCATGTTAATGATACATAACCTACCACAAGATATTGCTATGATGATATGGTGGTCTGTCATTCTGTTTTAAAACCATCAGAATTGTGTGCCTCACCCAAGTGCTACACTAGTCAGATAACTCTTTCAGAAACATTCAGTTATAGCACTTTTGGACCAGCTGTAGCCCAACTAGCAGTTTATTGTCCAGAAAACTGCTGTGTATTTATGACCTGTGTGGGTAGCTTGACCCTCAGCTAAACTCCAACTTCTGGACATCATCCAGCAACAAGTTCTCTATGGCTGTGCTTTGAATCAGGATGATCTCATTTTTTAGATAAATAATGCAGCTCATATCTAATGCCTTGTCATTGTTTGTACAGGCACAGGACATCAAAAAGCCTTTGCTTACTACTATAACAAAAGGACTTGCAGTTGTTTTAAAACAGTGCCGTGTTTTATTGCTACAGTAAAAAGGATTATTTTACTGTTATTTAATGAATTTGGGGTATACTTAATGTGCACATGTGTACAATTTACTGATCTGGAATCTGCTGCCCTATGTGCTGCTCGTTCTTGCATAATAAATTGGACATTCACAGAAAAATCACTTCACAGAATATGTTCAGATAATCAAAATAATTCATATTGATCAATCAAGTGACAAATTACATGCATTTATTTGGAATAACAGGATTGTGCATATTCACAAATAGACTCATGATTAACAAAAAAGAACACCTGTCAAAGGTATTGAGCCACCAGCTCCTGAGTAACAATGTGTTGTTCTCTTTGAAATGCCACACTGTATTATGTCCAGTCTATTGATTATGCACTTGGGAATTATTTAGCCATGCATTTTAGGGCCTCTTTTACATAGTTAGACCTATCTTTGATCAATGGTCCCATGATCTGTGGAACTGAAGCAATTTCCTTTTTTTGCAAGGGGTTGACCTTGACAACTAACTGTGATTTTGTTAATCTTTTACAGTGTTCTGCTTTCTTCCACACACTGTTTTAGTAGTATTCTCTAGTGGTAAATGTTGCTGATCCTGTATGCTTTAAATAAGATGATATTAGTTTGATTAAATTATACCCACAAATTGCTAAATTCTAGCTGTTAGACAGTTGTTTATGTGAGATCTTTGAATTACCATTTATTTTCCCATAAATATTACAGGATGACATAAGGTTATCAAATGAAGAAAACTATACACTTTAAAATATGTAATACTTTTTACAGCTGTAACACATTCTTTTTGTATGCGTAGCCTCTGTACTAAGCCATAAAAGGGAAACCTAAGCTGAGATACAGTAAGCAAATTCTGACAAGGATGTAGATTTTTATGTTGGCATATAAATCTCAACTTCTAAACAATGTGTAGAAAAAATCTAAATGTAAACATTGGAGGCTTTCAGATAGGATGAAACACTATAGTATAAAATTGCAGAATGTAAAACAAGCAATGCTACATTCAACTCTATTGGTAAACTTGGAAGCTGAAAAAAGAATACACTGTAGGTGTACTGTAGGAGGTGTACTTCACTCTGTACGGAGAACTGCAACAAGTTGTATTTTTTAACTTAAAGGTATTATGGGATGCTATGGGATCTAATGCTCTTCACCAATGAGGGGACCTAACCCAGGTTGTATTAATTATAAAATGTAACAAAAATGAACCCAACAAAAAAGTGAAACAGACAATCAAGGGCACTAGTAGAAAAATAAGCTGAAATGCATTCAAAACAGAACACATTCAATACCTTTTCTTGAAGAGTGAAATGAAACTCTATCTGGGACTATCCACCCAGAATGTTTTTAATACGGATAACCTGCCTTCACTCAAGGACTGACCAGATGAGATACTAAAACAAACTAGCTTTTAGTTAACTAAATGAACAGATGGTCTGAATAGACTCACAATTGTAAATCTTATTTTTAACCATGAACTAAGGTTTTGCTCCTTCGTGATTAATAAATTTGTAACATCTGTTTATTTCTGAATGAATTCGCATATTACCTAATCCTGTCTCAGAAGTCACTGGAAGAGTTTTGGTCTATACCCAGGGACCAAACATTTGTATATGACACAAAACAGTTTATTAAAAATCAAAGTACTGGTTACAATGTGTTTGCTGATACTACATCATTCTAAAGTAATTTATTTAAATATCTCACTTTTTCATGTGAGTTTATTTTAATGCACCTTTCAGGACTGATGCATAACCAATGGATTCAATAAACTATGCAATAAGTGATACTGCTGCTAAATGTGAAGAAAATCTGTTCAATGTCAATATAAAAACATAATATATGGTCTGCTTTTATTTTTGATGGCTGAAATTACCTCCAAATAACCATAAAGGGAAAACAAAAATAGAAACAAGTGTTTAAAGGCAAAAAAGGAAAATGGGAATTGAACTGCTTCACATTTTTATTGTTAAGAATGAATTTCTAAATTAATAAAAAAGCAATAAAAGTCATTGTAAAGAAAACTAAATCAAATATGTATTAAAGTAAAGTAACATGGGCTACTAAGGAGGTACATAGTGATTTGGAAATTGTTAAAGGAGAAGTACTGCTTAGATTAAATAGACAGAAATTTAACAATCAGGATTACATTACATTTATATTCAAGTTTTTCAAGAAGTTAGTAACTCTTTGATATATACTGTTATCTGTTTTGTTTTTTTTTCAAAAATCTCTGTACATTGGGGAAGACTGGAGATTAGCAAATATTATTCTGTTGTGTAAAATCTTTGAGCGAGCTGACAAAAGTAACTACCGTCCGGTAAGCTTAACATACATCATCACAGGTAAGTAAAAGGAGGCAATTATTAAGGAAGAGATTGAGCCGCACATGAGTAGAAAGTGTATGTATTTGAAAATAGTCAAAGTGAGTTCAAACGAGGTAGATTGGTTTCACTGATATGCTGGAATTTAAGGCATAAAAGCATATCATTAGAGAAGTGGATATAATATTATTTATCTGGATTTTCACAAGGATTTTGATAAGGTAGCGCATGAAAAGTTAGTAATGAATCCAGTATCCAACCCACTATATCCTAACTACAAGGTCATGGGGGTCAGCTGGAGCCAGTCCCAGCCAACACAGGGCGCAAGACAGGAAACAAAACCCGGGCAGGGTGCCAGCCCACCACAGGGCACATACACACATACCAAGAACACACTAGGGACAATTTAGGATCGCCAATGTACCTAACATGCATGTCTTTGGACCGTGGGAGGAAACCCACGCATACACGGGGAGAACATGCAAAATCCACGCAGGGAGGACCTGGGAAGCGAACCCAGGTCTCCTTACTGCGAGGTAGCAGTGCTACCACTGTGCCACCATGCGGCCCAAAGTTAGTAATAGAACAAGAAAATAATATGGGAATTTAGTGCATAGTGCATATACTGTATATGTGAATGGAAATTTGGCTTAAACAAATGAAGCAAAGGGTTATGGTGCAAGGAATCTTATCAGAAATAGATTATGTTAAAGATGATTTCTCTTAGGGATCATTGCTGGGGCTTTTCTCTTTTTAATATAACAAAATGATTTGAACGAGAATATAATCAATAAGCTGGTTAGGTTTTCAGATAATACCCAGCTAGACAGTATACTGACTTTGAAATAAAAGCTTATTTATGAGGAAGGACTGGGAGAAAATACAAGGTCAAAACCAGAGGTCAAAGAGTGAAAGAGCATAACCAGAAACGCTAACCCAAAAATTTAACTCAAAATACAGAGCAGTAGTCTTTCCCTAAAAATTAAAAAAAAAAAGAAAAAAGAAAAAAGAAAGTAAGTATTTTGTAAATAAATGCAATCTTGGATACTGCAAAATCCTCAAAATAGTTGTGCCTTGGAACTCGTACAGAATTTTTGCAGATTTGAGATGAAATTTAATGTGTAAGTAAATGTAAAGTATCACAGATAGGAAGTAAAAAAAAGTCAAATTTTATTACACAATAGGAATCTGTAATGTGAAAGTTCACCTTATATGAAGGACCCCAGAGTCACAGTGGACTCATCACTGTCCATGTCAAGACAGTGTAAAGAAGTGATCCGGAAGGCTAATAGGATATTAGGTAATACAGTATATCACGGTGTGTAGAGCACCAATCAAAGGAGGTTGGTTATGTATAAGTTATGTAATACACTAGTGAGGCCTCACCTGGAGTAATGTGTTCAGTATTGGTCAACATACTGCATTACAAAAAAGACATATTGTAGCAGCACTAGAGAAAATCCAGAGAAGAGTGACATGTCTGACTCCAGGACTAAGAGAGTATGAGTAGAAATAGAAGGAGTTGAACCTTCATTGTTGGGAACTTATTAAGGGCAAATTCCATGCGAGCGTTAGAAAGTTTTTCTTCATACAAAGAGCTAAACAGCGTGGTGGAGAGTTTGCTTTTAGGTACTTGATTTGACTGATGATTGAACCCTTGAAAAATATTTTTGGGTAAGAACAGGTGGAATGACTACAAAACTATGTGTTCTAAAATGCACAATGAAAATACCATAAGCTACGGTATATTACATACAGTATACAAGGAGGCAAACATTTGCTATTCAAAGGCATTGAGGTTAAAAGTGTTCTGCCATCTTATATAGGAGGTCAGAAGCTGTTGTGATAGAAACTGGGCTGTCAGCGAACCCCAACCCCAAACACCCCAAACACGAGCACACAAAGAATCCCAGGTTCAAATAATAGAAGGTTTATTAACCAAAATTACTTCCAAAAGTAGCACAAGCACAAATCACAGGTTCTCTCCTTCAACAATTCTCTCTCTTTCCTCCCGTCCGGGTAAGGGATCTTCTGGACTCCTCCTACACTCTGTTCTACCATTTAATACAGCTGGAATAAGATTACTTAAAATGTCACATGACTTCTACATCATGTTACTGGCAATGCGAGTACTGAATATATGCAACTACGCAGAATTTGACACAAAAATGTCACATACTGAGACAAGAAACATAATGGCATTACCAAAGAGCATACGCTGATAGCGCATCGCCACACCCACCACAAAATGAACCACTTGGATTCGGACCCGAGTGCAACGGGTGCCACCTTAGAACCAAAAAAATAATAATAATAATTAAAAAAAAACAAATCTAAAAGGTCCAAACATAGAACAAAGAGTCTAAATGTTGAAAACACAGATATGTTATAAGTTTGCCTTGGTGCTTTTAACTCCTAATTCATATATTTATGCATTTTTATCCTGTTAGACTAGTGTTTGCGTACATTCAATTATAGTATGTTTCAGCTATACAGATGTTGGGAGCATGTGCTCATACAGTGTGTTGCAACACTGACCACACAACATTTATAAAAATTACTGTAGTTGTTTAATAAGAAAATAAAACAGATTTATTACATATTTGTGTAGAAATATATATATATATTTATCTATACATTTAAGGAAATAATTAGAATGAAAAATAGAAGATGTTTCAAAGTTTTCTGAAGTTTATTAATCTAACACAGTAGAGCAGTAACTATTTTATGTAGCACTTTTAATTGAAATGCTAACATTAAAACTGTGTGTGATTTAGAACGTTATGCAAAGGACTGGCCTTGTATCTGTTTATATTCACGACTCCCATTCATCATGTACTCCATAGAATTAAATGTATCTTATCCCTGAAGAACTTATGAGAACTTTTTTTAAAACTACATCACGATATCTCAAACAGAACTGTACTTTCCTATTTTGCCTTTAAAAATATCAAGAACAATCCTTTCCAATAAAGAATAAACTTAATAACATAGGACATAGGATTTATTGTATATTATTATTTTTAGCCCAGTCAGAGCACAATGAGAAGGGCAAATATGCTATAGTTTCAGGAATTTAGGTTCCAATCCCTGTCTATGTGGAACATTCATGGTCTTCTTCTCTTCAGAAGTTTTATATAAGGCTACTTTATTTTCCTTTAAAAAAAATGTTTTACTTTTACCTGTGAGTATAAATTGACGCTGGCATGGATCGACATGTTTGTGAGTGCCCTCTGCATTAAACTGGTGCTCCTGTTTCATTGTTGTTTCCAGACTTGTGTTCAGTGTGGCTGTAATGAATACTGCATCAGACCAAGAAAGTACAAAGCTGTGAGTAGTTTCCTCAGTTGTCTCCTTATTTTGTCTTCAGTTATGGGCAGTCCACACTAATGGTCAGAGGTGGACTTGTCACTGACCTTTCAAATTGCCATGGTAGGAGTTGTTGATGTAGTAGGGATGTTGTGGGGAGACTGATCTTTGGAAAAAGGTGGCAGTGGGAGTGAAAATCTATTTAAAAATTGGTTTAGTGTATTAGCTTTGTCCACATCCCCCTCTACTCCTTCAGCCCTGGATTGCTTGAGTCCAGTAATTATACCCAGTCCATTCCAGACGTCCTTCATGATATTCTAAGTGAGTTTGTTTTCTATTTTAGCTCTGTAAGCTTCCTTTCCTTCAGTCAACTTTTTCTTTAACACATGCTGTACATCCTTCATAGACTCTTTGTCATCAGATTTGAATGCTATCTTTTTCTCATTCAGGAGTCCTTACTGCTTCTAGGTAATCCAGGGCTTGTTGTATGGAAAGCAACATACTCTCTTTGTGGGTACCACTATGTCAACTCAAAAGTTAATATAGTCTGTGATGCAGTGACAGAGTCCTTCAATATTGTACCCATGTGACTTGGAAATCATTTCCCAGTCTGCCATTTGAATGTAGTCATTCAGAGCCATTGCAGCCTCCAGGTTCCACTTCCTCACTATGCCAGTGGTAACAGGTTGCCATTTAATAACAGGCTTGTAGCTGAGAATAAGTTTGACATGTTGCATAATTCTGTGCCAATTACTTAACCTGCCTTTACTCAGCTTGTATGTATCTATATATATAATTCACTAAGGCAAGACACCCATGGAAAGCGGATTCACTAAGCCGTCGACAAGTAAGATACCTATGGCGCACGCAGGGAGGAGCCACGCCCACCAACTCTAAGACCATTGGATATGACGACAACTCGCAGAGCCACGCCCACCAACTCGGGTGCGACGACACAGAAAGAATGGCGTCATTTATATTCGTCTGTCGTAGAGGCCTCATGTACCTCCAAGCCACCTTGACTGTTCATAGAGGCATGTTTCTTGCGGAGGTGAGTCGCCATATGCAGCATGTAAAACAGTTTGCGAGGGGCATCCCATGGGATCCTTAAAACAATCCTTTACAACTGAGATTAATACACAATGAAGTAAGCAGTCTTTAAAAATTGAGTTTTCGGTTACGACGGTTATGACCGCGTGCACCATAGCAAACTGTTTTACACGCTACATACAGCAATTCGCATCCGTGACAAAACATGCGTCTTCTTCACTCACGGACAATTATATGTTGCTCTCTCCAGAGTTTCATCTTTTCATTCACTTTCTGTTGTATCCTCAAACCCTCCCTTTTTAGACAACCGTGTCTTGCCAGAAGTATTCAACCATCAATAAATACTTATGCGGCATTTGTTATGCCACGGGTTCACTATTGTGTTGTATTTTGCTCTCTCCAGAGTTCCATCTTTTCATTCACTTACTGTTGTATTCTCACACCAACCCGGTTTAGACAACCGTGTCTTTCCAGAAGTGTTTAGCATTCAATAAATAATTATGCATGAGATTGAGCGTGTGTCTACCCGGCGCAGAGAGTCGTGAGTAAGCCGTTGAACCCCATTCGGGCTGCAAACCGTGGAATTCCCACTAAGTACGACTCATACGCTCCCACTGGTTGCGTCCCTACCCTTTGTGCACACCCCCCTCCCACCTCGCTACTACTGTGGTCGGGTGTCTTGGTGGATTATATATAGAAAAGCAGCCAACGACTCAAGTGGCTAATTGGAGGTGAGCACATGAGCGGGCAGTACATACTGAACGAGAATTCAGCAGACTAGCATGACGGAGGGAGCTGAATAGACGTCCTTCTCCTCTCCTCCCGTTCCACACTCCACGCCGTGCACCCCCATCCCTCCGTCTGGCAAGAGAAGGCGCGATTGCGGTCCGCCAGTTTTCAGTCACGGACGATTGTGTGTTGGTTCGTTCCGTGCATTCCCCAATGTTGCTTTTCTTGCTGATTTATTACATTACCGATTTTTCAAATGTTAATTTTCTCCCTGTGCTTAAAAATCATTAAAAAACCGGCCTGATTATGTGGCGTATGGTACGCCGCGGGTTGGCTGGTTTATCTATAAAACAGGAACCTTGATGCTGAAATTATGTTAAAGTGTGAGTTATGTCAAAAAAATGTGTGTTTATTTATTTAGTGCTTTCTGTGCCCCTTGGTATTAATTAATAGCTTGTACAGGGACAAAAAGAAGACAGTGACTTTGGCAGAACACTGAAGATATTATGTTTAAAATCACCTGCATCATAACTTTGCCCATTTTCCAAACATTCAGGTAACACCAAACTGCAAGGCTGAAACTTTATTTCACCATGGTAATTAATGTAAGAATTAATTATTTTACTTTATCATTCTGTTTAAGTAGTTTAAGCATTCTTTTGTGACATTTATCCACTATGTAACATAGTAACCACTATGTGTGCACTGCATATTATTATAGATATTTTACAGTCCTGTAAGGGAATTTAGGATAGTTTATATATTTTTGTACACACAATACCTACTCATTATTTTGGTCTTAATAGCATTACAGTGTGTATTTGCCTGATTGAGCTGGTTTTACTGAGCTGGCTGCTAAAATCATTGATGTCATCTTTCTAAGAAGTTACTTATAGCCAGAACAAGGCTGTTAAGAACAAAGTTATCATTTTATTTGAACATTCATTTTACTACCATTGGTCACTTCCCATAAACCTTATGAATCTAACTCTCCTTACGCATTTGTTTCTGGTTTTGTAGTATTCATAACAAAACAAATAGCATCTGTCAAGGTAGCCTCATTCCTGAAAACATATTCTGTACTTTTTTTCTTCCATGCCAAATCACAAATATAAACAAGTAAATATTTTCTTTTCTCTCCTTCCACTCCTCCTGTTGAGTGTTGCATGCTGCTTCACAACTCGGACTCATCCAGGTGAGATGGCGAGCTCCTTTTAAGCTGGACATTAGAACACTTCTGGTGTCATAGTATGTTCTCTTCGAAGCACATCGGGATCCTGTGGAAGCAAGGGAGGTTCTCCCATAACAGCACCCTCTAACAGCACCCAGGGACACCAACAAGGCTGTACTTCAGGACTCCAACTCCCATATACCCCAGTGAGTGCTGAAACTGGGATGCCTTGAGAGGACCATTGTCAGCTGTCATACCGGAGCTCGAACTGCTCCCGTCCTCCAGCTTCCACTGGTTCATCCGTTAAAAACCTCCAGCTGGGAAAAAGGTAATTTTCCTGTCCAGCCATCAGCATGTTTCAGTTGCTGACCTTGATGTCAATGTGCAAGCTGCTTTGAATCATGAACTTGGTTGCACCTCCTTCAATTTGAACCAAAGTAAAATAGCAATTATTGTTTTCAGAAGGCATTAAAGAATGGTAAAGAAAGAACTGAGACCAACTACTCAAAAAAAAAATTGTAGAGGAAGATAGAAGTACAGAGTTTTTATGCTGAGGCAAAATGAGAATATCAACACTGTTCCCCACACCATGAAAATCATTACAAAAAGTGAATACAAGGTTCTCAAATAACCAAACTATAGTCAAGAGCTGCTGTCCTCACAGTTTCATCTATCTGGATCTCTGAAGGATGTTCTAAGAGGTCTTTGATTTGCAGGTGAAGATAAGGTTTAAAAGTGTTGCATACCTGACTACTGAAACAAACAACGTTTTCTAAAGCTTGTAGACCGCACAGAAATGTTGCGTAAGAACTTTTCCACGTTAAAATCGCGATGTATAAAACCTACACTTGGCGTAAATCCACGCACTTTTCCACGGTACCTCATACCTTGTCGTACGCAAGTTCTCCGCTCGGTTTTGCAGACTGGCGGCACCCAGCGTCAAAGCAGTGCTACTGTTCCTGTGTGGTTACACCTTATTTTCCTGACGAGGCTTTATAAATACACCGAAACTAAACGCATATTTTTTATCAGTGTAATGCATCTGATTGTAATTAACTTGTAACAATATAATGGTAGAGGGAACAGCCATAGTATTCCAAATACCATAACTGCTTTAGCGTTGTTACTCTCACTTCTTCTTCTTCTTCTTTCAGCTCCTCTTGTTAGGAGTTGCCACAGCGGATCATCTTTTTCAATATTTCTCTCACTGCACCACTCAAGAGTATTTATATCACTGTATCTGAGTGTGAATCACAGCAGCAGCTGATCGGAAAGGGAATTATCGGTATACAGCTTCAAGGACACGCTGTCTCAGCCACTGCAAAATGTTTTAAAGCCTTTCCTGTACGGACCTCGCGGTTCAGAAAAAGAAACGATATCATTTATAAGGTGAAATTCAGCAAAATATGTTTATTAAATTATACAGATAAAACTTTAACTTCATTTAAATAATCTATATTCTTCACTGGGAGTGTCGTTAAGGATAGAATAATTAAACATGTACTACGAAGACATTTCAATGTTCTTTAAACGTTTTGAAGAATCGGCGCTAAGCTTACAGATGGCTTAACGTCTATTACAGAACTGATTGTGTGGCGATCGGTTACTTGGGTAAAGAAAAGCACTGACAGCAGTGACGGCTACGCCAATATATACTGAATATAAAACAGAAAGAGAAAATAACAACACAGCTAAAAACACAGCGACAAATTTCGGCAAAAGTTAAATGCTTGTGTCATGAACACGAGGCGGCTATGCAGCCACCCACTGTGCATAAGCTACCTTACTGACGGGCGGGCGAAGGAGCCACCGATTCTTCCTCTGCCCAGTGCCACCACAAGCCTAGAGCCCCTGATTGTACTGCTGCAATAAATTATTTCATCGAAGTGAAACACATGTTTAATAACGTGCTTTAACTCCTATCATCATGAAAATGATATCACGTATGCATCTCAGTATTTTAGTTATTCAGAGAACTGTAATATTACGAATGTAATTGATTCTGTGTCCAGTTGGAGGAAGAGAGCCGGTTTAAAAAGTAAGTAGTGATTCACACACATAGAGCACATAGAAGATCAAATACAAAACAAAGCATTTAACGTGCTACTTTAATTATGATGTGATTTGAGAAACTGGTTAATTAAACGATTTTAAGATGAAGTTTATGATGTTCTACTTTAATGACAAAATAAACTACGTGATTAAAGTGGAAATGTCGAGATTGAAGTTGATATTTCGTGCTTTATCCTCACTGTGTGCCTTTTTTCTCTGTACCCTAATAAGCTTTCATATGACACTCAGACAGTGGGCTTACAACTCGGCTTTTCACGGCGACTTTGATATGTGACTTCTTTTTATTTCCGCACTGTGCGATTTGTGAATGTGAGCTTTCAAGTTTCTCCAACACGCTATGTCACTCGATCAACTTCCTTTTGTTGATTATACCACGGTTTATTTGAACAAATAGTATGTTTTTCCTTTGCCTCCACTTGGTATTCGCTGAAATTCTTATATTTTCCCCGTGCTTTTCCCATTTTCACAGAAGGCTGCGCCTAAGGGCAATTTATATTGATTTACATATTCAAATAGGCGTAATTCTGGGAGGATTTGGGGCGTTACATAATGTGCGTGCACGAGCGTTAGTTTTCACGCTGGTCGGGATTTATGTAGCGGAAGAACGTGGAAGTTGGAGTACGCACAGATTCCTGCATCTGGATTTTTCTGTGCGTAAGCACATTTCAGCTTTTGTGCTTACGCCATGTTATAGTGCGAGTTCTACGCACGGCGTTATACATGAGGCCCCTGGAGTGCGGCAGTGGCTACAGGTTTTCATTCTAACCCTTTTCCTAATCAGTGACCAGTTTACATTGCTAATTAACTTTTTCCCCATCACTTTAATAGCCCTGTTAGAAGATTTCAGCCATCTGAATTGATTCCTTTCTTCATTAAATGACAGTCAAGCAGAAAAGAAATGTGAAACTAACTAACAGATGACCAGCTAAACTGGGGCTTCAAACTCCAACCAATTTCACTCCAATCACTTTCTTAATGGGAAGCCAATTCTTGCTGTTAATTAAACCCGTTGTTTAATTCCATGGCTTGTTGTGGCTGTCATTCTGCCACAGCACACATTTCGAAAACTGTTGTTTTTCTGTTCTTTCTAAGAGCACCGTCAAAATGTTTTGGTGACCTGAGAGATCAACCATACCAAGAACATCACCTTTCTTTAATTTCAGATATTGTGTAATGGGCACAGGGGAGCTGGTCATGTGGTGGCTTGTTTTGTGTCTCATTATTATTTGACTGCTAATTAAAGAAAATGAAACAACTATGGGGCCCGAGTCAAGTTAATTAAAAGAAGTAATCAGTAGCAAAAACTGGTCACTAATTAAGAAGATGGTAAGAATGAAAACCTGCAGCCACTGAGGCACTCGATGCCTGGAATTCGCCACCCCTGTCCTAGCCTTTATAGTGCTTATGGCAGTCCCTTGACAGTGATGGGCAGGTGACTTCACCTCTTGGAAGATAACCCACGGAACATAAAAGAGGTACATGGTGTGGCGAGTGGCTGGGGGTGGTACCCAGCCAGGACGCCCTGAAGGACCGGAGGAGTGCTTATGCCTCCTCCAGACTACGAGGGGGCGACCACCCTGGTGGCTTTGGGGACCACGGGAATGGAGCTTAGACGCTCAACCCTATAGGGGCCCGTGGTCCTCAGCACTTCCGCCACACCCAGAAGTGCTGGGGGGAAGAAGACCAGGGACACCTAGAGTGTTTCTGGGTGCGCAGTTGGTACTTCCACGACACTAGGAAGGGGTGGTGGAGGCTCATCAGGAGGCACCTGGAGCATGTCTGGGTGATTATAATTATAAAAGGGGCTGCATTCCTCTATTCAATGGTTGGAGTGGAGTTGGGGGTGTAGAAGGACGAGCTTGGAGGAGAGGAGTGGAGGCGGTGAAGAAGGCATTGGTTAAGAGGCCTGGACTTTGGGGGAATGTTTTGGGTTGTGTGCTGTGTGTTTCCACTGAAAATGTATAATAAACATGTGTTGGGTTTTGTACCTATGGTGTCTGCCTGTCTGTGTCAGGGCTGCTTCCCAGAACAGATAAACAGAAACTAAATGACCTACAATATAAACATAAACAAAGGAATCAAAATTAACAAAATTAATATAAAAATGACTTTGAACCCCAGTCAGAGGAGGAACCCTGGCTGAAATATAATTATTAAGTCTGAAGAAAAGTCTAGTAAACATTTGATCATTAAAACAGCATGTTAACACCGTGTACCTCATACAGGAATGTACATACTATATAGCTCTCAGATCTGAAGAACTACATATTTTGAATGAAATAACTGAATGCCAGTCCTAGTATTTAGCATCTTAATGTCCTTCTGTGTCAGTCAGTAAGTGTACACAGTCTGTTTCTAAGATGTAATCACTGAGTGAGATCATATGCTCTTTACTTCCAAATGGTAATCATCATTGTTATAAAATTATAATTTCCAGGGAGCACATAATGAAAGTTTTTTAAAACTTGGAGGAAAATAAGTGATCCCTTTTGTGAGCACCTTCTTGCCGACATAATATGTCATTTAAAGTTCAGGTGGTGGCTTATTAATCTGAAGAAAAAATAAAAGCTACAACAGCACCTGGGGCCTCATGTATAAATGGTGCGTACAGAAATGTTGCGTAAGAACGTTTCCATGTTCTAATCGCGATGTATAAAACCTACACTTGGCATAAAGCCATGCACTTTTCCACGGTACCTCATACCCTATCGTACGCAAGTTCTCCGCTCGGTTTTGCAGACTGGTGGCACCCAGCATCAAAGCAGAGCTACTGTTCCTGTGTGGTTATCCTTTATTTTCCTGACATGGCTTTATAAATACACTGAAATTAATTGCTTATTGTTTATTAGTGTAATGCATCTAATTGTAAATTACCTGTAACAATATAATGGTCCAGGGAATAGCCATAGTATTCCAAATACCATAACTGCTTTAGCGTTGTTACTCTCACTGCACCATCTTCTTCTTCTTTTTCTTCTTTCAGTTGCTCTCGTTAGGGGTTGCCACAGCGGATCATCTTTAACCATATTCCTCTCACTACACCACTCGGAGTATTTATATCACTGTATCTAGTGGGGAATCACAGCAACAGCTGATTGGAAAGAGAATTATCGGTATACAGTATCAAGCACAAAGATTTTCATGTATGGACCTCGCAGTTCAGAAACAGTTTCATCCCAAGAACTATAAACGCACTCAATCAATTTCTCCTTGTAGAACTGTTTGTACTTATAAGTACAATCACCTCACTGTAAACTTGCACTACAGTTATAATATTGCACAACCTGCGCCACTTTATATAGCGCGTATTTATATATGATGACGATATCATTTTTAAGATGAAATGCATCAAATTATGTTGATTATATTATACAGATAAAACTTTTACTTCATTTAAATAATCTGTATTGTTAATAATTAAACATGTGAGGACACGGTGCCGCAGCGCTAGCAAGTTCATGTATTGTTCTTGCCTTGCACTGTATATTTGCTGAGGCTGGCGCGACACTGGAAGGATAGATGGATAGAATAATTAAACACGTACTATGAAGATATTTCAATGTTCCTTAAAAGTTTTGAAGAATCGTCGCTATACGCTTACAGATGGCTTAACGTCTATTACAGAGCTGATTGTGTGGTGATTGGATATTTTGGGAAAGAAAAGTAAAGACAGGAATTGCAGGTTAGTATGTTTGAAAGAGACTGCTACAATAAATTATTTCATCGAAGGTCGCGCATGGCACAGCAGCATTTTGTGTGAGACATGAACAATCACTGCTCCATTGTGTTCTCATGTTTAATAACATGCTTTCATTCCAATCATCATGAAAATGATATCACGTATACATCTCAGTATTTTAATTATTCAGAGAGCTGTAATATCACAAATGTAATGGATTCTGTGTCCTGTCGGAGAAAGAGAAAGAAGGGAAGCACGTAGTGATTCACACACATAGAGCACATTGAAGATCAAATACAAAACAAAGCATTTAACTTGCTACTTTAGTTACGATGGGATTTGAGAAACTACTGAATTAAATGATTTTAAGATGAAGTTTATGATGTTCTACTTTAATGACAAAATAAACTATGTGATTTAAGTGGAAATTTCGAGATTAAAGTTGGCATTTCGTGCTTTTTTCCCACTGTGTGCCTATTTTTTTTTGTCTGTACCCCAATAAGCTCAGACGGTGGGCTATGACTCCCTTTTCATGGCGACTTTGATATCTGACAACTTCTTTTTTATTTTGGCACTGTGTGACTTTGTGAACTTGAGCTTTCGAAGTTTCTCCCACATGCTATGTCACTCGATCAACTTCCTTTTGTTGAATATACCACTGTTTAAATCAACAAATACTATGTTTTTCCTTTGCCTCCACTTGGTATTTGCTGAAATTCGTATATTTTCCCCCATGCTTTTTCCATTGTCTTTTCACAGAAGGCTGAGCTTAAGGGCTATTTATATTGATTTGCATATTCAAAGAGGCGTAATTCTGGGAGGAGTTGGGGCGGGACAGCACGCGCGTGCACGCGCATTACTTTTCACGCTGACCAGGATTTATGTAGCGGAAGAACGCGGAAGTTGGCGAACGCACAGATTCCTGCATCTGGATTTTTCTGTGCGTAAGCACATTTCGGCTTTTGTGCTTACGTCATGTTATAGTGCGAATTCTACACACAACGTTATGCATGAGGCCCCTGGTCTTTAGTAACTGTGATAACTATACATAAATAAAATCTCCAAAGGGTTCTACAGGTACCTCCCACAGTTAAACGATATGCTATTTAGTTTGCTTGGCCAAATGACCCCAATATAATTGAGTTAGTGTGGGTGTGTGAGTCATGAAGTATATTGGTGCCCTGTCCAGCACTGGTTCCTTACTTTCCTAGAATATGTCTTTATGAACCTGTACTGGAACAAACTGTTTTGGAGAATGAATGAACTTGGATTAAAAAGATGAACTGTATGTCATACATGCGTGTTAAAGAAACCCAATGAATATGATGTATTACCTTTCTTTCCTATGAACTTCTGGGGCAGAAGCTGGCATTGCCATCTAACAAATGTCAGAATTCTGAATTTGAATCCTAGCCCTGACATGATCTGCGTGGAGTCAGAATGTTCTCTTCATATCTTTTTGTTTTTTTTCTCCCACACCTTTCACAAGTCATGTGAAAAAGTAAGTACACCTTTAGATAAAGACAATGCAATAATGTATTCACAGATATATCATTCCATTCCCCTCTTTGGAAATAGTGAGTACACCCTTGGTTCTAATAGTAGCTGGTATTGCCCCCTTTGGCAGAAACTACCTCAAAAAGGCATTTCATATAATTGTCTAGCAGTCCCAGACATTGACTAGGAGAATGTTTTTCTCACTCCTCCTCCACAGTTCTTTCTTCTGTGTTATGTTATGTAATGGACAGCCGGGTCCCATGCCCGGTTGGGACGACCCTGCTGTATATGGTCCGGGGGAGCAGCCATGGACTTCTCAGTACCTCCCCCGGGATGCTTGGTGGCAGCCTCCCTGGTTGATGATGCCTCAGTTTCCTGCAGGATTTCATGGGAAATGGAGTTCTCCCCAACCCTGTGGGGACCCAGGATGGCCGCCAGGGGGCGAGGCAGAGATAGTTAAGCCCAGCTGGTTTAATCATCGGCCCCACACGGGGGTGCAATTGGGAACAGGTGAGCAAGCACCAGGAGCACTCCTGGGAGGGCCATAAAAGGAGCCAGCAACCACCACTCTGGGCCAGAATTGGGAGGAAGAGGACGAGGTTGCCTGAGAGGAGTGGTGGTGCCAGCGGAAGGATTGCTGTGTTTAAAGTAAAGCACTTTGAGCTACATTTTTTTGTATGAAAATGTGCTATATAAATAAATGTTGATTGATTGAAAGTAAGGTGCTTTGGGACAGTGTTATACCTGTGGGGTTCATGGGGAAGACGTGCCCCACAGGGGAAGAGTGTTTGGACTGTGTTTAAGTGCTGGGACTGTGTTGGGCCTGTGGGACATGGGGAAGATGTGCCCCACGGCTGAAGAGAAAATAAAAAGATTTCTGTTCAATTTATACGTGCCTCAGTGTGAATCTGTGTCGGGTTGGGCGCTTATATAGCGCCTTATTCAAAGTTAGAAGAGTATATTGTGTGTATAGCTTGTTTCAAATGTTCCCGCAGCATCTCAATCTGATTTAGAGCTAGACTTTGAGTTGACCAGAACCCTCCATTTGTTTCTTTTCAGACATTCCTTGGTGGATTTACTGATACAGTATGTTTAAGGCCATTGTTACTTAGCAAAGTCCATCAATGGAGCTACAATCTTCTGATAGGTCTCAAGTTATCCTCAAGCACGATTTGGTGCAATGAAGAATTCATAGTGAATTCTGTGAAGGTGAGCTGCTCAGGCCCTAATGCAGCAAAGCAGTCCTAAACTATAATATATTGACCACTGTAACAAAACACACAAAAACAAAGTCAAAGGGTTGGGGACCATCGTCGTTTAGCAGTGTATACTGGCACAATTGAATAGGTCTTTACAGACTTGAGTCCAGAATAGAACTGACTAATACAGAAATGGTTGGCATATAACAAGAAAGTGGCCTTTTGGGATCGGAGTGGCATCACCTGGAGTTGGGACCTTGAGAGGTGGAACCGGAAATGACATAATGAGGTATTCTTTAGCTGGAAGTGATTATTGGACTGGTTCTTCAGTTGTTCTTCAGGTAAAAGAGGAGAAAGAGTTAGAGTGCAGTGCCAACCCCTGGTCTAGCGGTAACATACAATTATTGGAACCTGTAAACTGTATCCCAAAGTGTGGTTTGCATGTGTGACATGACCGTACTTTACAGTTGGTATCAGATTCTTCTGGTCAAATGCTGTCTCTGGTATTCACCAAACATTTCTTTATGTATGTGGCCAAATAACTCTGTCTTTGAGTTATCTGCCCAGGCCACAATGTTCTGACGGGGCCTCATGCATAACACCATGCGTAGAATTCACAGTAAAACATGGCGTATGGACAAAAGTGGAAATGTGCATACACACAAAAGAATTCAGATGCACAAAACTGTGTGTAAGCCAACTTCCACGCACTTCTGCTACATAAATTGCGGTCAATGTGAAAACTAACTCTCATGTACTCACCTAAAACCCCACCCCAACTCCTCCCAGAATTTTGTATATCTTTATATGCTAATCAATATAAATAGCTCTTTCTATTAAGTGTTCACTTAAAAGACAATGGAAAAAGCTTGTGAAAAAGAAAGTTTTCAGCGAATGCAAAGTTGAGGCAAGAAAAAACATACTATCTCTTGGCTTAAGCAGTGGTATAAACAACAAAAGGAAGTTGATCAAGTGATACAGAGTGTGGAGACACTTGAAAATTCAAGTTCAGTGCCCAAAATAAAAAAGAAGTGGTCAGATATCAAAGTCGCCATGAAAAGGTGAGTTGTAGCCCAGCATCTGAGTGTCATACGGAAAAATAGAGAGAAAAGAAAAAAAAATAGGGACACAGTGAAAAAAACGTCAAATGTCCACTTCAATCTTGTAGTTTATTTTGTCATTAAAGTAGAATGTCATAAACTTAATCTTAAAGTCAATGTTTAATTTACTGGAGTTTCTCAGATCCTATCGTAACTAAAGTGGCACGTTAAATGCTTCATATTCTATGTGTTCTTCTATGTACTTTATGTGTGTGAATAACTACATGCTTCTTAAATGGGCTTTCTCTTATGCCGACAGGACACAGAATCCATTACATTCATGATATTTCAGCTCTCTAAACAATTTAAATGCTAAGTTGTATACTTCATATAATTTTCATAACGATAGGAATTAAAGCATGTATTAAACATGGGGGCATAGTGGCGCAGTGGTAGTGATGAGCTAGAGCCCCGTCTAGAGATTGTTCCTACCTCCTGAAAGATGCTTGCTGCGCTGTGTGCGACCCTCGATTAAATAATTTATTGCAGCAATTCTGTCTCTTTCAAACATACTAACCCCCAATTCCAGTCCTTCCTTTTCTTTCTCCTTGTAACCAATCACCACACAATTAGCTTTGTAATAAATGTCAAGCCATTTGTAAGCTTAGAACACTGATTCTTCAAAACTTTAAAGGTTCATTGAAATATCTTCGCTGTACATGTTTAACTATTCCATCCATTTATCCATCCAGGGTTGCACCAGTTCCAGCAAGTGTACAGGTGGAGGTAGAAACAATCCCTGAACGGTGACGCCAGCTCATCACTACTGCTGAGCCACCGCGCCCTCACATGTTTAATTATTATCAATATACATTACTTAAATTAAGTTAAAAATGTATCTGTATGATGTAATATACATACTTTACTGTATTTGATCTTAAAAAATTATATCAAGAGCTCCAAGAAGATAGCACTTGGAAATCTAAATTGACTTAGAAGCGAGTCGTCATCATATATAAATATGCGCCTTCTTCTATTGAATTAAATTCCTTTATTATTGTATAGTACAATGAGATTCAATATGCAAATTCTCCATAAACTTATTTTCCTATAAAATGATAAAATGACAGTAATAATAACAATAATATTGTGTGCCCAACTAAGTTGAGCGTGTTAAAGTTGTCTGTGAAGGGCTCCCTGTTTAAACGCGGCTACCAGTCGTGAACTGGGCCCTTCGTCGCACAGCATTATGATTTTTTATAATGGAAACAAAATTACAAAAGAAAACCCTTGGACATTGATTCGATACGAACGGCCTACTCGGAATCACTGTCCGAATAGTAATTATGTAGTGGTGTGGTAGCATTTCTGCTTCTGTCCGTTCACAATCCATCTCGTTTTCATGACGTTATCGTTTCCTCTCACGATGTCTTCTCAATCTTTCTCCAATCTCGCAGGTTGCTTTGTGGCAATCCAAAGAGTAAGGCAATATACACGGAGCAATGGTTATAAAAGGGGGACATATAGGTATCCAGGCTCTTTAAAGCATAAATAGGGATCACTTCACTGACATGTGAGCAAGCCACGGTACAACTGTGAGACGCGCAGCACTCGCCGGTTACAACGTAACAATAATAATTTCCTGAACGTGCTGTTACGTTGTCATTCATTTTACCCACTGTCTTTCTTTCACTCATATGTTACGTAGGCACGTACCTTTTATCTTCGGCAATCTCATTCTCTAACCAGGCCTCAGGAGCTAACCAGCGTAACACTGTCCACCACCTCTTTCATTATTCCGGCACATTGTTGACATCCGTGAGTAACAACAACGTACTAAACTGGAAGGTGGTCTACGCATGCGTGGAATTCGTGGACAAACATCAAGATCTAAATGAAGATCTCTTTAGTTAATTTAAAGCACAACAATTTGTTTAGTTTGAATGTTTGTGTTTTGAGGTGTGATTGGAGTACTACAGTCTTCAGTAGTATAAGCCTGGAGGAGATTCTTAATGCAATGCTTATGTTTTAGCTGTCTCTCTACTGCCATCTAGTGCTTCTTCTTCTAATTCATTCGCGGACAAACAAAGATCAAGATCCAAATGAAGATTATATATAGAGATGAAAGCATGTACATATAGTGGAAACTGTGAAATGGTGCATAAAGTGGCTCAGGTTGTGCAATATTACAATTGTAATACAAATTTTCAGTAAGGTAACTGTACTTATAAGTACAAACTGTTCTACTGGGAGCACTTGATGGAATGACTGAGTGGGTTTAGAACTCTTGGGATGAAACTGTCTTTGAACTGCGAAGTCTCTAAAGGAAAGGCTTTAAAGCGATTGCTGTAAGAAAGAAATTCAAATAGACTGTGAGCATGGCTGAGGCAGCATGTGCTAGATGCTGCATCCTGATAATCCTTTTTCCCATCAGATATTGTAGAGTTGTGATTCCACATTCAGATACAGTGAGTTAAAATACTCTCAGTGTTGCACTGAGAGCAACAATGCTTTGGCAGGTATGGCATTTGGAAAAATTTGGCCATTCTGTGGATAATTATATTGTTACAGGTTGATTACAATCAGATGTCTTAAACTAATAAACGATATGAGATTAATTTCAGTGTATTTGATAAAGCTGCTTCAGGGATGTGAATCTAAAAAATAAAGGGAAACCACACAGAAACAGTAGCACTGCTTTGATGCTAGGTGCCACCAGTTTGCAAAACCGAGCCGAAAACTTGCATACGAAATGGTTTGAACTGGTGTGAAAATGTGTGTGGCTTTACGCCAAGTTTATTTTTTATACATCGTGAAGTGAGCGTGGAAATGGGCGTACACAACATTTTTGTGCACACGCACCATTTATGCATGAGGCCCCTGGTCTTTGCCTAAGTCTACATGGATAAATCTTACCTTGCCTTAATGTTTTTTCTGAAAAGTAAAGGTTTCCTCCTGGCACATCTCCTATGTAGATCTCATTTGTGCTGCCTCTTTCTATTGCTACACTTAATGCTACCTGTAGGTCCCATGATGAAATTCTAGGACTGTCAGACTTGTTTTGGCATCTTGCATTCTGCTGTCAGATGTTTGAAATCTTTTCTACTTATAGATGATCTTGCGAATAGTGGAATGGTTGATTTTGAATTGTTTGGAGATTAACCCATCCTGAGACAAAGTTCTCCCAGCTCAAGTCTGTTTTATCTAGGTGTGAGGTGCCTGGAGTTGTATAGGGTAAATAATATATTTTTATTTGGAACACATGCATTTCATGTGTGTTCCGTGTCTACAATGATCTGGGAAAATATACAGTAGGATGACAGGAAATGCAAGGCAAGTAATGTTGAACACATACTGCATCTAAAACAAAAACTTTTTTCATGTTATAGTACTAGTGACAAAATTTTGACATGAAGTGTATAATGTGTCAAGACTGAAATTCAAATATCAAATAAACTCACAAAAGATACACATATAACAAAATAAGTGCGCTTTTATTCAAGAATATAACCGAAGGAAAATAAATCGGGTTAGGGTACAACACTGACATGACTGCTTGTGTGGTTTAGAGGTAAGAACTGCTGACTCATAATTAAGAGGAGTGAGAATCTTCCGCATATTTTTCACTTCGACATAATGGAAAATAAACAGTCATGCATTAGCATATATAAACTAATTAAATAGAAAAAAGGAAAAACATTATTTTAAGTCTTCAACAAAAATATAACACGTATGTTGAGTCCTTCTCAAAAAGAATTTAAATAATAATGTTTTTCCTTTTTTCTATTTAATTAGTTTTATGTCTATTTATGCTAATACATAACTTTTTATTTTCCATAGAGGTTGCCAGTTCGATTCTGGACGCTCCCCAGAACTACAATTTTGAGTAGTGAGCTGTTCTTATTGTTAATATTATACTGTAGAATAAAAACAAACATTTGATTTCAGTCTGTAACAGCCGGTGTAAATGTATGGTACTTGTAAAGGTTAGTGTTTTTTTTTATTCAGTTTTATTCTCGCAATCACAAACCTTGGCAAGCTCTGTAAGCCCTGCTGTTTCATTGAACGACATGCATGTGGCAGATTGACTGGTAGGATGACACCCAATCTGTTGCTGCATCCAAACGGTGCCATCATTTGCCTTTATGCCTGGTGCAGCTGCGTTGTTCTTATGTATGACTGGACGTTTCTTGTGGGGATGGCTTCTGTTCTCTTTCTCCAATGTAGAACTCTCATTCTCATCTGAGTTCACCTCTGTTATAGAACGTCTTTTTTTAAAAACAGCAGTGTCAGATCAGGGGGAGCAGCTCACTACTGAAAATGGTAATTCTGGGAAGTGCATGGGATTGAACCAGCAGTTCTTGCCGCTGCAACACCCAAGTGGTTGTATCAGCGTCATGCCCTAACATGATTTCTTTTTCTTTGGTTTTATTCTTTAAAAAAAGTGTACTTTTGTGAAAGTGTTTATTTGATATTTGGACTTCAGTCTTGACACATTATATACTTCATGTCAAACTTTTGTCATTAGTACTATACATGAAAAACATTTTTGTTTTAGATATGTTTTCAACATTTCTTGCCTCGCATTTCCTGTCATCCTACTGTACATTTACTCAGATAGTTGTAGACACGGAACACACATGAAATGCATATGTTCCAAATAACGATATATTATTTACCCTATACAACTCCAGGCACCTCACACTGAGAAAAACAGACTTGAGCTGGGAGAACTTTGTGCCTGTGTTGAGCTGCGGCTGTGGGTGAATGAGATAGCAGGCTGCTTGTGCTGATTCACACATTTGCAAAACAAAAGAAGCTAATGGAGAGGTGCGAAGGAATTTAAGGTGACCTGGGATTACAAGTTTTTTCATAGGTTTCAGGGATTCTAATGTTAATAAGTCCACCAATTGGCATAGTGCTGAGTTGATCAAGTGCATATTTTTAGCAATTATTCTTTAATTGTTCTGGTGCTAAAAGTATCAAGAAAAAAACATCTGGAGCAGTGACTGCAACTTTTGCAACATAATTGCACACCTCCACACACTGTATTGTTAGAGCTTTTGATCAAGAATAATGTGGTTGTTGCTTTGCACCCCTTGTATTTGCCTGATGTCACTCCCTGTGTCTTCTTTTTGTTATTGAAATTAAAATTGAGACTGAAAGGAAGGAGATTTGCTACCATGGAAGAAATACAGGAAGAGTGGCCGGTGGTTCTAGACATGGTAACAAAAGATGAGTGCAAGAAATGTTAGCAGGAATTGAAGAAGCGCTGAGACAAGAGTATAGAATCTCACTGAGAATATTTTGCAGGTGAATAAAATAGAATTTCTGAAAGTTTTATAATAAAGTTTTTTTTAACAATTCTGGGAATTTTTGGTTCCCCCTTGCATGTTAAAAAAAACAAACAAAAAAAGACATTTCATGGGGTGTACTTACTTTTTCACCTGGCCTTAAGCGTTAGGCTATTTCTCATGTAATTTTCTAACCTGCTTAATTCAGACCATGGTCGTGCAGGAATGGGGGCTGGAGCTTATCCCAGCTGGCATAGGGTGCAAGGATGGACAAAATAGGGCCAATTTACCGTCGCCAGTTCACCTAATATGCATATATTTGGACAGGGGAAGCAAACTCACAGAGTGAGAACATGCAAACACCATGCAGGGAGGATCTGAGTGGTAAACTTTAGTCTCCATACTGCGAGGCAGCAGCGCTACCACTGTACCGCCAAACTACATACTAGGTTATTTGGCACTTCTAAATTGGCACCATATGTGTACGCAAAGACGTGCACAATTGTGCTCTGCGATGGACTGGTTTGGTGCTTGCCTTATACTAAGTGCTGTCTGGATAAGCTCTGGCCCACTGTGAGTCTATACTAGACTGAGTAGCTTATATAATGGATGGATATTTTCATATGAATCTCTTAAAACCACAAATTTATTTTTCATTGAATAAAAATCTATTTTTTAAACCTGAATAGCATATCTTAAATGCTGCTTGTAATTTTCTTATTTTTCCTTTGTTCACAAGCACATATAATTTAATGAAAATTGTATTTATTTTTTCTCATACACAAACCTAAGCATTACAATTACCATAATTAACTGAACAATAACAACAAAGCAGGCCATCATCTTTTAAAAATAATTATTGGTTCCTTGTTTTATTTAACCCTGCTGTATTTTTAACATTTAACCTTTGTATCTTGTTTTAAAGAATAAAATATCTGATTTTGTAATTCACGTGATGCAACTGCGTTCTTCTAAAATTAAAATTAAAAGAGTAATTATGTTATAACATAAATCAGGTTAGCACAAGAAAAGTACAACGGACTAAAATGTTAACTAGATACATGCTGGTGACATACCACATTTTATACGACACCAGTGGTCCGAGCAAAAATAAACGGTAATATTTCGAACAGTTTACATAATGCGTTTGCAGAAACTTGACCCAATATTACAGTGTAATCCCTGAATAAAAGTTGTGCTGTACAAGATGCATAAACTTTTTATTTCCTAAAACAAGGCTTTTGACCGTGGGTCACACCACGGCTGCGCAGGAAACAAACTGGACGGCCAATACAATATTAGGCCTTTGCTCTCCTGCTTGCTCAGGCCTTGGCGGTCGAACATTACCTTTGCTCTCCAGCTCGCTAATTTAATGGCACGACCAACTCGGCCCTGGTCCATTTTTCTGGCTTTAACTATGCTGCTTCTTTCTAACTGTGTTCCACGTGCATTTGTGAATCACAAACTTTTTTTTAATAAGGAAAGCCCTCCCCCAGTTAGTTCTGCCAACTTCAACATGCAACACCCCATTCAGTGATTCCGGACAATGTCATACGGTGTTAAACTAGCTCAGAAGGGTGGAAAACATCTACCCCGCCTCCACGGTCGCTTTCGATTGGTTGTTCGGTTTCACATCATGGGGCATGCCTAACGTTGAATGCAAAAATATGATCGCTCATAGGTCAATCCACCTATCCGTTGTGTTGTGTAGTTTGTCTCTCCCGCCCCCATACTACCCAAGCCTTGTTTCCTAGCTTTCGAGAACATAGAGAATGAGTGGGACGCTGTTGCACTCAGTTTTGCTGTGTCTACAAAAACCTATTTCCAGCGTCAGCGTTGTAACAAAAGAAGAAGAAGAAAACCAAACGTTATACCATCTGGCAAAACTACAATCCGCCTTTGGATTTGTGTCCTTAAACGAAATGAGGCCCTGGCAAACGGTTATTGATACGTTTATGTGGTTCATTGACAGCGAGTAGTAAGTAGTTAACAGACAAATGTTGAATGCTTACTTTTCTTTCGTCTTTCCTTTTTTTTGGATTGTACCCGCTGGTAGATTGAACTCGGTGCTTAAAACATCTCAAGCCAGGCAATAAAGCATGGGAATAACTGAAATCTGTTTAATGTAAAGTCGCAGATTTCTATAGTGAAAAAAGATCAATTTAATGGAAGCAAGAAGTTTGTTTTCAATTTCGGGGTGACTGATCACAGTAAGTGTTCACTGACTGGAAGGAAGCAACAAAGGTGGTACCCCAAACTGGACCGACAGAGTCGTTTTGAAGGAAGGCGTTTAGATCTTTTGTTGTAAATTAGCAGAGAGCGTGACGACCGAGCTGAAATGTCATTTATGTACTGTACAGTTTCATGGTTTGTTCCTGCTGTTTTCGCTCTATTTACCCCTTCCTCATAGCATTAACTACCTGGACTGAACTGAAACCAAACATCCGAACCCTTGGTAGCAACCGGGTAAAACAGACTGTGGTTTGTAAAATACAGCGTGAACTTAAGCCGAAAAACAACTGAACAAGCCGGAATGAGTTCATTGACTTGTCTTCTTTCATATGCAGTTCGCTTTCCCTATTTGCTGAACAGTTAATCAGGCTGATGCTTAATTGATACGTGCAGTCATACTAATTCTCAAGTGTCTCGAAGATGGCAACAGCACTCGGAGGACGCAATCCGGGAAATCGCGGAGCGAACCCCAGAAAAGGCCGTATCTTGGGATTTATAGACGCCATCCAGGATGCTGTGGGACCCCCGAAGCAAGCTGCCGCGGATCGGCGCACAGTGGAGAAGACTTGGAAACTAATGGACAAAGTGGTAAGACAGGATGAGCTTTCCTGGTTTTACTTTTTTTGCTTTTTAAGTAACATTGGTTAGAAGATCAGGGATGTTAATATCTGACATCCAAGCCGCATGGATCCCGACAAACGAAGCACACAGACAGCAGCCCCTGGCACTATGCGCAGCCGCCAGTTCGTGTGTCTACGCTCTCTGGGCACAAGCTTACAGCTGCGTGTTTTCTGGCAACAGTCGATGTCACTTGGGGTTGTTAAATGAGGTTTGGCATCGCACATCTAGGTGGATTTCTGATTTTTTTTTCCTTTTTGTTTCGGGTTAGTTTTTTGTTTACTCATGTAGTATTTGCTAGAGAAAATTAATGTTATTTTTCATAGAACTGCCAGTTAAAAGGCGATCCATTCCAACGTGCGCGGTAGGAATTGACCAATGTACAATTTAGCATCTAGATTTTAGTTTGCGGAGTTAAACTTAACAGCCATTATTTTTGAAGAAGAAACGAAACCCATCGTCCCACGAAACGCTCTGTTATTGTCTGCTCCCCAGCCGGATATGCAATTGGCAGCTCGAATTTGGGGATGGGTGGTTAGTGGATGTTGGACCCTGACCGTTTTCTAGAAAACTCGCAAAGTAATATTTGTGCGGCGCAAAAGCAGAGAGACGCAAATTTCCAAAAGTTACCTGTTGCCCGCGACAGGGAAAAAAAGGCGAGATGCAATTGACCAAAAACGATCTGCAAATTTCGACCTCCCCTCCGTTATGGGACCGTGTGGCAACTTTTCTTCCTCTCCACTGCCAAACAATCATGCCCCCTTCTCCTTGAAAGCGGACACACTTTGTAAGGAGTTTAGAATTCTTTCCGAATAAGAATCATTTAAGCTTTTTTAACCTTAAAAGCCCTTCTGCAATATTGCCCTTCACATTATTTTTGCCTAGTTTAATTTAAACAGAAAAGTCATCTCATAAGTGTTATGGCCTTAAAAGCGCCCTTTGGTCCATGAAGAAAAAATATTTCGTGTTGTTGTTAATAATACAACATTAATTGTGATCCTCCACAAGATCGGAAACTTCTGACATTGTAGTTAATGTGGAAGAATCAGCCTGGAGAGATTGACCAATTTGAAAATAATAGGCTAAGTAACACTGCTTTGCCAGCCATTCAGTGACAAAAATATGCCAAACAGGTCTTAAAACACTTTGTGGATTTTCAGTCCCATCACAGTGACAGGGCACAAAAATGGAGTGAACCAAACAAAGGCCAGTTTTAAAGACATGCAGATGTGAAAAAAAGTACATGGCAAACTGCATGTCACACCTAACTTTGTGAAAAATAATAATTTTATTATTATAGTGCATTTCCCATGATCAGTGCACCTCACACAATTGCAGAAAGAACAGCAGGTTATATATAACATTGGATACAAATAATTTCTTCATAGAACATTAAAAACAGATAAATGCAGGGTATACAAAGCATTAAATATAATACAAACCGATAAACCAATGTAAAATCCTAAATACAACACTAGAAGAAAAGACTGAGCAAATACCATAATTTGTGATACAACACACACAAAAATAACCCTGAGCATCTGGGCAGAGAAGTAAACTGAAAGAAGGGGCAGATTGTTAGGTTCAGTGAAACACTAGGGACACAAGAAGATTGGGCAGATTGTTAAAGGTTAAGTTAGATGCCTTAACTGGAGAGAAGTAAGTTGTTTTTTAAAATAATTAATTGATTCTGCTGCTCTCAATAATTTAGGGAGGTCATTCTAAAGTGTGGATGCTACAGAGCTGAATGCCCTGACATCCATAGTGTGGGGGAACAACAAAATTGTCAGAATCAGAGGATCTGAGCAACCTCTGTACATTTAAGTGCAAGGTGCATAAGACATTTGAGGGGATACTGTATTAAGTCAAGCCTTGTGTTTTATAGCACTTTTCATAAAGTGCTTTTGTTTGAAGAAAATCATTTTTCCCATACATTGTAACTCTCTGCAGTCCATCTAAAAATAACGGATATTAGAGATAGTGGGACAGTACCTGCATTAGGACCCTACAGTATATCAGTGATAGGAATAAGATAAATTGAGAAATGTGCTAAAGGCCAAATACAATAGTTAGACTTGTACAATATTACGCATAGAAAGAGGGTGTTTTGCCAAGATTTTAATTTTCAGATCAAAGGCACATTACGGGGAGAGACTGAAAGAGAGAGACACTGTTGGTGTCAGTCATATAGTTCAATTAGCATTCTCTTATAGTATAGCTGCAAGGTTATGATGTTTTGATTACTGGGCATTGTATGTTAGCTGTAGGGTCTGGAAGCATATTTTGTAACAAGAACAGGTATGCCCTTCCAGTAAAATGTAACATTTAATATCACTTTATAACTAATTACAGTTACAAACATGAAGTTTGTATGCAATTTACATGTCCACCAAGATACAGAGTTTTATTTACTGGTCCCTATTCTGATTTCCATTCTGCTTAATTGTCTTTTCTAATTTATGAGGGTTTTTCACCCCAGTATAAAGAAAGAGTAAACAAAAGTAGCTTGCATGGAGCAGTAAAGTTTAGTAACTTAAAGAAGTACAGGCACTACATTTTTCTAAGTATGTAAATAATAAAATAGGATCCACAGAGAAGCGGATATCTACTTAAAGACATACTGAAAACGTAAAATAAGACTGATGTTTGGAACTATTCGATAGAGAAGGGTGATTAAAAATTTTACACAGAGCGATGGAAAAATTCAAAATAAAAAGCCCATATATATTGATAAGGTAAGATGGAAAGGTTTGTGCAGTGGTTACTGCTCCTGCTGTCTGTCTTTTTAAGTTTAAAAGACTGGGTCTAAAGCCTTACTTGGGTATGGCTAGATGTTTGGATATTGTCTCTGTAACTAAGGTTTTCTCCAAAGTTTTAAAAACTTCAGGTTACACTGGTGACTGATAAAAGTAAGCTACCCTGCCATGGATCCAGGGTTGATTTTTTTTGTGATTGTAGTTCTTTTCCACTGACTTCAACTTTCTGGTTAGCCTAAAGGTCATTTCTCAGACTTCCATGATGCAAGTAACTTAAATGGGGAGGTCGTATAAAAAAAAAAAAAGTGAAAAAGACTGGTGAAAACAAATATTTCTACTTGCTTGTCGTGCATGGCCCAAATATATTTGAATGTGACAGCATTTCGTTTACTACCAATAAAGTTTACATAGTTTGTAATCATCCTAATTAACCAAGGAATGCGTATAAGGAGTCAGAACCTATTTAGACAACAAAATGCACAAACAAGGGAATTCCTTTGAATGAAATTTTAGTGCAGTATTGTGTCCTCTCAAGAAATGTCTTACAGTCATATGTACTGTTGTGATTCTGAGTTACATAATAAGTTCCTAACAGTAAAATTCATATAGTCATACATACTGTCGTGAGTTTGAGTTACATAATAAGATCCTAACAGTAAAATTCATCCATCCATCTATCCATCCTGTTTCTGAACCTGCCTATCCAGGTTAGGGTTGAATGTAACCAGGACCTAAAGAAATTCATTATTGTTAATGAATAAAAATAATAAAAAATCAACTTGAAATGTTCTGCCAAAATTGAGCTTGTAGTCTGCTTTCAGTAGCAATCATATCATTATCTATATTTTTTATCCATGTTTCTCACAATGTGGAGAGATATTCTCCCGTTATTGATGTAGTCTTATGAGCTATAATTTCCAATGTGCAGAGCAGTACTGCAGGAGCTGCATAATGATGTATCTTATGGAGTGCTGTCCTGTCCAGGAATTGTTTCTTGACTTGTGCCCAGTGCATCCTGCAAGGGGCTTTGGTCCCTGCAAATCCGAACTGGAGAAGGGGGGGGGTACAGATAATTACAGGTGCCGGTCATAAAATTAGAATATCATGACAAAGTTGATTTATTTCAGTAATTCCATTCAAAAAGTGAAACTTGTATATTAGATTCATTCATTACACACAGACTGATGTATTTCAAATGTTTATTTCTTTTAATTTTTATGATTATAACTTGACAACTAATGAAAGTCCCAAATTCAGTATCTCAGAAAATTAGAATATCAATTAAGACCAATGCAAAAAAAGGATTTTTAGAAATGTTGGCCAACTGAAAGGTATGAACATGAAAAGTATGAGCATGTACAGCACTCAATATTTAGTTGGAGCTCCTTTGGCCTGGATTACTGCAGCAATGTGGCGTGGCATGGAGTCGATCAGTCTGTGGCACTGCTCAGGTGTTATGAGAGCCCATGTTGCTCTGATAGTGGCCTTCAACTCTTTTGAATTGTTGGGTCTGGCATATTGCATCTTCCTCTTCACGATACCCCATAGATTTTCTATGGGGTTAATGTCAGGCGAGTTTGCTGGCCAATCAAGAACAGGGATACCATGGTCCTTAAACCAGGTACGGGTAGTTTTGGCACTGTGTGCAGGTGCCAGGTCCTGTTGGAAAAGAAATCTGCATCTCCATAAAGTTCGTCAGCAGCAGGAAGCATGAAGTGCTCTAAAACGTCCTGGTAGACGGCTATGTTGACCTTGGACCTCAAAAAACACAATGGACTAACGCCAGCAGATGACATGGCACCCCAAACCATCACTGACTGTGGAAACTTTACACTGGACCTCAAGCAACGTGGATTCTATGCCTCTCCTCTCTTCCTCCAGACTCTGGGACCTTGATTTCCAAAGGAAATGCAAAATATACTTTCATCAGAGAACAAAACTTTGGACCACTCAGCAGCAGTTTTGTCTTTAGCCCAGGCGAGACGCTTCTGACGGTGTCTCTTGTTCAAGAGTGGCTTGACACAAGGAATGCGACAGCTGAAACCCATGTCTTGCATACGTCTGTGCGTGGTGGTTCTTGAAGCACTGACTCCAGCTGCAGTCCACTCTTTGTGAATCTCCCCCACAGTTTTGAATGAGTTTTGTTTCACAATCCTCTCCAGAGTGCGGTTATCCCTATTGCTTGTACACTTTTTTCTACCACATCTTGTCCTTCCTTCGCCTCTCTATTAATGTGCTTGGACACAGAGCTCTGTGAACAGCCAGCCTCTTTAGCAATGACCTTTTGTGTCTTGTCCTCCTTGTGCAAGGTGTCAATGGTCGTCTTTTGGACAACTGTCAAGTCAGCAGTCTTCCCCATGATTGTGTAGCCTACAGAACTAGACTGAGAGACCATTTAAAGGCTTTTGCAGGTGTTTTGAGTTAACTAGCTGATTAGAGTGTGGCACCAGGTGTCTTCAATATTGAACCTTTTCACAATATTCTAATCTTCTGAGATACTGAATTTGGGACTTTCATTAGTTGTCAGTTATAATCATCAAAGTTAAAAGAAATAAACATTTGAAATACATCAGTCTGTGTGTAATGAATGAATCTAATATACAAGTTTCACTTTTTGAATGGAATTACTGAAATAAATCAACTTTGTCATGATATTCTAATTGTATGACCGGCACCTGTAATGTTTATCTAGTAGAACATTTGATTACCCAGATTAAAATTCTGCGCCATGTTCATAAGATGATAATTTTATTGTAAGCTTTATTTATAACAATATCAAAGATTTCATATCCTTTAGGCATTTGCTGCCTACTGCATGTATTAAGAATAGTATTTCAGACAATATGATTTTAAGTGTAACTTCAAAAAAGTTTAAGATATTAGTGATTTGCATGTAATTCTGTGCTTTTTCTTTCCTTTTTAATGAATTCAGGTGAGACACTGCCAAAATCCAAAATTACAATTGAAAAATAGTCCTCCTTATATCCTGGATATTCTTCCAGATACTTACCAGCATCTGCGGCTTATATTGTGCAAGTATGAAGAAAATCAAAGACTTTCACAGCTGAGTGAAAATGAATATTTCAAAATTTACATCGACAGCTTGATGAAGAAATCAAAAAGAGCAATTCGACTTTTTAAAGAGGGCAAGGAACGAATGTATGAGGAGCAGTCTCAGGATCGGTATGTATTCTGTTGCTCTTCAGAGTATGTAAGTTGTCACTTGAGTTTGCTGTATGTGTTGAATTCGTGATCGGGCTGTGTAAGGGTAACAAGTTTCAGTCAGTGTAACTAATAAGAAAGGATAAAGACATGCATGAATAATATATCGGTCAGTATGGTCTTATGTCTGTGAAATATGCAAGTGAGGTTGAAGACAGAGGCTACTGAATGACATTATTCATTGGTTTTGCTCTAATTGCTTTGATTCTTTATGCTTGCATTGCATGGTGTTATTTTGTTTTTTACCAAGTTATATTTAGAAAAATTAATTACAAAGTTTGAAAAGTACATACATGGGCTGTTCTAGAAAAGCGCAAAATGTTGGATCTCGGGATCAAAAAGTGTGTTAACTGCTGAACTTTTAGTGCATTCCTTCTATTGATGTCATTTGTGAGGCCTTTTTGGATGTACATTGTTTAGAGGCTCAGATTTTTCTATTGCTTGTTTGTTATTCTTAAAAAAATTATAAATATAATACAGGTCAGTTAATTGAGAGAGAGAATATTGATCTAACAAAGGGAATGATTAAATTGCAGAGTTGTTAAGTTAATAAAAAAGAGACCTGCACATGGACGTGAATTGAGTAGCCATGGACAAAGTGCAGAATAAAGCAAATGCCTTTTTAACCTACTTTTGAGTAGAACACATGATAATCATCCGTATTGATCACAAAACTAGATGTATCATCTAAGGTGTAGACATTTGCCTTTGGATTTGGAGACTTCATAATAATAAGCAAAATATGGTAATGAGAGACCTAAACTTTCGGGTACTTTTTAACACTAGAACATCGTCATTGATTGCTGGTTTTGTTATTTACTATGCATGCAGACAGAACCTTTATAACAATAAAGCCTGTGACAGTGAATACTCCGGAATTGTATTGTAAGCAAGGGTTATTTTCCTTTTTTTCCTCTCTTAATATTGTGTTCCAACCACTGACAGCTTCTGATAGGTCATTCTGTCGATGGGGCTATGTAATTCTTTTAGGGTGTTTTTTGCATATTTACTGTTGATCACAGCGCAGCATTGGAAATAAAGGAATACCTGTCTTCTTCTATAAAGGGAGAAAATCTAAGAGCAATTAAGTATGTCTAGAAATTCTTAGGAATTTAAAGAGTAAAAGGAGAGGAGATAATTAAAAATGATTCCTTTAGAGTTCTGTGGTGTGTGTATATATATATATATATATATATATACACACTCACGCATGTGCGCAGACACACACACACACACACTGAGACATACTTATAAACAACAGTGGTTTTGTTGTTCTGCTAATGCATAAGGAAGTTTTCTTCTTCATTCATTGTTCTTCTAACAAATAAGTGTTGACTTCAGTAGCAGCTTAAACGAGAGTAGACAGTTTTCTGTATCTCCAGCGTACCCAATTTGTCACCTCCTTTATTATTATTTTAACCTTCTGAAACAAATTCTGTATAGGAACAGCCATCCTATTGACTGTGTGTATTTCCTTCTTGTTTACATTGTTCATATTTTTTACTTTTGATTGAGAACATTAAGCTGATTCTGTGCTTCAGTTTCCTTCTCATAATCATTTTGAAACTTGGTGAAACAAATGCACTAACTGGCACTGGTTTAAAGTACCTAAATACTCAGTTTTATTCTCTATCAGGGTATTGTTAACATAGTCAACGTCGTTCTTGTTTTAGAAACATACATCTATCCATTTATTTTCAAATACTATTTAATCTAATTTTAAGGTTTCGGCAAATTGGGTACGAGGCAGGAATTGTTTGTGGATGGGATATTTGGTTGTTGCTCTACCCTTGGTACCTACACTTGGTAATTTGGGGCAATTTACATTCACAGCCAGCCTAGCACAAATATGTCAGCAAATCTTAATTTAACAAACAAGGGAAGGACACACATAGTCTACTCTGGAAGTGGAGCTACATCTCTTGTTAAATGTTAACCACCTCCGTACTATTTGCCTCTTTTAGAACCTGTCATTTTTTAAAAAATAATTAAAACTCTGCAAGAGGATAGTTATAAATGTGAAATAAGTTTTTTATTTAATTTTATTGAAACATTGTTATGATGTGCTTTTATTGTTTTTTTAAATTTTTTTTTCCATTCTTTTGTTTCTTTTGGAATATTTAGTAAAAGGATGTTTGGTTTCTGACTTTTATGCTGTTCTGACTAGGAGATTGATAGAGAATCTCTGTGTCTGTGATTTTTTTTTTTGGCTGAAATATTTTGTTGGTACTAATAATAACCTCATGACACTTTGGTCATATGGTAATCTTTTTTTTTTATCATTTTGTCCTCCTATATAAGTGTTTAAAGGTCCACAGTACTGTAGATTTGAATTACGAGGGAAACTACAATTTAATTGCTGTAGGCAGTGAATAACATAGTGCTCAGACAGGTTAATAACTAGCTGCTCCACACCTGTCTGGAAACTTGCACTGTAATTCTACCTTTTGATTATTTTTTTTCCTTGTCTGATGCTTTAAAAGTTTCCTGGTAGTTTAAAATGTGGCTGTAGATATGTTACAAGGTGGATTAAATTAGTTTCTGTATATTTGTTTAGAAAACCATTGAAATAAGCTTATATTTATAATATTGTTCCTGAAATTAGCTAAATATAAATTAGCTGAAATTATTTAAATTGCCAAAGGGCTGCGGTACAAAAAAGTCTGCCTCCTCAACACATGCTTTGAACAAACCTCAGTGGTTTGATTAAAGAAAGAATTGTCATCTTCTTTGTTCCTCTCAGTTCCATTCTAAAATGTCTGATCATCCTTGCTTTTGCCTGTAGAATGAAACCAATTAATTTGCCTTTTATGGAAATATAAATTGGTTTTCACATTTTCAGTGTGTGATGTAGTAGTATGTCTGAACTAATGAAGTAGTGTTATTTCTAAGGCTTTATTAGATTATATTTGTCCATTTAAAAACCCAGAATCAGCTAAGAAAATGAATGTCATTGGAGTATATAGTTACTGTTTAAACCGTAGAGATGCAAATATAAGTGAAGGATGTAGATGCTTAGTTATGTTCATTTGCAAATGGTAATGCACATGTAAGCTCCATATCTTCAGTGCAACCAGTGTACATCATACAACTTGTGACCTTACACATTCCACTTTCTTTTGCTTTCTAGAATATTCACTAACTCTGTTGTGATCATTTGAACTGTGTCCTTCAAACTCATTACTAAAATGAAGCTCTAGTGAGAAGCCATTAAAGTTAAATTGTTGGAAATTTTATTCTGTACAGTAGATGACCAATCATCGTCCACATGCTTCATGTTGCTTTTACTGCATCTCATTTTGAGATCCCAAGCTATGTTCCTGTTAAAGTTTATATGGATAATAATTCTTAACAGGCTAGTTTGTGATATGTGCAGCTGGTCTGACTCCATACTCAACAATAAATCCACATGCTGAAATGTGCCTTGAAACCATTCTACTCAGACATTATAGTACTGGTTGATTTTGTACAACTTTGAACAATTTGAACTTTAGGCATATTCAGTTGACTTGCTGCCTGCTGTAGATTAGCAATCCATATATAACTGGGTTTGGGGAAGATGCCTGTGAGTAAAAATGGGCTGTGGAAGGAGGTGCCTTATGAGTGATAGCGGACAGAAAGGAATAAAGATGGTCTTTTATATATTTTTTTTATTAATTAAATTCAGTTTAAAAATTGTGTTGACAAGAAGTGCCCACAAGCTGTTTACCTTTAGCAAAAGCCAATAACATCCTCTCAAAGTGTTTGGACATAGAAGGATAGCTTGCATACTGTTAATTAGAACTAATGCAATGGCATATTTTTAAATATTAAAGACGTTTCTCATAATAAATGTATACTTGAATACCCTGAATACTTTTGGTGATCTTATATTGTAAAAAGTCCAACTCCTTGCCTTCATTCCCTTTACCGATATGCTGCTGAAGCTGTCTTAATAGCATGGTCTTCTAACTCATTCTATTTCTCTGCAACCAACTCAGACTGTATTCTATGCCAACCTCTTAATCTTGTGGCATTATACAAGAAAGTGCACATTATAGTTTGATTGCTGTCTTGTTAAGAGCCCTCAAAAAAAGAAATTCAATGTTTGCTTGCTTGACTTTACTGTTGCTTCAGATTCTTATGATTTACTCTAGATTAAATGATGAGATATATTTGATGTGAAATGTGCTCAAGAGTGCAGATTGCAGCTTATGAATAACATGTGGCAGTTGTTTTAGGTAAAGTTGTATGAAATAAAAATTAAGTGTGAATTGTGGCACAGTGCTTAGTGCTGCTGTCTTAGACCTCAACTCCCTGCTTCATATTAAAGCCCATCTTTGTGAAGTCTGCATTTTTCCTCTGTGTTAGCATTGATTTTATTCAGGTTCTCTTGCTTCTTTGATTATTACATTCATGAGCAAGTTACAATTACAACTGTACATTGTGAGCGAGTGTATCCTCTGTTAGGCTAGTACTCATTTTAGGGTTTGCCTTCTGGTGATGATTCTTGGGTAGCTTTCCTGCATGGTGGCAGTACAGGTAACACTACACAATGAAGAACCACCAACTTTACAACAATCCAAACCCATCCTGTACTGCCCCCAACTATATTCCTTAAACCATATATTAACTGGTAATTTAAGTGACGGAAGATAATTCATGCGTATGTGAATTTTATGAAAAAAAATGACTAGAGGAACAATATTTACAAAGGACCAATCTCTGTTGGCTGTGTTCAGCTTTTTGCCTCTCATGTTGTATTCTGACTCGTATAATAAAACACTATATACTCAGTCAACTGAAAACATTCAAATTCTGTAGAGCAACCTTAAGTGTGCCCTTAGTGAAACTGCAAAGGGGTACAATTTTAATGTACATTTGTTTTTATAGAAATTTGAAACATTTGGATATTTTAATAGTAGAACTTTCAGTCATTATTAGTTAACGTTCACGGAACATTTTCAACCTGCATTGCCTTCTAACTTACTTTAAAAAAAAGCCAAAAGGCTTATAAGTCTTACCTTTTGCTTCATATTTTATTTCCACCTAGACTGTTTGCCTAAATGAGCCTCAAAAACTTCAGAAGAGAGAGGTTGTTATGAAAATTGTTATCTCTGTGTTGTTTTAGTCAAGCTTTTGGAGTAGCGAGTCAGTGCATTCTCAGAATTGTTTACAGCCAATCTTGGTTTTAAATTTTAATTTAATACCCGAAGCTCTCTTGTGAGAAGATTTTGGCTGTTTTAAAGTTTTTTTTAATTTTAAATATTTCTTACAATGCCTTTCATTAATATAGAGAAATAAGTTTATTTCTTACAAATCAATATGGTAAATTTATAGTTTGCATTTCCATGATTATTATTATTTTTTTGTGTATTTAGTACATTTAAAACTTGAGGATTAAGGACACTAGCATTGTAAGCAAGAAAGATAAACTGAGCCAAGTGTCATATCTTATAGATTTGTAGAGCTTGTTGCAAACACTGGCTACACAGAACGAGTCTGCCAACATTATGATCACCTCCACATGGAGCCATCATAAATTCTAAATGTCAAGAGTGAATTTAAACTGCTCTTGGTATGATTAGTTGCTGTTGAATGACCACAGGGCCTCCATCACATATCAGTTTACATCTTTAAATCATTGTTTATTTATAAAGAAAATTCATTCATTGTTGTGTTTCCTAAAAGCGGGTATCTTCTTTAAGATGCACTTTGTTATTCCATTCATCTCTTATATCATAGACTACTTATTTTTGTGATCAGATACATGACCTTTGCTTATTTGTTGCTACCACAAAATTGGAAAACAAAAACAATCTGAAGTTGTGCTGAGCCATGAGCAGAACAATCCAGACATTGGTGTTTTGTGGCTAACTGCCTGGGTATTTATTTATTTAATGTATTTGCTTTTTTGCCTTCAACCTTATTCTGTACACTCTCTCTCTCTCTCTCTCTCTCTCTACTTCCCACAACCAGGATCTGCTAAGCTGTGTGATCCATATGACATGACAACTCATTTTATAGCTCTTCTTTACAATGCAAGAGTTCTAATCAAACAAATAAATTTCTAGTTGTGTCATTTGTAGAATCATGTCTTTCCGATGTAAAACATAAAAAGCATTTGCCTGCTACTCCAATAATGGTGAGAGTCTGAAAACTGGTTCCATGGCTTATCTGGTCCCTTCTTTATTTTTTTACTTCCATAGGTTCAAGCATCTCCGAAGATTTCTCAGATTTTTCTCTCTAAACAGCTAAACTGGCCATTAATGTTTGCTCCGATTCTAATCATGATGCCCCACTTGGCATGGTGTCATGTTTAGAATACTAAAGCTAACAATTACAGTTTGGGATTAGAGGTGGAAAACTAGAATATCTAGAGAAAAACCACAGGGAAAACATACAAATCCCACATAGACAAAGACCAGGCCTAGGACTCTGGTAAACTTAATTCATGAGTCAGCAGTGTTAAACACTGTGCCACCATGCTGTCAAAAACTGTTAAAATTCTGAAGTTAAATTTTAAAGTTTTCAATATCAACAACTCAAATTCATAATGTTCATTAATTTTACATTTGTAGCTGCTTCTCGCTGGAAGCCTCTATCTACCCTTGTCTGTTAAGGCTAATGTTTACTTCAGCATTGAAGATTCATCTCTTTTATTGCATTCTATGCAATCACTTCTTGCTCTAGCTCCTCTTATTTCAATTGATTTTGTCTTTTTTCTTACTGCGCAATTCTGACTCCTTGAAATTGTGTCTGTTTCACCCTCTCACTAGTATTATGCATTCCTAAGTTTACGTCTTCTCTTGTTTTACATTTCTTTGTACTTGATGTATGCCAATTTAGCACTGTAATGTAATCTTAAACTCTGTAAAACACTTTCTGATAGTGATACCGTTAATAGTCCATTTATTCACTTTATGAAATGATTATTCAATATAGGGCTGCCAGCGGACAGAGCTTAACCTGTCTGTATTAGGTACCATGTTGGAGCAGACCTTGAACAGGGTGCCAGTCCATCACAGAAGGTCTTCTGAGATAATGTAAATAGAAGACTGCATGTTCACTTATCTCTTTGGAAAGGAATGTCCAGACTAGGAGTGACCAGGTTAGCATTCAAACCCAGAAATATGAGACAGCAATGCCAAGCACCACACCACTGCTTTGCCCTTCTGATAGTGGTGCTATACAAGTTAAAACAGATTCTATATTTAGATTGTAGCAGTTCCTTAAAGCTCATTAAATCATATTGTATATTTTGCTTTGTAACTGTGAAATACTTTCTGTAGAATAATGGGTTGTGATGGAAACTGGGGCATCAGCGAGCCCCAAAACCCCAAACATGATCACACCTTGAGTCTCGGATTCAAATAAAGGAAGGTTTATTAAACACACCTCCACAAAGTCTCTCTCTCTCTCTCCATAATTCACCTCTTCTTTCACCACTGCAATGCCCTCTTCTAGTTGAGTGTTGCTCCATATCCTCCCAGCTCCGACTTGCCTGGATAAGGGAGTGCAGTCCATTTTATTATGGACCCAGGAGTACTTTCGGTGCCAGGGCCACTGTCTGATGGAAGTACTTTTGGGTCATACGGAAGTCCCACTTATTAGGGAGTGCATCTCCCTGCAGTGCCTCTTTGTGGCACCCATGGTCCCCAGTAGGGCTGTGTTGTTGGACTATACAGTACATCCAGAAAGTATTCACAGCACATCACTTTTTCCACATTTTGTCATGTCACAGCCTTATTCCAAAATGGATTGAATTCATTTTTTTCCTCAGAATTCTACACACAACACCCCATAATGACAAAGTGAAAAAAGTTTACTTGAGGTTTTTGCAAATTTATTAAAAATAAAAAAATTGAGAAATAACATGTACATAAGTATTCACAGCCTTTGCCATGAAGCTCCAAATTGAGCTCGGGTGCATCCTGTTTCCCCTGATCATCCTTGAGATGTTTCTGCAGCTTAATTGGAGTCCACCTGTGGTAAATTCAGTTGATTGGACATGATTTGGAAAGGCAAACACCTGTCTATATAAGGACCCACAGTTGACAGTTCATGTCAGAGCACAGACCAAGCATGAAGTCAAAGGAATTGTCTGTAGACCTCCGAGACAGGATTATCTCGAGGCACAAATCTGGGGAAGGTTACAGAAAAATTTCTGCTCCTTTGAAGGTCCCAATTAGCACAGCGGCCTCCATCATCCGTAAGTGGAAGAAGTTCGAAACCACCAGGACTCTTCTTAGAGCTGGCCGGCCATCTAAACTGAGCGATGGGTGGAGAAGGGCCTTAGTCAGGGAGGTGACCAAAAACCCGATGGTCACTCAGTCAGAGCTCCAGAGGTCCTCTGTGGAGAGAGGAGAACCTTCCAGAAGGATAACCATCTCTGCTGCAATCCACCAATCAGGCCTGTATGGTAGAGTTGCCAGACGGAAGCCACTCCTTAGTAAAAGGCACATGGCAGCCCTCCTGGAGTTTGCAGAAAGGCATCTGAAGGACTCTCAGACCATGAGAAACAAAATTCTCTAGTCTGGTGAGACAAAGATTGAACTCTTTGGTGTGAATACCAGGCATCACGTTTGGAGGAAACCAGGCACCACTCATCACCAGGCCAATACCATCCCTACAGTGAAGCATGGTGGTGGCAGCATCATGCTGTGGGGATGTTTTTCAGCAGCAGGAACTGGAAGACTAGTCAGGATAAAGGGAAAGATGACTGCAGCAATGTACAGAGACATCCTGGATGAAAACCTGCTCCAGAGCGCTCTTGACCTCAGACTGGGGCGATGGTTCATCTTTCAGCAGGACAACGACCCTAAGCAGACAGCCAAAATATCAAAGGAGTGGCTTCAGGACAACTCTGTGAATGTCCTTGAGTGGCCCAGCCAGAGCCCAGACTTGAATCCGATTGAACATCTCTGGAGACGCTTCCCATCCAACCTGATGGAGCTTGAGAGGTGCTGCAAAGAGGAATGGGCGAAACTGGCCAAGAATAGGTGTGCCAAGCTTATGGCAATGTATTCAAAAAGACTTGAGGCTGTAATTGCTGCCAAAGGTGCATCGACAAAGTATTGAGCAAAGGCCGTGAATACTTATGTACATGGGAGTTCTCAGTTTTTTATTTTTAATAAATTTGCAAAAACCTCAAGTAAACTTTTTTCACGTTGTCATTATGGGGTGTTGTGTGTAGAATTCTGAGGAAAAAAATTAATTTAATCCATTTTGGAATAAGGCTGTAACATATCAAAATGTGGAAAAAGTAATGCGCTGTGAATACTTTCCGGATGCACTGTATCTCCCAGCATTCCCTGCTGATTCCTAAATGGATGCCGATACAGAGGGCTGCTGCCATCTCGTGTCCTGGAGGAATAACCTGCAGCATCTTTCATTCCCACTGGGCTATCTGTCCATCCACTCCGGCCATTACTTCTGGGTCCAGCTCCTTCCATTCTCCTGGCCAGGATGTGGCATTTACAGGGTATAGGCTTTATTCTCCAGAATGGCCCACATTAATCTCTTCATTTTGTTGTTACAATGTGGCAGATAAGAAAAACCTCAGCAAGGCTTTCTTGTAAATACTGTTTGTGTAGATACATGTAAATATATTATATGGCATCATTCAGAGTGTAGTTTTTGTACTCCAGTTTTCTTCCATTATCACAAAATTGTGCAAGTTATGCCCACTCTCAATTGGCCTTGTATCAATAAGTGTGCATACATCATGTATGAGATGAACTGGTGCTTCGTTCTGGGTTGGTTCATTTCTTGCATATTAGGGATGTAGACTAAAACTCTCATTTGATCTTAAACTAAACTGAGCAGATTAGAAAACTGATGATTGAACCTTCTTGTAATGAACACTGTGCCACCCGTATATTTTCAGAGACTATTACTTCCAGCTCTGGGTTGTAGATTGTAGTCTATCAGAGTTACAGCTTTTACAAAACAAAAACCAACCTCAGACAAGGCATTCAGTCCATTGCTGAGCACTCAGACATAGATTGGACCCATGTAGAGTTATCGAGTCAACCTAACTTGCACGTTTTAGAATGTGGAAGAAACAGAGAAAACTTACCGAAAACTTAGAGATAGTATAGAAACTGAACTCTGGTCCCTGGAGCTGTGAAATAGCTGCTGAAGGGTGTATTTAAAAGAACTTTAAAAATAAAAGATCTTTGTAATAGTTTACTTTATTAGTGCAGTTTTTCATATGTTGTGTCATAGACTAGTACAGTAGGTTAAGGTCCAAATCTTTATTCACTGGGCCACACCACACCACCTAAAGGCAGTATGTTTATTGGCACATTAAAAAAACTTAAAGTACACATTTGTTTGTTTTTATGAAACCCCTATACCATGTAAAGAATTGGAAATCACCTTTTTTCTTATTACATTGCCTTTATAATCTTTTGAATGCCTTTGCCATCATGACAGATAAAAGTACAGGTATATATGAATGAATGCTGCAGATAGTCTGTGTCTCATCTCAAGTAAAATCGATCCAGTGAGCATCTGAAAATTGTGTGGCTTTAAAAAGCTATAACAGGATTTAAGGTGGATATAGCATTCACTTTTGTGTTTTTTATGTTTTGCTGAAGAACCGGCACTTTTGTGTTCTCTAAATTGAAGCTTTCATCTGCTCATCACTGAGGGATTCAGCACTGTCTAGCAGGTGCTAATTAAGTTCTAATTTTTGTATTTTTGTAAAAATAACTCTAATTATGATGATTGAGTTTGTACAAGACTTTATAAAGCACTGCTTGTTACAAAATTGTTAGCTTATGTTAATCATTAGTATCCTTTCTTTAACTAATAAAGTATCTGTTTATGTTATCAGTTCCTTTTGTACACGATGGAAGAAATAAAGGAGATGCACCATGGGTCAGATTCTGTTCTATACCAGAGTTAATTGCAAATGCAAGATGAGCAGTGGTGTGATCACGCGACCTTTGATTTTAAAAATTAAATTTCTATTTGCAAGTAAACAAAAAAGAACAATAGTGTGGAGTCTCTTCTGTTCACCCTGTGTCCAGGTTGTTTTTATTTGTATACTCTCCATTACTTTACTTTAAAGAGTCCAATCAACCTAATAAGAACATCTTGCACATTTTAAATAAGCTCATTGTGTGTGGGTATACCCGGTGATGGATGAGAATCTCTCCAGGGCGTTGTTTCTCCCAAATCGAATGCTTCTAAGATAAGCTCTGCCTTGTACTGACACTACAGTGCAAAATGGATTTTGTTTATATTTTATGTTTTTCATTTGACTAGTGTGGTTGATTTTCATAAAACCACATTATTTTGACTCCTGAATACTATGGATTAAGTTTACGGTTTCACATAGATTTGCCTCTCCTTCTCACATCCAGAATACCTGTAAAGAGGTTAAAAATAAATAAAAATTGGTACGAAAACATAAGTTGAGGGAAAACACAAAACTAAAGTAAAACAGACAAAATAATAATCCTGTATACTGTTTGGGCCAACCTCTACAATCGTTGTTTACTCTTTTCCTGTAGGGCTGCTCATCCACTTGTCCAAAGTAGCATATGTACTTTGTTTCCCGCCTCCCATCTTTCTCCACCCTAACCTCTTCCTCTATTACCTGAGCATTTACTCCTCCTCTCCCTGTGATGTTGGAAAGTGTCCCTGTTATGATACCCAAGGCTGGGTATCACTTCAAGGTCTACCATTGCTACATGGACAGCATGCTAGAACTCCTTCTGCTGTTTTTCTGCATTTATCTATCCCTTGACCCTTTTAATTGCACATGCAGGACTCTTAGATACTCATTTCCTGCAGGGAACTTTAAGGTCACAGTTTTCTTCAAGTTGGTCATACAGGCAGTCCACCAATAGTTAGGTGGAAAAGTTCTAGCCTCCTGCCATGTAGCCTCAGGTTCCCTGTCTAGGGCCCACATGCAGCCACTTTCCAACCTTTATTATCCATAACTTTCTTGCTTAGTTCCCATGCTTTTACCATCTAGCACACATCTTTTAAGGCTTTACATCATTAGTTAAACATTTACATTTTCCTGTGCTATTTGAAAAACAAGGTTAATGCAGAATACCTAGATATTATATGAAATAAAACCATTATACATGGTAAAAAAGAGTGACCTCCAACAAGACCAAGACATGAGGTACTGTACATAACTCTCAAAGTAGTTTGTTTATTTGTACTGAAATACACAGAAGACGGTTACACAAAGGATATAAAAATAGGGCACCAATTTTACACCTAACTGGAAATTCCCTACTGGGATTTCTTCTTTGCCAAACGCAAGAATTAACTTTTGGGTCAGAAGTGGCCCACTTTAAAAAGAATTTCCCTCTGGCATTCACTGCTATTCCATCTTCAGTGCCCCTTATTACAGAACTATACTTCCAGGTAACTCTTTATTTGTGCACATTCAATGAGTAATATTAAGCCACACTGCTTCTCTTGAGACCTATGCTTTCTCCTAGTGCATGTGCAGAACATTATGGGAGTATTTTAAATATTTTCTTTCTATTTCTTACTTGCCTTCTCCTGCATTGTTCCCCTCTGATGCTGTAATTCAAGGACAACCTTTGCAGCAGCAGGGCACTCTGTCTCAGGGAATCCACACTGTCATGTTTGGGTCCTCTCATTTTGCTGATATGGCCTAACTGTCCAGGACTTCCCATTAGACTTTTCTATTTTGGTGGCTCTTTTTTGTTTTTATGTTTTTTCATCCAAGTGTGCTATCACTACTCTTTTACATAGTAGGTAGACCTCATCATGTCTATGTTAAAGGATAGATAAACAATAGATTTTCGATTGTATTAATTTTTGGTGTTTGTATTTCTTGTTCATCCATCATGTTGGTAGGTTGATTTTGTGATTAAAAAATAAAAAATAATCAGAGATTGTATATTTACTAAATAAATAGAAAAATGGATTTGCTTTTCAATTATCCACCTGTTATCTGCACCACCTTTGTTCATTTTGTTCATTTCATAAATTTGAGTCCTGGAGTCCCAACAACATTGGGGAACAACAAAAGAAATTACTTTGGCGGGATGCCAATCCACGGCACACACATTCATACACTCCCACTGATTCACAAACAGCTAGTTTTATGTCACCACTAGATCTAGCATGCAGTGCTTTGGGATGTAAGAAAAGTACAGTTAGGTCCATAAATATTTGGACAGGGACAACTTTTTTCTAATTTTGGTTCTGTACTTTACCACAATGAATTTTAAATGAAGTGCAGACTTTCAGCTTTAATTCAGTGGGTTGAACAAAAAGATTGCATAAAAATGTGAGGCAACTAAAGCATTTTTTTTAACACAATCCCTTTATTTCAGGGCCTCAAAAGTAATTGGACAATTGACTCAAAGGCTATTTCATGGGCAGGTGTGGGCAAGTCCGTCGTTATGTCATTATCAATTAAGCAGATAAAAGGCCTGGAGTTGATTTGAGGTGTGGTGCTTGCATGTGGAAGATTTTGCTGTGAACAGACAACATGCGGTCAAAGGAGCTCTCCATGCAAGTGAAAAAAGCCATCCTTAAGCTTTGAAAACAGAAAAAACCCATCTGAGAAATTACAAGTGGCAAAATCTACAGTTTGGTACATCCTGAGAAAGAAAGCAAGCACTGGTGAACTCAGCAATGCAAAAAGACCTGGACGTCCACGGAAGACAACAGTGGTGGATGATCGCAGAATTATTTCCATGGTGTAGAGAAACCCCTTCACAACAGCCAACCTAGTGAACAACACTCTCCAGGGGGTAGGCGAATTGATATCCAAGTCTACCATAAAGAGAAGACTGCTTGAAAGTAAATACAGAGGGTGCACTGCAAGGTGCAAGCCACTCATAAGCCTCAGGAATAGAAAGGCTAGATTGGACTTTGCTAAAGAACATCTGAAAAAGCCAGCACAGTTCTGTAAAAACATTCTTTGGACAGATGAAACCAAGATCAACCTCTACCAGAATGATGGCAAGAAAAAAGTATGGAGAAGGTGTGGAACAGCTCATTATCCAAAGCATACCACATCACTTGTAAAACACGGTGGAGCCAGTGTGATGGCTTGGGTGTACATGGCTGCCAGTGGCACTGGGACACTAGTGTTTATTGATGATGTGACACAGGACAGAAGTAGCCGAATGAATTCTGAGATGTTCAGAGACATGCTGTCTGCTCAAATCCAGCTAAATGCGGTCAAATTGATTGGGCGGCGTTTCATGATACAGATGGACAATGACCCAAAACATACAGCCAAAGCAACCCAGGAGTTTATTAAAGCAAAGAAGTGGAAATCGCGACTGCGGTCATCCATGCCTATGGTGCAGGGCGGTCTTTTTTCCTATGAGGAAGCAGAGGGAGAAAGTTAATACCCACCATTCCCTGGCGAGTGGTTTCCCTTGAATGGTCAAGTCAGTCACCTGATCTTAACACCATCGGCGCTTTGGCTCAGCACGGCACCCAGGCCTGTGTCGGCGTCGGTCTGGAGAATAAGCGGGAGCCCAAAATGGGCGTCCGTAACACAGGTGCCGGCGTTAGGGACTGAGCGCGTGTTCTGCTTTGTCGGTCCACACCGCATATAGGGGCGCCCTTTTTGTCAGGTCAGTCAAGGGTGCTGCTCTTTGGAGAAGCGGGGAACAAACCGGCGGTAGTAACCCGCAAGCCCCAAGAAAGCCTGCACCTGTTTCTTGGTACTCGGACGGGGCCATTCTAAGATGTCTTTCACTTTGGAGCTCTGTGGCGCACCTGTCCTTGTCCCACGAGGCATTTCACGGAATAGATGACAGCGTCATCCAGGTAAGCGGCGCTATAGGACTGGTGGGTTGAAGCTTGGAGGCGAGGACAATAGGGCTGGACCAGGGACTATGGCTCTCTTCAATTATGTCCATGTCCAACATCGTTTCACCTCCAGTTCGACCTCTGCGGCGTTTTGCCTCCGGAGTCGGTAGGGCCTCTCGGACGATTACCCGGGCTCCGTGACTATATCGTGCTCAATCAGCGCGGTCCGGCGGGTGACTTCGCTCACTACCTCGGGGATGGCTCGGGTGTTTGGGCTAACTCCTGCGCTGCTTGGGGTCAGCTCTTCACGAGGTTAAGGGCAGTTGTGCTTGCGAAAGGGAGAGTGACCTACGGGGCTGGGAGCTCCTCTCTATCTCTCAGGGCTTTAACAGGTTGACATGATAGATCCTCTCACTTTCGGTCGGCGGTTGGGCTGTTTTACCAAATAGTCGGCGAGTCCTTTTCTCTCCTTAACCTCGTAAGGCCCTTGCCAGTGGCGAGCAGCAGCGGAGGTGGGAGGTCGGGGAACTCGAGTTGCGGTTGTAACACCGGGCCTGCGCTGCTTGCGCACGAGTCGCGTGCTCTTTTAGGAGGGCCTGATCTTTGTGAGTCGGTCGGCGCAGTTGCTCACGTACTCAAAATATTAGAGGAGGGAAGAGCCTCGGCCTCCCAGCCTTCTTTTAGGATGTCGAGGATTCCCGGGGTTGTCGCCCGTATAGTAATTCAAAGGGGAGAAGCCGTAGAGGCCTGGGGTACCTCCGGTAGGCAAAAGCACGGCGGGAGGAGCTGGTCCCAGTTCCTGCCGTCGCGCTGACTACCTTGCGGAGCATCTGCTTAAGCGTCTGATTAAATCGTTGACCAACCCGTCAGTTTGCGGGTGATAGACTGGCGCTTTCAGGTGCTTTATCTGCAGTAATTTGGCCACCTCCTTGAGCGTATCCGAAGTGAAGGCGTACCCTGGTCGTGAGGACCTCCTTGGGTATGCCCACGCGTGAAACAAGTTAACCAGTTCCGTCGCGATGCTTTTAGTATTAGCGGGCGCAGGGGAACCGCCTCTGGGTACCGGGTGGCATAGTCCACCATGACTAGGATAACTGATCCTCTCCAGTGTTTTTGGCCCGAGGTGGCCTAGGAGGTGAGCATGTGCCAACTTCGCATATCTCCGCCCGGAAGGTGCAGCGGAATTAGCAACAACTTCCGCACCTCGCCCTCATGGGTAGCCACTTTCGGTACAACAGATCATTTCAAGGACAAAGAAGGGTTCCCGGTGTGGATCCGTCCGCTGTCGAGCTGTTAGGCAGAACAATGCGCGTTCGGGCAAAGCGCGGGAGTCATCATTCCACTGCTCCCTCTTAAAGGAGGCGGCGTGGACGAAATTGATGGTCCAGGCGCGAGAGAGTCTTGGGGCCTGGGCCGGGGAGAGTTCCTGGCTAGTCCCTTCTCCGGCGGAATCTTCGGGTCAAGGTCCGTAGCCACGGAAGGTCCCCGAGACACCAGCGCCCATAGGGCCTGCCCTTGTGCACGGCGTGGAGGCGCGGGAGGTTGCCTTTTCCCCTCATGACAAGATCCAACGAGGCCCGGGAGGCGGCGAATGGCTTACCGCTGATTCTTTTAGACCAGTCTTGTCCCAGGATCACTGGGAAGGGGGTCAGGTAACACAGCGACCGTCATTTGGATTGGTTCCCCTTCCAGGTAAGATAGCAGTGGCGGAGCGATATGACCTAGTCCCCCATGTACACAGGTAACCAACAAAAAGTTTGGCAGCAGGTGGCGGTCTCGCCACACTTGAAACAGCGGCGGACCCGGCCTCTCTTTGGCTCTGGCTGGCGCTTCTGCAGCGTCGAGGGCTTCGGGGTGGCCGCCCGTCCCTGCGGTTCCAGCGAGCAGGCTTTTCTGACCCCCAAGTCGGAGGACCGCCAACTGGCGCTCCAGGGCGTCGAGGAGGCCCGACATGTTTGATAGGCGTGCCCCGGACCTGCTGGGCGAGGGAACTGGGCATTGCATTGACCAGGCCTTCACAGGCCACCCTCTCGCGACTTTCCGCCCGTCGGGGCTCTCTGGCGTAGCCAGCGGCCCATCTTGCCCCAGAACTTCGAGCGCCTGGGCGCGGCGGGCACCGGGTCAAAGACCCAGTTCCGCCATTCGACGCCTGCTGGCCGGGCTAATGCCGTAGCGGGCCAATATTTGGGCTTGAGGAGGTCGTAATTAGCGGCCTCCTCCTCAGGGAGGTCATAATAGGCCGCTTGGCGTCCCTTCAGGTATGGCGCCAAGATGGGCGCCCACTCGGACCGCTGCCACTCGTTCGGGTGGCGTCCTCTCAAACATGCCCAGGTAGGCATCGGCGTCCTCGAAGGGCCGCCGGTACCATAGGAGGCGGCTGCCTGGCGGGTCTGGTCTCGCCCGTTGGGCTTCCACTAACCTGGCCTCGTGGCCTCCAGCTCCCGGTTGGTAGCGGCTTGCGCTTGCTGCAGGGCCTGGAGCTGGCGTTCATTCCCTGCAGCACGGTGTTCAGGTCCTGTCCCTCCGTCATTCCGGGATCTCTTATCCTGCCGACTCGCCACTTGTAAGGACCGAGAGACAGTAGCAAGGGTTGGGGTTTTCCGGCCCGTATATTGTACAGAAAACAAAAACAGGTCAAAATCATAAACAAACAGTTCATAATGCGCGCGCCGACTCCTGGCGTCGCGGCCATTATTGGGGAGGAGCGGAAGTGGAGGAATGTCGGGAAGGACGCAAGGGAGGATGGGAAGGATGGCGTCAGGGCAAGATGGCGGAGGAAGGGCGGAAGTATCGCGACTGCGGTCATCCATGCCTATGGTGCAGGGCGGTCTTTTTCCTATGAGGAAGCAGAGGGAGAAAGTTAATACCCCACCATTCCCTGGCGAGTGGTTTCCCAGGTGCTGTCGAATCAATCCATGACCTCCTACTGTGCGTCGTATGACACCCACAAACAAACAACAACTGAAAGTTGCTACAGTAAAGGCCTGGCAGAGCATTAAAAAGGAGGAAACCCAGCATCTGGTGATGTCCATGAGTTCAAGACTTCAGGCTGTCATTGCCAGCAAAAGGTTTTTAACCAAGTATTAGAAATTAATATTTTATTTCCAGTTATTTAATTTGTCCAATTACTTTTGAGCCCCTGAAATAAAGGGATTGTGTTAAAAAATGCTTTAGTTGCCGCACATCAATTTTATGCAATCTTTTTGATCAACCCACTGAATTAAAGCTGAAAGTCTGCACTTCAACTGCATCTGAGTTGTTTCATTTAAAATTGATTGTGGTAATGTACAGAACCAACATCAGAAAAAAGTTGTTTCTGTCCAAATATTTATGGACCTAACTGTAGGCTTTGTGGTGAAGGACCCAAGGAAACATGGAGATTCAAACACATTCTTCTGTTGTTGTGAATTAGCAGTGCTGAGGTTTTTAGTGTGGAGATAAAAACACAAAACCACTAATAATGTATTCTTCATTCAGGCACACTAAAACCTTTTGCAGAGAACTAATAAATGGCAATTTTTTAATTCTCATTTTTTGGGTTTGGAATCTTAGCTGCTTAAATGGCTTGAATTCAGAATTTACCTCTCATTTTGCAAACACTTTTGCTCTACTATCTTTTCTGCCTTGTTTAGGTTTTGTAACAGTATTAGTTGTTTTTTTTTTCTGCTTTATTCCTGGACATACACTTCCATATATTTCTGTCCATCAATCCATCGATCAGATAATCCATTTAATTCAGTTCAAGTTGTCACAGAACTGATCCTAACAGCTTTCAATAGAAAGTACACTTGATTATTATTTTTAGGTGATGGGATTTAAATTTGACTTTTCTGTTTTCCATTTTGAATGCCTATACCGCTTGATATTCTCTCTCTCTCTGTCTTTTTTTTTTTAACGAGGATCACTCTTCCTGTTGTGCATCTGGAGCTGATTTCAAATTTACAGTGGTCAAAATCAATCACACCTGGGTATAATGAAGACAGCTTTAAAGGTTGCTGTCTCAGATGTGTCCAATTAAGCTCACACTAGGAAGGTTTGGAATAAACTGCTAAGCAACAGGGTTTCTTTGTGTGAAACCCCCTCCACCCCCTTGTGTGCCTTTAGTTTAATGTCTCCATTAAGCACTGTGCTCCGATTCCTGCTCTCTCTCGCTCCCACTTTCTGCTATATAATTACTGGCTACTACAAGCAGTGGTGAAACAGTGATTCTCTTTTCCATAATGATGATTCCAGGTCATGTCGTTTTGATATTTTAGGAAGTGTGTGGGATGTACTGCATCACCTAGCAACGCAGACCTATTCAGCAACAGAAGTGTGTATTAACGCGCTATGATTATGGCTAGCAATAGTCAAACTAAAAAGGCTTGCAAAAAAGCAAATGGTTAATACTTGAGGTTCACTTCTGGTGAAAGTGTGGCTTGCAGTGCATCGCCAGGTTTGGTTCTTAGTTAAATGAGGAGCCTTGCATGGTATATTCTTCTTTGTCTTTAGCAAAGTGGACAATGGTAATTTAAGAAAAATATGCAAGGTTTGATAGTGAGCCTGGCAATAGATTGCGTACCTATCGTTGGTTTGTTTACTCAACTTATACCCGATACTGCTAAGACATGCCATGCCCTGAGTTGGTGTGAGTGTATTTGAGAATGTTATATGAGATTTGGTTTTCTAAGCAGTTACTTGGAATATTATCTATTTTTCTTGGAAGGGGTTTTAGTCTTGAAGATATGCTAAATGTTTAGACTGGTTTTGACCATTTTCAAATAATTAATTCTAAATAATACTATTCTAATGTAATAATAATAATAATACATTTTATTTATAGAGCGCCTTTTCAATGCTCAAGGCGCTTCACACACAAGCAAAATAATGTCTTTACAAAGTTATTTCAAATGGTTCAAATAAATAGGCTTTTTTTTTTTATATAAAATTTGTTTATTCTAGCTTGCTCACTGTTTGTAAACTCTTTGTTATCCACTCCATACTTGATCATTATTTATTTATTTAGTGTAACCAAAGACCACATCCCCCCAACTGCTTTATTAACCTTCCTGCTGGAGTACTGCAGTAACTGATTTTAGTTGGTATCATTTGCTGACAAAACTCTTCAAAAGCAAATAAAGCTTTTATTGTGGATGAAAGGACCCGTCTGTGAAGCAGAGTTTCGGGCAGAGCTTGAAGTAGCTTTCCCCACCTGGTTGCCAAATGGGGTTGCGTTGATTTGCGTGCCTTTGCAATAGAATGTAACACACTAATTGATGAAGACATGTAGGCTAAAGAATAATTACTGCTTGATTTATCAGTTCTGTTTCCCAAAATAGTGAGGAAAATTCCCTTTCATACATTTTTTTTCAATCTGAGCTTTTAACCTTGAATGTTCACAGTGTGACAGAGCAGGTTGGAACAGAAATAATAATGATTCTTATATACTCGTAACAAGTTTTCACATCAGAACTTGAGAAATATTATTGGCGTGCTACTCCTTTTAATGTTTTTTCCATCATTACTATTAAACATGCATCACTTGTTGTTTCTTTCCTGCACTTTTTACTTTACAACCCCTGACAGTATATTGATCCCAGAGGAAGACAATGGAGCACACCAAAATTTAAAGTAAAAGCCCGAATGAGTCCAGTTATGATTGGCCAAGTTAATGTTTTGATAAAGTGTGACTTTATTGTCTGCTTAAAATTATGAAAGCACATTATCTTCATTCATTTTTACTATGATTTTTGAACAAGGCATATTTTGTGTATGCCTATGCAGAGTACAATTTTTTATTTAATTAATAAAAGCTGACAGACATAGACACAACAGTGACAAATAAATATATATATACTGTATATATAAAAGAGAACTAAAACACTACAATGTGACACACATAGTTCACTCTGCCCTCTATATTTCAACCTTGTAACCAGAAAATGGCAGGAGAAAAAAAATAATTAAATCATGCATCCATTATTTAAGTCATCATGAAAGGTAAGGCATTCTTCTTTATAATTAAACAAGCCATTGTTTTCTAGGAGCTTAAAGTGGTAGTTAGTGCATCTTCCTCATGAATTCAACATTTTGAATTCAGCTCCTGCAACCATTTGTTGACTCTATGGATATTGCACCTTCTCATCTTGTATACACATTGTTTGTTCTTCAAGGACTCCAGTTTTCCTATCACAATTAAATATTTTGAGTGTTAGGTTAACTTGTGACTCTAAATGGTCCCAGTGTGCATTTAAATGCAGAGGTTGAGTGGGGTGAGAGGGCCCCTGTGATGAACACACACACACACACACACACACACACACACACACACACACACACACACACACACACACACACACGGACCTCTAAGGCTTAAATCAGATTATGCAAGTTTAATGAAGTTACCCACATAATCAAGCCACACAATAATTAACTGTACAACACATGTTAACATATGTGAAGTACATATATGAATATACATTTCAACAATAAGCTCCTACTATTTTTAAGGTTTGGATAGCATGATATTGCCATCAGACAAGGCTGTCCTTTGCCAAAGTTCAACAGAACATAAAGGGCAATCCAAGGATGTGTTGTGCAAGCTAGTTGTGTGATTTTGATCTTCTGGATGAGTATTGTCTTTATTTTGCTGTGCTTTTAGGCAGACGGACAGGAGTTTGAGCACATCCTTGAATTATATGCTTTAATACCAGAGATGATAAATCCGAATGTCCTATTGATTTTGAGTATTATATTTAATCTGACACCCTGTAATGTATGAAAAAATGGCTTCAAATTTATATACTCCATAGACAGTTGTACATAAGTGAAGTCATACACTTGACATTTAAAATATGCTCCACATATTGTTCAAAACACTCATTTAGTGAAAGAAATACTTTATTTTCAAAACTTCCAGAGTAAAGTGAACAAAAAAGCTAGTCTATCAAGAAATGAAGAAAATACACATAATTTCTATTTTCAAAAAGAATTTTCTGAACACAACTACTTGCACAGCGACAAGAGCATAAATTGTTTTAAAAAAAGTAAAATCAATTTGTCCTTAATTTGAATAAGAATAGATTCCTGAAATAAAGTGTATAACCTGTTTTAGATTGCCAGTAATTTTTTTGTCTTACAGTCATGTTTGGCAATCTTTTGCAGATTGCTTTGACTTGAGCTGACATGGAAAGCAAATAAACATCTTTTGGAGTGGATGTGAGGTGTTTTTTATTCTGTCATGGCAATGATGCTACCATTTTCTCATCTATTATCTAAATTCAAGATCTCAAGGAGTCACAGCTTGACCAGACGTCAATTAAAAGATAGGAGTTAACTCTAATGGTTTGAACTGTGGATAGAAAACTGGATTTTCCAGAGATAAACACAAGCAGCAGTAGGTAAAATTTACAAATTCAAATGGGCACTATGAAAAATTCTTGGTGCTAAAAGGTGGAAAGTTCAAGTCCAAGTTCAAGTTTCTTTATTGTCATCCTATCCAGATACAGAGTACTGGTTGAGATGAAATTGTGTCTTTACGACCATGTTGCAAATTTACAATATATAGTTTGACAAGAACATATACATTATTTAGTGCCAATACAGTATACAGTGCAAATAGACAAGACTGTGTGCAGTAATTTGACAATGACAGTAGGAATAAGTACACAGATGAGATATAACTGGGTCAGTAACAGCTTAACAGCAGCAACATTATTTTGTTACGAAAGTGCAATATAAGCAGATAACAAATGTACATCTGCATTGTAGTAAGTGTTTACCACTCATAAAATGCAATGTTTGCATTTGAGTTGGACAGTTTGAGTATTTAAATAGGGTAAAGTTCAGAATTATAGTTCAGCAACAAGTAATGGGGGGTGTCAAGGCATTGAGGAGTCGGACAACATGGAGGAAGAAACTTTTATACAGTCTGAATGATGTGGCTTAGATGCTGCAATACCGTCTGCTAGATGGTTGAAGCTCATAGAGCCTATATGTAGGGTGTGAGTGGTCATCTACAATACAGGATGCCTTACGGTGGCTGCATGTGCTGTAGATGTTTTGTATGTAGGGGAGAGACACACTGATGAAGTCTTAACAATCCTCTATAGTAACCTGTGGTCTGCAGCAATACAGTTCCCATGTAACACTGTGACGGAGCTGGTCATCATACTTTCTATAACACCTCTGTAAACGTGGTAGGGATGGGGAGGGAGTAGGGGGTTTTGGGGTGGTACCAGTTGAGCTTAAAGTAGTGCTACACTGAACATTGCAACTTTTAAGAGTAAAAATACACCAGCTTTAAAGAAGGGCACCTACCGTTTGGGATTGAAGGAGTTACCGCAGGAACGCAAGGCAGTCTCAGCGGGTGCGTGCAGTGTGGTTTGAGCAACTGTGAATAATGTATAATGGCCTATATGGGCTCCTCTGTAGGTGTTCAGGCTCACACGCTGGTGTCCTCGGGCATGCCTGGGAGAAAAAGCCAGCATTTGCATTTGTAACTGAGGTTGAGTAGTACTAAGGTGTTGTACCATGTTAGCCATTATGGATGTAGTGAGAAGTTAAGCAAAATGACACCTTTTATTGGCTAACTTGCCTGACTCTTGTCTGAAGAAGGGGCCTGAGTTGCCTCGAAAGCTTGCATATTGTAATCTTTCTAGTTAGTCAATAAAAGGTGTCATTTTGCTTAACTTCTAACTGAGGTTGAGTAAGAGATGGAAATCCTGTATTCTAAGTAAATAAGGTTTACTTACTGGAACGTATGCAACCAATGTGCTTGAGCCTTTGGCCATCCTGGGGGCTTACACGAGTGTGACTGGCAGGGGTTCGAAAGTTGCCTGGGGCATGTTGCGGCGTGCCATGAACGTACCTTTGTCTACCTGGATAGGTACATGGGTAGACAGGGGTGGCGGATTGGCTGGATAGTCTTGCCGGTTATATTTAAGGAGTTCCTGGTCAAACAGAGGCTGTCAATGGATCTAAAAGCTTTACGCACTGCTGAGCTGTTTGAGGGAGCAGTTGTTTTTCTTGATGGCTTTGTAAATAATTTTTTTGTATGTTTGTACTGTACATATTTAACCTGTATTTCCCCTTTAGAGGAGCTTCTTGAGCTGGGTATAGAGAAGGAAAACTGCCTTTATTTTTTGGTGTGTATGCGTGTAATTTTTGTAGGAGTGTACTATATGTGCTTACTGTAAATACACCAATTTTTTCTTTTTTTTTTCTTTTTTGTCTCTATTTGCTTTTTGGAGTGTCTGTGCTGAAGGACTGTGAAACAAAGCCTGTCTGATGTTGCTGTGTTTTTGTTGTACAGCTCTCTTGTAAATAAACTTGCACCTTTCATCCTTCAATTTTAGATCTGTGTCTCCTCTAGCCTCTGATCCTGTTTAGCTCATAAACTATCAGATGTCCAGAGTGTAGGTTGGGACCACTTTTTCCACTACATGGGATATCACAGTTTGGTGGCAGAAGTGGGATAGATCAGGCCAAAAAGAGAACATTATTTTTTGGTCTGAGCATAGACAGACTGTAGATACCTTTATAGCTCCAAAGAAACAGCCTGGATTTGGAATTTCTGATCAAGGACATTAAGTTGACTCCAGTACAGCTCAGGATTTGGAGGAAACCACCAGCACTGGGAACATCATGGAGACATTCTTGCATAAGTTCATTGCTATTTAGGAGATCAAGGATCGGCGGTTTGAGTAGCATATCAAAAACCTCCAACACCATTTCACCTAGCTGCAAGGACAAGTGGGTCTGGTACTGTAGTTGTGGTCCCAAGTCTCAGAAGAACCTGTAGAGAGAAGCAGAAGTTCACCATTTGCCATTTGAAGAGCCAGAGGACATAGAGCACTGACAACACGTGACAGCTTTCGAAAGGATGGCAGCAGTGTGTGGCTGGTGAAATGGGCAGTCTGTTTGTTACCCTTGCTGACAGGGAAGGCCAGAGCAGTGTTTCTGGCCATGCCAGCAGAGGAGTCCTTGATGTACGACTGCCTGAAAGGGGCTATCCTAAAGAAATTTGAGATTAGCACAGAAACATCGATGTCCAGAATGTAAGATGGGACTGCTTTCCCTCTAAATCGGATATCGTGGGATGGGGGTGGGGGTTACTTGCCTTTTTTAGCCTTCATAAGAAGTAAAGCCATTGTCGAGCTTTCTTGGCAACAGATAAGCAGCTGAGGCTTCAGGTGAGGTCCTCAGCAGTGCTAATCACTGTGTAACTGTGGTGTCAGAGGGCTTGTTTTTGTTATTCTTATGTGTAATATATTGTAGAAAAAATAGGTAAAAAAAAATAAAAATAAAATTATAAACTCTACAGTCTGTTAATTCATAAGAATTAGAAACAGGGAACTCTCTTCCCATCCTCTTTTCCATGATAAATAGGGATGTTTTTCTTTATTTATTTATTCATTGAACTTCAAAAATGCTTTGATATTAAGGCTTACTTAATGCCATGAAATATTAAACATACTCATATCTGGTTTTCGTTAGCTAGTCTAAGCAGTACTGCTTTGAGATGAAGGTAATTTTACTTCAAGAATCATATAAAAGACTTAAAGTTGAGCTATTTGTTGGTAATTTTCCACATTTTATTCAGTGTATGTGGTTCTGCTTTTATTATCAGTTTGTGCTTTTGTTTCTTGCTCCTAAAATAAATTTCCACAGTTGAACTACATGACTCTTTTAACAAATCTTCTAATCAGAACCACATAAAAGAGCCAATGGGGAGGCGAGTGAAGCATGATTTATTGTGGTTGGGATTCGTGGGGAAACAAGCAGTACCCCTTTGTTTGGAGAGAAGCTTAATATGTTGTAATATAATAAATAATTAGTAACATGCGGCTTCCAGATCAGACATATTTCTGTTTCTAAATTGAAGGTTGCGTGATCTGTATTTGGTGACTTCCACTCCTTTTCTGCTAAACTCTTCTCTATTATGGCATTTCAGTGTCAGTGTTTACTGAAAGGAAATGAAAAGAGAAAAGGGGAACCTTCTGCTCATTTGTTAGCCCTTTTCCTTCAACCTTTTTAATTATCTGCTCACGAAAACTGGACCCTAATGCTTTTCAGATCTTTGTCTCCAAGGTCTTTTAGTGTTTGAGCCTCATTTGGTTGCCATCTGAGCCCGACGGTTCCCTAAGCACAGTTTCCAATCAGTGAACGTTTCCTTCTGACACAGCACCCCCACCCTGAGGACTGCCTGTCTGTAACAGTAAAGTTTCAAAGGGGCTTATATGAATAGAAACAAAGCAACTCAACACCACCCACATTTGGAAGGATTGATTGCACATGTTTATCTCAAAATGGAATGAAGAAAGGAAAAGCTTAAACAAATAAAGAGGGAGCACCTGGGTGATCCATGATGACCCTGTTTAATATGCTTCAGTAATTGTTGTTTATAACTGTTCTGTTTAAGTGAATAGCAAAGGGTGTGCTACGTTGTTAGCTTTGCTTAATTATAGCAAGTTAAAAATGCACATGGGTTTATTTATTCTGGGGTCTGGACTTCTGGGGATCCCACGGGGAAAATGGGGCACACTCAGTGAAAATTTGCTGTGTGATTTGTTTTTTTTTTTTGGATAGTTGAAATGATTTCTCTCCTCCACATTGAAATATTTTTTATTAAATTGTAATGCTAATTAGTCCTAAGCAAAGATAATTGTGTTATTCTATCATCTTTCCCTTGCTAAAGGAGGCTCAGTTAATTTTAATGTCTTTCAAAACATTTCGTTGAGCATTTTGGGGATGGTATATTAATTTTTGTAATTTAATATTTATACAGTACTCCAAAGTAAAAGAAGTAGGAATTATGTGCTTAATGGCTTGGCCTTAATTATTCAAGAGATTATGGAAAGGTTTGCTATAATCCTTTTTAAACTCTGGCATGTGAAGCAGTGCTGAGCCTTTCTTAAGATTATGCTTTGTGATGATTTTTCTTTGTACAACCCATGATCTTTGTTTTTTGCATTTGTTTTATGGCACTACTAACTTTAATTCTGTATAAATCTTTTACTTGTTTTTGTAAGTCAAATTATAAATGAGATGTTTATAATAATGTTGACATTTTTTGTTAATATTTTGTTATTTTAAGATTTTATAATATAAATCTGTGACTAATCTGTGCTTTTTAAAGCACATTTGTGTTTTAGAAAGACATCTTAAGCATGTATCCATTTTTGCAAACCTTCCATCGGTCTATCCATCCATTTTTGAACTTTGAAAAACCCTACTTGGAATAATAAAGAGCCGGAGCCATCCTGACAGGCAGGAATGCAGTGAGCTGGAGTGTAATATGACTGCATTGGGTTCAAGGCAGATACAATACCAGAGGACTTTTCACATACAGCCACACTAGTTCAAGTTAGCTTCACCAAAAATGTATCATGTTTTAAATATACCATACCTTTTTCAATGCTTTATGAAAAGACTTTAGTTGAGTGTGAAGTGAACCTCTTGCACGTTTCTTAAGTATCTGCTTAGTTTCCTGGGTAACCTGTTTTTTTTGTTTACTTCTTGTCTGTTGAGAAATGAGAGATTGGTAGCAATTTTCTCAGTGATTTACCCTCACTGCTGTTGTCTGTTCTTGATACCACTTTAGATAAATTTTTTGTCACCCATGTCATTTAAGCTTTGAATGTAAATTGCTGTTACAAAGTTAATTTAAATATTTAAAGTAGTCATAAATGGGTAAAGCAATCTGTGAATTTATTATCCACTGTTATTAATGTAGAATGTAGTTTTAGTGTATTATAATATTTTACATCTTTTGTAAATGTGTTTTTTAAAATTAAGATTGACAATGCTGTGAAATTTAGCATGTGATTCTTGGCACAGTGATTAATTCATTTTTTTTCATATAATGCTCTTCACAGACCGCTGGTTGAATCCACCCAATATAAAAATTACCTAAAACTCCAGTCAGACTTCAAAATTAGCCAATAAAAAGCTCACAGCTTATTGTAATTAACAGAAATGTTGTTCAAGCTGAGAAAAAAAATATTTTGATAAATGTCTTTATAATGTATTTGATAAGTGTCATTCAGAATCCAGTTTTGTCCTCTTGGAGAAAAACACTCGCATTAGCTGTTTACTGTTGTCTTTTGGTCCCTGATACAGTACATGGAATGGCACTGACCCATTGTGGAGCTGAGTGTGCATTATTTTCTTTCCCATTATCCAATTCTTCCTATTTTCATAAAGGAGAAGTTAAAAAAAAATCTTACATGCGCTGCAGAGCTACAATGTTCAATTTATTTTGCATAGCCCAATGTGTTAGATTGTCTTTGATGCTGCAGACTGTTACAAATCTAATGCTTCAAGTAATTCATTAATTCAGATATACATATAGCTCTGTGGTGGTCTCGTTTTTGTAAAGTTTTGTTAGGCTCAATATGGAAGTAAAGCAGTTCAATACAAATCTAATATAATATTAGTTAATGTCAGCTAAGCAGTATGAGTTCCCATTAGCCTAGAGTAATCAGTGTTTTAATGTATACTTCTCTCCAGTCCCCTGGGACATACTGTAGTTTTGATTTTTCTTGGTGTACAGTCAGCTCCTGCAAAATAAATAAAAAAAAGCTTTATTTCTTTAAACTTTTTTCAAACCCGTCAAGCAAACTGAAGTGACCTCGTAAGCATGTGTCCCAAGTTAAAGCATGCATGTACAAGTCATAAGCTACAGTAAAGTTATTTACATTGCTTTTACATATGATATGGTAACTGCACAGCTGTTGTACACAGAAAAGCACCTATATCATTGTCATGCCTATTTATATGTGTTTTATTGCATTTCAGAATCAGTTTAGTGCTTAATGCATACATTGTTGCACTATTACATTATGGCTAGGATATATACCCTTTTCTGTTTATGAGGATTTATGTCCTTCTGAACTTGTGTTTGCTGTATAGTATTCCTTCCATATATCGTCTTTAGACTGTTAATTGCTCTTGGGTTTATGTCTGGGGTGGACATACTTCAGCAAAACTAGAGATGATGAGATTGGGAGCATGTTGCTGCACCCACCACATGATAAAATGCCCAGATTGGACCTGAGTGCAGCTGTACAATGGGTGACACATCAGCACCACACTGGAATGGAGGTTTTTTTTACAGTGGCTAGAGTGTAAATCCTTCCACCAAGTTTTCCCTGCAAGTTTCAGGACGAGCTTGCAAGGCTAGATGCAGATTAACCTTATACCCAGGACAAAGCAATTGCCTTTTGAGAAGTGGCATTTTGCACTTTCAGATTTGAGAAATGGAGGGGTGCAATTGCACAGCGGTTAGTGTTATCACCTCACAGCTCTTGGTTTTTGGTTCAGTTCCAAGCTGTGTTGCCCACTGTGAGGTGTTTGCATACTTTTTGCATATTCCTGTGAGCATTGCAGTATCCGCCTGCTTTCCAAACACATACAGTTAGGGTAAAGTGAGAGTGAGTGTGAATTGATGCATTTTGGAGCTTTGTGATGTTACTCTTAAGGGTTGGCATCTGCTGCTGAGATATAAGGGTTTTTTCTTTTTTTTTTTGAGACTTTCATTTTAATTCATTTTTTTAATACAAAATATTTATAGTAAATGTAATGGGGAATAAAATAAACCAAACTTTAACCCAAATTACTCCAGCATTTCTTAGACCATGCAAAAACAAATACAAAGCCGTTGATGTGCTATTAATAGCTTCATTACGAGCTGTTAAAAATAAGTAATATGATATTATGAGCAACTTGTTACTAGGAATAATTCCATCCATCCATCCATTATCCAACCTGCTATATCCTAACTACAGGGTTACGGGAGTCTGCTGTAGCCAATCCCAGCCAGCACAGGGCACAAGGCAGGAAACAAACCCTGGGCAGGGTGCACACACACACACACACACCAACCCCCACACACCAAGCACACACTAGGAATAATTTAGAATCGCCAATGCACCTAATCTGCATGTCTTTGAACTGTGGGAGGAAACAGGAGGAAGCCCACGCAGACACGGGGAGAATATGCAAACTCGACGCAGGGAGGACCCGGGAAGCAAACCTGGGTTGCCTAACTGCGAGGCAGCAGTGCTACCACTACACCACCATGCCGCCCGGTTAATTCCATACTTTATGATTTATTTTTGTTTGTGTGTGCACATGCGAAAAACTTCTCTCAGGCAGTGGATTTTATTTTAAGTCCTTAATGATTAAGAGCTTATGGCTGATCCTGTACACCCAGTGGATAATGCAGTCCTTAGAAGTCGAGGTTAATTAAAACAGCAGTGTTCATTAAACAAGCTTAGCAGCCAACATCATTATTGCTATGAAATAAGTTACTATGTAATGCAGATGGATTTTATTCTTTATGGTCTTGCAGGTTCAGCCAGCAAAGATTAAAATGATCTTTGTTTCAACTTTTTAAATAGCATCCCACAATTGTATGTAATTGATGTTGCCTTATAACTTATTTTTTTTCTCCGGCCGTCTGGAGTTTTTTTTTTGTTTTTTCTGTCCCCCCTGGCCATTGGACCTTACTCTTATTCTATGTTAATTAATGTTGACTTATTTTATTTTCTTACTGTGTCTCTTATTTTTCCATTCTTCATTATGTAAAGCACTTTGAGCTACATTTTTTTGTATGAAAATGTGCTATATAAATAAATGTTGTTGTTGTTATAAGTAGTATTTATTTATTTGTATTATCTTTTATTGAATTTATTAAAAGCATATAATGTTCCATACAATCAAGTGAAACTTAACAAAAATAAGTTCAATTCAACCCCTACCTGTGAGAAAGAGAGGATGGCCAATAGCCAGAGTAAAACATTAAGAGTAGTAAAGAGGAAAAGAAGTCCTGCTCCCCCAATATAAATACTTATTCTAAAATGCTTTTGATTAGATCCTGCCAGGCTTTAAAAAAGTTTTTAACAGATCCTGTAAGTGAGAAACATAGCTAGTATTTATTGAATGCATGTAACAGGACAAATTTCATTAGAACTAACACCATTTTAATAAAACCCTCCTTTTAACATTTTTTTTTTTTATCCTTGGCAGTTTCCTATAGAACCGATGTTAAAGAAAAACTCATTACAGCAATCTACAAAATTTATTACAATTTAATTTTTCATGAAAAAAAACAGCAAAACATGCATTTCTTCTGGCCTTGACAAAAAATTGTGATTTAGGTGTTCAGCTGAACAGCCAGTTGATTTACACATTATGTCACTTGGTTTACTCAACATTCGTCACACTCTTGCAGCAGAGTATCGCTTGAAGAAGGGTTACTACTACATACTTGAAACATTGTGGGCATATCTATGGGCAGGATAACTATCAATCAAATTTGACTTCATTCGTACTTGTGGAGCTCTGAAGGTCTGCTACAGGAAGAATCTGTTGCTTGTTTTCAGGTACCTTGAGGTACAGCTTTGGCTCGCCCTTTGGCAAAAGTACTGACTGATGAGCTTCTCTCGTGTTTGTTATTTTCGACTACTTTTCCAACATGCAATGCAAATTAATCTAGCACTTTGATTGGTTCTGTCTGTAATGATGCCTTTAAGATGATATGAAGATAAAAAATTAGACATTATTAACTTTCTGACTATTCAGGCAATTGCTTAAGCAAACCATTTCTTTATACTGCTAGTTCAAGGGATGCTCTCTTTTTATTAACAATATATCCAGATATAGAAATCAAATATTCACAAGTGTGTTTGCCAGTGTTGGGAAATACAGTACACCCCCAAACTTTGCAGGGATTACGTTCCTAGAGCACCCGCGAATTGTGAAAAACCACAAATTTTGGATGTGGTTAAAAAAATGCCAATTTTCACAGTTTAAACCGTAAATATGCCTCCAAAGCACTTTAATTTCAGACTCAGTTTAATACATTACCTAAAAATAAAGAATGTAAAGGTAAACCTGTATACTGTACTGCTATTTCTCCCACAGTGCTAGAATGTAAAATACCAATGTTACTGCTATATGTACTGTAATTCATGCAAGTGCGTTTTCATTGCCAGAAGCCTTACATGGTGCAGCTCATTTCAGCGGCATCTTGGGGCTTTAACTCTTAAACTGCCACATACTTGGGGGTTAATGCATCTCTGGACGCCAAATACTTTTTTTCTGCACTTTAAGTAAATGTCACAGTTCACAAAGAAAAAGTGAAATTTTAATGGAACACATTTCTTTTTTCATGCAAAGAGCATCACAATTACTGCAACACTGATCATTTTACACACTGCTGATGAACTATAAAAATTATTAAAAAAACTACTGGAACAATATGTGCATAGTGCAACTGATGCCATGGATAAAACTCAGTAAATCACTGAGCCAACTGTGTTTGAACTGGCTGCATGCAAGCACTCAAAAGTAAGTGCTGATGCTTTCAGGCTAGTCTAGTGCAGTGGCTCAATCCCAGGGACAGTGAGGCTGCAGTACTGCAGGGTGTCACACTTGTGTCACAGAATTGCACAGAAACACAGGAGATTGTAGAGACGGGAACTTTATTCAAACACTCCAAGCAAGCATATCTCTTTCAGAAGTAAAAGGAGCACAGTATACAGTTAGTTATCAATTAAAGAATAGACAAACATCATAGGGGAGCACAACCCCCAACAGGAGCAGCGAATGTCTGGGGGAAGAGAGAGAAACCAAGCAATCAGCCAAAAAGGACAGCTGCTGTTCAGGGTTTTAAGTAAACATAGCGTCATGCGAGAAGTAAGCCCAGCAAGCAAGGGAGCAATGTGAAGGTACTCTATCAACGTTTTTAAGAGGGGGTTTTTGAGGAGCATCTGTGTCTTCTAGGGGTATGTTCAGCCCCCCTGCTCACAAGGGGCTGCCGCTAAGATTCACACCATCGAGAAGACGGTGATTTATTTATTTTTATGGTGGAGATTCCAGGGTCACACCCAGCCTTGACCTGACCCGCGCGCACTCACAAACAGAGACAAAAACAAAGCAAACCGGTAATCAAACAGCAAATAAAGAATGTAATGAAAACAAATGAAATAAGAAAACGATATCACCCCTGTTCCCCTTATGGTGATTACACATTAAATACAACAAAGCACAAACAAAACACACACAGGAAATCATGAAAAAGTTCATGAAAAATGGCAAAGGATGAAATGTAATGATGAAAATAGATAGTTCAGAGATCCGCACGTTGAATGAGAATGTACAAATAGTCCTACCGGTAGTTCCTGAAATGGTGAAGACAGATTCAGGAGCGCTCCTTTCTTTGCAGGATGGCCATGAATCCACTTACAGTCCTCATGTACACAGGCAGATGGCAAACAATCCAGACACGAAACAATCCAGGACAAAATGAATAAGTGCAGGTAACCCAACAGAAGGCAGACAGACAGGAACTTGAAACACAAATTACAAAAACTTTTTTTTTTTTTTGCTTATGGTCACTGGCCCCCTTTTTAAAAGCCTTTGACCTAAACAGCCCCAGCACCCTCAGCAGAAGACCAATCAGAGCCACGGGTGCAGGGAGTTGCAGTTTCAAATTCTATTGGTTACTTTCACCATCCCAAGCTGCAGTTGCTTCCTGTTCTCTCTACATTACAGTATTGCCACGAAAAAGCTAGAAAAATTGCGGAGGATATTTGCGGTTTCTGCTAACAAATATTAGTTAGATTCTAAGGAAAAATCCGTGAATGACTGAGGCCACGATCTCTGAACCGCTACTTCACGGGGGCCTACTGTAATACTTTTAAAAATAATTACGTTACATTACTCTTTATTTGGTTATATAGTTAATTATACAATTTAATGCCTTACAAACAATGTATTACTTTTGCATAATTTTTCCTTCTAATAGAGATATGAAACCTGCACTTGAACAAAGAATTAAAAACAATATTCATTGCTACTCCATTCCAGTTCAGGATGATAACATAAAACAAGATTCAATTACATTCTTTTTATTTAGTTTTTAGCTTCCTTATTTTAAGCCTTTGTTATTTGTTAGGTTGTAAGATCTAGCATTGGGTACAGTAGAACAAAAGCATATTTTTAAATTTGAATATAATGGTCAACTTCTTAATTAAGAAAAAATGTCTAGTCTGTGCTGTGAAGTAAAGAACATCTGCTGTAATTTTTCTATCCTCAAATTTCCAAAGATTTGTGCCATGAACATTAGCCTCTGTGCCACCGGTTTACACTGTTTCAAAATGTCTATAGCAAATAACTATTAAAACTAAACAGATAATTTACCTATAGGTTTCTGTTATTAGATCACATGCAGTACTGTATATGCTTTTTTGATTTGCTGTGCAATTGAGTTCTGCCAAAGACCAGTGCTTGCGCTACTGCGATGATCACTGGCTGCATGTTACCCTAAACTGGGCTGATTAAATTTGGACCTCCGCACGTGCAGGGAATAAATGCATGCTTATAACTTTGGTCCAGTTTTTTTTTTCTTGATTTCTGTAATTGCTTAACCTCTACTTTACTAGTTGTTACTAGACAGCCAAAGCATGCATGTATATGCTGAATCCAAAGACAACAGCCAACATCTTTGTGAAAAAAGGCAATACTTTTATGTGAGGATGCAAGATGCATAACAACAGTTTAGTTTTACTGGTGCCCTCCCCAGTTTTCTGCCTAAAGACCAATGAAGTGACATGTACCCACATTCTTTAGGGTGCACATGAAAGGGTGTAGAACATGGCATTCTTGGAGGGGGACAAACCGTGTTAAGGCTGCCTCTCCTCAAAAGGGCTCTGAGAGAGATACTTTGTACACCACCTGTCCACTTCCTGTAGAGTTGCTTACTTGCTGGCGCTAGATTGAAAGCAGCAAGAAAGGAATAGCCAGCAAAATTTTGAAAAGTGCTACTTTGCAGCTTTAATGAAGTGTGCTAGCTGGGATTTAAAAAGGGTGCTTCAGCAAGCATGGAACGTGAGATGCTAAAGCAAGGAGACTTTTGTGGGCATGCACCACCTATGTCTCGTGAACATTTGCAGGTGAGAGGTTAGCTTGCTTTGTATAAAGAAAGTGTATGCGTGACTAGGTCCCCTATCAGCTGATAGCGGGACAAAATTATAAAAACATTTCGAGAATTCAGTATAGAGTTAGTCAAAGGTGAGAGAAACTGATGCAGTTGAGGTAGACAGTAAGAATATTATAGATGTTAACATGTTTTGCTAGAGAACATGGGCTGGAATTCCTTTGTAGCCATAAATTGCTACTTCTGTTAATAGGCTTGGATTCATTTGGCACTGCTTCATTAAGAACAAGTCAAGTGTGGTAAAAAAACCGGATTAAATAAAAAAAAAAAAAAAATGTGTTAATCACAAGGGTTAATGGTGATTAATCGACAGCTCGAATAATTTTCCTTTATTTTAGTTTTCCATTTCAATAAGAATGTTTTTTACTTCAAAGCTTTCAAAGAAATGTGGTTTACCTGAATATCAGACACTATATAGCTTATAGAGAAGCAGCTCCTATTTCTTTAATGTAAGATTTTATAAGATTAAACTTAATAAATCAATCTACAGTTTAAACAGTTGAATGATTGTTGAAGCACAGAAAGATCAGATAACAAAATTCAGCTTTGCTCAATTTCTGGTTATTATAAGGTAATACAATAAATGCAACTCCTTGACCGGATACAAAATTATAGCATGATTTTAAATACAGAACATAAGCCATCCACCATAGGCAAAGGAGCTTGAACAATGGTATTGAATTTAAATGACTATGAGCTAATGAGCTAAAACTCCTTCAGGCCAACACCTGTCAGTTCAGCCAGTGAGCAGATGAAGCTGACTTCACACAATGTAGTGTGATTTGTTTCTTTCCAGGAACTGCTGGCGGTTTCCGATACCCATTAGTGCTCCCTTACTAGGCTGCTTGTTGCCCAGTGCTAGGATAGGATAGGCTACGGTCTTCTGTGATCCCAAGTTTTAAATAGCTGGTTTCAGAGAATGGTTGGATGCATACAATTTTATGTACCCATTTTCCACACTAAAGAGTTGCTAATAGCAGATGATTATCAAGAAATCAACAGGATGTCTATGAACTGTGTGGAACTTAATCCATGCCGAGTTGTCTGTCAACCAGGCTTCTTATTGTTTGTTTGAACTTCGACAGGAAATCGTACTCCCCAGATTAAACCCACACAAACATATGTGGGCATGCAAACACTGAGCTGAACTGAAAGCACCCCCCTTGAGAATTGAACTAGAAAGGTCTGAGTTGCTAAAGCACACTATAGACCCTGTTTTTTAACCGTCTTAAGACTTTTTACTTTTTTTGAATAATTTCAGAATGACAGGTGCTTGTTCTGTTTAGTTGGCTGAGGTCACAAACCTTTTTAGCCCAGTGAAATTAGTCACTCTCTTATCGAGCTGTTCTTGCTTCTGGACAAAAGCTTAATTCCAGCTAGGGAAAAGCAAATTTCAGTAATATTGAACTAAAAATGAAAGTAAAGTAACTGTAGTGAGACTGTTTGGTTGTGGTTCTTGGAATATAATTTCTGTATGCAATTTGTGAATAGTGTATGAGAAACTGTACATTTAAGAATCATTTTCTTGGGCCAGTTCTGATGTTGAGCAAAATTATTTTATTTTTATTTTATTTTTTATTTGCAAAATTGTGATTCACTACTAATATTCTCATTTGTAATATTTTGCAATTTTGTTTTCTTCAGAGGGTGATGTGCGCTATCAGTGTACCATCTGAGGCACCAAAAGCTCCCAGGAAGTATGTCGAATGGCTCCAAATGTTTTCCTGGGATCCTGCTGCCTGTTTCAGAAAGCAAATGCTGTGGGATTAACACATGGATTCCTTCAGGAATCTAATGGAACCCTTTGGACCTGACTTCTCAGGACTTTTTGAGGCTGTATGACATACAATTTAAGGCCTTGGTACAGAATTAAGGGTTTTTGTTTTGGCAGGAAAAGGATACAAAAAAACTCTTCCAAGAGTTCTGGTTAGTCCTGTGCAAGCCCTCTGCTCTAGGAGCTGCAGTATAATCCTGGCCCTCAAAAGGCAGTCCATGGTACTGTGGTACAGTGTTCCCAGTAGCCACCAGGGGGAGCAGTGGCTCAGAAGTCTACAGATTCTATGATTTTGCTTTTTTTTTCTTGACCCAAAAATGATTCAGTAGCTTTTCCCAGAAATTAACTCCAGAGCTAGGAGGTTGGGCTCACTAACTGGAAAGAAGAAGCAAATATTGGGAAAGGGAAGACTTTTATGATATTTTGGCAAGTTGGACAGTAATAGACCTATACCATTAAATAGACAGTGCAGGGCCTGTGTGGGGGCAGCAGGTTTTGCATTGTTTTACTGCTGATCCTTTGATATTATATGTTCTATTTTTATTACTGTTCTCATTTTATGTTTTCAGCTAGTAAACATTATTTTTGGTGTGTTCAGATCTTTGTTGGCTCCTGTTCTGTTACAATGGCAGCTGTGTGGCTTTGTTTTACACTTAGTGATTCTGATTGTATTATTAATTGTTCTGAAGTATTTCTGAAAGTGAATTTTGTTTTTTTTTTCTTGATGTCTCCAGCATTTTGCTTTTTTCTTTACAAACTATAAAGCAGAGTAACAGTATCTCTGGCATCATCAGGATAAGCAGTAAAATATAACATGGCTGGAGAAAATGTTAAATTAAACATATTGGACTGCAGTCTATTGTAAATGGGATACTGTTGGCCATTCAGAAGGGAAAATGGATTATGTATTACTCCGTAATGGACATACTTCCTATAGTTGTCGACCTGATTTGAACCAACTTTTTGGCACTTTGGCTTAGTTCTTGTCAATTGGATATGATGTGTATCGTATCACCTATTTGTAAATGTGCCAACCTGTCACAAAAGATACATAAGACATTCTGTAACCCATAAGTAAATATTTTGTGTCATTGAAATCAAAAATTACACTAAGCTTCCCTGTTCTGTTGCTTATTTATGTCATGAAGTTGCTCGTAACTACTAATTGGATCACTGGGAAAATAACTGTATTACAGGTAGAAATAGGTACAGATAAAGAAGAAGCTGAGTCTTTGAAATCTCTTTATTACTATTCTTACTCTGTGTACATGAAAGCATACACTACATTTGTGGACAGCTGCAAAGAATCTAAAGTTATGGATTAAGCTTGCATTATCCCCCTTGTTGAATGCATATGTTTTACTTGGTAAAAAGAAACCTTTGAAGCAGGATAATTGCATGTTTAAGTTTAGCAAAGACAAAAAATAAAAACATGAGGAAATCAGAATTTTGTGAACACTGATTGACATCTGTCTTGAATGTTTGTTTTTAATTTTTTATCGGATTCTTTCATATTTTAAAAATCAATTATGCTAGTGCATATCTGCTTTTGTGTTAAGTAATATTTGTATTTTAATGAACAAATTCTGCATTTTAATTTTTGCTTTTTCTGCAATAACATTGTTTTGTTTTACATAAACTGCAAATTATAAAATGAAGGAAGATGAAAGATCTAACTTTGTAACATTATAAATGATGAAATGCACATCCCCTGCTATCTTCAGTTTACTTTTTTAATTCTGTCATCAATTTGTGTCTAAGGCTGTCTCAGTTGCATTTTTTTCTTGAAACAAAAAGCTGTTGATAACTAAAATATGTGGTTAACATTTCCTGACTGATAGACGCATTCAGCTGTATCTGGGTAAAACAGTCTGATATTGCTTCTATAATCATTTTCAAGCAAATAAGAGTAGAAAATGATTTGATTCTGAAGTTTATGTACTGTGATCTTTTTGTTTCTTTTCCATTATTATTGTAATTTAGATGGACAGCATAAAATGTTACAATGCAGATTTACTAATGAAATAAGGTTCTTCATATAGTTTAAATTCTTTAGTTACATGACATCTTAGTGTTTTCCCTTGCCAATAAAACATAAAATGAAAATGAATAGATGGTAGGTAATCATGGGTTAAAAATATGGTTAAAACATCTGCTGCATTTACACTGCATTTGTCAAAGTGGTCTGCATTATGTTTAACAGCTATATTCTCATCATCACTTATTTTCACTAGTTCTGGGTAGTGAAGGAATGAAAGAATGAGACCGCGAGTAGATTTGGCTTTAGTGCAGGGCTGTTGTGTTGTTTGTAACAGGATTTGGTGCTCCATAAATGGGAAAACCGGCAAATACACCTGGTTATTGCTCCTGATCGAGAAGAAACAATTGTGGTAGTTTGAGTAAGTAATTAGGACGTCCCTATAAATCTCCCACATGTGTTAAAAACAATGCTAGACATTAGTAAAGAAGAACAAGGGGAGCAACCAAAACGCAAATTCTTGGTGTGTCCAGGAATTTCCCAGTAGGAATTCAAGAAAACTTTTGAAGATAGCATGACTTGATCTGTACAACATGTCATGTTGCCACTAGGACCCTGACAAGAATAAACAGAAGGAAAGTGTGCAAGTTTGTGTGATTAAAGATAATGTTAATACATTGCTGATAGAAAAATTGGAATCTTCAGAGATTTTCTCTCTCCTTTCAATAAATTCCCCTTTTCAAGTTTTAAGTAGTACAATGTGTAATGGGCCTGTATTATGTAAATGTTGAAGTGGGAAACTTATAGTTAGGTAAGATAAGGCAAAAAACTAGTTTTGCAACATGCCAGAGTGCTTATTGAGTTCTGAGGATGAAGGTCTATAGTAGATCAAGTGGTGTTCAGTAAATCAGAGAACAGTAGTCTAGCAGAGTTTCAGTTTAAGCATGTGTGTCTAAGGATGGCAGATGCCTAAATCTCTGACAAGCAGGAGATAATTCAAGACTTGGCCAAGTTTTTGATAAGATTGAGCAATGTATTGAATTTTGAACTAAATTATTTCATACTGTATGTGGCACAAATTTAGAAACAGCTAATATGTTTTGTGTAATAGGCTCAAGAGGATTATTAAATGTTAAATTAAAAGGTAGTACATTATTAAATCATTGTGCGAATTGTTATTAAAAAAATCACATTGTGTGCAGAAGTCTTAGTGGGGAAAGTTGAACTTAGCTCAAAAATCTTATTAAAGTTGCCCATTATATGTGACATAGGCTAATTTTATGATTGTGGTCAGTACTCAGAGCAGTATATTATTGTAAAGGTCTTTTAAATTAATCTTTTTCACAAAGTTGTCAAATGATGCTTTAGAGGCCAATTCCTGAAAATTAATGTTAAAATGCAAATCCATACAGAAATGTTTGAAGAGTAAAGATGGTTCAGTTATTGTAGTGTTTTGCCTAGGAAAACAGCATTGCCGGTCCAGTCAATATCGCTGACTCATTTTATGACCATAACCTTGGGTGGTCCAAATGTAGAGATGTATATAAATGTAGCATAATCTTCATTTGTGAGCGGTAATTCAGTAGTGTTGGTTAGCTAAATGTAAATCATGGCATAAATTGCTATTTTGATATTATCTTTCAATCAAGCGAAATACCAAACAATGTGGACATGTATTTGAGTGTGTTTGTATATGTGTACCTGGCAATGGACTGGCACCCCTTTCAGGGTTGGTTTCTGCCTTGAGCCAGTCTCAACTGGATGGAACACAGTCTTTCAGACACTTGACTAGATTAAGTTTTGTGAATAACAGATGGATGGAATGAATTAATATATGTGCTTTTTTTTTTGGTCAGACGTGTTCTAGTGGCCTACCTTAGACTGTGTAAAAATTAGACGATAACTTCTTATGGTTTATGCTTTCTTGCTACCTAATTGTGATTCAGTAAATACACTTAAAATATGATGTGCTGTTAACAGAGTGCAGGAGTGATCAAAGAAGGAAAAAAGAAATTGAAAAACATTCAAATAATGTTATAAGGTTTGCCTCGTTAAGTCATTATGAAAAATTGTCATTTGAGGGGTGTCCCCAGAATTCATTGCTCACTTTGCTCATTTGGTGACTAATGTGGTTTATGGGAAATGAGTTGCTGTATCGTGCTTTGGGAACTGAGGGATTTCTTGTGTGGGTGAAACTGCAAGAGTGTTCCATGATGACAACTTAGGTCTCACCCAGAGCACAATAATCAAAGGACTATTTTTTATTCTTTTTTAGTTTTTTTGTTCATATTACATAATAAAAAATGACAATTACTGTAAAGAAAAAATCTGTGTATCTTTTTAAATTACAGTACTTAGAACAAAATCAGTGCTCGAATTATAAGTCAGAGTTAGCCAGTCTCAGCTGTTACCCTTAAAAAATACAGAGGACTAGTATTAGAGAGTTCTAATCTTTTTATTGTATATCTTTCATCACTACACATGTATACTTTGTGGTCATCTGTCATTTAGTGAAATTGCTTTCACCATTACAGAGTAAATGAGAGCTAGAGTGTATCACTCCTGTCTCACTGATTGCAAAGCTGAATCCATTCCTAAAGAAGAATGCCAGTCCATTGCAGAGCTTGCTAACATAGCACCCCCTCATTTACTTACACTGCCCATATTTAGTTTAGTGTTGTCACTTACTCTAACATGCATGCTTTTGAATATGAAAGGAAATAGGAGTACCTGAAGAAAATCCATGTGGACTGAACTGATAAATTTATCATGCCTTCAAAGGTGCAGTTTTTCCACAAGGGTTTTAACTGAATGAATAAAATTGGCAGTATTTTATTTTTGTGAATATTTTAAGCAGAGTTAAACAGTAATTTGCTGTCTTAGTCTATATAAGACTAAGTTAACCATAGCAATTATCTGGTGTAGTGCACAAGTTATGAATCAGGTTATGAATCAGTTTAATGTTTAAAGGCTTAAATGATAAGATCACCTTTTTTAACACATGAGCTTATTATAAGACTTTCCAGGGCCTGTATCAATACTACAAATTATTTTATATCTGCTGCTTTAATTAGATTTAAGCTCAGCTCTGCTACCAAAAGAAACCCTGTTCAATGCCAAAATCTCATTTACATACTTAAAACCACACCCATCTCCTTCCTGTGATCACAGTAGTTCTTGTAAAATTGAGTATTGGCATATTTTTACTTTATTTTTTTTTTTTTTTAACTATTTCAGTATTTCAAAATGTAAAGATTTTTTCTTACATTTGTAAATTTATTAAGTAATTTATCAGTGAGCCATTTCCAGTGTGATCATATTATATGGGAGTGACAATAGAAAAAGATGTAGCAGTGAGTATGAAAGATGATGGATATGGTGAAGTAGGTGGTTATTTTTTTAAGAAAATTTAACCTTTTTAAAAAATATTTTTAGTAAATTTTATACTTCTTATAAAATACACTTCCAGCTACAAGCCCAGTGTGGTGTACATTGTTGGAGCAAATGTAAATTAAAACAAGACATTGAATGCAGAAACATAAAACCGAATAGAGAAAACTATAATTCAGATTCCAACTATCATAGCTTAGCTGGGCACTCAGCCCCACTACAGCTTGCTCTGCTCCACAGCACAGGAAGTCACTGACAGTTCTGGCAGAGCACCAGTAGTGTTGGTTAGTAATAACTCGATAAAATTAAAAATGTCTTGTGAAAATTTGATACACTGTTAGTAAAAATGTCAATTGATGAATTTCTTAGTGTATTAATTAACAAGTTCTTTCGATGGAAAAATACAGATTGTTAAAAATCCAAGCAGTAGATAAGTTAGACATTTTTCATTTCTGAGTAAATTTCAGTGAAAATTCAATATTTCAGTGTTTTCATTTATTGAGAATCATCTGATTAAGGATATGATATTTTTCTGTATTTGCCAGCGTTTCATATACGGCAGAAACTTTTAAAAGTGACAATCATTAGTTTACATGCTACTGCTTGGAAAGCTGCATTTAAAAAATCCCTTCTAGTTTAATGAAAAGTTTATATGAAAGTGTGTTTTGTGCGTGCTTTGATACTATGTAATTGTTTCAGATTATTGTTAGTGAATGAAATGTCACTCTCTTTTTCCAACATCCCTTTCCTGATGTTTGGGTATGTTAGCAGCAGAACAGATGATATTCTAGAGAGGTAATATATTCTGGCGATAATTTTTTTTGTGCAGCCTGATACCATGGAAAGATGGCACAGTGGACTCATTTGATTTAATCAATATTTTGTCTAGATTGATGCCCATATCTAACCAGAACAAAGACAATACATGCCATGCTGGCAATGAGTCTCTTCTTGCTACTGTAAAATAACTTGTTGATGGTCTTTATTTATTTGTCATTGTTAACTTGACTTGAAGATAACTACTTATTACCACTTTCTTGCCTTTTCTACCATTAGTCTTTTTGTCTTCTGTGTATGCCATTAAAGATCTTTTTCATGCAATAACTGTAAAATATAAAAAAAGTGCTTTGTCATATTGGTTTTGTTAATATGGGTTTATGGATCATTGTGCTGTAAATGTCATATTTATAGATAGGGGTGGTTACGTTAATCACATTTAATACAGTGACTAAAATGGAAAAAAAAGATTAACAACGTAACTTGTTAACCTTAAACAAAAATAGTTTGAAAATACACCGAAGTAGAAATAGAGATTTGTAATCTTTTCTAATCATGTCTTTCTTTCCAGGTAAAGGATAGTGATTCATTACATGCTACTCTGACAAAGTAATGCATTCTTAAACCGTTGACAGTTCCATCTGTCTATGTTATACATATTTATTTATATGTGACCATGGTGATAAAGAAAAAGTAAAATTTGTTTTATGCATGCACAAATTATCTTGCAAAATAATACATTTACAGTATTTAATGTAGACAAATAATTTAAACCAGTTAACTGTACTTATAGGTACTTTAAATTCATGAAAGGCCACTGTTTCCACAATTTTTCTTCGTTCTGGAGTTCCAAGTGTGTTGCTTGGGTTACGTTTCTGTAAATGTTATTTGTACTTATAAAGCACTGTTTTATTTAAATCATTCAGTTTATTAGTCCTCATAAACAAAATCATGTTCATTTTGAGAATAATAAAATAATCTTAAGAAGCTATTGTAAATGTTTAAGCTGGAACCTAAAAATAGAGTGACTTTGTTTCATTTGATGCCTTGTTATATATATTTTTTTCTCCATCAACACAGACAAAAGTTTATTTTTGCATATTAAAAGACATAATGTGGTAACTGTGGGGCTGCAATGGCTGTTTTAATCCTTTGATTAAATTAAATTATATCCTTGACTCAGCAAAGAAGAGGGAATTGTGCTCCCACCTACAGTGTGCTTTCAAGGGCGGTGGTTTATTTTGATGCCATCTGCAATATTTAATTTAACTTTTGTCACAGACCCCCAAACTATTTGATCTTTCAAGTTTTGTCTCTGCTTATGCAATTAACTCTGTATGTTTTATTAGTAATGTTTGCATTTCAGAATGGCTAGCTGAGAAAAAGATACAATGACTTCACTGTTAGTAAACATATATTTCATGAACTGGTAAGGATCAGATCAATGTGGTTGAAGCTTTTTTAAAAAAACTGACGATTTAATAGGTTTCAGTAAAATGACTAACCATCGAAAAAAGATCAGGTTCTCCATATTTTCTTTTAAACTGCAATAACAGTTTAATAATACCGATGAGTGTCATGTAAGACCTTTTTAAAGTATATTTTTTCAAGTTTAGGAAGTCTTTTGTTGCTGAAGAGGCTTTATAACTGCACACTTACTTTATTTAGAATGTCAGCAAGTGAGCTGGATTGTTGCTATATGTTTCTGTCACATTTACCATGCTTCATCATTTTTCAGTACATGCAAAATTGCTTAACAGTGCACAGCTTGTTTGTAATTATTGTGGCTGTATTGCTTGTTTGGGCTATATTTGTAAATGGGACATAGTTTTTAATATTCAACTAATAATGAAATTATTGTTTCATTGTTTGCACTGGCAGTTAAAGGAATACACCGTTTATTATGATTTTAATAATACTAATTCTTTACATTTATATAGCGCTTTTCTTACTATTCAAAGTGCTAAAACACATTTGCATCATTTCAATTTTTTTTATACTGTTTATGTGTTTTTCAAAAGCAGTACTTTATCTTGATTGTCATTTAGTTCCTTTTTAAAGAAATAATGTAAAATGTGATAATACTGAGAAATGGTTGCTACCACAGTTAATCATAATAATCACCCCTTTTCCATTTTAGGACTCAAGCCTATGAAGTTTAAGCGGTACTTTTCAGTTTGTTACATTTCCCCTGTAGGTGGTTAGTCCTATGTTAATGATTGTATGTAAACGTTCCTGACTTGAGTGGGGGGTGGTCATTAGAAATTTCTAGGTTGCCTGTAAATTAGTGGTTGGATTGATGTTATACCCTAACTTCTCTAGGGATGCTGTTTTTTTTTTTTAATTTTATTGAATTTATTAAAATCAAATAACACTCCATACACAACTTGAGTTTTACAAAAAGAAAAGAAAAAAAGATTTGAAACAAATCAAGCCCCACCCCTGAGAAAGAGAGCTAGGCCAACAGTATGAAACTTTATGCTAGTTAAGACAAATGAATAGATAAAATAAATGAATAAAGATAAATTGAGTAAAAAAGGGGAGGGAGTCTGCTTCCTCAATTTAAATGCTTATTCTAAAATATTAGTGATTAAATTCTGCCAGGTTTTGAAAACGATTTGTACAGATCCTCTAAGTGCGAATTAGATTTTTACCAGTTTCAAATAGTAGATAATATCAGTTAGGATTCTTCCAATTGAGCAAGACAAGTCTACGTGCCAATAGTGTAATAAAGGCAATTACAGTTTGTTTGTCCTTCTCCACTTTAAGCCCATCTGGAAGTACACCAAACACAGCTGTTAGTGGATTAGGAGGGATTATGACATCCAAGATGTTTGAAAGGCATTTAAAGATTTTGGTCCAAAATGATGTTAATTTGGTGCAGGCCCAAACATGTGACCCAGTGAGGCTAGAACTTGATTGCAGCGTTCGCAGGTTAGATCTTGCCCTGGAAACATTTTGGATAATTTTAAACAAGAGAGATGTGCTCGATATATAATTTTAAATTGAATAATTCTATGCTTTGCGCATATGGAGCTCGAGTGAATTCTGTGCATTGCTACTTTCCACTCCTTTTCTGAAATATTGAGTAAGAGATCCTTTTCCCACTGTCCTCTTGGATCTTTGAAAGGGAGGGGCTGTAAAATAGATTTTGATATTACATAAATGCTGAGTCCTCGAGACTGAGCAATATTTTTCCGGTATAGAGATTGGTGAGGAAAATTGGACAAGTTCTGTTTAACAAAGTTTCTAATTTGAAGGTAGTGAAAGAAATGTGTTGCTGGAAAGTTACATTTAGACTTTAATTGTTCATAGGATGCAAAAACGTTGTCTGTGTACAGATCTCTAAGTGATTTAATCATGGATGTTTTCCAGGCATTAAAAACTGCGTATGTTGCTGATATTTTTGTTCTTCTGTTGTAGGTAAGGCAATACTTGTGGCAGTGATAGCCAGTTTTCTAGCTTTTAGATTTTCACCCCAATACACTAATTCATCTTTTTTGTATGCCCGGTTTGTTCAGTTCACTGCTGTGTGCAAGTGAGGACCCAGACCTGGACAGGGCATCTTTACATCTCAGGGCACATACACACACATTGTAGACATACTCACACTAGACCCATGTAGAATTCCCAGTTAGTATAATGTACAAGTCTTTGGAATGTGAAAGGAAATTTGTAATATAATCTCATTTAAGGTAAATGTAAACTGATAAATCAAAGGCAGGAAAACAATTAATATGATTATTAAAAATCTGTATTAGCTTGACTTGCTTGTCATACAATGACGTGATAGAGTCAGCTTGCTAGCTTTTAAGTCATTGAAAAGTTCATGATTAACCGCAGAATACAAAGGAAGAAGCAGATGTGATCTGTTTGCAAATAAACTGTGGTGCCAATAAAAAGCATATTTAACACAAAATATTTTAATTAATACAAATGACGATAGCAAATAATAAAAGGCCTTTATTTTATTGTTCTGGGTTATGCTAACAAGATCTGTTTTTGACTGCTAAAAGTTGTTACGTTACATCTAATATGAACAGAGTAAATGGGACAATGCTTCTCTTAATAAAACATTTTAAAAGTACACAATCTGTTTTTTATTTGTTTCCTGAATTACTTTGCATATACGTATTTAGATTTCTTAAAGTATTAATTTTGCTGCTCTTGTTTTTTCTTTCTCAAATGTCCTTTTCCCTTGGGGTTTCTAATGTAAGGTTCAGTGCTTCTGTTTACATACTGTCAAGTTCGGCTCTGTACAGTACCCACATTTGACAAATAATGTGCTTAGTCCTGAAACTGTAACACTTTTCCATATGACTAATGGATTTTTTTTAGCTAGGACTCCCATATAGGCACCTTTCTGCTTTATTTGATTTTGTAATCAACATCTTTTGTTCTAATGTCATACCTGCTGCTGATCGAGGTAGACATTTTACTTGGCATCCTTAGTGTGTGAACTTGTTTTTACATTGATTATTTAATATAAATACAATTAATGTGAAGTCAACTTCAGAATCTTCAGAATGTTTAGTTTTCTTTTAACTCAATGGAGGTCCCTTTTAATTATTATTTTCTGTTATTTTTCTTGTAGAAATGCATCCATACTGCATTTTTAAGAGTTTGTGTTACATAACTTAATTATTATATTGACACCTAGATTCTTAGCATAGGGGTCATGGGAAAGAACCTAGAATATGCCCACTTACCTAAAAGTTACCAAAATTACCTCTCCTTTTAATTTCAATGAGCTCAATAAAGTCTAGTCATTCATTAAAATAAAACACTGAAAATCACTAAGAGGACCTATTTCTCCTGCAAACACATAGTACTTAGTACTTACACCTGAAGCAGCCTGCATGTGAGTATATGTTTGTGCAGGTTATTCATTTGTTTGTTTGTTTGTTAATATATTTTGTATGATACAATCAAAGGTCATATCCTTTGTTTTCCTATTTAATAACTAAACTTACTCTGTGACAGTTACATTTAAGCATCCCTATTTACACCATAGGGATACCTTAAATAACAATTCCACCTGTCCTCCCATTTCTTCCTTTATTTTTCTCTGCAGTTTCCAATGGTTTAATGAACATGTTGATTATAACAATACAAGGAAATGTTGAAATGCACACTGAGCGCCGCTGGAAAAAAAAACACTGTGATACAGATGTTTCCCAAATGGTGAACCATTGACCCTTTTTTATTATGGGGCCTGGAACACCTTTGAATTTCCTCCCCAGATCTACCCAAACTCCCACCAAGAAATATGCCACTTAGTCAAATGTTCCAGGCCAGTTTACAAGTATTTTTGACTTTTGCCAGGTATATACTGTATTGTGTAATGTGAATTTTGTAAATGTTTTCATCATAGTTTACTGTCTTCCAGGATTATAATTTAATGCCAGTCTTTATATATACCACTGGAACTTGCCAGACATGCCAGTCATAAGCCAGTTCTATGAAACCTATCCAGAAACAAAACTATGTAGTCAGCAATATGCCTCACACATTATGATTACAGGTTATTGATTTACCTGGTAAGTAATATTATGGCAAGAAAACGCAACACAAACCCTTCATATTGCAGTTTGTATTTCCAGCTGCCTTTGTTCGCCATTCTATGCTACTGTAGCTTACACTGCATTATTGTATAGTTTCACTATGATAAACCCTTCATGATTTCTTAAGCTCACTGACCCACGTCAAAGTTGCTTACCACATTCTAGTATTTAATTTCTAATTGTCAGTAAATTTTGATTCCACTACAGTATTGACCTTTACCTTTTTTCTGTCTTTGTCATGCTGATCCCCATGACTTACTTTTCCCTTGATGGCTGGTATTTTAGTATACTTTTCTTCACTGCTGTTTTATTCAAAATATTGTTCAGACAGTGTGGCATAGTAGTTAAGGTCTTGGACTTCAAACCCTGAGGTTCTGGGTACAAACCTTCAGTTTTTGCCAATATGAATAATTTTTTTTCTGTGTATCCTTGACAGAGCACACTGTCACAAGGCATTTCACAAAGCTAACAAAAATATATATCCAAATGTGATAAATGATAAGGTCATTAAATACATGATAAATTACATTGAGTCAATCCAATTATAGCCCATAAATAAAGATAAACTGTGAAGATTTATATAATCAAAAAAAAAAAAAATACAGGAACATCAGCACCTGCACAACTGATGCATAAGGTTCAGATTAGAGAATAGGGTGGTGGTTGATTGTTTTTGTTGTAGTTGCAGTAGTAATATTATCATGTATACAAAGTACAATGGAAAGCATTAATTGTACAGTATATCAAATCAAAATTACCAATAAAAATGCAAGAGAGAAAGAGTGTTGACACTTAGTGAAGTTTCATAAAGAAACTAAAGCACAAAATAGGTGCCACAAATATAAATGAGTGGTGACTGAGAACCTGTAGAGTGAGTCTTTATGAAGTATTGACTACTCCAGGGAAAAGTGGATTTCATTTAATCAGGTAAGATAAGCAACAAAGAGAGGTAGTCTGGGTAACTGAAATGAACAGCTTTGTAAATCTGAAGAGAGCTTTAATACAATATGCTGCAGAAAACCCGATGTGGTAGAGTGAGTTAAGGGGTCATGTGTTCATTATGCTTAGTTTGTATTTGATTTTGAGCAGCAGCATTTTGAACTTGCTATAATTTGTCAGTATGTTGACTAGAAAGGTATTTATAAATTGCTATAAATAGAAAATAAGTTCTACTTAAACAATATTCCGCATCAGATCTCCAATGGAACCTGTGTATGATAACTCACTAAATCAAAGTTGTTCATACATATTTTGATTTTATAAGTTAAAGGAAGGTCACTTACTTAAGGCACTTACTTAAGTATTTGTAATTATTAAAGCTCTGCATTTTTATTCACATGATGAAGACTTAGGCCAGGCTTGTACTTCACGTGACGCGACTCATGCTCCAGCAGTTGCTCCTGCTACGCAAGTGATTAAAACTGTTTATAATTGTGTGCGTACCTTACGTAAATCTGGAGAAATCCACCAGGTGGCAGTGTGAGATATTATCACGGTGAGAACAGGCTCGGCATCGCTGTGTTGTGAATTGCCTGGAACACCCATTAAATTCCGATGACACCTTGCTGCAATATCTCTGAAAAGGATGTTAAATGATTAAATCCATCAATCCAGGGATGTGCCCATTCCAGCTAGCATTGGGCACGAGGCAGAAACAATCCCTAGACGGGGCATCAGCTCATTGCAAGGTGAATACAAGCACTCACATACATTGGCTTGATATTAGTGTCACCAGATCTGCATATCTTTAGAAGGAAACCGCTTCCGCTCTGCCACTGTGTCACCCCCCCATGTATGTAATTATTAACAGTTTTCATTATTTAAATGAAATTAATGATTTATCTGTAAAATTTAACATAAATACTTTAATGCATTTCATCATGAAAGTGATATAAAGTATAAAGCTAAATATTCTAAATTTGCAGAGAGTTGGAATATCATACATTTTAATGTGTTCTGTGTGGTGATCTATTGCTGCTTGCTGCTGCTGTCTGGTCAGGACGAAGTCCCAGAAGTTCGTAGCGATTAAAAACTTGGATGACGTTTACGACAGTCTGCTTAAATGATAAGGTAAACTACGAGGTTAAAGTGGACATTTCGAGTTTCAAGCTGAAATTTGCAGTTTAATCACAAAATACACTTTTCACCATGTCCTTATTTTGTTTCTCTGTGGCTCAAATACAGCGCTGTACATTATGTTGCTGTTGTGAAGTTGCAAAAAAAAAAAAAAAGGCGGCACAAAAGATGGTATATGAGACTTTTAAAATGTATCTTGCCATTACGATGGGGAATATGCGGTGCTTAAATATAAAAGCACCATGAATGCATCTGTATGTCGGCATTTTCTTCACTACATCGGACCATTCAACAAACATTGAAGCGTGCACATCGATCCCGTAGGATCTGCATAATGGCTTTCTATCACATGTAGATAGTAAGCAAAGACTCTGATGTTACATTCCAACTTTTATCACACTGTGCCCCCCAGCTTTTTGCTGGTACTGCAACTCACGCATGTGTCGCGTTAATTTCTGAGGACCTGCTCAGAGGACGCGTCAGATGAACGCTGGGAACGTGTGGCAGCCATGATGCGTGCGTGTCTGCATTCTGAGTGTGAAGTATAAGCGACCCCTTAGAATCCTGGTAAAGCTGTAGCTCCTTGCTAGTTGGATCAATGCTATTTTGTAGAAAGTTCCTTGTGCATTCCAAGAGGCAACATGCCTGTATTGTGCTGCAGTCTTTTTTTGTATTACACTATTACAAAAACCTGCCCAGAGTCCTTTTCAAATTAATATGATTAAGAGATCAGTAAAAAAGAACAGTTCAGCGTTCACAGATTAGTTTATATTTAATTCTCGTTTTATTAATAGCTATTTATCCTTAGTTGGCATGTGTTGTTTTTACATCTGCAATGGTAAATCTACTCTCTCTTTAAATATATTCTCTTGGCAATTCTTTGAAAATATAATTTCCCTAAGCTATTATTGCAGGGAAATATAGGTTTCAAGAAAATAGAAAGCAGATGGCCTTGGGTCATTGCTTTATAAATACATCTAATCTATTCCTGTACATCTGTTCATTCATTCAGTTTCTAAATTGCCTAATCATTTCAGGGTTGCAGGGTGCAGAACCTGTTTTGGACATTTTCTTCACAAGGCATGAATCAAACCTGGTTGGGTGCCACACAAAATCCCCTTTACAGGAGTAATTTATGCCATTTAATGTGAATGGAATAGTGGCATACCTGAAGAATATCCACGCAAACACATAGAAAATATGAATAATCCACACAGGCAGTGCCCAGGCTGTAATCTGAACCCTGGACTCAAAACCTGTGATACAACAGTGCTATAGCTGGACCACCATTGTAATGTTAATTTCTGTTTATTTACACAGTCTGCAACTAAATTTAAGGATACCTTTACATCCTCAAGTGTCATCACCTTAGTCCACAGACATAGACATACAACCATCCCTTTTAAATACCCCCAATTGTATAATTAATTTTACCTGCTTTATTTTATGCTTATTCATTATTTTCTAAATGCATCACATGACATACTCACTGTAGCACTCCACCCTACTCATATCCAACCTGTTGCTCAGCTCACAAAATGTCTTTTGCCCATTAATGAATATTTACACATTTTGTTTTGTCCTTGAGGCTGTGTATTCTTCTCTATGTATAGTGTTTCCTTTTTTGCCCTGTTTCACTTCCTCATAGTGTTCCTGATGCCAAGGTCTAAAGTCTGTTTTTAACTTTTGTATTAAATATTCCTTCCTGTTTTAGCTTGTGTTTTTCAGTATCTTCTTGAACTAAGCTTAGTTTGTAGGTAGAGTTATTGCTTTTATAAACAGTTTAAATTGCTGTAATTTATTGGTGACTATTTTTTCTTGATCTTGGAGCTGTGAGTTTATTACAGATTTTGCCCTGTCATTTTTACAAGTATAATACCTAATAATTTCAATTTTGGAGCAGCCTCTAGTCAAAATCGAACAAAATATTCTGCTTCCCTTGCCTGTACTTTTAAAGAAAATATTCAGCTTTTATTGCAGTCCCAGTTTCCGTTTGACTCTTTAATCAAAAACCTGTTTATTTGTGTAGAAAATGAAAGATATTGCATAACTTTGTAAATGGTTTATTACATTCCATTTAATTACATTTTGTAAACCTGTCTATTCTAGTTCAACTTTTTCTTTTTAATAGAGTGCCATTCTGGCACGTCTTTGGAATGTAGGCGGTAAACTAACTTTGCAAGGAAAAACCCACTCATACACCAGGAGATCATGAAGAGTCCAAATGGACATTCCCCAGATTAAATTGATATCCACCAGCATTACAACTTATTAATGGTTCTTTGAACTTTATAAGTGATTAGTTCTGCTGCTTCATGGGTTTGGAGACTGGTTTTGAATTTATACTCATTCATCATCTGTGTGGACTTTGTACATTCTCCCTATATCTTTGTGACCACACTCCTATGTCCACTAGTTTATCTGCCACATCTCAAAGAGATGCAGATTACTTTGATTTGGCAACACTAAAACGACCTGATACAAACGAGTAGTAGTGATCCTGTTGTTAATGGGCCCTACCACCCATCTAGGATTGGTTCCTGCTGTATTGCACCATATGCTTCCACAATAAGGCTCCATTTCATGTGGCTCAGATTTGATAAAGCAGGCATATAAAATTAACACATTAGAAAATGGTCTACCATACATTAAGGATAATGACACTTCTTTTTGCTTTCCTTATATATACTGTAAGGTCTGCTTTCAGATTGCAAAGCAATTTCATTCCCCTACAAAGCAATAACGCTCAAGAGTGACACTGTTACTAAGTGACAGTAAAGTTGTACTGTTTGTCACCAAAAGCCATATTAACATGTTCTTTTGGCGCAGTTGGATTAGAGACTGATTTTACTGATAGACAACGAAAGTGGTTAGCAGGAGCACCTGACTTGTCATGCCATTAGTAGTATAAGTTAAGGTAGGGTAATCGTTCATGCTACATATCTGGTTTACTTTGCAGTAATGACTTTGGAGATGTTCACATCTTGCAGCTTGCTGCCTGTGGCTAAGAAATGTGTGTAACACTTGCGGCAGTAGCTGTGCCTTTGAGGCATATGTACGAGATCATATTTAAAAATCCCCAAATAGCTCTGGTAAATGGTGTCTTTAGAAGATGGATGAGTAGATGTTTTCATTGTTCTTGGAGTAAATGTATCTATGTTTTCTCAACTTTTTCTTGTCATGTGATCATTGACAATTGAGAGTAAACTTGTTATATCTATGCAAAATAAGTATTTTTGATGAATGCATTATCCTCATTATTATTATTTTTTGCTTTTCTTTACACATCTACTCTGCTTCTGGCGAGATGCCAAGTATGGTGTGATGATTAATTAAATGCCGTGTTGTCTTGTTAATGAACAGTTATACAAAGGCAAGGTGTACCAAACAGGATGTAACTGTCAAGACAGACATAAGAGAAAGTACAGCAGAGAGGAGAAATATCTTGTAAGAGGTCAATTTTATTAATTTAAAGTTGATCAAAAAACTGTTTTATTCTGGTATTTTTGGAAGATGAATTTTTTTTGACACTCAAATGTCATGTAACTCATTACATAATCTCTTTACAACTACCCTGCTAGTTTTCCCTAGTACGGCACATACAGCTTCGAGGTTGACCTGAACAAGTTTTAACCCTTATTTTGATAATACAAACTCATGTACAACTGATAACACAAAATTAAATAGGACTGTATACTGTGAAGCAATTCTTTGCGCACCATTAGATTTTTACTGTACTCTGTACATGTGGCAATAATGACTGTAACATCAGATCCTGTATACTATTTAAGTTAATTAATGTTGCCTCCTCAAGTTTTGACTATGTCAGCTGTTTTTGTGACATAACCTGGCTATGATAAGTTCTGTTTGTAAGATTTCAGTCATGCAGTTAAAGGTGTTGCTGGTTTTAGTTGCCTTAACCTGAGTGTGCTAATAATCGGTATCATTCTAGAAACCATGTGCAATTTGTGTTGTTTGGTATGTAGTTCAGAATGTTAGAAAACTCAAATTGTACAGTTCCAGGTTTACATGCTATAAGTGCAGGGTCAGTTTTGCTAGAGATGCATCTTGTCACAGTTGAAAGAATTTGTGCAGTCTGTAGACTGTTGGTGTCAGTTTCCCATTTAAGTTTTGTGTTTGTTGTAAAATTGTATATTAAATTGACGAGTGGGAGAGGGGCCAATTAAAAACGGGACATTCTGTCAAATTCTGTGACTCAGTCCATTAAGCTGGTTGCAAGGTATAAAAATGAGACTGTCTGAGTGGTCACCCTACCTACAAAGATATACGTAATCTCGACTATCATAGTGTAAAATGAGGGTGGCTACAAGCTTTCAATGCTTGGGTCATGAAGTGAATAGCTTTATCTGGACCTGTGAAAATGTGTTCTTCTTCAAGAAGTCTTCTTGTTCTCAATAGATTTGTGGGTTGAAATAGTCCAAAGACATGCTTTGAGATCAGATGATGTTACATTTATCTATTGTGAGTATCTCTTGTGATGTCTTGTAAAATGTATGACTGTTTCCCACCTTGCACTCTTTCAGTGTGCAAAGGCTCTTCTTGACCTGGATCCTGACTAGGACCAAGTTTGTAGAGAAAGGCAATGGGTAAATTAAACTTGATCTTTCACTATCCAAGTTCAGCTGTTATCATACACCAACCTTCATAAAGTAAAATTTATTTCTGCATAGCTTTGAAAATAGAGTTTTGAAAAGCAAGAAATTGACTCATACACTGCTCTCTCTTTCTCTCTCTCTCTCTCTGTGTACTTGTTTGCAGAGCCATGCTGTTTTAAACATCAGATAACATTGCACTCCATCACTTTATTGCAAGTCATGTTACAGTTAGTTTTTTTTCATGGAAAGGTAAAAGCCATGCACTGAGTTCATGCTTAATTCCAGCAAGTAAAGAAACAAAAAGTATAAATACTACAGATATGCTAAAGGCAGTAATTACAGTAAGCTTTGAAGAAGAAACTGTTTCCAATGAAAGTCCATATTGCCTTGCAGCCCTTGCACACTAGAGTTCTTTCAGGTCATTTCGATTACGGAACACTTTAGAGAACTTTTCCTTATGCACGATAACACCAAACTTATCTAGTCATCCACATGTTGTCAGAGCTTTTAATCATCAGTTTTTCTTACAGTAATTGTTTTATTTAAATGCAGTTAAAAAAAAATAACCTCAAAAGTGATTTTAGTATATTAGTTCACATTTCAATTCTCAAGCAATCCTGTAATATAATCTTTATATATTGCTGTGCCATTCTAATATTGTCAAATTAACATTTTAAACTTAGTTTCTTTTAGTACTACATTGGCTGTAATGAGGTGTATTTTTCCTAATTTGAATCATAGTCATTTTTTTAAGGACACATTGTAAGTTAAACAGAGTCAGTGATGCTGTGCTAAACTTGATAGAGATAAGTAACAGTTTCTTTGTGTTCATTATTGATCAAGTTTTAGTAAATGATCATTTTCACCTATTAACATCTGCCACTAATCATCTTACAAAGGCAAATCACTTTTCTCTTTTCATTGGCTCATAAACTGGGGAGGTTTTTTTTCTGTAGTTCAACAGTTGTAATTTTTTGCTAGTAACAACTTTTAATTTTTAATGTAGTATCGAAAAGACAACCTCCTCTTTTGTTTCTTTTTTCTTAAGTTGGCCTTTACCATGTTTGTGTGGAAGTTGATGTATTAGTGACATCTCTCAAGCTTGGTGCTGAAGTCTTCAAAATGCTAAACCAAGCTGCTATTCTCACTTTAGAAATTCACTGTCATGTGCCTGTCTTATGCAGTTATTTTTTTTTTCTGTGTGTTAAGAGTGATCTGTTTCATTTATTTAATCTTAAAAAAAATATGCAGATAATGTTTTAATGTTTAAAGAAACACCATGTTTGTTTTTGTGGCAGTCTAAATTATGGTTAGAAAGCTTTTTTTTTTAAATATAAAACATTTTGTATGCTGTCTATTACCGTTATCTTTTTACTCAAATCAAGCTCACTGCAAACTATTGTCTGTCTTAGCTGCTAAAAGCATCTGGCAAGAACTAGTCCTGGACCAGACACCAATCATTTTTGGCATAATCAGTATATATATTAAACCTTGTGCCAGTGGATTTTTCAGTAGGGTGCCAGGGTGATAATTTTTTCTGCAGTGGAGCGAGTCAGCAGTAAATTTGGAAATATATATGTATTCTCATCAGATATTTGGGAATGTTTTTATATTTTTAGATTAAAATGCATTCAAATTGATAACCTCAATGTTTTCACATAGCTTTTCTACAGGTATTACAATTTGCTTCCTCTTTCCAAATAGTTATGAGCCTGTTAGTTTGACATCTGTAAGTTTCCCTTATGTTGTATATGTATTGTGGGGGAGGGGGAGTTTGTGTATTATAAAATCTCTGTGATAGACTGGTGTTAACATTGTAGACTGGTTCCTGCCATTTACCCAGTGTTGCTCGGATAGGCTTTATGCCCTTGTATTGCCAAGGTGAAAATTAAAGGTTAGTAAATGAATGCATGAAGAGGCATAGCTTTCAGACTAATTGGCAGTTTGTACAGGATTGGTTTCTCTCTTGCACCTGATGCTTACAGGATAAGCTCCTGCACTCTGTGACCTTGGGTTGGATTAACTGGGGTAGAGCAAGGATGTATATGATGGAAATAAAAAGTAAAGATAAAGATGAAAATGACTAAATTTCGGTAACTATTTTTTATAGTGACTTTTATAGTGAGTACACTATATTTGGAAGGTTGGATGGTCTTTGCACCTGTTCAATTACCTATTCTTTTTGGCCTGTGTCAAAGAACTTTACAAGCAAACACTGGCAGATAATAAAAATAAACAGTGCATAAAACAGCTTTTAATGATTATATTGCAGGGGCATGGTAGAGGGTGGTATTGGTATTATTATATTTGAAGGTGGAAAGCTGGCCTATTAGTTTGTAAAATACAGAAAAAATATTTTAACAATAATCAGAGAAAACAGAAAGACTGGTGTGGTTTGAGATGTGCAGTCGCCCACGGGTAACAGCAGCTGCAGAAAACTGGATTTGAACTGATCGCTTTGTGTATGGTGATCGCATGTTCACCCTTTGTATGTGTGGCATTCCTCTACGTACTCCAGTTTCTTCCAAAACTTCTTTTAAAATTTGCAAGTTAAGTAGGTGGGTGACTGTAAATTGCTTAAGGATGATTTTTATGCCTGTTTTTAAAAGAGAATGTTCTGTGATGAAGTGCTGCCCTTTATGGAACATGAAATGTGATTGTAGGATTACATTAATTTATTAAACTTTTTTTAATTTATCTATTTACCTTCATCCTTCCTTCTCTCTGTGTATGCCATTGTTATAATTCTAGAAATTTAGGATGTATAATGAGTTTAGATGGCATTTCATAATTACAATGTACTATTCTTACACATTGTTCATAAACCTGAGAGATGTCTTTCTATCTATCCCAAAGTATACTGCTCAAAAGAATTAAAGGAACACTTTTGAATCAGAGTATAGCATAAAGTCAATGAAACTTATGGGATATTAATTTGGTCAGTTAAGTAGCAGAGGGGGTTGTTAATCAGTTTCAGCTGCTGTGGTGTTAATGAAATTAACAACAGATGCACTAGAGGGGCAACAATGAGATGACCCCCAAAACAGGAATGGTTTAACAGGTGGAGGCCACTGACATTTTTCCCTCCTCATCTTTTCTGACTGTTTCTTCACTAGTTTTGCATTTGGCTACAGTCAGTGTCACTACTGGTAGCATGAGGCGATACCTGGACCCTACAGAGGTTGCACAGGTAGTCCAACTTCTCCAGGATGGCACATCAATACGTGTCATTGCCAGAAGGTTTGCTGTGTCTCCCTGCACAGTCTCAAGGGCATGGAGGAGATTCTAGGAGACAAGCAGTTACTCTAGGAGAGCTGGAGAGGGCCATAGAAGGTCCATAACCCATCAGCAGGACCAGTATCTGCTCCTTTGGGCAAGGAGGAACAGGATGAGCACTGCCAGAGCCCTACAAAATGACCTCCAGCAGGCCACTGGTGTGAATGTCTCTGACCAAACAACCAGAAAGACTTCATGAGGGTGACCCAAGGGCCCCATGTCCTCTAATGGGCCCTGAGCTCACTGCCCAGCAGCATGCAGCTCGATTGGCATTCGCCATAGAATACCAGAATTGGCAGATGCACCACTGGTGCCCTGTGCTTTACAGATGAGAGCAGGTTCACCCTGAGCACGTGACAGAAGTGAAAGGGTCTGGAGAAGCCATGGAGAACATTATGCTGCCTGTAACATCATTCAGCATGAGCAGTTTGGTGGTGGGTTAATGATTGTCTGGGGAGGCATATCCATGGAGGGTCACACAGACCGCTACAGGCTTGACAAAGGCACCTTGGCTGCCATTAGGTATCAGGATGAAATCCTTGGACCCATTGTCAGACCCTATGCTGGTACAGTGGCTCCTGGTGCACGACAATTCCTGGCCTCATGTGGTGAGAGTATGCAGGCAGTTCCTGGAGGATGAAGGAATTGATACCATTGACTGGCCACCACACTTTCCTGACCTAAATCCAATAGAACACCTCTGGGACATTATGTTTTGGTCCATCCAATGCCACCAGGTTGCACCTCAGACTGTCCAGGAGCTCAGTGATGCCCTAGTCCAGATCTGGGAGGAGATCCCCCACAACACCATCTGTCATCTCATTAGAAGCATGCACCAATGTTGTCAGGCATGTATACAAGAACACAGGGGCCATACACAGTGCTGCGTACAATTTGGAGTTGCTGCAATTCAATTTGGGCAAAATGGACTAGCCTGCCACATAATGTTTTCACTCTGATTTTTGGGGCATCTTTGAATTCAGGGCTCTGTAGGTTGATCATTTTCATTTCCATCAAACGATGTGGCATCCTTTCGTTCCTAACACATTACCCAGTCTATATCAGTATAGATATCCAGGAGGATTTCTTTTTAACATTGAGATCTGATGTGTTTTCAAAGTGTTCCTTTAATTTTTTTGAGCAGTTTATTAAGTTACTAGTAATGCACTCTTAACTGGAATATTTTAGGCTTGGACTGTATCATGAAATTCAGTTATTATGTTGTGTTTGAGATGATGTCCAGGCTGGTCAGGAGTTACAACTCTATTTCCCACTACACTCTCATCAACAAATAATGATTTGAGCTATGGTTTGGCATGGCTGAAAGGACACCTATTGTGTGGCATTTGTTGTGTGACACGTTCTGCAAATGGGGAGAAGTAACACTTAAAATTGGTTTATAATGTTTATACAAAAGAATAGAGCCCCGCATGTTTTCCTGTTATTTGATTTTATATGACAAAAATGGTTACCTTTTCATGGCACATGAGAGTTGCTGTTTTAAGTTAGTGTCAAGATACCATTAATTTGGAAGAAGTATGAATATATAGTTAAACAGCGAAGAAAACTAATACTGAAATACTGTTCATTTTCTATTACCTTATCACAAAGTTCTTTGTCTGTTCTTCCATTCATTAATCTGGGTTTAGGTCAATAGTACTGGAAAGAGCATCTGTCAGCTACAAATCATACAAGTGGGAGACAGTTTAGTTTTACCTATTAATGATATGGCGTCTCAATAGTAATCCTGCTCAGAATGCCTCTGAATACAGGCTCCAGTTTATGGTACATAAGTGAAAATACTGAAATCTCTTTAATTGTAGAGTATTGTATTATAACTAATACTATTATAGTATTTGTATTTTACTTTATAAAGTGAAAGAAAAAGTGAAATACAAATAAAATATGCAAAGGAATAGACAAAGAGCAGCTTACCTATAGTTCAGTTCATGTATAAAATATTTACTAAACAAATTGCTGAAATTGAATTGAAATAGAATAAATGCAAGAACTCGATGAAGTAAGATATCTGTCAGTAAAAAGTGCATACAAGATAATCTTCTATCAGTTCGACTTTAACTTAAGAGAAATTGGATACTTAAACAGGGGTTATAGCATTTCAGGCTGTGAGATTCAGAATGAACTTTGAATTATGCTAGTATTGTTTTTGCCATTAACCAGGAACTTTATTTAAGGATTAAGTCTGTTCATTTTGGGTAATTAGAGGCCACAGCTGCTATATTGGGCTCATAACTGCCAAAGGCATCTTTATGGGTAAAAATGTACCTGTGTAGTTCCGTATGACATATGATATTTAATCATGACGTTCCACTCATTTACTTCAGTCATTTAAGCACATAAATATTTTGTGAAATTTAATTTGCTAATGTAAATTTCATTAACTTAGATATCAGTAATGTAGTTCTGTTTCAGATTGCCGAAACTGATTTGGTTTTAGGAACAGCAAAGTCTTTCTAATGTACGTACTTCTTCTCATCCTCCTTCTGGGTAACACACTGCCAACACAGCAGATCAAAGTTATCATGCATACAAAGTAAAAACATATAGCTCAAATGATCTTATACCTGTCATATTTTTATCATTTGTGACAAACTCTAAATTTCTAGAGGTTGCTGCATTATGTATTCCAATACTGCACATGCCTGTACGGTTGTATTTCTTACAATATATTGTAACATCATTTTTCATTATAATTAATACTTTTTGATGAAAAAGACGACTTTGAACATATATAGTATGACTATTTAAAAAGTATATAAATACCTTAATGCACATCAGTAGGAATATTAATAAAAACTTAAAAATGGCAAAATTTTTTTTATAATTTTGTAATTTACTATTAAAAGTGCTAACCTTTGATGTATAGAAGGGTAATTTTCAGTGAAGTAGGGCTGTACTGAAACAAAACATTATCTGGCCTAAGGTGGAGAACAAAACACACCCGCACAGACAAGAACCAGAGTCCTTTGGCTGTGCAGGTGGCAGGAAGCTATGGTCATGTATGTAGGCTGTGCAGTAGTAGATAACTTGTTTTTACTGCTTCAGCAATGGCAAGAAACCTCAGCATATTTTAATGGTTAAGGGGGCGGATACACTTGATTACAAGGAGGTTTGTTTTATCTATGGGTAGTTGAAAAGTGTATTTCAGTTTTTTCCATACCAGATTTGTAGGAGTTTAGCAAAAACTTAATATCTTCAAAATTACAAAACATAAGAACTTTGAGTTTCTTACATGTGCTTGGTGTAACATCTATCCATTTCCAAAACCTGCTCAGTTCAGTTAGTGACACATGGACAGCACTGTACTCAAGGCAAGAACCCACACTTGATCAGATCCCAGGTAAATTGCTGGATACACCCACACTCAGAGGGCAAATTTTGAATTATTTACTAATTTACTGTAACAAGAATATATTTGGGAAGTGAATGGAAAACAGTGGCATAAGAGAAGAATGCACACTTACATGGGGATAATGTGTAAACTTCACATAGACTGTGACCAGGCACAGATTCTAAACTCGGCATTCAAGAGCCGAGAGCCAGCAGTGCTAAAAATGGGTGCATTACAAGGATGTAATGATTGTTGAAAGGATACAACAAATGGTTGGGTTGAGTAAAAATAATAATTAATCAGTGCAGTTTATGTTTAATGTGTTTAATGTTTAAATTGCCAAGGGTTCCTTTCTACAGGCTACTGTATCTCAACCTGTCAGTATTTTTGTGTTTTTACAGTTCTCTGTGTACCAGCAAAGTCATTCTTCACTCTACTAGTAGATGATGCCTGGAGATCGGAGTAATTACATTCATAGCATTAGTAGTCCTAGTCCCGATCTGATTTTATGAGTGGTTACATACCGGGTAACACATGTGGTTGGTCTGCCAGTCGGCAAACATCTGCCACGGGCCCTCTCAGTTGCGAGAAGCAGATTATAGAATATTACATAGTTTACTGTCAAATAATGCAAAGAGTACGCAACACGTGTTTCGCCCTTATTTGGGTCTCCAGGCTGTCAAATAAATGAACCACATCCTGTGGCGCAGCGTAAAGAGGCTTTTCTGCTGACGTCCGAGGTTCGATCCCCACGAGGGGTGCAGTGGAGTGTGTACGCCTGATGAGCCCAAATAAGGGTGAAACGTGTTGTGTACTCTTTGCATTATATATATGTATGTATGTGTATGTATATTATTTGATGAACTGGCTGCTGTCAGTTCTTCAAAGTGTTTATAGTGGATGTACTGCCTTTAAACCTGGATCTGAAAAGTAAAATCAGTGGCACACAGAAACTGATAAGAAATAATTGTCATGGGTAACTTTAAATAAACCTTTCTGTAGATTTGCCAGCAGACAGTTTATTCTATAATATCAATTCACTTTTACATTCTCTTAACGATCTTTTAGAAATGTCCTTTGGTTTTGACACCAGTTTATGGTAACCTCAAAGCCAATATATTATATTCATTGGCAGACTAATTATATTCATAGCCATTCTCAAACTTGCTCGAGCCTATCCTGACAGCACTCTGCACAATGCAGGAAAATGGTCTAGACATGGTACCAGTTCATCATAGGTCCACTGCAGCTCAAACTGTTTAACCAAACCATCAAGGCATTGAGAATTTGTGCAGGTAAACTGGGGTGCCTAGAAGAAACGCACACTTACATAGGGAGATCATGCAAAGTGCATGTAGACAATCAGGTGGTAGATTAGAACCCTCTATGCTGCATCTGTAAAATGGCAATGCTGCTTGATGTGTGTGTGCTAATGTGCCAGCCAAGCTAAGAATATAGTTTAGCTAAATATCTTATTTTTTTGAATAAACAGTATTCACACTTGCAGCCTCATGTTGAATTCTCAACTGTTTTAAAGCTGCAGAAAAAATACATTGAAAGGAAAACATTATAGTATATAAAATAATTAAAAATGCTTATTTTTCCCTTCACATTTAATTTTTTACCTTCTCTAGATTTTTTTTGGTATTTATCTATTGATACAAGTTTTCCTTAGCAAGTTTGGCTTTTTGTTAAAATATGAGTGGAAATCTCTATATGCAAAATTGAAGAAAGTTAAAACAGCAGACATAAATTATTTGGAAGACTGGGTGATAAGTATATCTATTACAATTTTATAAACTACAGTAAACATCACAAATAGTAGTTGTGCCATTAAAAATACCTGAAATATGAATATCAAAGTACTTTTAAACTGTGGATTTTGGACACCCCACTATATTTTCATTCCCCAAAGGAGTCTAACATCTGGCATTGTGTTAAATTTAAGGGGGGGAATTCCTCCCCAATTTCAAAAATGTATTTCAAAAATATATATATTTTGTTTATACACCAAATCCATATTATGAATAGTAAGTTCAAATAAGCAAATTGTGAAATTATTGTGCACATTTTTTATTGTATGACCATCAAAATTTTATTTTGCAGGTTTAAGTGTCAAATAAACATCATTTCCTCTCCAAGGAAGTTGGAAATGTCAGTATGACCTAGGGTTAAATCATGTTTTTTTTTTTTTTTCTCAACATTCTGTGTATAATTACACTGAGCACAAAATGGCATGCATTATAATTATTTAAATATGCACGCATCTGTGCATGTAGAGATTATTACAAAGTTTTTAGAATTCTTATTATGTCCTGGTTAGATTTCCAGCTGGGCTACCTTTTGTGCAACACCTGCAAATTCTCTTATTCATGTGCGTTTCATGATCTGACTAAAGATTTTTTTTTTTTCCTCCAGTATAAATACATTCTTTTAGTTTGAATGGCAATATGAAATTGGTTTTGTGTGCATCAGTGGCATGCTTGACATAAAAATTCTGGTGGGCCACACGGACCTGACAGAGAGAGATGCTGCAAAGTGGTTTGAGCCCTGACAGAAGGGTTGGAGTCATCCTGTGCAGTTGACAATAAAATCGACTTGTGCAGAGGATGCTTATGTCTGTGTGTGAGGTAGAGAGAAATGGTCAAACACTTAAAGAGCTTCACTTAAAAAAAAACCCACACTTCTGCTTAAATATAGTGGCCTGGGTATGTGACCCCTGACAACTCCCGGGAAGGATCATAGCTTAGATTGTTTCATGAAGTAGGGAAGAATGAGTGCAAATGGTGTTGCCTCTGATACCAAGTGAGAGGTGTGAGGCGGAGCTGTTAGTGTGAATGTGAAGCAGCAAAGAAAAAGTCATTGGAGCCACAGTGAAGGAGCTGCAAAAGATCATAGCAGCAGCAGTTGTGTTGCAGGGTGGCCAAAGACAGAGATGCCTTCTATTAGACCTAACGTGATGCAGTTTAGGAAAGACACTAAGTTTTACAGTGTATTAGGCCTTTGGTACCAGTAATGCTAAAATATCAATGAATAACACGATTAAAACACACACAAAATTAAGATCTGTCAACATACTGTTGTATACAACCACCACAGAACACTGCTAAAAGGTATCTAAACTTTAACATCAAGTACTCACTCAACACCAAAAGCAGGAACACAAAGGAATATTAAAAATTTAAGTGCTAAGTTCTTCCAGTTGTTCTGATTAGGAAGAAATGTTGTTGCCTTGAACTTGATAAGTGTAGTAGAAAATGACTGATAGATAAATAAATTTGAATAATAAAGTAAAAGCTCCAGTAGTTTAACAAAAATCCTTAATTTTATTTTTTGTGAAACTACTACTGGCTCATAGCAGGCATCATGACTGCTCTTGACATGTCTTGAGTACTTTATCATTCTTAACATTATAGTACCAACAATTTTTTTTCACACCTGAAAAGCACTTTAACTGAACAAAACTGAAGGGAAAGTTATAAAGCAGTAAACACATTATTAATGCATCAGCGCTTGACAGGCTAACATCATTTCTGATTAACGTGCATTGGTTACACGCAGTGAGCCCACCAGATGTTTGTAACTGTCAGTTGTATAATATAATATGTACAACATATTAAAATTATAATGTCTGTGGGGTCGTAGGAACTTTTTAATGAGCAAATGAATTTTCCTGAAGGTACATTGTTTCTGCCAATGTGGCTTTTAACTAAGCGATTTCAGAACTTCTGTAAAAACAATATTTGGAATCTTTCAAGTCCCAATATGCTGAATCTTTTAAATGAGGTCAGTGAAACATGTGTTTAATGACTTTGTACCCTAATTCAGGATAGGGTTCTTTGTTTGGAATTTCAGCACAGAGAAAATGATCTACATCATCAGCAGTTAATAATTTTTTTTTGCAAAGTAACCAATAAATGCATGTGAGGTAAACTCCATTTTTGAAATTCTCTGACTTAAACATCAAAGCCTTACAATATTTACGTACTTCTGACATATCACTTATGTCCATATATTCGATCTCTATTCGCCTTTTTGTTTTTTCTCTGAGTAATAATTTCTCTTTTTTTGCGCTAATGCGGTATTTACTCTATTTGTTTTGACTCTGTCATTTTTTTATTCTGCTTTCATATTCCGTATCTTGCTCTGCATTTGTTTTGCTCCTACGTTTTTCTTGAGTCTTTTGAATCCCAGTTTTCATTATCTCTAAACTGCTTTGCATGTGTTTGGCCACCTTGTTTTTTAACCTCTTTATGACATTTTACTTTGTTTTCTACTCTGTCTTTTATTTCTGACCTCGCTTTATCCTGCTTTTTTTTCAGTGACACCTGGTCCGTGGTGATTATTTTCCTTTTTCGAGTAGTAATTTCCATTTGTTTGTGCTACTGCGATCTTTACTTTCTTTTTTTTTTATACTTTCTAATTTTTCTACTGTCATATTCTTTAACTTTCTCCACATGTGTACTGTGCCTTTTTTTTTTTTTTTTTTGAGCCTTTCAAATTCCACTGCTTTCATAATCTCCAACCTGCTCTTTTGAAGTTCTTTGTTTCTTTTACTCTGTCTTTAAATTCTGAGCCCAATTGGGTGTGCTTTTTTCAATTTCACTTGTTCCGGGCTGATAATTACTGTGATATTTGGGCTTTATTGCGCCCGACCCAGCACAGACTGACCCAGAGGCACGTGTTAACACACAAAGACTTTTTATTTTTCTTCACCTGTGGGGCACATCTTCCCCGTGAACCCCACGGGCAATACACAGTCCCAAAAGCACTTAACTCCACACCAACAAGTCTCCACCTTGCACCACCACTTCTCACAGGCAACCTCGCCCTCTTCCTCCTGATTCTGGCCCTGAATGAAGGTAGGCAGGCCCTTTTTATAGTCCTCCTGGAAGTGCTCCAGGTGCTGAATCAGCTGGCGCTAATTGCACCTCCGGGCAGGGCTGTAGAGGTGTCCAAGTTGGCTCTGGGGTCCCTGCAGCCGCCCCTGGTGGCCACCCCAGATCCCCACAGGGTTGGGGAGCACTCCAACTCCCATGAAACCCTGCGGGAAACTGAGGCACCATCATGAGCCAAGGAGGCTGCCACCAAGCGTCCCGGAGGGAGGTACTGAGGAGCACCTGGCTGCTCCCCCGGAACATAAGTAGAAGGGGCGTCCCGGCCGGGCATGGGATCGGGCTGCCCGCCACATTACTTTCCTTATTTTCTGAATTTGTACCTAGATTGTTATTTTTCTTTTTTGCTGTTTTTTCTCTCCAACGCTTTTGAGTCTCTTTTCTCCGCTCTGCATTCTTCTTCGATTAGTCATTGACGTTTCGTTTATAACGTTTTGTCCTCATATGCTTTATATGCGCTGAGAGCCCTGGATCTCTGTGTTTTGCTGCCTGTGGTCTTATTTGATATTGGTTGTAAGTAGGGCGTGTCTTGCAAGAATCTCATGTTCTACGTCCTGGGTCAATCTCTTGGCACAAAGTCTCATGTTTAAGATCCCCATGAGACGCTCCGTGGCCAATCTCTTTCGTCTCGCAGATCTGTTGGGTGTCTTCCGTGATCTTAACATGAAGATCATGTCTCGTCTCCCGTCTTTCTTTCCCAGGATTTATTTTTATAATAGAGAGAGAGATAGATTTAGGAAAGATGTTGGACTGACATTTGCATTTAGTTTTTGCTAAAAAGTTATGTGTGTAGTAAACATATTCTTTCAATGTAAGATTTTATAAAACTTTATAGTTGGCTTGTCTGGTGTTTAGGTCTACTGCATGTCCAGTCGTCACCCTTGTGGAATCTGCAAGTTCTCTCTGTGTCTAAATATAATAAATTTGACAAACCAAAGGAGACCATTCAGTCCATCAGTCCCATTTATGTAGCTTATAGCAAAGATGTCCCAATTTTTAATTCAGATTTTTCTTAAAGATTGTAAAAAATTGTGCTTCATCTACATGTCTTAGTACTTTATTCTGGAGTCTCACAACTCTTTCCATTAAGAAGTGCTTTGTGGCTTCAGTCCTAAAAGCACTTCCTCTTAATTCCCTCTGATACCATTGAGCATGTGATTCACCCTGAAAATGAAAGAATGTTGCTGGATTTAGATTATACCTAACATTTTCTTTGCCTTTTTAAATGCTTCTGTGCATTGATTTGTTGATAAAAATGTTGCATCAACATACACCCCTAAATCACTTCTAGAGGCTGCTTCCTGTATGACGGTGTCTGCCATCTTATTTTTATAACTGATGTTTCTTTTGCCCACGTGTAGCACTTTGAGCAGGTCTACATTAAAGTGCATTTTCCAGGTGTATGCTCACTTCTGAAGGTTATCCAGATTTATAACTGCCTCTTCAGTATTTCCTATCCCTCCAATTTTAGTGTCATCTACAAAAGAGACAAGCGTACTAACTTTACCAGAATTAATATAACTCAGAAAAAAAAAAATGGATCAAGGACAGACCACTGAGGAACTCCACTAATGACCTTGCTCCATGTGAAGCATTCTCCACTTATATGTACTCTTTGTCTTCTGTTGGTTAACCAACTAGAGATTCAGTTTTGCAGGTTACCTCTGATGCCTACAGCTTCCAGTTTCAGAATTTATTTTTGGTGTGGGACCATATTAAAGGCTTTTTTAAAGTCTAGCAAAATTATTGTCGTATGCTTTGTTCTTGTCAAGTATTCTGGTTGCTTCTTCAAAAACATCTAAAAGATTTGTTTGGCAGGACATTCCTGTCAAACACCCATGCTGGCTGCTGTTTAGAATATTATTTTTCTTTAGGTAATTTTCTGATTTATTTCTTATTATAGTTTGCATAATTTTGCATGACATAGAAGACAGACTAATTGGTCTGTAATTGCTAGCATCCATTTTTTCTCTCTTTTTGAAGACAGCAGTCATATTTTCAGTTTTCCAGTCCTCAGGTACTTCTTTCTGAAGTGATTGCTGCAATATTCCTAGTAAGATTTTATAGATGACGTCTTTAATTTCTTTCAGTACGATTAGTAAGATCCCATCAGGTCCAGGGGTTTGATTAGTTTTCACTGTATTGAAGGCTTGAAGCATCCCAAAAGATACCCCTTTAAGTTAATTGGTAATTCCAGATTTTTTCAATGTGTGTGCATGAGCAGTCTCTGCATTGAACTGGCACCCTCTCCAGGGCGAGCTGTTTCCTGCCTTGAGGTCATGCTGCCAGGATAAATTTTTGCCCCAGTGATCCTGAATTGGATTAAGCATGTTGGAGAATGTTATGTTATTGTAGATTTGAATGTGTTTTTTAATATGATATAAGCTTCAATGTGTTTTAAAAGGCTTTAGTCAAAGCAAAATAAAAAAAACTGCTTGTACATCAAGGAAAATGGAAATATTTAAAATGAGTGTTATATCTTCGTTGATGTTAAATTTGGACATACTTCTCAATTTTCTAAAAGAGAGGCAAAAATAACTGTTATCAACTGTACTTCAGACGTAAGTTTGACACATTAATAAGTGAGAAATGCTTACATTTATTTGAAACAAAAATTAATTTAGTAAGGAGCAAATCTTCTATAATTTGAACTTTCCATAATTCTGTTATTTATACATTTTAGCAAATTCGAAGTTGTAAATTAAGTCACTGAGAATGGAGAATAAAGCCACCATCCATTACTGTCATTGTTGGACATTAAATAATTTCCTGCTCATTATGCTCACTATTGAAATGTCATAATTCTGAAAGTATTTGGACAAGGTTTACGAGACATACAGAATATGGCATATTTAAATGTCTTTGTGCTAGTAATTATAATGCAGTATATTGATGGATTTCTTGAAATCTCTTTGCAATAAATTATCCAATTGTCAGTTAAGTGTTGCTTCACCTCCAATGATATTATTACATCAAAAAAACACAGTGCTTGCTTTAGTTTTCGTTATTTTCTTTTTCTTTTTTTCTAATGGGCATTATTAATCAGAGGCCAAACTTCATGTGCCAGCACCAGTCTCTATCTGCTTCTGGGATATTGACAAGCCCTCCGATGCTAGGTCATATGCACAATCTTTTAATCCTTTCTAAGGTCTAAACTCTATAACACATCACCCATAGTAATCATCCGTAATAGATGCCCAAACCATCTCCTGGCTTCACTGAAACAAATATATCATACTATTTTATAAAGTATCTATACTTTTCTGGAAAAAGTAAGTCCATATCTCCTCACATTTTAACTAGTTGCCAAGAATGTAGACAGTTTTTTGCCAGATTTTGCTTATCCTCACATCATTTTTACTCCCTCACTCTCCAGGTCTGTTACAGGCACAATAAGAACATGTGCACATGTTGTTGTTTTTATTGTCTATGATATATGTACTGTAATTCCTAGGGGAGACATGATAATGCAGTTTTTAGGACCACTGGTTATTGACTACAAGTACCAGGATTCGGTTCTTGGCCAGGTCACACTCTAAGTTGACTTTGCACATTTTCTCATGTTCATATGCGCATAGTACACAGTGTGTATAGTACAATGTGTCTTCAGAACTTTGACTATAACACAATAACAAAAAAGACACACACACAAAATATACATACTCTGTAACATATACAGGTGCTGGTCATAAAATTAGAATATCATGACAAAGTTGATTTATTTCAGTAATTCCATTCAAAAAGTGAAACTTGTATATTAGATTCATTCATTACACACAAGCTGATGTACTGTATTTCAAATGTTTATTTCTTTTAATTTTGATGATTATAACTACAACCAATGCAAAAAAGATTTTTAGAAATGTTGGCCAACTGAAAGGTATGAACATGAAAAGTATGAGCATGTACAGCACTCAATATTTAGGCTCCTTTGGCCTGGATTACTGCAGCAATGCAGCGTGGCATGGAGTCGATCAGTCTGTGGCACTGCTCAGGTGTTATGAGAGCCCTCAATGTTATGAAAGCACTCAATGATCGGAAATACAAAAACGAGCCCGTAAGGATAAAAACAATGAACAAAGCCGCCTACAACACGCTTCTGAAGCAGCAGAAGCAAAGGAGTCACGGCTCCAAAAAGAAAGAGCTCAACGATTGGAAATACAAAAATGAGCCTGCGTGGATAAAAACAATGAACGAAGGCGCCTACAACGCACTTCTGAAACACCAGAAACAAAAGAGGCATGGCTCCAAAAAGAAAGAACTCAGGTATTGGATAGGAGTGCAAACGAGATAACAGAACAATGGGAGAAGCGTTTGGAAGGCTTGCGCAATTGTTCATCACAAAGACTATCAGAGGAAACTGCAGAAAGGCTAGAAAGTTGTTTAGAAGGTTTAAGACGTTCAGTGTTCCAACATAGAAAATGCCAAAGAGAGGAACGACGAACAGCCGCTGAACAATTCCGCCAGTTAGCTGAGAACGCATTCTATAATGAGTCCACTGTTCATAAAAATTCATTAGGATTAATGAGTGTCATTTGCAGTCATTGTCATTCACTTAACTTCCTTTAAGAAAAAACTGGCAATACAACTGGCGAGTTTACACGTTGTTGTCAAAAGGGTTAAGTTAAGCTGCTTCCTTTGGATGAATATCCTGAATATTTACAGCAGCTTTTGACTAACGATGTACCCGAAAATAAAAGCTTTATGGAGTGCATTAGATCCTACAATAGTTCAATTGCTTTTGCATCTACCGGGGTAAATATCAAGCCACCACCTGGGAATGGCCCATACTGCTTTCGCGTGTGTGGACAAATATTGCATTGGATTGGAACAGTGCACGAGGTTGAAAAAGAAGCCAATGCAAAAGCGGAGGCGGAAGGTGTAGCACCAACTAAAATTGCCTTAGTGTTAATAAAGGACAAAGAACAGGATCCAAGATGATACAATGTTTCCACCGTTAATGAAGTGGCAATTGTTTCTCAAAGTAAAGACGGTGAGCCTCCATTTGACCGCGATATTGTCATGCATTTATGTCCTGATGGAACCAACCAACCTAAATTCCAACGCGTAGACATTTGTTTTCCTAAACTTGATACTTTGACATACCCCATTTTGTTTCCAACTGGCCAGGAAGGATGGAGTGCTGTTATTTCCAGATATAAAAAAAATCAAGCACAGAAAAGATCACGTGTATCAATGAAAGAATATTTTTCCTTCAGACTCTCAGTAAGAGACGAGTTTAATCCATTAATCAATGCAGGAAGGCTAACTCAACAATACATAGATGATGTTTACGTTCGAGCAGAATCAAATGATCTCCAATGGATTAAAAACAACCAACCTGCACTGAGGGCCGATAACTACAAGTCGCTGATGGAGTACATAAATCATGATGCAGACGTGTTAGATCACCCTGCTGGAAAAGCGGTTATTTTACCATCTAGCTTTCAAGGCAGCCCACGTAATATGCAGCAGCATTTCCAAGATGTGATGGGTATTGTTAGAAAGTTTGGCAAACCTGATCTATTTATCACTATGACTTGCGATCCTAAATGGAAAGAAATTACAGATAATCTTATGCCATGGCAAAAAGTGGAACATCGTCCTGATTTAGTTGCAAGAGTCTTTAGACTCAAACTAAATAACTTGCTGGAAGATATCAAGAAAAAAATCTCTATTTGGGACCGTTAAAGCAATTATCCACGTTATAGAGCTTCAGAAGAGAGGTTTGCCGCACGCCGATATTTTGCTAGTCCTTGATGAGGAGTCCAAAATTCACACAGAAGATGACATCAATAAAACAGTGAAAGCTGAAATTCCAGATTGTGAGAATTCTCCATGTCTCTTTCAAATTGTTATCAGAAATATGATCCATACACCATGTGGCAATACAAATCCAAACAGTCCACGTATGTTGAATGGCAAATGTTCTAAGGGCTTCCCCAAAGATTTCCAAGAAGTTACACTTGGAAACGTGAACGGATATCCTAAGTATATGAGAAGACAGACAAATGAATTGCAAGTTGTACCGGGTCGTCCAATTGACAATAGCTGGGTGGTACCATACAATACTTATTTATGCTTATGATGCAATTGCCATATAAATGTTGAAATCTGCTCTACAGTAAAAAGCGTTAAGTATTTATTCAAATACGTTTACAAGGGCTATGATTGTGCTAATGTTTCAGTGTCGGAAACAAATGATCACGATGAGACTCGAATGTATGTGAATTCACGATACGTCAGTGCTCCAGAAGCCATTTGGAGAATATTTTGCTTTCCAATGCACGATCAGAGCCACACAATCTGTCGGTTGCCGGTTCATTTGGAGCACGAGCAAAATGTCTGTTTTCGAGCAGGGAATGAAGTCCGAGCAGCTATAAGAGATACTAAACTTACCGCGTGGTTTAAGCTCAATCAAGAAGATCAGGATGCTCACCAGTGGAAGTATTGGGAAATTCCTGTTCACTACGTTTGAGTTGACAATGGTACTTTCTGGAAAAAACGTCAGCAAGGCGGTGATAAGGTCATAGGCTGAATGTACACTGTGAGTATTAAGGAGCCGGAAAGGTTTCATCTAAGATTACTGCATCAACATGAAACTGGGGCTAGGTCATTTAACGACATTAGAACTGTTCAAGCTGGCGATGCTGTCAAACTGTGCAAGACATTCCAGGAAGCAGTAAACGAAAAAGGATATTTATTGGATGATACAATTTGGCAGAAAACTCTAGATGATTCAATATCATATTCAATGCCTGGTCAAGTTCGCCAGCTTTTTGCTTATATCTATGCATTTTCCTCCCCATCAGATTCACTGATCCTCTGGAATACAAACAAGGGAGGAATGATAGAAGACATATGCCACAAGCTGCATGGAAAGGATGATTCTTGCATCAACTGTGAAGCCTATGCACTTAAAGATATTCAGTTTGCGCTCATACTCCTTGAATATACGTTGGAGAACTTCAATTTGCCAAATATTCCAAATGCATTACCTGATTTGAATTCAATGCCAATAAATCTTCAGGAAGAGAAAGAGATTGCGCAAAGAATGATTTCCAGTTTGAATACCTTACAATCTGCTGCTTTTAATAAAATTGTTCTTGCCACGGAAGACTAAAGCCCAATACCCAAATGCTACTTTCTTGACGGCCCTGGGGTAGGCGGAGAGACATACCTTTATGAAACACATAAATTTTTTTTGTGCAAGGAAAGAGTTCATTTTCGCATCAGCTACAACCGAGGTAGCGGCTAATTTGTTGATAAATGGTCGGACATGTCACTCTTTATTCAAGCTTCCAGTTCCAATCACCGAAACATGGGTTTCAACAATGAAAATGCAAAGTGACAGTGCAAATGAGATCCGTCTGGCAAAACTATTGATTTAAAACGAATGTACAATGGCATCCAGTCATTTACTCAATGCCATTGATAAACTTCTCAGAGCGTTAATGGATAATAATATTCCGTTTGGAGGAAAAGTACTTTTATTAGGAAGAGATTTTAGACAGTGCTTGGCTGTTGTTCCACACGCCATCCATTCAGCTATTGTTCAGTCCAGTTTGAAATATGCAGAAAATTGGCATTACTTTGTAAAACTAAGCCTGGTAGAGAACATGCAGTGTACAGATCCAGAATATACCAATTGGTTGTTGCAACTAGGAAATGGAAACCTTACCAATGTGTTTGAACTTCACCCAGATATTATTCAAATCCCTCACACCTTTATTTGCGACGACTTGGTAACAGAGGTTTTTGGTGAAGCAATATCATTAGACCAGATACCACTTTTGACGCACCGGGATATATTATGTCCAAAGAATATTGATGTTGACCAGATAAATAACCAAGTGATTGCATTGCTTCCTGGAGAAAGCCGTGTCCTTCTAAGTACTGACAGTGTTGATTCTGAAGACGAAACTGAGAATCTTAATTTCCCATATTTAAACACTATTAACCCGGCCGGATTACCACAACACAATCTTAACCTTAAAGTAGGGACAATAATCATGCTATTAAGAAACCTTAACAGTAAACAAGGTTTATGCAACAGTACAAGGTTGGTCGTAAACAGTATGAGAGAAAATGTTATTGAGGCACAAGTGCTTACGGGATCACATACTAGCAATACTGTTTTGATTCCCAGAATTGACCTTACAAGTTCTGACCTGGAATTACCTTTTAAACTTAAACAACGCCAATTTCCCATTAAGGCTGCATTTGCCATGATGATCAACAAAGCCCAAGGACAAACCATGGACAAAGTAGGGATTTACCTATCTGAGCCTGTATTTGGACATGGACAACTTTATGTTGCCTTTTCAAAAGTCTGCCATTTGTGTGACGTTAAAATGAAGGTTTTAACTACTCCATACCAGGGACAGCTAATTCAAGGACAGGAAACCATCTTTACCAAAAATGTTGTTTATAAAGAAATTTTTGTTTAAAACTATTTAGAATTTACCATTTTATGAATTTTTTGTTTCCAATTTGCTTCATTTAAACCTTTGCACTCCAATATTTTTTTTACTTATAAGTGCAGCAACTCAAAGACATTTTGGACTTAAATGATATAACAATTAAATTTCAATTTTAGTTTTAATAAATTGGTTAATTTTAGTACAAATATATTTACTTAATTAAATGAAAATTTTCCCAGCATGCTCCCACTCTCCATCATTTTTCATCCCTCCAAAGATCGGAGGGAAGAGAAAGTGATTGCCATTCTTGCATTTGCAATTCTTTAGAGGATTGAGGGTTTACTGGTACATTTCTAAAGCTTTGAATATTCACAGGAGCACAGTGGCCTTAGTAATTGTGAAATAGAAAAAGTGTAGAACCACCAAACTGAGTAGCCAGACAAGAAAGGGTTGTGAGAAAAGTGCCTGTCTAGATGGCTGTGGTTTTAAATAATTCTGTGTGTCATTTAATTTCCACCAGTGTTGTCAGTGTTCTTAACAGAGGGCAGGAAAGTTTCAGTAATAATCTGTACCACTTTCACCATCTTCTGCATTAGGGCTGTCAGACTGAATGTTGCTTTTCAATTATTATTTGAATTTATTTTAAAAAGCTGACATTTAATAGTTAAAGAATGGTTGTTTGTTTTACCTGCACTAATTTTGACATTGTGCTACTCCAGACTTACTATGCAAAGCTGCAGAATTTTATAGATCTCTTTTTACTCTTTATTTCCTTGATCAGTCTTTTCAAAATTTTGAATGGCTAGCTTAATATCTTTATTATTAAAACTTCTAGCCAGACCCCTTCACAACATTGTTTTTATTTTTCTTTCTGTCCTGCCAATCTGCACTTTGATCTATAATTACACTCATAGCAGGTTTTCTAAACACTTCTCCATTACCCTAAAGGTACAATTTTGTATTTGATTCTGCCCCATTCACTCTTCAACCTGTGGTCCCTGACTCTTGTTTATTACTATGACCTTCTCATTAAAACAAATGGAAAATAACTGTCATTATTCAGACTTTCCCTTTATTACAACACTTTTAAACTCCCACTTTAAAGAGCCTCAACAGTGTTAGCCAGTATCATGTGTCTCCATGTTGCATGGCTGGTGGTTTGACAGATAATACCTAAAATAATGAGGTAAAGTAAAAAATATTCAGACCACCTTTATTAAAATATTGCTGCATCTATAAAGGAGAAAAAAAATGAGTAATATTGTGCAGACCCTGATTTTATTTTGAATGTTGTGAAATAAATGGTACCCTACCACAGCACATTGGACACTTCCAAAATAACAAAATAAGTCCACCTTTGCCTGCCTCTTGCCTGCTGTTTTCCTTTTCTTGCTATCCCCACCCCACCATGTTGCTGTCAAATCCATATTCCTCCTAATCATAAACTGCTCTGTCTTTGCTGGCTTGGCACAAGAGCACTATCCTTCACCCCAGCCACTCAATTCTTTCTATGGAGGTGGCATGGACTCCTTTCCAAACCTACATCCAATTCTTCACATCAGCAAAACATGTCATGATAGATCTGTAGTGTAGGATGCAAGTGGAGTGTTAAGGGAAGGTCCCATGCAAAATAAATGCTTAATGATTTATAGACACACCATGAGTTAAAAAAGTAAAAATATTAATTATAATGTAGTGAAGTACAGTGCCAGCACATATGGCTCATAAGGATTTCAGACCCTTTTTGTGGTTTCTTTATGGCTTGCTGTTCTGGCAAGAACTTGTACACCAAGCCATCAGTACTTTTTCCTAAAAAAAATGAAGTAAGTGGTGTAGGTGCTGAGGATTTTCATGGCTCATATATTTAAGTAACAGTTGCCCATGTACCATTAGGATTTTTTTTTTTTTGCTGTTGGTAATTCTTCATGCTGTGGCCTCCACAGCTGCCATTACCATAATAATAAAGTATAAAATAAATCCTGTCCAAAGATATGTGTCCAGAATCATTAACCTAAGTTTGTATAATTTGAATAGTTACTTTTTAAATTTGTTTCTTCAAAGCTTATTTGACAGCTTTATAGTCTTGTGTTAAGCAGGCTTTGAGATGAGATGTAGCCAGTGAAGATGGACTCTACTGTGCACCAGTAGACGTTTGTGAGGACAGAAGTAAAAGTGAGAGTTACATGTTTGAAGAGGAAGAGGCATTGATGAGCCTTATATACAAAAGCCTGGATGTGGTGTACCCACTTCAGTTCATTGGTGATTTAAATCTGTTCACCATCTCTGTAGCATCCCATTTGAAACAGAAGGGAGTGTTGTCTACTTTCTCCTTCTTGCCATCAATGACAGTCTCCTTGGTTTTACTGAAATTGAGGGTGGTCCTTGAAAAACTAAATCAGAAAAAGTAGATCTCTTCTACCTTATTGTTAGTGAAAAGGCCTATGATAGTGGTGTCATTGGCCAATTTAATGATGAAGTTGGAGCTATGTCTGACCACACAGTCATAGGTGAGCAAGGAGAAAAGAAGGAGGCTTAGTGCTCTACCCTCTAGAACAAGGGGTAGCAAAGTTGTTTCTGGAGGATCGCAGTGGCTGCAGGTTTTTGTTCCAACCCAATTGCTAATTAAGAAGCATTTTGCTCAAGTAACACTTTTTCTTCTTCATTTTAGGTGTCTCACTTGTAAAGAATTTGAACAGTTATTGCTCCTTTTAGTCTTAAATAGCTGTATTCCTGTTTTTTAAATGCTCTTTTTAGCAATAAGATGCTAATTACAAAAGAAACAGCAATTCTTCATTCAGCATGTTTGCACCACACCTGTGTTTTTACATTGTGCTCTGTTTGGTTTTACTAAATACAGTACTTGGAAAGAAAGTGAAGAGAAAAAAGTGAAGAACTGAGAATTACCATTATCCATTTTAGGCTTCAAATCTTTTGTATGATATCCTTAGAAAGAAAAGAAAATCTAGGATATGAGAATGACCTGACATGACAGAGTTAAAAGCACTAACAAGCCATGAAATTAAGCATCTGGGTTGGGACAAAAACCTGCAGCCATTGTGGCCCTCCAGGACCGACTTTGCCCACCCTTCCTCTAGAAGATTAGCATGGAGAATGTAATGCTGCCAATCCACACATACTGAGGTCTCTTGATTAGGAAGTCCAAAGTCTCATAAAAAGGGGGTAGCATTAATCCAGAGCTATTGCAGATTTATTTTAACATAACTTAACATTTTCAAACCCACTTAAGCCTGTTCAGTATTACAGGAGACCAATCCCAGCTGCAGAGGAGATGTAAAACAAGAAACAGCTTATTTCAAGGCGCTAGTCCTTTCCATCACCCACCCATAAATACACCTACACTCATACTTGCACAAGGCCATTTAAGCAAAGGAAAGTGTCCTGTAAGGATAAAAACAAGTGGATGTCATAAGTAACTTGATGGCTTCCATGTTTTATGGGCTAAGTCATTTGAGGCATATCAGATATTTAAATGCTTTAAATAAATATTTAGCATGCCCTAAGTAAAACCAACACCCATGAGATTACATGTGAACATTTTTGCTAAGTAAGATGTGGAAATTAGTGTTAGATGTTGTGAAATCTGGTTAAATATTGTAAATGAGTTGTATTTTGACATTAACCATTTTTGATTCTTTTACATTTCAAACAATTACCAGACTTAATGGTTTTTGAAAGATGTAACAAGTTTTTTGGTTAAAGTATGTTTGAATTAAAATATTGATCCATAGTTTTATATTTTTTTCTAGCACATTATTTTTAGCTGGATGCACACATACTCTACATACTTTTTACACATTTATGTTTCAAAGCAGATTTATCCACTTCTTGATAAAGCTTTCTCTCTTGTCTGCTGAGTATTGCTTAACTACACAAAGAACCAAAGCTTGCAACAAATAACCTTGATCTTGGTTGAATACTATTGTCCAGACTGACAAGGACATGGAATTTAGTTGTTTAGTGTTATTGTTTAGAATTTGAGGTGATATTCAGTGCGATTTGTCAGGATTTAAGACATTTCTAAGCTTCACTTGGAACAGCAAGACAAATAAAATGGACATACTTTCCATATTAAATATGTCAAAATCAGAAATGATATGGAATACATATAGGAAGCTGTAACATTTTATGAAACTGCCATGCTAATTAAAGTTACTTTTGTTTGAAGTTTTGAGATTAGTGTTTCAAGGAAAAACTGCACAGAATTGATCTTTCCATAAAGTGTGAAAACGGTCATGACCCTTACATGCTCCAACAAGATGAAACAATACAGAAACATTTGCCAAATTAATCAGTATTAGTTCAGACAATTGTCATTAGGCTGATGGTGATCAAATATTTTATGTCAAATATAGATATACATGTAAAAAGTATAAATTAATGCTTTATCATCTTTCAGCTGAATTGTGAACTTTCCCAATTTAATGTCATTTATTGATGTAAGTATTTAAATATAAAGAAGTATTTAAATTTAAAAAGTAAACACTGATAACTTTGGTAAATTATTATATCCAGTACCGTTAAAATGGTCCCCAGATGATGTTGAATGGGTGACAAATACTGTAAATTAATATTACTTGGAAATCAACACTTGCATTGGTTGTCTTTTTATAGTTTTAGTTTTAGTGAAAGAGCCAAGTCTTATATTTACTATTCAGCATGGTGGTAGTTCAGACTTCACTTTAACCTGTATACAACATGCCATCTAATTGGTCTACCTTCTTCAGTGAATTAAACCTCATGGGCCATAAATGTTTTGGTGTGTAGTGACATTTAAAATTGGAAAAAGAAATTGCTGCCTGTATGTTCTGTACAAAATTATACAAAATTAAATGTAAATACCAAGCGATTAAGAGTTTTTTGTTTTATAAATCAGCTAATGATAGGACGTCCATCCATCCATCCATTATCCAACCCGCTATATCCTACAGGGTCATGGGGGTCTGCTGGAGCCAATCCCAGCTAACAAAGGGCGCAAGGCAGGAAACAAACCCTGGGCAGGGCGCCAGCCCATCGCAGTAATGATAGGACATACTCTATATTTTTATTATTATTATTACATGTTTTTATTCAACTTGCCGTCTCTGCTTGTCTGGGTTAAATTTTGCAATCAATCTTTTACCCACTTTTACCAAACCGATTTCCTTTAGATTTGCATGCAGGCTGATCTTCGGTGACAATGTTATATTTAATCAGTTTGACCCAGAATCTGTACATTAATTACGTCAAATATAAATTTCTCATTTCCTTATATTATACTTTTAGCAAATACACATATATAAAGTGCTTTTAGCCAACACACATATATATGAATTAGCGGTGTCTGTCAAGTGGTTAGCATGTTGGACTTTCAATCAAATGGTTGAAGGTTCAATACAATTTTTTCATCATTCATTTACAAATACATGCGGGGACTGGCAGGAACACTCAATAAAACTGAAAAAAAAGAAAAGCAAGTGACGGTGAGATACGAAGAAGGCAACTTCGCTAGCGTTTGTGTGTCAGAACCCCGGGGAGTGTTTGGCGTTAGTATGCATCGTGGTACACTGCAGAGCTATAGCGCGTCTTTAGTGAAAACAGCCGTGTCAGATGGGGTTGTATGAATTGATTCTGAACGCGACTGAGAGAATGAAAAGTGAATTAAAAAAAAAAAAGCTAACCTTTACAAGGATCATAAATTGCACCGGCTTTTACAGACTGAAATCAAATGTATGCTTTTATTCTAAAACAGTAAGACTAAGAACAGTTTACTTCTCAAAACGGAGGGGCGCAGGATCGAACTCGTGACCCCTCGATTCCCAAGCGGGGACTAAGTCTATTGAACCACAGAGGCAGTTACAATAAACTGGTGTCAATGTTGCATTTTTAGGCGGCTTTTTGTTTCTGTAGTTATATTTTTGAATAAAAGCGCAATTGTGTTATTCTTGTGAAAATGTTTCTTTGCTATTTGGACTTCAGGCTTCATACATTATATAGTTTATGCCTACATTTTGTCATCTACTACTAGAATATAAAAAAACTTTCTGTTTTAACAATGTGTTGACACAGATTACTGTAGAAACGGAACAGACATGAAATGCGTGTGTTCCAAACAACGATGTATAATTTCCACTCTAAAACTCCACTTCACTCCCAGATACTCAATCAAGGCATGAGCTGAGAGAAGTTCGTGCACGTTCTAAATTGGTGGGGGGATGGAATAGCCGGCTGCTCCTAGCTTCTCTTTATCAGCACATTTAGAAGACAAAGGGCGCTGGCGGAGAGGTGTGAAGGGATTTAAGAAGCGATTTAAGGTGGGACGGAATTACGAGTTTTTTCGTAGGCTGTGGTAATTCTAGTGTTAATTGAAAATAACGATTAAATTGAAACAGGCTGTTACAGCTGATCAAAATTTTAGGACCACATGCCTTTAAAAGGCCAAATCTGTGCAAAGATGTGGATTCATTGTCATTTTCTGTCAGGTAGTCAGTCACACGTTCTGATGGCAAAGGCAAAAAAACTCTCCCTTTTTGAACGTGGTCGGGTTGTTGAACTGCATAAGCAGGGTCTCTCACAGCGCACCATCGCTGCTGAGGTGTGACGCAGTAAGACAGTCATTTGAAATTTCTTAAATGATCGTGAGGGTTATGGAACAAATAACTCAATTGGAAGACCCAAAAAAATTTCACCAGCACTGAGCCGGAGGATCCAATTGGCTATCCGTCAAGACACTGGACGATCCTCGACCCATAACCATCAGACGGCATCTGAGACCGAAGGGCTTCAAAAACAAAAAACATCTTCAAAGACCTCGTCTCCTTGAACGCCACAGAACTGCTCGTTTGGACTTTGCAAGAGAGCACCAAACATGGGACATTCAAAGGTGGAAGAAAGTTTTTCTCTGATGAGAAAAAATATAACCTTGATTGTCCTGATGGTTTCCAACGTTACTGGCATGACAAGCAGATCCCACCTGAAATGTTTTCTACACGTCATAATGGTCTGGGGCGCTTTTTCCTTCAGTGGAACAATGGAGCTTCAGGAAGTGCAGAGGCGTCAAATGGCCGCTGGCTATGTCCAGATGTTGCAGAGAGCATTCCTAATGACTGAGGGCCCTCGTCTGGGTTTTTCAACAGGACAACACTACAGTACACAATGCCCGCAGGACAAGGGACTTCTTCCAGGAGAATAACATCACTCTTTTGGCCCATCCTGCTTGTTCCCCTGATCTAAATCCAATTGTGAACCTTTGGGGATGGATGGCAAGGGAAGTTTACAAAAATGGACAACAGTTCCAGACAGTAGATGCCTTTCGTGCGGCCTTCTTCACCACTTGGAGAAATGTTCCCACTCACCTCATGGAAACGCTTGCATCAAGCATGCTGCAACAAATTTTTGAAGTGATCAACAATAACGGTGGAGCTACTCAGTACTGAGTTCATCTTTGGAAGTTTGATTTCTGTTTTGGGGGGGTTTACGGTTTTTTTGGAGGTGTGGTCCTAAACTTTTTATCAGCTGTAAAACAGCCTGTTTCAGTTTAATCATTGTTTTCATTAAATTGCATGCTCAAAAAATGTTTTGTCTCACTCATATTTCTTCTTGTTGCATGTTGAAGCTCTACTTGGAACCTTGTTGAGATCCAACCATGCAAAATATGATTTTTTGCCATTTTTCAAGTGGTCTTAAACTTTTGATTGGGACTGTATGTCTCTTCGGAGAATCCTTGGGTACCTCTGGTTTGACTTTGTGTCGAATGAGCGGTTGCTCATGGAGTCCCAAATATGTGGTAATCAATATTTTTAAATTGACCCTAAATGTGAGTGGTCATGAGTTAACTCACAATGATAAAGTGATATCCTGTTTAGGGAGGGTTCCTGCAATTTCACCGAAGATGCTAGGATAGACTCCAGATTGCCACAATCATACAAAAGTAGATTTTGAAAACAGATGGATGTTTATCGTAAAATCTACTGAATGGATGTAATATTTGATATACAGTACTTAAAATTATGGTTTTGCTCCTGCTGAAAATATTTTAATTCACATACAGTACCTCATTTTAATACTTACTCAGTGAAAAGCACCTTCAACCCACTGTAAGTGTGGGGACTGCCTGTGGCTGTTTTTCAATCCCTATTCTCTACTTGAAGAATTGTTTTCAAAGTGAATACAGAACATTTCTCCTAGCCTGTATTTTATGTTGCTAAGCAACATTCAACACTTTTTAAAGAATGTATTCCATTGTTAAAATGTGTCTTTTTAATGTAAAAAGCTGCTTCCTTCTTTATCTAGTTTAAGTATTTACCAATATTGACAGAAGTTATTTATCAGTCCAAATGGATCTCATTCTGTTTATGACTTTTAATTTAACAATATCGTAAGTAGTAAATGTACCTAAATGAATTCCTTGACCCATTTGCAATTTGGCTTATTTAATTGAGCTTTCTTTATTCTGTGTTTTTGTGCTCAAATATCTGACTGGATGTGCTAGCTAGGAAGAGGGTGCTGTATCAACAGAATATGTTTCAGTGTTTGCTTATTATGTCTTTACCCTCTTACATCAGGTGCATTGATATTTCTGTGAATGGTAACTTGTACTCTGTTTCATGTTTAATCTAAACATTGCCTTCTGAACTACACCTATTTCAACGGGAGATTTACCTTTCCTTACTTGAGTCATTGTTTCCTAATTTTGACCTTCTTCACCGTGATTGCATGTACTGTGTTTCACAGTGGTAATCTGGTACAATAGTATGAAAAGAGTACATACCCACAGAATTAATAATTATTAACCTGGCCTCTCTGGTGACAGTAGCACAATGAAGAATGCTGGCTGCGTTGTAGCTATGATGAACAATGTATCACACCCTATATCTTATATCATGTGTACCACGGAGGTCTTTTCTTTACTGTTACCAACAGCGTATTCTGTGGCTCAGTTTTTTCCAGTTATTTCAATATACAAATTTTAGTTAGTATTTCAGCCTGTCATTTATTATGTGTCTGTGTATAGCTATGTTCACACTATTAAGCTTTCATTTAAAAATGCAGACATTAGTCTCCTTTTTTGCCCTTTGTCCTCACTACTTAGGTGTTTTTAAACCTTTGGAAAAGCTCTGTAGAACAATATATTTCTGAAAATATCAGCTCAGCATTTCAGTGCAAGTGGGTGAAAATGTAGACCTTTAAAAACACAGACTCCCTTACTGGATGCTGCTTATTACAACATCTCATTCACTGATTGGTTACCCATCATATTCCACCATAGTGAACACCGAAGCTTTGCTTTCCATGGTGGTTGTTGTGTTGCTTACCTGTATGCCTGTAAATTGTAATTTGTACAGTTTGAATGCTACATACGTGGCACAAAAAACAAACAGCTCACTCACAGCTACAGCTTTGTGATAAATCTCATGGCCAGAGATGTAACCATCCCTTCAGTGAGGAAACTTCCTCTTCTGGTTTCTTATGATAAATGCATTCCCAGTACCGTATAGGTGAATGGTTATATCATATACATTTTCAGTTGTGTGAGTGGAGATACTTTCATAAATGATGTGAAAACACTAGTATGGATAAAGATCTTTATTTACAAATGCCATTTTTAAATATAAATGTAGTAGTATATAGCCTATACCTGCGTATACGAGGGGCATTCAAAAAGTTCCCAGAATTGTGATATAGCGGGAAAGTGAGAGGCCAGTTACAGCAGGTCTAGATTGGTTTTGGTGTGTGCTCTCATGAGGTCAAGCATTGTCTTGTACCAGGAAGAACCCAGGGTCAACTGCACTTGAATAAGGTCTCACAATGGCTATGAGGATTTTATTGTACTAGCCAACCCACGGCGTAGCATACGCCGCATAATCAGGGCGCTGTTTAAATGATTTTTAAGCACAGAGGGAAAAAATAAACATTTGAAAAATCCGTAATTTAATAAACCACCAAAAAAAGTAACATTGCAACAATGCACACTACGAACCAACATACAATTGTCCGTGACTGAAAACCGGAGGAGCGCCTTCTCCTTCCAAAGCGAAGGACGGGGTTGAACAGCGCTAGTTCAGTACGCACTGCCCGCTTATGTACCCGCCCCCAACTCCCTACCTGAGTCGCTTTCGTCTGTGTACAGTCCACACGCACCTGTGAGTCACGTTGACTGTTAATTTTCCAAACACCGCCTCAGTCGGTTTCCACGTTGATTTTTCATTGTTCTTTGCGGTTCCGGCTGCTTTTTATATATAATCCACCAAGTCACCCGACCATGGGGGGGTTTACAAAGGGTAGGCACGTAATCAGTGCGAGCGTATGACCCGCACGTACTGGGAATTTCTCGTTCGTGGGGAAAAATTGCAAGCCACGGTCTCCATCACGAATGGGGTTCAGCGGCTTACGCACGGCTCCCCGCGCTGGGTAGACACACGTTGATCCATTCAGTGTAGCGTGCGTGCAGTACCGGACATACAAGTGCATCACAGACTTGTTAATACTCAATCTCACGTGGCTGAAAGCCACTTGTCCGTCTAAGAATTTAGACACCGACTGTTGTTGGGCTGTGTAACTACTTGGCAGGTGGGAGTCTCGTTCGTTTTCGGAAATAACTAGCCAAATTGCTCCACCAACTAAGAACTGCCATGCACCACCACCTACAGAATCGAGAAAGAGCTATCAATCTGTCAATCCTCTCCGTGTCCGGGCCGGGTGAGGTTTCCTGTGTTGAATCAAATGAAGCGAAAGGCTTCACACCTGGTGGTGTCCTTCCGTCAATTCCTTTAAGTTTCAGCTTTGTAACCATACTCCTCCCTGAACCCAAAGACTTTGGTTACCCGGTTGGCTGCCCTGTTGCGGGGCCTGCATTGGTGAAGCAGGTGAGACGGTAATGAAACAGAGGCACAGGGCGTATTGGTTTTTAAAGACTGCTTCCTTCATTGGGTTTTAACCAATGCACGGAACGAACCAACACACAATCGTCCGTGTGGCACGGAGGGTGGAACGGGAGGAGAGGAGAAGGACATCCACTCCGCTCCCTCCGTCATGCTAGTCTGCTGATTTCTCGTTCAGTATGCACTGCTTGCTCATGTGCCCACCTTCAACTCATCACTCGAGTCGTTGTCGTCTTTGTACAGTCCAGATGCACCTGTGACTCACGTAGACTTTTCATTGCTCTTTGCGGTTTTGGCTGCCTTTCTATATATAATCCACCAAGACACCCGACCACAGTAGTAGCGAGGTGGGAGGGGGGTGTGTACAAAGTGCAGGAGCATCTAAGAAGACGCATGTTTGTCGCGGATGCGAATTGCTGTATGTAGCGTGTAAAACAGTTTGCCAGGGTGCACGCGGTCGTGAGTCGTAACCGAAAACTCGTTTTTTTAAGACTGCTTACTTTATTGTGTTTTAACCTCAGTTGTAAAGGAATGTTTTAAGGATCCCATGGGATACCCCTTGCAAACTGTTTTACACGCTGCTTATGGCGATTCACCTCCGCGAGAAACATGCCTCTATTAACAGTCAGCGTGGGTCGGAGCTGCATGTTGCCTCTACGACAGACGAATATAAATGACGCCATTTTTTCTGTGTCGTCGCGTCTGAGTTGGTGGGCGTGGCTCCTTCCTACGTGCGCCATAGGTGTCTAACTTGTCGGCGGCTTAGTGAATCCACGACCCTTCCGGCGTGCTTTCCATGGTCGTCTTGCCTTAGTGAATTATATATATAGATTTTTATCCCGGTATGTAACAGCCGTCAGGGTACTGTCTGTGTGCCCTTCAAAGACATGCCTCGCCAGACAATCACAATCACATGTTGGATGATGTTGCAGGCTGCATAATATTTACCACAGCATCTCCAGACTCATTCAAGCCTGTCACATATGCTCAGTGTGAACTTGCTCTCATCTGTGAAGAGAACGGGGCGCCCCAATGGCGCATCACTAGTGAATGCGAATAAGGCTGCATGGTGGGGGCTGTGAACACAGGTTCCGCTATAGGATGTTGGGCCCTCACGCCACCCTCATAGTCTGACAGAATGGTCAGAAACATGCACATCAGTAGCCAGCTGGCAGTGCTCCTCCTGTTCCTCCTTGCTCAAAGGAGAAGATACCATTCCTGCTGCTAAGTTGATGCACTTCTACGGCCCCGTCCAGGTCTCCTTGTGTAACAGTCCATCTCCTAGTATCACCTGCATGCTCTTGAGACTGTGCTTGGAGACACAGTCAACCTTCTTGTGATGGCACATATGGATGTGCCACTCTGGAGGAGTTGGACTACCTGAATCGGCTGCAGGTACTGCATCATACTATCAGTAGTTACACTGACACTAGCAAAATGCAAAATGAGAGAAGAATCAGTCAGGAAGAATAAGGAGAGAGTAATTGTCTGTGCCACTACCAGGAAACCCTTTCCCTTTTTGGGGGTTGTCTTTCTGTTGTCTCTCCCGTGCACCTGTTGTCACTTTCATTTACACTAAATTTTTGAGCAGTATATATCCAAAGCAGGGCTAAAGTGAATACACATAAATGAGAGAACCATGTGATACACTGATGTATCAACGTGAAGAGTAAGGAGCACGGAGCTGTAACTTTGGGCATCGTAAACACAATTTGCTTGGCTTCTCAATTAGAAATTCAAGTGCCATGATATAAGACCGACACTGGGGTATTGTGCAATATAAACACAGAAATTGGGGCTTTGGGAAGGGGTTTGAGGTGATCTCCCTTGTGGTTAGCAGTTTTGTGATCAAAGAGCAGGGGGATCGATATAATTCTGTTGCCTGTGTAGTTTTTAGCATTGTGACTGGGGGTGGGGTTTGGAGGTCAATGAAGCAAAATGGATAACCAAGATGAGAGCCAGTACACACAGAATACAGGTCAACAGAAAAAGCAGTGTTTGCTAACCACTGAGCTTTTTACATTTTCCTTAAGCTTGCTATTTCACAACATGATCATGTCTCTTGTTTCCTGTTCAGAACACTGCCCTGTTTTAAGTCATCAGTCCACTCCAATGGTGCTGTCTGCATGGGCCATCAGTTGATTCTGCTTTGTCCTTCAGTTGCATATAAAGCATGCCCTCAACATAGCACATATCATATAAGTTAACATTATATTAATAAATATCAACAAAAAAATAATTGACAAATCAAAACAAACAAAGGTTGGTTCATTTCTTTTCCTCTGTGATATTATGACATTTCATTAAAATCTGTCAAAGCATTCTTGAGATTTTGGAGTATTTAGATTTTCTGTTCTCGGGGGAGTGCATGGTTAAATAAAATATTATTAAATATTAAATAATATAAAATAAATATTAATGTATTGAAATGTTCTTTCTTAGCAAATACGTTCAGACCTAGGTGTACCGTCCTCCCAAATTTCAGCTTTTTAATTAAATGGTAAATAGTGTTTTTGTTGGTGAGTGAGTGAGTCAACTTTGCAATATATGTACTGTATATAGATTAATAGCTGTGGCTCCAAGTAGGGAAGACCTCATAAATCTTTTTCAATAAATTTTGCCCCTTACCTAACCAAAAAGTAACAGTTATAGAAACTGTTTGGGTGTATCATTAGACTACATGTCAAATTGTGTTCACATTTTTATCTTCCCTTTTATTAAAGGTCAGGGTATAAATATCTATATTGAATCTTAACAAAAAGTAGGTTCCTTAGTGAATCCTATTATTGTGTCAGACTACTAACTTGGAAATCAAGGTCTTTGAATGGTCAGAAAACACCCATCTTAAAAATGCGTGACATAGTTAATCCATCTATCCATTTTCAATCTTACTTAGCCCATATCAGTCCTGATAGCGCTGGGCATAAGGCAGGGCGATGTGCCAGTTTATTGCAGGCCATGCTCATGTACACACTTGCAGTAACTGAAAAACTACCTACATAGAGTTTCCTGTCAGCCTAATACAAGGGCCTTTGGAATTTTGGGAGGAAACCAGAGTACCCAAATGAAAATGCAAACAAGTGCTAATTGCACATTCCACAAGGGCAGAGACTGGGTCAGGATTCTAACCTAGGACTGCTAAGTTCTGAAATGGAAATGTTAACCTTTGCACTACCATTCTGTCCCATGACATAGTATTGTTATATATTTTGCTACACATCGTCTAAAATTATTTTTTTTCCTGCTGTGTGATGTGCTGACTTTGTTTGAATCCTTCACTTTCTATTTAGTCTTTTTTATACATGTGGTCATTAAAATACCACCATGTTTTCTCTATTTGATATTCATAACTTTGTTTAAACAAGAGTCACTCTAATTGCCTGGTGTCCACATCCATAGTTCATTACTACTTAAAAATTACAGATGCTGGGATGGGCTTCAACCGTTGAAGACCTACAATTGATTAATTTAGTTCCATGATTAATAAATCGGGAGAATAATTAACATGGGTGAATGATTTAAGAAGCTTCATTAAAATGGGTCATTGTTTAAGCTGAAGCAGTTCTGTTTAATGTGCATTTTATAATACAGTATAATGCAATAATATGTTGTGTAAAGGTAAGAAACAATAATTCTGGACAAAACGGCAAATTTGTACATAATAGACAAACTTCCACTTATGAGCTTAGTGTGCTATACAGTATTTACAGGTGCAGTATGAAAAATAAAATGCACCAAATACAAAAGATAATTTTGAAACATGAATAACGAATGTGTTATTCAAAATATGCATATATATATATATTTGGATTTGGATTCTAACTTAAATAGTAATTAATTCAAATGTTTGATGCCATCTGCAAGGCAAAAAATAAATCTGTAAAACTGGCAGCTTTATGCAGTTTTTGGCATGTTTACCAGCATCCATTAAATAACTCACTGATACATTGTTACTGCTGTGTGTTTTTGGTGATACGGCCCAGTAACTGTCTGTAGCCCGATTCCCCTTTGTGCTGTACTGTATACACAAATGAATTCTTTCTGACACACGACAGGTGTTAATGCAAATTCACTATGTCACACTGCCACAGAAGGTAATGATTTATGCAACTGCATGTTCTTGAACACTTTGTAATGATTTACCCTTTTCATGGCTGAGTCCCCTTTTCAGTAAGGTGTATTTTGGCCCAGTAACCTTTTTTTTCTGAAAATCCAGATGGGTCACCAGCTGTGAGATTATTTTTAACTCTGCTTTAACAACACATGTATTGAATATTACTTATAATTGCATTTTTTGTTTAGTGTTTTACTTTCTTCCTGTTCCTCTGTAATTTCATGTTGCATGTTGGATTTCTCTATTTTCTTACTGCCTGTCATACTTACTGTCTTATTCTTATGGTTTGTATCTTTTTAACCATTAATGTGCACCTGGCTTACACTTCATCTATCATTTTGGTTTTCAAGGAACTATATTCTGGCTTAACAGACACTTGTTATTGCATTTGTGTGTTTGTAACGGAAAAGCCAAAACAGTTAACAGGTGCTTGAAAGGTGCTGTGTGTGCTGCACTTTTGGTTTATTTTAAGTGCTGTTAAGAAAAGGCATGTAAATCTGCTAGGGTAATTTCTTTTTTTTTTTTTACTTTCTTCCTCTGGCTTTAATATATTGCCTAGAGTAGTCTCCAAAATATCAAATTGGACTTAGAGGTTCATCTCTTTAGACTGCACCTGTTGCTAAAGAACCCCGATGTCTTATTTCTTTTTTAACCTCTAAGCAGTCAGCATAGCAAGCACTAGTAATCTTCCTTGAGAAATGCCATTTAACCGTGGCCCCATTTTTGTCCAGGCAGTGAATCAGTAATGTGGTGCACTAGAATAAAAATAATCTTTATAGGGAGAAATATTCAGCATTAGCTTCTTGTCATACTCAGTGCTTAATTTATTAATGCCAAATTTTTTGTATAAGGTTTTCCTATACCACAGTATTTGTTGCTTAGTTAGGTTGCTTTCACTTTGTTCACTTTTTTGTGATTGCTTTTGTTAGCTTTAGCATTTGAACTTTTAAATCTTGATGTTGTGTTGGGATTGCTTTAGTACAGTCCTCAGGCTTCAATCAGTACCTATGGAATATTTTGCCTATTTGTAAAGTTCAGTACTTATCAGCCTATAAAAGCCTACAGTATGAAATGCCTGGAATACATTCAAGGAGCAGAGATACTCATCATGTAATTGTGACCATATAATGAAAAAAAAATTTTTTTTAGAATAGGACAGAACAAAATCAGTAGTTTGGGGATAGAGATGTTTAAATTGCTGTTTGGACTTTGATTTATGCATAAAGCAATATTTCTGTAGCTTAAGCAGTACTGGCAGCAGAGTGCAGGTATACAGGTATACTTTCAGATTGCACTAATTGCTTGCTTCTTTGAGACAATTTACTGACATTCAGACTATGGTTGGGAGGCATTAGTTTCTTTTTATTTGTAAAATATGTAAGGTTTTATATAACGTAAGAGACCAGAAGCAAGCAGATAGCATTTAAGTGTTCATAGTCTAAATGCAATAAAAGGTGTTATTATTATTATTGTATCTGTATCGATATATATTAGTTTTTATTATGCAGTCTTCTGCCATTTACAGTACATCATATCCTAATTATATCATTGTAAGCATGAAGATTGCCATTACAATATGAGAAAATTCAAATGAGAAGCTACTTTATATACCTTACTGCTTTATCTTGCTTGATTGTGGTTAGACAAGGTTTATTAGAAGTTGTCCAGAAGAAACTGGTGTGTTGACATTATTTTGCACCTATGAGCAGGTGGATGAATAGATGGTTGAATCTACCAAAACAGGGCTGTCACTTCTCCAGCTCTGTTCTTCATTATTTTGTGAGTGATTGCTTTTCTTCTTGGATTAATAAAAGAGCTGTTTCAAAATAGCAATACATAATAAATTCTGTTTTTTCAAGTGACCACACATACTTTATACAGTAATCCCTCCTCAATCACGGGGGTTGCATTTCAGAACCCCCTGCGAAAGGTGAAAATCCGCAAAGTAAAAACCATATGTTTATATGGTTATTTTTATGTAAACATTTCCCGTACAGTTATACAGCATAAACCCTTTGTATTCTCTTAGATGTTAGGTAAGATTCATTGAAATTATGTATGTAAACACACTGTTTATATACGGTAAAACCTAAATGTTATTTTAAATATATCGAGCATCTCCAATATCACATATGTTACAGCTATTACGATAGACAGGCCACCAGCAATAAATACGTACAATGCAAGAAAAATTGTATACAGTAAACTTGTGTATAGTGTCACTAAACGTACGTACATGTACTAAGTACTGTATGTAGAAAATTAATTATGGTTACTCACCAACAATGACACGAAGACTTGTCCAATAACGATGAGTTTAGTTTTATTGTACAACAAAGGAGAGCGTTACAGCTCTTCTAAAGGAAGCCTCTTCAGGTGACTGTGTAGCACCGCCGTTGTTCTTCTTCCGGCAGTCTTCAATCCAGATCCCTAAAGCAGATTCCATCTGGACTACCACCTTATTACGTCCACTTACAACTCGTTTTGCGCCCTGGTTAAAAGGACACTGCAGCCGTAGATCTTATATTCTTTTCCTCCTTTTTAAGTAAAAAGAATCATGGACTCATTGATACCGTAATGGCGTCCTACAGCGGTGTAGCTTTTCCCTTCCTTCAACATATCCAAAACTTTTACCTTTTCGGCAGTCGTTAGCATCTTCCGTTGGCACTTAGGCACGGCCAATGAAGCAGTAGCAGGAGCAGATCGTTTTGGAGCCATAACGAAGGTCTTGACTACGCAGAAAGATAAACACAAAAGAGCACAAAAGTTAACTCTTTACACAGCGAAACACGTTGATGCTGAATGAGCGAGAGGAGACTTCCTGGTTAACGCTGTGGAATTGAATTCGGCACTCCGTCGCTGAGCCAGTCAGCACACAAGAACTTAACTGCGTGCTCTGATTGGTTAGCTTCTCAGCCATCCGCCAATTGCATCCCTTGTATGAAATCAACGGGGTAAACCAACTGAGGAAGCATGTACCAGAAGTAAAAAGACCCATTGTCCGCAGAAATCTGCAGAAACCCACGAAACAGTGAAAAATCCGCGTTATATATTTAGATATGCTTATATATAAAATCCACAATAGAGTGAAGCCGCGAAAGTCGAAGCGCGATATAGCGAGGGATTACTGTATTTCATTTAATTAAATGTGTTCTTGTATAGTGCTCTTTACTGAGTATAAGTTCTGAGTTGTTTACATATCTATAATATAAAAACAAGAAATTGGTAAACTACCCAATATATACCGTAAGATTTTTGAGACCCTGAACAACCCCCCAACTACGCTGTGCGCCAGAACTTAATTAAATGAACACAGGCAGGGACTGACTATCCCTCTGCTGGTGCAACTTCAAGTTCGCAGACTTCCTGCGTAACATGTCTGTCACCCAATGGTTGATGCAAGGAACATTTAAAACCAGCCACTGACCTGGCCTTACACTCACTTACTTTCTCCTCTCCTCTGCAGGAATGCTATCTGTTCTTTTGATCTGAGAAGGGAGAGAATGCAGGACATCGTCATCATCATAGCATGCATATTGTGTGTGTTTGAGTGACCACTCCTGTTTGAATAAATACTTTGAGTTATGTTCCTCTCTTCTCAATGATAAAGCTGATTATTTTCAGAAACGTGGACTCACCTTCTATCTTGTGCAAGTCTGTGACACACACAACACAATACACATACATAAGCAATCATTTCAAGTTTAAAAGGCAATAAAGCAGAAATCAGTCTCAATGATTATACCAAAAGCCATGGCAAAGTAAAGTTGGTTAAACATAATAATAGAGAAAATTTATAAAAGTTATGATAATAAGATAACTATTTAGATTCGGTCAGTTGTGACAAGGTCTGGCTGGGACAATATAAATATTTAATACTAAAATATTATTTATTTTTGTATTTATTTTACAGAAGGAATCTTACCAAGCTGTCTTTGATCTTCAGTCATATGCTTGCAGAAATTAAAGCAATCTTTCCTGCTGGACAATTTCAAGGTGATAATTTCCGAATCACAAAAGCTGATGCTGCAGAGTTCTGGAGAAAATTCTTTGGTGACAAGTAAGCTTGATTATTAATTGATGTAATTGATGTAAATGTAATTTGAATCTAATTCTTCTTGTTGTTGACATCATTTCTGTGTTTTTGGCTATCTGCATAAAAGATTCTGATTAGTGCTTCCAATTATTTGACTTTAGGCTGTAATCAGTGTATTTGATTCTAAAATCAAATTTAAACAAAAACAAGGTACTTTTATTGTAAATTAAAAAACACTTTATATAATGCATTCACCCTGGGCTTATGTTGTGGAATGACTTGACGGAGAAGCTTCACTACTGGAGATTGATAAATTGTTTTCATGGCATGTTTTAGTGGATTATTGACTTGTAAGTAAAACTAATTTTACAAAATAAAACCCTCAATATTAGACTCAAAACAATGGGGTTTTCTTGCTTATAGATATTTTGATGACAATAACAAAACCCAGAATCTTTAACATATAATTCACCATCCTCACATAAAGTAGAGTTAATCAGCCAGTCAGTGAAGACTTAATTTTTGATTTTTAACTATATGAGAAAATGATATTTAACTACATGCCAAGAGCAACACTACCTCAATTGTGTTTCTTCTCAGACTTAAAGCTTAAAGCTTAAATAAATGTGATTCTAATTACAAATCATTCTTTACAAGTGTGATGATAAATATTCAAAATATTCAGTATATTGAAAACAGCAAAAATGTTACTTTTTGCAGATATGATTGTTCATAACCATTGCTCAAATAATTGACTTTTCTTCTAGAGATTTGTTTTACGTTGTTACCCAGGCAACTTACTTAACCAGCCTTGTGAAAAGCTCTTGAAAAAGCTCAGCATGTAGCCAGTATAAGTGCCATGAATTTGGTTAAGTCGTTCTCGGTTTGAGGAGGTGAGCCTGTCGGTGCCATGTTATAATCTATTTGATCCATTGACATAATTAATACATTCCAGCCTAAATCCCTGCATGTGCTTCATTATTTTACTAAATGGTCATCAATTTAAGTGAAAGGATTATTTATTTTCTACTCAGATAATTTTGCCTATGAATTATTTCTTAATAAAAATATTTAACTTGCCATGTTCTTGGTGTGAATTTATTTTATATTGTTATTTTTTCATGGCATAACTTGTACTTTATTTTTGTATATGTGTCATAATCACAGACTGAAAGTAACATTTATTTGCCAATTTATCCTTGTTTGTTTATGAGGACTTTATGCCATAATATCTGCCTACTTAGTAAGACTTTTAACACTAGAATTACCAGAGCCTACGAAAAAACTCGTAGATCCGCACCACCTTAAATCGCTTCTTAAAACCGTTCTCACCTCTCCTCCAGTGTCTTTTGTTCATCTAAATGTGCTGATAAACACAAGCTGCAAGCAGCCGGCTATTCCATCCCCCCACCGACTTAGAACGTGCACGAACTTCTCCCAGCTCATGCCTTGATTGATTATATGGAAGTGAAGTGGAGTTTTAGAGTGGAAATAAAAGATCATTATTTGGAACGCACTCATTTCATGTGTGTTCCGTTTCTACAGTAATCTGTGTAAACACATTGCTAAAACAGAAACTTTTTCATATTTTAGTAATAAATGTTACAAAATGTAGGTATAAACTATAAAATGTGTGAATCCTGAAGGCCAAAGATCAAATAAACACTTTCACAAAAGGTTCAAGAATGTCACAGCTTCCGTGGCGTACCGGTAACATTTCATCATTCAGAACGCAGCAGACTTGCCATACCTGAGACACCTGAGTTTGATTCCCCGCTGGGGAGAAATTTTTTTTTTTTAACCTGCTCCATTCTGCCTGCCTCAACTCCCTGTCTATCTATATAGTAATAACAGTAATTTTATTATTATATAGAAGCTTCCCTGTCTGACTATCATATAGTGCCTTTCCTTCCTATCTATCTATATATCTATCCCCTTAGCTGTTTTTTTATATATCTATTATACAGTGCCCTATGGGGTGCCAAACAGACAATTAAAATGATTTTTGGAATATATAAAGTCATTCCTGAATATATAAAGTCAAAACTTGAATATATAAAGTAATTCCTGAATATATAAAGTCGGCGTCAGAATATATAAAGTCATAACTGAATATATAAAGTCAGAGTTAGAATATATAAAGTCATTCCCGAATATGTGTTTTAACAGTAATTTTACATCTAACATAATACTATCAAACATTCCTATTTCATTTCAGCTTTATGGGCATCAAGGGTCTGTCTACATGCAAGGCAGGAAACAAATATAGGCAGGACGCTGGCATGGCGTATTTTGTGTGTGATTCTGAACTCATTGGATATAAGGGCAGGGGGTTGCTTTCACTTTCCTCCTTGTCAAGGGTCGGCTTAAGGCTTAAGGCCATCAGAAATGATTGTGATATCAGCCTTTCTTGGGTAATATAAGGATACAAATAGATGCATTCTGATAGACAATTTATTATTTTTACCTAGAAATCATATTCTGAATTGGAATCCAATAATTTTTTTGACAGTCCAGTATGTATTGTATAATACAGTATATGTGAGCAATACAGTATTTGTTAAAATAATTCTCTCATCACTAAGTTAATAGGAGTTCACAAGATTCACAAGGTTTACTCAACATCACATAAAGTCAAATTGTTACTTTGTATTCTTTAAGTTAAAATGTTAAAGATCTACCTCACTTTTTAAATTCTGTTTTGTATTTACAGTTTTCCAGTTGGAGCACAGACAGGTCAAAAAGCTTACTCCTGCTATCTATAACTAAATCAGCACTCCCATGCTTTAAAATTAATCTATGAAGCTAAAAGGCCACACTGGCTGGCTGTGCTGCCTGTAATGTGCATATTTTAAGCTGTCCATTTTTCTCTCAATCCATTCATCCATTTTCCAGTCATTATATTCTAAATATTTTGTTGGTTAAATAGAGTCACTGTAAATAAGCTCTAGAGAAAAATACTGTAGACTACTAATTAAATAAAACTAAGCAGCAGGTGGTACAGTGAGGGACCTTTCATATTTCACAATTCCTGTGTTTGATTCCACGCCCAGTCATATAATACTGTACGTCTGAGCATATTCTCTTTTTATTCAAGTTGTTTTTCTCTGTATATTCCTCTCACATCCAAAAATGCTCATGTTACTTTAACTTGCATTGTTCAAATACTAGGGACTGAACGTGTGTGTATGCATGTATCACAGAGCTCAGAAACAGATTAGCATCCCACTCAGGTTTTGCTTTTGCCCAGTGTACAATACGAAAGCTTGAAGAGGCTCCAGTTCTTCCAAATACTGTAAAGACGTAAGTTAGGTTTACAAAGGGATGGACAGTCAGTTCTCAGGTAAATGGATACATTAATGGGAATAGGTATTCCTGTAGTTTAAGATAATTTGCATTTCTGTGTTTTCTTCTTAAGAATTAGGATGCACCTAATGTCAATTGACTAAATGACTGTTCTAAAAGTGCTCATGACAGTGCAATATTCTTTTTTCTTTTAATCTCAAAAATAAGCTTCTGCTTTTGTTCAGTATTTCATTTAAGCTTTTAGCACATTTTTGCTTTCTTCTGCATAATGAATAATTGCTAAAGTATAGCCTATTCTGTTGTCTCAGAAGACAAAATATTCTTTACAGTAAAACCAATAAAGAACATTTTTCAGCTGTCCTTGTTTCCCAAAATAATAAATGCTGTCTGTTGAAAAGTGATAGCCCTCACTAGTAAAGGAAACTGATCCTGTTTAACATGTGATGCATTAAAGGTATTGAAAAGATTTATTCTGCAGAGCTATATTTGGTTTTTACTTTGTAGGAAAATAAAAACGAAATATAAGTCAGACAGCTGTTAAAGGAATATGAAATGAATGTGTTAGAGATTTTACATTTCAGGAAGCAAAGTTATGATATGCAGGGTGAAGCGCTACATAAAAATAATTAAAAAAAGAAAAAACATCTGTTTAATGTGTAGCTCCTATGTTTGATCTTTATTGCGTAAATGGAGAGTTAGAGGTTGCTGGGCCAAGTATGATCTTGCATATCCATGAAAAGCAAACAGTCTGTCTAATGTGTAGCCTTCAAGATGGTTCCCATGTTATCTTGTTCGGGCTCATATTTTTGGTCAGACAACAGGTTGTGATGCTTGCAGCATGCAATGTGTTGTAGTCATTTGAATTCACCGTTTTTAAGCTGTTTTGTAAATAGTGACTGTTTCCTGAGAGAGGAGTTACAAGATCAAGAGAGGTGGTGAGGGTTGCTTGTATGTTAAATGGTTCAGAGTTGAATATGGTATTTTTGTTCCTGGCAATTGGTGACAGGGCATCCTTTAAAAAATAATTTCTTAATTATATAGGCTACAGTCCTAATTTTATAGCAAAGAAAAAGATTGCATAGTTTTGCATTTAAGCAATGGTTTGGATCAAGGAGATGCCTTTCTGATGGTATTGTTACTTTGGGTTACTCCATGATTTTAAGGTCATTAAATATTGATAAGGTTTTCTCCTGGTAGTATGATGTGTACCCAAATCCCCATGAGATACATGTTAGATTAACTGGTAACTTAAAATTGACTCACTTTGTGTAAGTGTGGGTGCGCATGACATGAGAATCAGTTCATAAGATTTTTTTCACTGGCTTAGTGCGCTGAAGTTTGGGTAATGTTTCTTAAACTCAATACCCTAATTGTGTGTTCATTAGATCTGTGTTAAGTTTTTCAAAATACAACTGATGACATGGATTGTGGACTATCTTACAGACAGACCTCAATATGTGCATCTTGGGAACTGCAGGTCTGACATTGTGTTCAGCAATACAGGGCGCCGGGGACTGTACTTTCTCCGGTCCTGTTCAATCTATATACATCAGACTTCCAATATGACTCGGAGTCCTGCCACGTGCAAAAGTTCACTGATGACACTGCTATTGTGGGCTGCATCAGGTGTGGGCAGGAGGAGGAGTACAGAAAGTTAATCAAAGACTTTGTTAAACGGTGCGACTCAAACCACTTACACCTTAACACCAGCAAGACCAAGGAGCTGGTGGTGGATTTTAGGAGGCCTAGGCCCCTCATGGACCCTGTGATCATCAGAGGTGACTGTGTGCAGAGGGTGCAGACCTTTAAATATCTGGGAGTGCAGCTGGATGACAAATTGGACTGGACTGCCAATACTGATGCTCTATGTAAGAAAGGTCAGAGCAGACTATACTTTCTGAGAAGGTTGGCATCCTTCAACATCTGCAGTCAGATGCTGCAGATGTTCTACCAGACAGTTGTGGCGAGTGCCCTCTTCTACGCGGTGGTGTGCTGGGGTGGCAGCATAAAGGTGAAAGACGCCTCACGCCTGGACAAACTTGTTAAGAAGGCAGGCTCTATTGTAGGATTAAAGTTGGACAGTTTAACATCTGTGGCAGAGCGACGGGCACTAAGCAAACTCCTGTCAATCATGAATAATCCACTGCATCAACTGAACAGTGTCATCTCCAGACAGAGGAGTAGCTTCAGCGACAGACTTTTGTCACTGTCCTGCTCCACTGACAGACTGAGGAGATCGTTCCTCCCCCACACTATGCGATTCTTCAATTCCACCCGGGAGAGTAAATGCTAACATTAATTTTATTTTAAATTTTTTCATTTTTATTACTATTTAATTTAATATTGTTTCTTTGTATCAGTATACTGCTGCTGGATTATGTGAATTTCTCCTTGGGATTAATAAAGTATCTATCTATCTATCTATCTATGAAGGATAGAGAGCCAGGTGTTCGCTCTGGCTAATTTTGTTTCTAGTTTTATGCGCATATTTTGCTGTATTGTTTTCCCACAAAGTTTAAGTTTGGATATTTTATTTATGTCTAATATACATATGAAATTTAAGTAGAGAGCTATAAGTAAGCTGTAAGCAATGCAGCTTGAGGAAATCTAAAAACTGATCATTGTAACATTGTTTTGAACAAATGCTATATATAGTAAATTTTAAAAGAGATAAAAAGCAATGCTTTCACTACAATCTGTCATTTGACATTACTACATTATCTCATTTGACAGTACTGTATTAATTCCTAACAGCTAGTGGTTTCAGAAAATTAATAAATCAACGGAGTGAAGGGTGGAAAAAACTGCAACTGTAGCATTATATGCAAAATTTGGTTCTTCTGTGTTAATTGAAGGCAAGGTGATTTAAAAGTGCTTTATTGTCTTAGTTTCAAATACTTGTGACAAGATTTTGGATGCCACATTGAATATTTTCATTTCAGCCACTTTCTTAATTAGAAGTTGAAAGTCCTTAGTGCGGCTAAAGACTTTTTTGCCTTTGTTTTAATGAAATTGCTTTTTACAAAACTGAACCCTTACATTTTTTTTTGCTGATCTCCTGAGACAATGCAATATTTCATTGAGTTTTGACCCAGAATCTGTACATTAATTACATGAAATTTAAATTTTTCATTTCCTTATACAGTATTATAACGTTTAATGATAAACACATAAATACGGTGCTTTTAGCCAACACACGTTTATGAATTAGTGGTGTTAGTCAAGTGGTTATCGTGTAAGACTTTTGATCAAATGGTCAAAGGTTCAATACCAATGTAGACAAATTAATTAAAAAAATAATAATTTTGATTAACTGCTATTGAAATTTTGTCAAATTACATTAATATGAAAATTAAGCAGAATTGGTCAAGTACTCAGCATGTTGGATGTTTACACAATTTTATTCAACTTGCCCTCTCCATTTGTCTGGGTCAGATTTTGCAATCAATTTTTTACCCAATTTTACCAAACTGATTTCCTTCAAATTTTGCATGCATGTTGATCTCTGGTGACAAAACAGTATTCCATCTGTTTTGACCCAGGATCTTTATGTTAATTGCATCAAATTAAAATTTCCCATTTCCTTATACTTTTTAGTGATTACACTTATATATAGTGCTTTTAGTCAACACACACACACATATATATATATGAAAAATTAGCTTTGTTGGTCAAGTGGTTAGCATGTTGAACTTTCCATCAAATGGTTAAATGTTCAAGACCAGTGTAGATCAAACTAATTTAAAAAAATCATTTACATTAATTGACATTGAAGTTTTGTCAAATCACTTGAATATGACAGTTAAGCAGCATTGGTCAAGTGGCTAGCGTGTTGGACGTTCAATCAAACGGTTGAAGGTTCAAGACCAATGTATACAAACTATATATATATATATATTTTTTATCAATTTTTCATTATTTATATACAAATTTGGGACAATACTCTTTTCAGTAATTTGCCGATTATTGGATCAGTGAATAAAGTGTTGGGCTTTTCTAAGAAAGATTGAAGGTTAGATTCTCCAGTAGACAAACGCACATTTCCAGTACTTCACACGTGTAAGGTTTCACAGTGGTTAGAATTTTTTGAAATGAGAAATGAACATGAATGAATGTTATGTTTCACTTCAAGATCATCGGTTCAATTCCACTCTGTCGCTAACCTTACCTTCCCACCCAAGTCAAGGTTTTTGTAAGGTAATGAGGACTGTGTGGCATTAGAGTGGCTAAAAAATATGTGAAAAAAAAGGATTTTTAAATTACACAGTGTTTTCATTGTTGTTGAGCAGTTTGTAAAAGGAGAAGTTTCATATTTTTCAAGTCAAAACTATTTCTTCACAAACATGTAACATGTTATGTATGCATTTGCCATGCAAATTGTGTTGTAAAGTTAAGTATTTTCTATAATACTACTAATAGAGGCTGTGGGGCAAGGAGAGCCACCAGAAAACGAAAGCCTAAAAACTTAATGAATATGTCCACTTTGAAGCTACCAAAGTTTTGGTATAAGAAAACATGCCTTACATGTTCCTTGTGCATGTTTATGACAACAACAGGAATATGGCAATGATCATTTTATTACATATTCATCGTACTATTTTTCTAGAGATAAGGATGTGATTTCTATTTGCTTGTGTGACAGGAGGAGTTCTCACATAAATTTTTTTTTTGGGGGTTCAAAAATGATATAAGCTATTTTACAATGTGTGAGTAATCTCAAGACACAGATCAATGCCTGATAACTTTCTTGGCTTGAGAAAAAGTTGAATTCGATAAGTGTTTAAGCATTTATTTTCCATTGGTCTCCATTATAAAACTCCAGGGTGGTCAAGATATTTTTTAAAATGTATAGAACATACTTAACTTTAGAACACAATTTTGTGTGGCAAATGCATATATACCATGTTTGTGAATAAATAACTTCTGACTTGAAAAATATTGAACTTATCTTTTAAGGATTAAAGATGCAATTAAGGGTTTTGAACCCTGAAAAAAGAAAGTCAGTTAAAATGTATGTAAAATAAATAAGTTTACTTGTATAGTTTAGTTGTATTTATAATAATAATAATAATAATACATTTTATTTATAGGCGCCTTTCAAACACTCAAGGACACCGTACATTATACACAGCAACCGACAAACAATACAGTACAATGTTTACATAGAGAAGGCATGATTAAAAAGATGAGTTTTAACTGAAGACTTAAACAGAGAAAGTGAATTAATGTTTCTAATCTCAGGAGGCAGTGCATTCCAAAGTCGGGGGGCAGAACGACTGAAAGCTCTGTTCCCCATTGTAGAAAGACGAGCAGAAGGAACAGTCAATTTAATTGAGGATGATGATCTAAGAGTACGGGAAGGGGTGACAATGTGGAGAAGGTCAGACAGATATGGAGGGGCTAAATCATGAATAGCTTTAAAGGTTAGCAGAAGGATTTTAAACTCAATGCGGAACTTGACAGGGAGCCAGTGAAGTTGATGCAGAACAGGAGTGATGTGGTGAGTGGAAGGAGATCGCGTAATAATACGGGCAGCTGAGTTCTGGACTAGTTAAAGTTTGTGAAGAGTTTTTTGAGGGAGACCAAAAAGAAGAGAGTTACAATAGTCCAAGCGAGAGGTGACAAGGCTATGAACAAGAACTGCAGCAGAGTGTGGGGTGAGAGAGGAACGGAGACGGTTGATATTGCGTAGGTGGAAGTAAGCAGATCGTGTAATAGTATTGATGTGTGAAAGAAAGGAGAGATTATTATCCAAGATGACACCAAGACTATTTGATTCCTGATTAAGAAAATGGCTGGAAGGATGATATGAAACCAGTGCAGCCCTCCAGGAACCGAGTTTGCCAAATCAGGATAATCTTTCTTTTAAAAATGTACATTTATAAAGAAGTGTTTTTGTATGAATGTGCTTTCACCAGCAAGTCCCAAGACACATTGATAAATGTACATAATATTGAGTTACAGACGTGAATTGAACCTGCATTCTTGTTTTAAAATTCAGTGCTTTAGCCATTATACAGTACTGTCTAGGTATTTAATTTTTCTTGTGATCGTACCGTTCAGTTATTTGTGTATATTCTGTCATTGCACCTTGCATTTTTTTGTTACTACTAGTTTCTGTATCTGTAAGACTTGCAAGTAATTATCTTTATGGTACCATAAGATGCAGTATAGTCTCAATTATTTGAATTTAAGCATTAGACCTTAATAATTTTCAGTGTGATTTATAGTTTAAGATCGAGGGGCGTGAAAACTGTTAGCATTGTTAGACAAAGCTTTATTATGCTGAATGTTCACTTGTATCATAACAGATTTTTGTGATATAATTAATGGTTAATGCTTTGCTTATCGATATTGTATATCACATTTTGAATAAAATCATCAGCAATTTATTATTAGAAAAGAAATTATTTTCTCATGAAGCCTTTGTGATAAGCGGTCTGTGGAGTTGTACTAATTTTAAATAAATAACCGAGCCCCATGAGCTGCAAGCTCCAATTGGCTGCGTGTGAGCTTGTGAAAGTGCTTCATTATTGCCACAGAGGGAGTGGTGTATCACACCTGTACTCGCTTAGGAAGGCCAAATATAAAAGGAGCCTGCATGGTAAAGAGGGGAGACTGAGAAGGAGAACCAATCAAGAAAAGAAAGAGATAGGGAGAAGACGGCAGGACATGTAGAGAGTCAGTTCCGAGGAGAGGGGGCAAGCAGCAGGGAGGAGAGCTCCTTGGAAAAGTGTGATTTCATTGCTCAGGGTCACTTCCACTGAGCGTTTCATGGGAATGTAGGGTGATGTAAGGCTTGTTCCCACGTAAGGCCAGGGAAGGCAGTGGGCAATGACAGAGCAAAGGATGCTCAGCGCAGCACCCTGCTGGCAGCCATGGTTGGCAGGGACTCGAGCCTGGCAACAGTAGCTGTTAGTGCGAGAGTCTCAGCGCAGTGCTCTGCCTGGGAGCCATGGGTAGCAGGGACCCAAGTCTGAAAAATAAGGTTGGCTGTGCCTGTAATTTGGGCATCTCCTCTAATGCAAGATCCCATGTGGGGTAAGCAGAGAAGATATTAGTTTTAGACGAGGCCGCAAAGTTGAGTTTTTACAGCGACTGTCCTGTTTAATGGGTTTAACCTTGATTTTAATGGACTTTTTATTTGGATTATTTTAACCTCACTGAGCACTTGCTTTTAAGGATTATTTATTTATTTATGGATGGATGCACTGCACTTTTGAACACAGTGTGTGTTTCAGTTTGTTTTAATAAAAGCACTTTTTCTTTTGCACCTACCCCTTGTCTGGATGTATATACCCACATTTGCCAAGACCTATTTTTGTTTAAGTTATTGATGATGGTGGGTTCAACAGGCTCCCACATGCAACAGGGTGAGTGGAGCTAACCTGGACTGACACAGCCTTTATTCATTTTTAGTTGAATCACACCATTTATTATCTAAATAAGGTAGTTTGTACATGGCAAAAAATAAATAAGAGATGTTCACATGTATGATGACTGGTATGTGAGTGTTGTGAGCATCCTTACTCGTAACAAACATTTGGAATAGACATGCCGCTGAGCTCTATAGCTACAATACAAACAAGAATGTAAGACACTGTTGTGCTTAAATGACTACATTAAGAAAAGAATGTATTGGGGCCAGCCAAAAAAAGAACATACTTATTGCATGCCATAAGCAACTCCAAAAAGGGCCCATACAACCTTACGGTAAAACAATGAGGAGAGTGAAGCTCAAGTATTTCCACAAGAAGGTATCTAATTGATTTCACATTATTGAGCAACATATATAACCAATGAATCGAACTAGAATGAATTCCAAGATTTTAGTGTGTGCCCGGTGATGGACGTTCTCTGTCCAAGTAGGATTCTTGCTGCGACCCTATTTTTTTGGATTAAGCTGGTTTGCCAATGTTATATTATGTCATACTTTTACAGGTTACGATCAGTTTGAATTAAATGAGAACTTTTAAATCTGTATCTGCAAAAAACCTAAACAAAGAATACAGTTAAAGTGAGTGCGGTGGAAATAAAGAGGAAAATAAATCCTTTTCTTGAAGTTCATATTTAGACCCTATGGATTATAATAATATATACTGGTACATTAAGGGGAAAAAAATTACAACTTGCCCTCTAAGTTAGTTAAGATTACCAGACTTTGGATGTGTTCATGTCTGCCCAGTGACTAGTGCTGGGAGGTATACTGTTTCATACCAAAAACCGTTTTTTATTTTTGTTATGATATGAATTTTTTTATACCGCAATACCGGTTTAAATAGCCTAAACAATGTTCAGAACATGGAGCAGCGGGAAACTGTTTAAAGGGGGACCGTTTTCACTGCTACATCGCTAAACATGCATGCAATGGAGTACATGTGTTAGTGGAGGTATTGCACTGTGAAAATGGACAGAGAACATTCCAAAACTGAAGCTGTAGTGGACAATAAATGAACATGACAACACAGAAGAACTTTTGCCAAAAAAAGGAGCCGTGTCTGTTGTCTGGAGATATTTTGGTTTTAAAAGGTCAGATGTGGACCAAACAACTATTTACTGCAAATGCTGTCGAGCTAAAGTTGTCACCAGAGGTGGCATCACGTGCAATTTGCTGCACCACCTTAGCCGCAAACATGCTTTGGAGTACCATGAATGTATGTAACTAAGATTGGCACCCTCCACGTCCTCAGGTAAAACTGATAATGCTAGAGGACACTCGAGTCAGACGTCACTTGTAGACGTGTTTGCTAGAGGTACTGCCTACAACAAAAAAAGCAAGCAGTGGATCGAGAAAACCAATGCCATAACAATCCATGTAGCTAACGTCAGTGGACAGAGGTTGTTAACATTAACAGAAAGTGTAGTTGGTTTACAAAAAATTTTTACTATTTATTCCTTTTCTAAGACACGTTCAGTGCAATACAACTTTTGACAAGCACCTCTGGATATTTTACTAAGTCTAAATGCTTCTTTGGATGGTTGAAAATATGTTGTCAAAATTAGTTTAAGTTGTTTGCAAAATTTGTTCAATAAAAAGGTTCTATATTTTGACTGCAACTGTCCTGCAATGTTATTACTTCTCTTCATTAGTGCCACTTCCTTGAAAACCATTACTTTATGGAGCCATGCAAACCTGTATTAACACTTGTGTGCACATTAAAATGTTTTTTGTACAATGTACAATTATCTTGACAGTGGAATAAGTTATTCTTAGCCAGTCTATTGCAGTAATTGCAGTGGAAAATGTCGTTAACATTCACTCATGCATGATAAAATAATACTGTTGAATACCGTGAAACCGGTATGAACCGGTTTGAAAAATACCGTGATATAGAATTTTGGTCACTATCAGTGGCAGTACTAGCTATGATTTTCTTATGACCTTGAATTCTGGATTTCAGCTGTTGAATTATTATGCAAAATTTAGCATAGTAACACCCCTAACATGGTGTCATCCATTTTAATTTTCTGAGGAATTGCCTGAAAATATCCATTGGAAAAGAATCTATTAAATTTATAAACATGCTGCACATATTCAGTATTCAACTCTAATTTTAATCTTCAGCATGTGTATTGCTCAGGCCACACTTGTCATACACATAATAAGAAATATTAAACAATTTAAAAGTTATGACAAACTACTAATAAGAGGTGTTTAAATATTAAACTAACTAAGCATGCAGAAGTATATCAGTCAAGTGACCAAAATCTTGTAGATTACTAGCCTAGTGTTGAATGCTATTTTTAGATAAGAGAATACTGAGTTTACGAAATATTATTTTTGACAAGGAAAGTACATGCAAAATCTGACATATTTTATGCTGATTGTGAGTCTACCCAGCATCTGCTGCATATTCAATAGTTTTATGATTCTGAATGATATAACTGAATAATATTTCATTGTCTTCTTGTCAAATAAAGAACTGGAAATCACTTTTGCTGTTATAGAACATGTAGGAGAGAAAAGTGGGTGGATGACAAAGGCGTTATCACTCTTTGAGCATGCCAAATAACGGCAGAGTACTTAAACAGCTTAAAGAACTGCCACACTTCTGATCTGACAACATTTTGCATTATAGTAGGTGAAAACAAAGGGAAAAGAGAAGTGCTGTCTTTCAAATGAAAGAAATATTTTTTCATGTCTGTATAGCACATAGGTACTGTAAGGCAGTTTGTCTTATGGCCATCATTGGTTGATGTTTTGGGTTATTTAGCCTCCTGTTAAAACAATTCCTTGCTTGTTTAGGCCAGGACACTGGCATAGATTAAATCTCCGCTTCAAGCTCGGGCAAAAACAAGCTAGACCTTTCTTTGTTTGTTTAACCCAGGACACCTCAATGAGAGCATGAAGTAGTCAGTGTTAGTATGAGGATTTAGGTGAAGGTTAATGGTTTCAGCTCTCAGAGATTTCCTGCTATACGTGACATCTTCAAAGCGGCAGCTGACTTGAGTCATATTCCATAGGAGGGAAAGGAGCAAGTAGGCGTTTTCAAGTCAAACAGCTTGTATTCACATGTCTGTATTGAAAAGATTTCCTTTGTGAAAGTTGCATCTATCAGAGTTCAAATTTTCACAGTGGGTTTCCTTTCACAGTATCTGGTTACCTTTCCTTTAATGTCACCCTCCCGCAGTACAGGCATAGAAAATATAATAAACAATTAAAGTCTGAAGTGTAAAAACTGATAACCAAAAATATTTAATTCATTAAAAAACTTTTAAACAAATATTTATATGCACCCATCAAATTTCTAAACTTGCTTTCTATATTTCATGGTCTTTGTACTTATCTCAGTCACAAAAGGCATAAGGCAAGCACTTTTAATGGAAGAGCAGGGAAGTGTCTCTGTAGCATTGAGTGTCGAAAACTCGCCATAAATAGAAGGGTAATCCATCACAGGACACACTGTTACAAACTAAGGACACCGTACACTTGCCAGTAAACATAAATAACAGTTTTTGAGTTACGGGAAAATGATACAGGAGCACTAAGAAAATGCACACTTTATACAGTCTAAAGGCAAGGATGGGCCTCAAATCTTAAACCTAGTCCACAATAACATGGATACCTTATTTACTCTCCATCCAGTCTGAAATTGCATTTTCAACTGCCGAAAGCAAATCTTTGTTTACTCTATGAAATATTTGAAAACATTGGGTCTCACATATCAGAGTAAATGAGGAAAATAAAACCTTTCAAAAACACTGACATAGGTTTTTTATGTGAACCCTGCCTTTGGCTAACCTACACTCTTTTGTAACCATTAAAAAGCATTTTAACTTCTTTGTCCATCTAGTGCAGTAGGTCCAGTTTAGTAGTCTCCTAAGTTACTTTTTTGTCTTTCTTGTGCTTTTGACACTTCAGTTTACTTCATGTTTATTCCTTAAACCTAATGATTTTGGCTGACAAACTGTACATGCCCAATAAGAATGTTTTGCATATACAGTATTTTGACATTTTAGTTTGAATGCCAAACTTTTAGAAAAAATTCTAGTGTTTCTGATTTATTTGTGTTAGTATTCACAGAGCTCTTAGTCTATACAGCTGGAAGGCTAGATATACTATAAATATTAAAACACACACACACCCACACACAAACATTTGTAGATTGCTACTTCTTAAGGAATTTTAAGATTCTAAGTTTATCAGCTTAGTTTTTATCATTTCCATTTGTGGTTCAATGTATGGTGACAATAGAGTTCTTCAGGAGCAGATATGGGGAAGTATCCAACCTTTGTTGAATAGCATAATGACAGTGGTATGCCAAGTTCTGTCACACATTAGTCACAGACTGGAAAACTAAACTCAGAAGTGTTTAGTCACTAGTTGATGTACTGGTTTTCCATCACTGGTGTCTTTCTGATTAATTGACATATTGAGAAGTTTTAAAACAATAAAATAAAATAAGACCTGGTGAATTGTGTTCACCCGTGCATTGTTGTGACTAGCTTAATTCATTCAAGCAGCAGAATTTGATTTGAGCAGCATCAGACACAAGTCAGAATCGTGCCTTGGTTGGGACACACATACCATAGCAATTTAGATTTAGTGGTCAGCTGAACAGGATGTCTTTAAATGTGTCAGAGAGGAAGAATCACATACTAATACATTGGAAAAAAAATCACACACAACATAGCACAAGGGTACAGGCATTGTTTTCTGTTACTATTTTATCTAAGTCATCTGATCCTTCATGTTGACAGTTGTACATAAACCTTGTCTACAGTTGATCTAACCAAACTATAATAATCTGAAATGCATTCATATTCTCCTGCCTTGTTAAATTCCATAGTAAGAATTATCATAGCACAAAACCTAACAACTATTGTCTTCATAAATGTCTCTACAGACAGTGCTTAATTGCAAGGGTGCATGAAAGGGATATCATTTCTATAAGTGATACTTTGAATGTTATGAAACTATGTCAGAACATGAATAAGGAGATAAGATGTTTCATAATATTATCTTTACATTGTGATCCAGATTAAGGAATCCATTCCCGGGCTCCCCGGACATTTTTCATACCTGAATTCCCGGGAATGAAACTGCTGTAATTCCCAGGAAACCAGGAACGGCCAAGTTCGTATATATAGCGTGTAAAAGTGTAAAAATCGATCAAGAAATAACAGAGTTATAGTTGAAAATAATTAAGTGGTACGTTTTTTTGGCCCACAGTGTAGTGTGTTGCCGATTAATTCAGTCAACAACAGTCTAGCAGCTAAAACTGAGCACAGTGGACTGGGAGGAGGAGTCTGCACTCTGCAGCTCACGAATGCCGGGACGGGGCAGATTTCATTGACGTCTGTCAGACAACAGCTTTGAACAGCAACAGCTTTGAACAGTAACTTGAAATTGCAATGCGTCAGTCTGTTGCATCTACATTATCTGTGCCAAGAAACTTGCCATCACAGATGAATGATGACAAGAAACTGGATGCATCAGTAAAAGCTGAAATGGCGGCGTTTCAGATCAATGGCAAGCACGGTGTTGTTTAGAAAAAGTGTATCAGTATCTGATGACTGTGCCGCCTACTTCAGTGGAGGCAGAGCGTGCTTTCTCAGCGGCTGGCGTACTTTGCACAAAGTGTGCTCTCGCCTGGACGACCGCACGCTGGACACGTTATGCTTTCTACGCTCTTATTACCACAACTAACTAGATAATTGTACTTATATGACAGCATGGTGCTTGTAGATAAGGTTAGTCTTTTATTGGTGTCAACATATTGCAGTAGTTTTATTAAAAAATAAGTGTCATTCTAAAACCGTTCACATGTGAGATGGCCGTGCACTGTGTCATCCCCAGGAGCCCAGGATTCCCGGGAATGACATGCGGGATTCCGAAATTCCCGGGAATGGATAAACCTGTCCAGGAATGGATTCCCTAATCCAGATTAAATGCTACCACACCGCATACTATCCATGCAGAAGAGTTGCATTTATAATACAGTATAAACTGATCAATTTCCTCACTAAACAAACATAATGCATCACAGAACATCTGAACTGTCTTTTAGATGATCTTTTTTGAACATGGAAATGTGACAGAAGAGGAACGAGATAGCAAGTATAGGTGCATTGATTGGGAGTTCTATTAAAGAACTCTTTTTGGTTTACCCAGTCTGTTGTTCTGTGGTCAGACAAAAACCAGATGGCAAAATTCAATCTTGTAATACAATCCTTAAAACAGAATTAAACATTTATGAGCACTTCTTAATAATCAACTAATAACTGGCCATTCCAGTGTGCTGCATGCTTCTTTTTATCTCTTGATGTTCAATGAGTAATTCTGTGAATGTAGCTGTCAGTTTTCTGAATGTGCTTTCATCTGGTGCTGGATTATTATTTTTTCCTTTCTTTATCGATTTAGCCTCTAGTCAGTGATTGGAGTGTAGTTTTCTACTGTTTACAAAAATCTGTTATAGTGAAAATGAAAATTTTTTTGCCATGTATAATGCTCTTCATTTTCATAAAGATATATATTGTGAAGGAATGCAAACCAGGCTAGAAGATATTCACATAAAAATGATTAGCTGTTGATCCTGTACTGAACATAATCAAGTGAAAACAGCAAATAGGTTAAACTTAACTAAACTTCCACTAATGCAAGATGATGCTTTCCATGAGCAAATTGGTTGACTTATTTGAGAGTAGTGCATTTGCCCTGTTAACTGTCTGCTTCCCTTCATTTCCTGTGTTAATATAAACAAAGCATCATACTATTCTTTTCACTTACACTACCATATAACTGAAGACATGAGAGACAGGCTGCAACCATAGCGTGCCTTCTTCATCACTTTCTGTCATTTTAATAAAAACTCAAGCACAGAATGTAGTCACTGAACAATGACTGCTTTATTTGTTCTCCCTTGTTACTGAATACATGTGTTTTTACAGCCAGAGTGTACGATCTTTCTTAAAAAAACAACATACTTCAGTTTCACTTCTGTGTACTGTATATTAAAATGATAGTAAGTGACAACTCAACATATTATATACAGGGGCATGGTGGAATGTGGTTTAAAGTTGCTTGCTTAAATACATTTCACTCATTCATGAGAGCTTAAAAATTGAAACTCAATGGCTCATTCTTTTCAAAATCTTTCTGTCTCCTAAAGGTACATATCATCAAATGGCAGAAAATAATATTTGAGTAAACACTTGACTCAATTTTCATCATTGGACAGTCTTTGCCTGACACCAGTTCCTTCAATGCACTACTAGCAATATTAATACAGTATAAAAGTTTTTATTTATTTATTTATTTATTTATGGGTTTATTTTAAGTTTGCTGGAAAAATGTAATCATAACTCAGCAGCATGTTTAATCTACCATGACAGGCTGAAAAAAAATAAGTTGCACAAGTAACTTGGTAAACAAGAGTCTCTATCAAATAGAAAGTGTTCATGTGCTTTTTGTAGTACAAGGTCTTAGGGAATCTAAAGTTTCTCCCTCCAGTGGAAGACACAAGGCATGATGCAGCCCTGCATGAGGATACACTAATGCACACACACCTACACTCACTAATTCACCCTTTTTGTTTTAATTTCTTTCTCCATTACGGGATCAAAGGAAGTCTGACTCTTAACATATTGATGCATTAGACATAATACAGGAAAAAACACTGGAAAAGACAGCAGTTAATCACAGGCCACACTCGGCCACTAACACACACCATCTGGCTGGCATAGTATTGTACTGTGCAAACCTGGAAGGAGTGGCATAATTTTAAGGAGAACATTTAAACTCCAGGCAGACTGTACCCTAGCCAGAAGTCCGTCTGAAATCTAAGTTTTGAAGGGCAGCAGTACTATCTGTGGTTCCATCTAACTGTCCCACTGGTTATGCAAGAGTTTTTTAATATGACTTTACAGCAAATGCTTTCTAAATGTTTTGCACTTTAGTTTGCTTTATTATCTTGTACTGTTAGATTAAATGGACATATGTACTGCCTGTTTTTGTTCTGATCACAGCCCTCAGTATTCTTTTAGTGATGTCTCCAGTGCTGTTTATTGAAATGATAACAATGGAATATGAAGTGAACCTTTCCAATCTTTGAAAAATTGTTACATTTTACAATTATAGAAGTAAAAAAAGAGTATAGATAACTGCTGGGCACCGTATGAAATTTATATAAATTGTGCATGTAGAAGTGAAGAAATGGTGGGATGGCTGAAGGTGTAGCTTGTGACTCCCCTGGACAGATAGGTTTTCTTTAATTATGTGTGAATATAATATTTTTTCCTTCTGTTTTAATTAATCACTTGAATGGGGTTGGAAATCTCATGTTATAATGTGTTACAGACATGAGGTATTATTTTCTGATAGCCTCAAAAATAAAAAGAATTATCCAATATATCTACAGTTTAAAAAAAAACACTAGTACCCCCTTTCTTATTTTACCTTTTATACTACATGACATAATAGAAATTTGTTATGTGAGGACTAAAACAAAGGTGGTGCCCTTAAGTGTGACAAAGAAGTGAGGAAAAACAGTATTATGCAGAAATATGCCTCTTGTGTGTCTAAGCTTAAGTCAGGCATGCAGCTCATTAACAGTACTGCAGGGCCAAATCAAGTATGTCCAGAGTGGTTTTATATAAATAAAAGGAACATTCATAAATAAATCAAATTATGATATAGACTTCAACAAAATAAATAAGCCTCTTTTTTTATTAAAATATTTTGGAGCCAAACCTTATACATATAATAGATACATACTGTAGCTTGCATAAAATAATAAAAAAGCTAACCGCTTAAAAAGCTTGTGCTATATCAATAAAATGTAGTGGTCTTATTTTTGTACCTGAAAAGTTAATAGTCATCTGCTTGACTTTTATTTCCTTTTTCTTTCAACACTGGCAGTGTCTTCATAGGAAGGAAATTGTTACTGAGAAGTTAAGTGTCATAAAGAGATTAAACATTTATTCCTGGTTAATTGCTGATGTCACAAAGTAAAAATCACCACTATTAAATTAACAATGTATTTATATGATCACTAATATGTTATTTTTTTTGAAAACTAGAACATTATAGTAGCATTCAACTAATCAACTATAATAATAACACATCAGATACAACTGTTTACTTTGAATTAAGTACAATTAAAATAAAAATACGTAAGGAAAAAAAAAAGCAAACATGATTTCACCCCACCCGATTTAAAGTGTTAAATTAACACTGGCAATTTCACCATGTACCTAAGACATTTTATAGTTAAATTACCTTTTATTACTTCATTCCCCTTTTGCTGATATGTCATGTTTTGAAAAATGTAAAAAATGTTACAAGTTGAATAAAATCAATGATTAAAAACACTTTTATGTTATACAGGTTATAAGAGATTATACATTTTAAAACTAGACCCTCCTCCCCATGCTTTAGTTCGCAGTCCCTTTGTTTCTGTAACTTTTCAATCCAGTAACATGATGAGGAAAAAAGAAACATATTCTTAACATTTTGTATTTTAAATGTTTCTGTCTTCTGTTTAGTGATCTTGATAAAGTGGGAAAAAATTCAGGGTCATTGACCTCTGTGTTGAGCAAAACTTGCCTAAAGGATGTTGTACTCATGATCTCCACATTAGTGAGAGCCTAGAAGCTAATTGAGTAGATAAATGCCTGTGGCTGTACAGCCAGAAGTAGTTCTAAGTGGCATCAGGAAACTGTTTTGAGTTCTAGAAATAAATACATGGTGAAAGGGATGCGGAAAGCAAGCTGAAGTAGGATGCTGAATGTCAGGATCAATTTTAGGCCACTGATTTGTTTTGTTTTCTAAAAATATTCATTATTTTGCATGTAAGAAATTTAGCTTTAGTCTGTTTTTTTTAGTTTTGAGAAAGAAAATCTTTGCATAAATTTCTTGGTTTAAAAAATGTTGGATTGAAAATTTTGCAAGTGAAACAAAACTTTAATGACATAAAATTAGTGATGTGTTTATTATTTATTTATTTTTTCTTTTGATCCTTTCCAAAACTGTAAAGTATAGTTAAGTAGTTAGTTTGTTTTGCTGCTTTACTTCTTTTCAGTTTTACCATGCATTGCAGTTTTTGGTAACTGGAATTAACAGGTTTAATGATGTGATCCTTTCAAAATAAATGTTTTAGTTATTTGTTTGAAACAAAACTACCAGTTTAAACTTGTGCTTTCTTTGGATCTGTAGTGAAGTCCAAAAAATGAATTTAGAAATAACTTTTGTTTTAAAACTTTTTTTTCTCTCAATTTTGAGAATTTGTGTGTGTGCACACTTACTTGGCAGTTGTAAGAACAGACACACAAAATCATTGCTCATGGTCATTGACACCACCAAATGGGATAGCTTTGGCTGGGAAGTCCACAACATTTAAATCCACAGCGCAACAATTCACTCTATGCTGTATGTACTGTATGTATCATTTCATATTAGTTTTTACTGAGCTGGATGAAGTCTTACTGACAGATCGTACATTGATGCATACTGCATTGTGCTCTTAATTTACCTTAAACAAGACTACTTAAATTGCTGTTTTTGTTTGTAGGGCTAGTTGTAGCATCAGGCACTGGTATCATGTGTGGACACTTTTTCTATAGTGTCGTTTCTTGTGACTGAAGACAGAGAGATATAATTAAAGTTAGTAAAAAATCTTTTATTAATACACACCAGGCAAAGGTAAAATGACAGAGAAGCACAGTCCTAGGACACCTGCCCTTCGTCTGCTCTGAGGGGTCGGTGTCCCAAATCTTTTATAGGGCAAAGCTTTGTCTTATGACTTTAGTTGCACAAGAATTTCAAGACATTACATCTTTACAACAATTTGCTTGGATCAACATTTTTAAAGTTCATCAGTTGGTCACTTGTGGTTTTTTGTCTGTTAGGAAAACAGGAAGTTGCACTTGTCATATGCACTTAAGACAGGCCTGTGTGGCTTCTGTCACGTACACCAGATTGATCAATACTGATCAATTTTTTATTATTTTTCCACATTCCCCCTTTTGAACAATCTGGGTATGACAAAGAATAAAGGAAAATTAGACAGCAGAGGAAAAGAGTGGGGAAGGAGGGGGAGAGGAGGAAGGGGATGAGGAAACTGAAGAAGCAAATTGGAGCATACGTTCCTCATGTAGCATATAGGCCTTTGCCATAGAAGCATTGAAATATTTGGATATGATATAGCGAATAAGAGGAATAATGCAGCAGCCAACAAGGAGAAGAACAATAAATACTACTGCCAAAGAAATAAATGCTGATTTTAGCCATTGGCCCCAGGACCCGAAAGTGGATGTAAACCACTGATCCCAAGGGTTAGGGATGCCAGAGTTAGCGGCAAGTTCATTAGAAAGGGCAGTGAGACCGGCTAATGCACGAGTGATAGAGCCATCAGGAGCAGTATTATTGGGAATGTAGGTGCAGCAAGTGTCTCCACACATTGCACAAACACCACCTTTCTCTGCTAAAAGCATATCTAGGGCCAACCTGTTCTGCCAGGTCATTAGAGAGGTACGATCCAACTGCTCATGAATTCCTTCAACGGCATCTTTTGTGAAGTTGAGGAATCGTTGTTGGTTATAATACAAATAATTGATCCAATCGACATTTTTATTGATGGTGATCTGAGGTATTATGGACTCGAACCCAGCAGCTACCTGATCCCTGGCTTTAAATTTATCTGGGACTCCTCTGGAAGCAATATATACTCCTGGGCCGTGTAGGGAGAAACTGGAAGAAGAATCTGGGAGAGAACGGGTTCGGCGGGAAATAGTGGAGAGCTGGGAATAAGAGGGGTGATACGGAGAGTGTGAAGAGGGTAAGGACAGTAATCGGAAAGGCATGACCAGCTGTATAGGGGCACAAGTGCCAGACCAATCGAAAGGCAAGATATCAAATAGTTTTGACCTGCGGCACATCCACCAAATATCAGACCTAGGGGTAGTTTGGGAAAGCAAAAACTTTGAAAGAGTGGAATTAAAAGAGGAGGAGTTAACATGGAAGGTCTGGGAGCAGAAGGAAGAAGGTAATTCTCCTACCCAAGCAGTTCCATTTGATTTAAAGCATGTGAAATTACCTTCGTGAGATTGAAACATGGGGGTAATCATATGACGGGTGGGGGGAAAAAGGAAAGATAGATTAGCACATTCGGAATTAGTAGGGATTTTGGGGCTAGTAAACAAGTAGAGAAGACAAGGTAACCCAAGTGGGGTCAGAAATGTTGGATAGTGGGAAAGGGACTGTAGCTAAATGAGAGCGTGCGGCTGCAAGCGTAGCAATGTGAACGGTTAACCTGTTTTGCTGAATAGATTACCCACTGCAACCATCTATTTTGATCCCCATAGCCTGTCTCCACAGAGAAAGTGCTGGTTAAGGTATTTAGATGCAAAATCTGAACCAGGGGTGATTCGTCGTGTGGTGATACAGTGGTGAGAAACTGAGTAAGAGAGGGGGACGAGGGAGAGAGAGCAGGTGTCCTAACCTTAATTTGAAAAAATCCTCGGGGATCATAACCACTTGCATATGCAGCTAAGACATAAGTTCCTGAATCATGCAGAGAAGGATTCTTCAGAGTAATGATTAATGGATTACAATGATTCTCGGCACACTCATGAGGGGCGTGTCCCTTTAAAATAGAGAATCGAGTTTTCAGGCCATGCTGTGTAGCCTGCCAAGGTTCATAACCCCAGTCATTTGGTCCTGTATTTGCAAACACATCGCTCCAAAATCCACATTCAGAGTCCTCTGAGGAGGAACCTGAATCAGAGTCATACCAAGGGTAGCTTACACAAACATATTTGTCAGGCCATTCCCATTGTTCCTGTCTGCCAGTACAGGGGGCAATTGCACAAAAATCAACCTGGAATGAGGCAGTTTCTTCCACCTGGAAAGTCAGTGTCACCCGTGAAGTGGATAATGGAATGGAAAACAATAAGATTATGTATATTAAGGGTGCCATCTTTTGCAGTGTGAAGCGTGAATCCAGGCGGGCAATCCTTCAACCTTTACGCGTGTGGTGTAGACAGAAGAACTTGGAACGGTCCTCTCCACCTAGGCTGATGCCAATGTTTCCTCCGGGTATCTCGAACCAGAATCCAGGTGCCCAAGGGAATCGGTGAGTCTTCAGATGGAGGGCTAGTTCTCCAGGCCTGATTAACCTGCTCGTGGACTTCCTTCAGGGATGCTCGAGACCTGTAAGACTAGAGAAAGATCATTGTCCACGGTATGCAGGTTCACATTTCCTATAACCATGCCAACGGGCATGGGTCGTCCGGTCAGAATTTCAAACGGCGATAGTCCCAATTGTCGGTGTGTCCGTCCCCTCAATCCCATTAGGGCCAGGGGCAGAGCGTCTGGCCATGATAAATTGGTTTGTTCACAAATTTTGCAAGCTTAGCCTTTAGGGTGCCATTGCATCGTTCTACGATACCCCCACTTTGTGGATGATATTTGCAGTAATGATGTACATTGATCTGCAGCCAGGTGGTTAATTCATTTATAATGGAATTCACAAAGTGAGTACCATTGTCTGTTTGTAACTTTTGCGGGATGCCCCATCTTGGAATAATTTCTTTATTAGTGCCTTAGCAACTGTTTTAGCATCATTGTGTTTAGAAGGGAAAGCTTCTACCCATCGGAGAACACATCGACAATCACAAGGCAATATCGGTAACCTCTAGACGGTGTTAGTTCAATGAAATCCATTTGGAGGTGCTCAAACGGACCCATTGGGTTAGGAGTAACGGCGGGACTTACCTGTGTGCCTTTTCCTACATTAAACCTTTGACATAATGCACAGCGTCTACAGAATTGCTCTGCATATGTAGAGAAGCCTACAGCTTCCCAATGTTTTTCAACATCCGGACCATGGCATCTTTCCCAGCATGGTCGAGGCCATGGGCTATTTTTGCCATACCTGGAAAAGAAGCCTTTGGGAGAAAAGGTTTGTTAGTTTGCTTATGAGTCCAGACTCCATCAGAGAGGGACCCTTCTTTGGACCATTTTTCTTTTCGATGTCCGTGGCTGCACTCTGTAAAGAAATAATTTGATTATCAGGGTCCTGGTCATTTCTCTGTTGGAATAAAGAGATTGGTGTGTTACTGTGTGCAGCCTTTTTAGCAAAGTAGTCTGCTAATTCATTTCCTTTGCTGACAGGATCCTGTTTTCCTGTGTGAGCTTGACATTTAACAATCGCTAGCTTTGATGGTTTAGTTATGGCTTCTAAGAGGGATTCGATTAACTTTTGATGTTGGATGGGCTTGCCAGTACTGGTCTTGAATCCCCTCAATTTCCATAATGCCCCATGATCATGGCAGACTCCAAAGGCATATCTAGAATCTGTATAAATTGTTATGATTTTTCCTTCAGACAGCTGGCATGCTCTGGTGGCGCTATTAATTCAGCGCTTGTGCACTCAAACTTGATGAAATTCGATTTGCTTCCAGCAGGCGTCCCCTTGGACCACTGCGTAACTAGTTGAGGGTGTTCCGTTTTCCAATCGCAAAGAACATCCGTCTACAAAAATAATTTCTCCAGTTTCTAAAGGTGTTTCCTGTAGATCTATTCGAGGCTTTACAACCTTTGCTATTTCTTTGTGGCAATTATGCGGTTCACCTTCGTTATCTGTATGGCAATTATGCGGTTCACCTTCGTTATCTGTTGGCAACAGGGTGGCTGGATTTAAAGTGGAGCATCTTTCAATCGTGACGTTTGCCAGAGTACAGAGTACATTCTGATAGTGCATTGCCCTAGCAGTAGTGAGATGTGAGGTCTTAGCCTGTACTAAAATGGAATGTACAGCGTGAGGCACCTTTACTGTTAGGGGGCTCATGAGCACTATATCTGTACTGGCTAGCACAGCTTCTGTTGTGGCAGCCACAGCCCTAAGGCAAGGCGGAAGTGCTGCAGCCACTGGATCCAATTTTTTTGAAAAATATGCTATTGGCCTTTGTTTATCCCCATGTAACTGTGTTAAAACTGCATTCATATATCCCCCCTTTTCGTCCACGAACAGAGTGAATGGACGAAATGGTAAGCCCAATGCAGGAGCCGAGGAGAGTGCATTTTTCAAGTCACAGAGAGCCTTCTCAGCCTGCTCATCCCATTGCACTTGACCAGAAAGAAGAAGGCCAGGGGTGTTTGCTAGATTTTGTAATGGCTGTGCTCTTTCAGTGAAATTCGAAATCCATTGTCGGCAGTATCCTAAAATGCCCAATACAGACATAACCTGTTGTTTTGTGACAGGTCTAGGAAGATTTTGAATGGTGGTAATGCGATCGCTAGAAAGAGCTCTTGTTCCATTTGTAATGTCATGGCCTAGATATTTTACAGTCGTTTGAATTAATTGCAATTTAGCTTTTGAAACTTTATGCCCATTTTTTCCCAGGAATAATAGTAATTTTTTAGTGTCCTGCTCACAATCGTCTTCTGTAGTACTGCATAACATAATATCATCTACATATTGTATTAATGTACTACCTCGGTCTGGCCAGAACCCTTCTAAATTTTGAGCAAGCGCTTGTCCATACACACAAGGGGCTTCAGTATATCCCTGAGGCATGACAGTCCATGTCCAACGGCGGTTTTGGAAAGTAAAGGCAAACCAAAATTGAGAATCAGGGTGTACAGGGACAGAAAAGAAAGCATTGGCTAAATCAATCACGGAAAAATAACGAGCAGAGGGAGGGATTGCAGATTGGCCCTAGGAAAGATTGCAGAATTCACTTGTCGTAAGTCTTGAACAAAACGCCATGAACCGTCAGCCTTTCTTACAGGTAAAATAGGGGAATTGACGGGGGAATATCTAATCGGAATAATCGCACCGCGTTTCACAAGATCAGAATGTACGGCGGAGATGCCAGCCTCTGCTTCAGGAGACAGAGGATACTGGGCACGGTGTGGGCGGAAGGAAGATTTCGGGTAGATCACCAGAGGCTCACAATGGGCTATCCTTCCATAATCATTCTTACCCTGAGCCCACAGTGAATCAGGAAGCATAGAGAGCCAAGAAGGGGAAGTAGTTTGCAATGAATAAACAGAAAAGGAAGTGCGGCACAATGCACGGTGCACTAAAAAATCAGTTTGAAGCACAACTTTAGTTATCAAATGGTCTGAAGTTTCGAAAATATCTGATGCCACCTGTAACCAGTCTGTTCTATTAAGACATTGTTCTACCCATGGTCCGATTTCCGCCCAATGTACAGTGCTTGATTTAGCTAAAGAAATATGAGGTACTGACCCACCAAGATAGAAAATATTCTGTGAGTATGTGAGATGAACATAAACAGCAGCTTTTGTGGATGAAATGAAGATACAGGGAATGTGAAGGGTTTCGGGGCAGGTACCTGAAGAAAGAAAAGATTCTAGCCAGGGGGTGTCTACTTCTGCAGGGAAATATTGAGCAGTGCAATATAAGGTGTCAGGGGCTTGGAGATTGGGAAACAAGCAGGAGGGAAATGAGTGAAGGGCTTTAAGAAGGATGGTGTGTGGGGAAACATTTCATTGAAATGGAGAGAGAAAGTTTTGTCATGAGATCCCTTCCTAAGAGGTTAACTGGACAGAGCTGATTTAAAAGAAATCGGTGTGTTAAAGTGGAATCACTGGAATGCAGCTGAACTCGAAGAATCTCTTGAGGCAGGGACCTCCTTCAGCGAAAGGGTTGAGCGCGTGGCTCCTGTGTCCATGAGGAAAACAGTTCCAGTGCCATTCACCAGCCAGCAAAGTCAATAATGGATCAGTCTCTGAATTATGGGTGAACAAAGGCAGTTGAAGAGAAGGGCTGGGGGTCCCTGTGGATTCCTATGTCCATAAAACATCAAATTGTTCAGGTGGTGGAGGAGGGGGTGGACACTTGTGAGGGCAATTGCGGCGGAAGTGTCCCATTTCACCACACCCGTAACAAGCATAAGGTGTAGCGTTTGGATCTGGAGGGGGAGGCAGCTGAGTGGATGATCCACTTGGATTAGGTAACATATATCCGCTACCTCGTCCCTGTCCACACCTTTGTCCCCGGAAAAATCCTCCACGTCCATGACTTCTGCCTGGAGTGGCCCCACTAGTGTAGTGTAATAGTTAATTTGTGCTGCTATCAGCTTTGTCTGGGTGTCTGAATCTTTCTGCTTGCTCTGTCGTTCAGCATGCGCTGCGTGACGTTTTACTTCCTCAAACGCGGCAGCCTCTCATCTAATACAGGATACCTTGTTTTGAATGTCGCTTCTAAGTCCGGAAACAAAAGAGGAACTGCAGTTTTAGTTCGGTTGTCTGGATTTTCAAGGCGGAGTGTGTTGCCATTAACTCTTAAATTCAGTGTGCCCATTCATCTACTGTCTCATCTTTTTTCTGTTTGGCAGCCGAGATAAGAGACCAGTCTCTGCCTTTCTTATACTTGTAATAAAGGGACCTTCATCCCGGCCCAGAGGCAACGCCTCGTTCCACTGCCACAGGTTTCCGTTATGCTGTCCATGATTGACAGTGTCCCATGTGGTGCCAAGCTTTCTCCACAGCACCTGAGTCCATCCTGCGGCATTAGGCTTATACATATCATACAGCTGCTGTAATTGTTCTATGAATTTTTTAAACACACCGATGACTTTGGGATCAGGCAATTGGGACACAACGTCCTTCAGCTCTTGAATGTCCCAGTTACGATGTATCATTACAGTAGTGGGGTTATTAGCTCCTGCAGGTTGCATTGAATCATGTCGGGGGGTTCTGGGATCTCAATCAGGGGGCATTCAAATAAGGGGCCTGTGGGTTTGGGGGACTTTAAGGGGGATTGAAAGATGGTGTTTTGATTAGGGGGCTGAAGGAATAGGGTTTGACTTCTAGTGCGTTGTGAAATGGAGGTTCTAGGATCGTGAAACCCACCCGCCGCACCCATTACGTTACTTTGTCATTCCCCGGATCAGTGTGTAATAAGGGATCATAATGATATTCTTCAAAGAAACCAGACCCCAAGGGATCATCTTTTAATTCTGGTGCCGTGGGCGCTGGAGGTGGCGGAGGAGAAGGTGGGGGCTGTGGATGTGGATGGTGTAGGAAAGGTGGAGGAACAAGTATATGGGATATAACGGGTTTTTTTTCTTCCTCGCTCTTCTTCCGCTTCTCATTCGACTGCGGTCCCGAATCTGCTTGCACTTTCTGTAAAGCTATAAATAACTTTTTTTTTTTCCTTCTAGTTTTACTTTCTGCAGCCAATAATTCATTTCTGTACTGCCTTTAAATTACGATCTTTAATAACCAACTCCCATCTGTCATACATAACACGGACCTTTGTTACAACATCCTCGTACATTTCTACATACAACATCCTTGTGTATTTCTGCATAAAATTTTTCTAATTTCCTGAATTTCACTTGCGTCTCCTGTCCCTTCTAACTGCCAACGCCCTCCGCTTTGCTTATTCCACTTTTTACACGCCTTTTTAAAATCTAACCCCGTCTTTTTCTCTATTAATTTCCTAGGAGACCCATTTTTTCTCGGCATCTGTTGATCCCCCGAAAATAATCCTTCTAGCATAAAAGACTTTGAATCCTCGAGGCACTGTTTGGCAGGCTTGCTGTTATGTGTTCCCATTTTTCCCTTGCTTTTTCCTCCCGATTGCTGTGACAGATTTATTCCCTCTTGTCGTGTCCTATTCTCACTTCTGTCTTCAATGAACTACTAGTTTTACTGAGTGTGCCACTCACCTGTTTCTAGTGTTCCCCTTAATATTCCCAGAAGTGGAATACCGAAGCTTTTCCTACGTTACTGTCACAATGCTCGTAAAGCAAGTATTTATTTCCAGTATGCATACTTATTTATTCTTCCCCTTGTTTTATTAACCTGTTATTCCTCTATTCTATACTCTATCCTCTGTCCAATAGATTTGTCCGGGTTTATGGGTGTGCCACGCACCGGATCCCGTCCTAAATCCCCCTTTTTTAATTCCCAGAGGATAGTGTTCTATACTATCTTTCCCAACAGGAGTGACTTAAAACAAGGTATTTCTTTTCCGTTTACTATTCCCAGTCACTTTTTATACTCCACAGCAAGCCCGCCTCCAGTTTTATCTTTTACGGAAACCCCCGACGGTACTTACCCCAGCCTGGGTGTTAGTCAGCTCTGTCAGGAAATCCTTCTCAGTCACCATGGTTGTACCAGAAGGAGACCAGGGACTCCTCACGCAGGAGCCCTCAGGACAGGGCAGTCCTAACTTTTATCGGAGCTGCTTACTCTGCTGCCGGTGCGCACAGTTGCGGCAGTCTGCTTCAAGAAGACAGATCGCTGAGGTCTTCCCGCTCGAGGAGTCAGCCGGCCGTCTCCTGCCCCACGTTGGGCGCCAAAAACTGTGGACACTTTTTCTATAGTGTCGTTTCTTGTGACTGAAGACAGAGAGATATAATTAAAGTTAGTAAAAAATCTTTTATTAATACACACCAGGCAAAGGTAAAATGACAGAGAAGCACAGTCCTAGGACACCTGCCCTTCGTCTGCTCTGAGGGGTCGGTGTCCCAAATCTTTTATAGGGCAAAGCTTTGTCTTATGACATTAGTTGCACAAGAATTTCAAGACATTACATCTTTACAACAATTTGCTTGGATCAACATTTTTAAAGTTCATCAGTTGGTCACTTGTGGTTTTTTGTCTGTTAGGAAAATAGGAAGTTGCACTTGTCATATGCACTTAAGACAGGCCTGTGTGGCTTCTGTCACGTACACCAGATTGATCAATACTGATCAATTTTTTATTATTTTTCCACACATGTTTATTGATCCTGCCTGAGAATTGACATCATCACTATGGTCCTAATAGGCTTAGGTTGGTAGTAAACTAGTGCCTGCTTTCTGTCATCTGTTTGATACAGTATGATCACTACCTATTGCACAATATATATTTTGACCTTTCAACCTCACCCTCCGACATCGTTTACATTTGCACATCTGCTTACTCATATATACATACACACACATTATATACAGAAATATACTTTCTGGATAACATGGCTAGTCAACTTATATTGTGCAATTGACTTATAAATCTGTAAGCATCCATGGCTCTGATATTTTTCAAATATTGGTTGCACCATGAGATCACAAAGATATTTTTAATCTAGCATTCTCATTACTGTAAATTTTTGCAGACATTAATTTAGTTCTGTGGCAATAACCTTATGAAGCTCTGTATTAGATTCTTTGGCGTAGCTCCAATAGTCATGATATTTAAATGAAGGCCAATGCCCTAGCTCATCACTCTGCCTTCTGGATTCTTTTTTGTGTTGTAAACTCTGTGGTTCAGTACATTACATTATTTTTCTGCTCAAATGATTTCTCTTTTCCAGGCAGAAGTTCTTGGTTCTTTTTTTGTGATATTCATTTTGTATTTTTATTGAAGCAGTAATTCTACAAGTGAAGCGAGCAAATACTAGTCAAATCAAATAAGAAAAGAACAGAAACCAAACCAAAATGAATACATTCATATAAACCCATAACAGCATGTGAAAAATGTGCCTAGCTCTTACATTAAATAGTAAGAAATGAAATTTAGTATTATAAAAAAAAATTAAGAAAAAGGTTATTTCTGATGAGGAAGTGTTTAAGAATGAAATTTAAATTGTATATTTACCTGGGCCTTTAAAAGTTGCAGACTGAGTTATCCAAGTTGTTTATCTCAATATTAGATTACAGCCAATTGCAATGTTTCATTTATTTTATGCAACTGCTATCATGCCATGGCCCAGATTTTACTTCGGAACTAGAATTTGCATGCTGTGTTATACTTTTGCTTATTTATTTATTTTTTTTTATTAAGCTACAGTCAACATGTTTCAAGTGCATTTTACTTCTTCCTCTTCTTTCGGCTGCTCCCGTTAGGGGTTGCCACAGCGGATCATCTTCTTCCATATCTTTCTGTCCTCTGCATCTTGTTCTGTTACACCCATCACTTTCATGTCCTCTCTCACCACATCCATAAACCTTTTCTTAGGCCTTCCTCTTTTTCTCTTGCCTGGCAGCTCTGTCCTTAGCATCCTTTTTCCAATATACTCAGCATCTCTCCTCTGCACATGTCCAAACCAACGCAATCTCGCCTCTCTGACTTTGTCTCCCAACTGTCCAACCTGAGCTGACCCTCTAATGTACTCATTTCTAATCCTGTCTATCCTTATCACACCCAGTGCAAATCTTAGCATCTTTAACTCTGCCACCTCCAGCTCTGTCTCCGGCTTTCTGGTCATTGCCACCATCTCCAACCCATATACCATAGCTGGTCTCAGTACCATCCTGCAGACCTTCCCTTTTACTCTTGCTGATATCCGTCTGTCACAAATCACTCCTGACACTCTTCTCCACCCATTCCACCCTGCTTGCACTCTCTTGTTCACCTCTCTTCCACAATCCCCATTACTCTGTACTGTTGATCCCAAGTATTTAAACTCATCCACCTTCACCAACTCTACTCCCTGCATCCTCACCATTCCACTGACCTCCCTCTAATTTACACACAAGTATTCTGTCTTGTTCCTACTGACCTTCATTCCTCTCCTCTCTAGAGCATATCTCCAGCTCTCCAGGGTCTCCTCAACCTCCTCTCTGCTATCGCTACAGATCACAATGTCATCAGCAAACATCATAGTCCACGGGGACCCCTGTCTAATCTCGTCTATCAACCTGTCCATCACCATTGCAAATAAGAAAGGGCTCATGCCGATCCCTGATGTAATCCCACCTTCACCTTGAATGCATCCGTCACTCCTACCGCAGATCTCACCACAGTCACATTTCCCTCGTACATATCCTATACAACTGTTACGTACTTCTCTGCCACTCCAGAATTCCTCATGCAGTACCACAGCTCCTCTCGAGGCACCCTGTCATATGCTTTCTCCAGGTCCACAAAGACACAATGAAACTGCTTCTGGCCTTCTCTATACTTCTTCATCAACACCCTCAGAGCAAACATCACATCTGTGGTGCTCTTTCTTGGCATGAACCATACTGCTGCTCACTAATCATCACATCACTTCTTAACCTAGCTTCCACTACTCTTTCCCATAACTTCATTTTTCAAGTGCATTTTACTAGATCCCTCAAAATTGCTTTGGATAGTTTTGAAAATGGACAAATAAATAATCGGTTGGTTGGGTGGACCAAGATGCTGTGAATGTACAAAAGTTGTTGTTTGTTTATTTATTTAAATTCTTTTTTTATTTATGTAATATAGGCATAAATATGTCTTCATTGTGCATGTCTGTATATTCAAAGAGTTGAAAGAAAGTATTGTGTTCTTTGCCTTGCATGGAAGTTCATTTAACCTAATAGGGACATTTTTTCTATTGTCCAGACCACAACCCACAGAATCCAGAAGCCAATAGCTTATTTTGACTTGTTCAACACATAATTCTTCAAAATAATGGTTGTATGGAAACACCAAAGCACTTGTTATGACTATGTTCATCACCTTTTGGTACGGCTTGGTCCTCTGCAGTTTCTTAAATTCTAAACAAAATAGAAATATGCAACAGTTGAAGGGAAGGAGGGAGTGTTTTGGGGTGAAGCTAAAAAAATATTAAGGTGACAAAAAAAAAATACATTTCCAAATTTATTACAATGTATTCTTTAAATTTACACTATTTATTGCTGGGTGGTGTGCATTAAACAAATGTAAGGGTTAAACATGGTTTATGACTGAGAGATTGTTTTCTTTTATTAGATAGTACAAATAAAACTACCAGGTTTATTATTTTTCCTTTATTCTTTCTTCATTTTATTTGTTGCTTATACATCCAGTAAGACTTTTCTTGGTAGATAAAATAAATACAACGTGTGTTGTGAGATGTTTTCACATTTATGTGGGGATTTTTCCTGGTACTCAGGCTTTTCTACCACATCTCAAAGACGGGTGGGTTTATTTGCAGACTCTTAAAAAGATCCTAAATTGGCAAATTTGGGTGTGTGGTGAACCTATGACGTCTCTAGGACCAGTTCCTGATTTGCATCCAATGATGCTGGGATAGTCTACACCAGGCATGTCAAACTCACTACCATTGGTGAGCCGCTTCGACTGCCATATGTGCGTCAGCGGGACGCACTGTAACAAATACTATTATACTATTATATAAAGTTACTGTAGCTTTCTTTCCAATACTGAAAACTTTAAAAAATGTAACACTTAAAGTTTAAAGAAAAGCAATTTATTTCCATACAATCTCCGTGCAACAGCGTACAATTAGAGTCTTAGCCTCTTAGCTAAGTCCTTATATTATTATATTATATTCATTGCTTATATAGGAGTCTTATAGTGTGAGATTTATTTCTTTTGTCCCAACACTTAGCATCTCTTGTTAGTAACCAGTCCGTCAATATCAGGCTTGAAATCTTGTGCAGCTGCAACTTTTATGAGGGATGAAAGGTGCTTGGCAGTAAGTCTTGAGCGATGTGGGGTTTTGGTAGCTTTCATTAACGAAAACAATTGCTCACAAAGGTAAGTGCTTCCAAACATAGACAGTACTCTTGATGTCAGCTTATGGATCTGCACATACGAGGGTGGCAGGTAAGCATGCAAGCCTGGCACACCAACTTCTTTGTATTTTGCCATCAGAATAGAATCTGACTGCAGTTCAATCAGTTCCATTAGGATATACTTAGGATGCATTCTCAACGTTGGAAGAGTATGGTGACATAAACAGCACAAAGTCCTGTTCGTGTGAACTGAAATCGCGAAAACGCTCACTGAATTCATTGCTCAGTAATACATGTTGGAAAACAAATCCTTCAAAAATCTAATTTTACTTTACTAAGTTTACTTCAGAGTTAATATTGTAAAATAAGCCGATATGCAAAAAGCCCACTGACCTACACTAATTATACAAACTCAAAATCACAAAAATCTGTTAATAAACAACTCCCCAACTTCTCATGTCCACTTCAGATCTTCAGCTGTAGTCTGCACTAACGTTCCTTACAATGCTAGCACAAGAATTACATAAAACTATAGCAAATAAAAACGTGAAAATATGCGAGCTATTACTACTTGTGATGGTCAGTTCTGCCCAGTGGCCAGTCTCAGCAGCCCAGCGCCAGTAGTGTAGCCCAGTGGTCCGTAACCTTTTTGACACCAAGGACCGCTTTACTGGAAGCACATTTTTCCAGGGACGGATGGGTTGTTGGAGGTTGGAGTTTGTGGGAAGATTATGGGAGGGTTCGTAGGACAGTTTTATACACAATTTACATTACATTTCTATTATTATTAAGTTATAATATAGTAATAGAAATTATACAGCTTACCATAATGCAGAATCAGTGAGAGCCCTGAGCTTGTTTTCCTGCAACCAGACGATCCCATCTGGGGAGGATGGAAGACAGTGACACGCGAAGCGTGTTGCTTATGTTCAGTCCACTCCGTAATCTCGTTTTGGTTGCTGTCACTGTTGAAAACGTGCATCACAAAGATAGGATGTTGGAAATGGAAGCAGCTTCAATAGCTTCTTTCGCGTTAGTTTAATCTTCACCTATCTACAAGTTATTATGACTAGAATTTTTCTCAGCATTATCTTGCGATAATACACTTTCAGGGTGCGAATGATGCCCAAATCCAATGGCTGAAGCACTGCCGTGCAATTGGGCAGGAAGAATTCAACGCAAACATTATCTGAATGTTGAAGCATGTTGTAATCAGCACCGTTATCAGTCAGAAGCCAAATTATCCTTTTCTTCTTCATATTGTGAGGTTTCTGAACTCTTTTGGGATCTGGGGGATCCTCCTCACCCAACGGGAACGACACGCTGAAGTGCGTCCCGAAGCGCTATTGCCATGTGTGAGATTGTTTGTCCGGGTCCCAAGAGAGTTTAAAAACCTCATATATTCTTGAATGAGTGCCGCATTAATAAGAATGTTTCTTGAACAAGCATCACTGCAACCATATAAAAACGGCTTTTTCGGCGTCTTCAAATGCAGCGGTTCGCATACGTTTGCAACCCAAGGTTTTTCTTCTTTTTTGCATATTACCTGGTATGCCGTTTCTGTAGAAGGGTGATAATGAGTTAAATTCTAATGGATGTTTTTCAAATGTTGACGAGCAATAAGGAAAATGTATCACTTAAAACCACACAAAACAAAAACAGCAAAAAAAAAAAAAACAGTATGAGGAAATTTCGAAGAAAGAACATTTTTTACAGTGTTTCTGTTTGGGGATCGTTGGGCAAATGGTCACAACTGAGCTGTGACCGCAGAACTAACTGCTCTATGGATGATTCATTCAAGCATTTCAAGGTCACTTCGTTGTAATGAAAGTATCTGCTGCTGAATGTACTTCGTAGTAACGAGATTTCTGCGGACTCATGTCATATGGGGAAACTGTCAGAAACATAAAAATACTTTGTTGTAATACTCTCTCACCGCGGTCTCTCTCCTCTTCGCCTAGCGTTCTGAAAAGTGTCCTCAGTGAAGGGGCAGCCTTTTTGCTGTAGCCCTTCACTGAGTGAGTCTCCGTTGCTGGCAGTTCTCTCGACCGCAGCCTAGCACTTCAGTTGCGACTTCGCAGCTGCAACTATACTAGCAGATGACGTTTCCGGTACCATAATGCCATGGGAAAACGTGCTTTTGTCAGAAGGCAAAAGTAAGAAAAGTCAACAAGTAACACCGAAGATGCAGAATGATTCGATCACAAATGATAGTAATCATTTTGTACAAGTTTAGTGCTAACTAGGATCTGTCATGCGGGCCGCGTGTTTGACATGCCTGGTCTACACCCTCGTGAACCTGAAATGGATTAAGTCAATTTGGTAAAAGATGGGATGGAATGGTATCAAATTTTTTGGCAAAATTATCAATCACACATTTTTGAAATATAAAGTTTTATTTTCTCAATAAATCAAATACACATATGATTTTATAGAGTTTTAACATTATTTTGAAGTTTAAAAGTATCATATTTTCTAACTTCTTTACAGCATTGCTGTATCAAGTCAAAGTAATGGTTATTCATTTTCTCTTAAGAATAGTCTCATACAGTCCATGACCCCATATAATGTTTTGCTGCTCAGCAGATGTTCTAATAACCTGACTAGTGTAATTAATCTGTTGTTCATGAATCACCATACTTTATATGATACACATCACGTATCATCATCAATTCTTTCACATGTAGTCTGAAAACCATGAGAACTGATTTAGATAATTTAGCCCTCTGGAGTATTTCTGTCCTCCTGGCCATCTGACCTTACTTTATTCTTTGCTATTTAATATTGCCTAATCTTATTTTTATTTTTTTATTCATTATAAACGTTTCTTTCTTCATCTTGTAAAGCACTTTGAGCTACATCATTTGTATGAAAATGTGCTATATAAATAAATGTTGTTTTTGTCACCAGAACTGACTGATCAATCAAAGTATTCCAATGCAGCACCATAAACAGGTAATTAAATAAGGTATTTTTGTGTTGCAGATTTTGTGACCATTTGCAGTAACATGACAGTTTCAGCAAATTAAGTATCTGGACTATATAATTTCAAGACAGATTTTTAAGTGTACTGACATGACCATGCAGTTACTATAAAAATCATGTTACTAATTGAATAGAAACTGCACCACATGCTATTGTATCCTGGAATCTGCAAGACTAAGTTTTTGGCACTTTTGTTAATCATGTGTTTGCTATTCATGAAGTTTCTGTTTAAAATGTTCAAAATTTTTTTACTTCGTATTCTTTCTATAAAGTAGTTGAGTCCTTAATGGCATTATTTTATTTCAGCTGATGAGGTACACAGCGGTATATGCACTAAACTCTGTATTCAGAACCTACACTATGTATCCAGTAGGTTAGGGTTACTGTGAGGGTGTGATGGTTCACTTGATGGATAAAGTCTTCCTCAGTATATGAGCAGTGCCAAGGAGGACAATCTTTTGGACCTCTTGTATCTTGATATTGCCAGGAATTTTGTTACTGTAGTTTTTCATCTCTTTCATGACCAGCCCAAGAGCACCTATTACCACTGGTATTAGTGTAGTTTTCATATGCCACATTTTCTCAATTTCTATTTATAGATCTTTTTATTTGGAGAGTAATTCTATAGTTTCTAGGGAGTTGTTTCTTTCAGTGGGGACAGACATGTGGACGAGCAGAAGAGATCTCTTCTTCTTGTCCTTCACTGCTATATCGTGTCCGTTAGTCTTGATTTCTTTATCAGTTTGTATTGCCAGGAATATTTTAATACCATTTCCATTTTTAAGACAAACCGTTTGTAATAAACTGACATATTTTTGTAACTATTGTAACTGTTTTTACTATTTAATCAATTTGTTGTTTATTATTTATATTATTTCCATTTTGTTAAATTTATAATTAATGTGATTGTGCACTGTATTTAAATTAAGAAGAAACTGTATAGTATCACTCCGACTCTTGACATTTTCAATTCTGGCCTACTTATTTTGTTGTCAGCAGTATTTAGTGTCTGTGTTGACTGAAAGAAGAACACGAAGGAAAACAACAGACACTGTGCTCTGATTCATATCCATCAGACTGCCTGTTGTCATTGATTATTTGTCAAGTTATATTTTAGACATTTACTATTTGTTTTACTCATTTTCTCCCTTTCAGCCACATTTTCTGTTAATGCAGTAGTGACAACAGTATATAGCTTAGTTTTAACAAGAAATTTAACCATTTGACATGCCTCTGCTTCATATATCCAAGTGTATAGTCTATATCATGTTGAAGTTAGTCTTCATTTCTTCTGTAATTAACTTCTAGATAACTTAAATTTCCCCAAGTGAAATAAATTATTATCCTGGGAGCATAAGCTTGTTCAAAATCCCTTGAATCCTGTTCCTGTGATGTGCCTCAAACCTTAGACTAAATGTCATTTAAAATGTATACTTTTTTTTTCTAAACTGTTGTGTTAACAGTCCTTCAGGCAGCCTTCATTGACAGCAGTTTAAATCTTAAGTGTTGCAGGTGTTAAAGCCACCTTCTACACCTCAAGTAGGTCTACCCTTTTTTCTCAGTTTCTGCTCTTGGATGGTGAAATGTCCTTTGTATAAAGTAATATTTAATACAAGACTATAGGCACAAGGCAGGAATCAACCCTATAAAAAACAACAGGCGAATAACAATGCATTTTGGCCTATCTCAAAAAACATGCAAACACACTTTAAGTATAGAACCTGTGTGGAGTCAACACCTTGTTTAGGCTTTATACTAGGTCAGAGTCTTAATGTGATTATTTACAGGTATTTTTATGATTGGAGCACTGGAAGGTTAGGGTATCTGCTCATTGTCATGCAACAATCAGGAGATGGAAGCCAAACCTGCTGACTTGTAGTTATCTCCTTAACTAACAAACCACACTGCTTGTGCCCCTTGTTTAAAATGAAAATCAGGTTCATTGATTATATTTAGGAGAATACTTAGTAAATGAAAAGAATCTTGGGCCATCATTATATTTGGACTTCAAACATAGATAACCTTTATTTACCGCAGCTGGTGAAGTCCGATATGTTCTTGTTAATGCAGCATGGCAGACTAAAACAATTAACAGAGCACTGTCTTTTCATTAAGGTGTATTTATATAACATTATATTTTAGTTTTCACCAATCAAGATACTGAAAAATGCTATGGTCCAGAAGCTATTAAGTATTATGTGAAGTTCCAAAATAGTTAATCATTAACAGTCATCGATGCCTGGTTAAAA